>NC_088796.1:13101898-13728010 GCF_011386835.1 Chrysemys picta bellii | reverse complement strand
AAAGCGTAGGACTGAGTCAGAAAATATGGGCTATATTCCTGCGCCTGACACAGGCTTGCTGTGTGACTGTGTCCAAATCAATTAGGCCATATCTACATTTAAAACTTCACTACTGTGATGGGAGAGGCTCTCCCTTTGCTGTAGGTAATCCACTTCCCTGAGAGGCAGATTACACCAGGGGTTAGGTTGGTTTACCTGCAAGCTTGTCTACACTTGAAACACTACAGTGGCACAGGGTTTGTGTCCACATAGGTAATCCACAATCCCCGAGAGGTAGCTAGGTTGATGGAAGAATTCTTCCCTCGATCCAACACTGTCTACGTGGGGACTTAGGTCGGCTTAACTACCTCGCTCTGGGGGATGGATTTTTCACACCCCCTGAGAGACTTAGCTATGCCAATGTAACTTTTCAGTGTAGACCAGCCCTTAGTCTTTCTGTACTAACTTTCCCCATCAGTATAGCAGGGGCAGTGTGAAACTTATTTAGTTATTTTTTACACAGCATTTGAACAGCCTCTAATGGATTGCTGTATAGAAGTGAAAAGCATTTAAGGTGACACACAAAGGGAGAAAAAATCATGGGTTTGTGTCCCTTTTCTTTCTTTACTGGGTGGGAAGATGCTCTGAAATGTGGGCTTTTTATTTTTCTTTTAATTTTTTAATGGTTTCTTTAAATTAGAAATTCAGGCCTTTGCTACTCTGGCGACTGGAGTGCTAGTGAAATGTTGACATCACAAGAGCCAAGACCTTGTCTGCACACCAACTTGCACCTGTTTACCCCTGTGTTTATAAACTGATGTAGTTAAATTCGCGCTAACCCCTCTGTGACAGAGTGCAGGAAGTGAACAGGTGAGCCTGCACGCTGATCATTTGGACACCAATTAGCTCCCTGGAGATAGCTGACTGAGGTAATTAGATGATCAGGCTGGCTGAGATAAAGGGCCCACCAGCCCCCCCCCCCCCAAAAGAGACACAGGAAGGAAGGAACGGGGCTAGCTGAGCCTAGTCCCACACAGGCCTGAGGGAAGGGAGAACTCTACCCTTCTCAGGTTCTGAGGAGAGGGTCTAAAGTACAGAGGATATTGTAAATAGCCCTGTTGCATGGGCCTGTAATGGTGTTGGTGGAGCACGGCGGATACACTACCAGTAGAGTCTGAGCCAGTTTCTCTTGTGCAAAGAGGCAGAAGCAGAGCCTGCCCCGCTACACCCTCTATAGACACTCTTATTTCCAATTAACAGTGGCCTATTTCAGTTTAGCTTAGGCCTGGTCTACACTTAAAGCTTATAGCCTTGGGGTTCAGGGGTCTGAAAAACGCACTCTCCTGAGCAATTTAGCTATGCTGACCAAGGCCCCTGTGTAGATACAGCTAGGTCCATGGAAGAATGTTCCCATTGCTCAGAGAGGTGGAGTTCCTACAGTGATGGCAAAACCCCATCCATCGCTGTAGTCTGCATCTACACTACAGGATTATACCAGCAAAACTACAGTGCTGTAGCTATACTGCTATATTTCCAATAGTGTAGACGTGGCCTTACTCTGCTTTCTTACAGGATTAAGCGAAAGCAAAACCGGCCACTTTTAAATCTAAAATAAGTGTCTACCCAAGGGTTTGCACCAGTTTAACTACTTTGGTTTTAAAACACACCTTTAGTTTGACAGGCATATGCTTGTGTGTAGGAAAGGCCCTGCAGGGTGATAGCTGTGCTATAAAGAGGGGAAGGGATTTTTCCTTATACTGATTAAAATTGTTGGGTTTTTTTGTTGTTGTTAGATTTTTTTTAGACATCTATTTAGCTTTTAATTAATATTTAAGAGAAAGGAATCCTGTTAAATATTCAACACCTCCTCCCTTTCAATTAAGGAGTGAGAGTACACAATGGATGCCGAGCCCCCTAGGGAAGTACCTCAGGAGAAACAGGGGAGACCAGTCTTAACATTCCTAGATTTTTTTTTAAGATAAAAAACAAGTAGGGGGGGGGGGGAAACCTTTTTAAGAAGGTTTGGGCCCTCTTTGTACATCAAAAACAAACACACACACACACACACACACACACACACACACACACACATCATATGCTCTATTATTAAAGAAAACTCCTTTTCAGGTCACCTTTAAATCTCTTGCTTCTCCCATCCCACCCTCAGCCTCCCACAAGGGTAAGGGTTGGGGAGTTACAAAAATGCCTTTCTCTGCCTGATAGGAAGCTTCTCTACTCCCAAGATCTCTGTTTGTTGAGGCTGAAGGAGGTACCCATCATGCCATGTGCCCTTTCCTCCATTCTGATATGCAGCTTTCAGTCAGAGAGCCAAGGACCTTAGACTGTCCTTTTAAAGTTTAACCAAGCAAGTGGGGAAGAACTTTCCCTAGCACTATTCCATTTCTGTGTTAGGATGTCAGAGGATTGAACTCTCCCATGAATCTGACAGCCATCTGTGACTTCCTTTGAAATGGGGGAATTGCAGGATACTTAAGGGCACAGTTTCTGTGGTTGTAGAGAACGAAAAGCTTGAAGGACTGTGTTTACCTGCTGTAGCTGTGGTGCAGACATCATACTATGGTAATGTTTTCCTCAGAATAACAGTTTAAAAAAGATTACCGGAACTCTTTGAGGAAAGACGGACCCAATGAGATGGACCGATTAAGAAAAGAAATCATGGCTGTAACTTGTATAACAACAATATACATGCTTAATATAATTTGTATCCTACCCTGTCTCAATTCTGCTATATTCCTTAATTTTTTAACTTCTCTTTCACCCGCTCATTTAATACTTCTGTAACAAAATAACTGCTACTGTCAACAATTCTGTTCTCTTTTAACAAAATGTTAGTAACTAAAAAAAGTTATTCTGAGTTATACAAGCACCCAGACTTTTTCCCAAAAGAAGTATAAACTGATCATCCAATTTGTATTTTCTCTTATTTTAATGTGTTTTTTAAAAGCCTAATGTTTTTTATTTTTATTTATTTATTTTGGTTAAACACTTTTTCTGGACAGAGAGATCTTGTATATTTCACATCACCCCAGAATGAATTTTTACAATCCTATTATATAAACTGAGCTTATAATGAAAATGCTAGCCCCAAAGTAACTATATCTATATAAATATATAGGCATAAATGAGCTTTTATAATAAATGTAGAAGATAGAACAGATGTTAAAAAGGTACATGTTGAATATGTTTCATATACCATGATTTTCACACATACTGTTTGTAAGTGTGCATTGATTTCTGGAAGTAAACAGTAAATGTTTCACAGTAAATCTTCAGAATACATGTAAGAGGGGACCTTCCAGTTTTACTTTAAAACTAGCTCATAATGAAAACACATTCCCAATTACACAACAACATTCAGGATTTTTCTAAATAGTTGGCAACTTGCATGTTGTGTAGTGATTTATTTAGTGCTGTACTGCTCATATTTTTAAGAATAACCCTTTTTGAAGATTCTTTTTGGCAAACACTTAAGCACATGAATAACTTTCTTCACCTAAATTCAGTGGGACTACTTATGTGCACAGGTGTCTGCTGAATTGGTCTGTTGGCTAAAACAGTACATTTTGAAGAATTGGGCAACAAATTAATATCTTCCAAAATGTTGGGGTCCCATTCTGCTTCAGTCATAAACAATAGCAGATCTGCCACTAATTTCAATGGGAGCATGGTTTGGTTCTTCTTATATTTTTAAAATAATTTATTTTCCACATTTTCTGTCTCAAATCTCTGAGTTAATGAAAATTCAAGAGGGGAAAAAGTTGTCTTTCCAGAAGATAATTAAATAGTACCTTATGCCAAAATGTTTACATTTTAGTTTGATAACTCTCTATATGAAGTAACCACATTTTTAAAAAAAATTATAAAAAATTCAAGAGAAAACTACAAGAAGCAAGGTATATACACCTAGAAATACACTCAAAGTATGTAATCCAGAAAATTTACACCTTCTCTATTACCAAAAGTTACATCAAAATGACTTTGACTTCCATGGAGTTTCTCCAGAATTGCATAACCGAGAGCAGAATTTGGCCTGTAAATTCCCTATAAATGTAGTCAATCCAGTAGTTCCATATAAACTATTTTTCCAATGGCAGTTTTGTTCATCAATATGATCTCAGTTATAGCCAAGTAAATCTAGTGAAACTCCACTGATTTCAGTGAAGTTACTTATTTTTATAGGTGTACCTGAGATCCAAATCTAGTCCAATATGTGAGATTTGCATTATTTTTTCATTCCTAGAAAGGGTTTTAAAGGTTTTACCTTGAATTGAAATAACCAAATAAAATGTAGCAAATTTTAACATACATACAAAAAAGGAGAAACTGATTAAATTTGATAGAAAGGAGGGAAAACAGACTATGGGAAAACGAGCAAGAATATAGGAATAATACCTGTGTTTATATTATGTGGGTAAGGCCCCTTGAAACTGTCATAACCCCTTGAAGAGTTTTGCTGCATTGAGACCTTTAGTGCTGGGAGCACATCAAAGCACCAAGTCTACTTGCAAAGTGCAAAACAAAAGAATGATGGACATGTGGTCAAGAGACTGGACTTGAAAATGCCTGGCTCTGCCATACGCTTGCTGTGTGTTCTTGGGCAAGTCACTTAAACTCTCTTTGACTCAGTTCCCCATCTGTATAATGAGGCTAATATGTCTTTTCTCCCACCCTTTGTCTGTTTAGATTTCAAGTCCTTCAAGGCAGCGACTTGCATGAGAGTAGCACCTGTACAAACAATAAAGAACAGGAGTATTTATTAAAAAGTCATCATTTCAAATGATTACCACATAGTAGTATCTGCGATATCGCAGTTATCTGCTAGTCTAGATCTGGGGAAAATGTGCTGACATTTTAATGGCAACCAGTATATAAACCAGGGATTCTCAAACTGGGGGTCGGGACCCCTCAGGGGGTCGTGAGGTTATTACATGGGGGGTCGCGAGCTGTCAGCCTCCACCCCAAACCCCGCTTTACATCCAGCATTTATAACATTGTTAAATATATTAAAAAGTGTTTTTAATTTATAAGGGGGGTCACACTGAGAGGCTTGCTATTTGAAAGGGGTCACCAGTACAAAAGTTTGAGAATCACTGTTATAAACTATATTAATCAGATCTCTACTGCAATCATACAGGCCAGGCTAAACTCCCAAATTCCTATCCCACCATGCATGGGGCTCAGTGGTGTTTTTTTTTTTAAATAATGTGAGATGGAATCTCTGGGGTCATTCTTTTTTGGTTGTTCCAATGTCCTGGGCAGGAATCTGGAGGGGAGATTTCTCCCAGTATGTTGCAGTTGTCACCATTGACTGTGCTTCTTCATGTCTTCTGTAGTATAGGCTCTCCAGATCAGGCTCTCTGTGTGTTTTGAGAGAGACGGAATTGGGGCATCCCCCTCTGCATTGGCTTGTGTGCTGTGTTTCTGGTGTGCATAACTGCACAGTGAGCCAGAATTTGAGCCTGTCTTTATCCCTATTTTTCAATTTGTCGAAATGCAGTTCTGCTAAATCTGAATGTATTGCCTAGAGTCAGCCAAATGTGGTAAGGTGCTTTGCAAACACCCCCTGAAGTTCTGCCAATTACCTGCTCTGCAATAGCCCATTCAGTTCTAGATCTCTGTTAAGCAGAGATTGCCAATTATACCACATCTTTTACAATGTGGGCAAGTATCCATTAGGTTCTAAGTGTGGAACATCAAAATGATTTCATTTACAGTATGATGTAAACCAGATTTCACTCCGGGGGACTGAAGGAGGCAGACATTAATGTCTCTATATCATCTAGCCTCCTGTCTAGTTGTGTAACTAGCTTTCTGCTTAAAATTTAAGACCTTTGTGTATTTAACATAGTCTCGGTTCCCGGAAATTATTTTAACTATCTGGCTTTTTCACAGATTTCAAGCAGGTAGACATCAGGAGTCCTGCTCCATATAGTAAATACAGCATGTTTTATTTACTTAGAACCCAGTCTTGAAATTGGATTCCTTAGGGCAGACTCACTGCAGGACTGGGGCCTTAGATGCTACAATAATAAGCCCAGGTCCGAATTTTCAAAAATAGAAGCCTAAAGTTAGGCTCTTAAATCCATACTCAAATGAGTGAGATTTTCAAAAGCATCTAAATGACCTAGGAGCAAAAGTCCCATGGAGCTGAAGTTGACTTTAATGGGACATTTACTCCTAGGTCACCTGTTCATTGATGTCAACTTCAACTCAGTGGGACTTTCTCCTAGGTGACTTAGGTGCTTTTAAAAGATCCCGCTCTTCTTAAGAAAATGTTGGCCATTATGTACAAACCTAAAACAGTGTATCAAACAGATTTAAATTCATGGAGAATAATAGAAATTAGAGTCAGAAATTACCTGAGTCCTCTAGTGCATTGGTTTTCAAGCCATGGGGCATGTCCCTCTAGGTGGCTAGTTGCAATGAGGCTATCAGGGGGAGCGAGGTGAGGTGCAGGGCTGATGCTGTCCAGATGTCCAGGGCAGGGCGGCATTGGGGAGATCGTGCAGGGAAGCCCCAGCCATCAGGGGGGTGCACTTCTGCACCAGCCTATTGCTCTCCCCATCCTGCCCTCTGGGGACTCTCTTCACTGTCCCTGCTGCTGCTTTGGCCTGGCCTGGCCTGGCTGGCCGCACCCTATGTATTTTAAACCATCTGGAGCCTCCTGGAGTGAGAGGCTCTGGGGCAGGGAGAAGGGAGGGTGAGGAGCCCCGATCTGCTCTGCTTCCAGGAGCTCCTCCAGGGATGGAGCCAGCTGGGTCCTGATGACGCCAAAGGCGTGAGCCGGATGGGTGGAACTTGGGCTGGGGGTGGGCCTGTTATGTGACTCCCATGGAGAAGGTGAAGCACAACCAAAAAAACAAAGCTTGGGAACATCTGCTCTACCATATCTTCTAACACAAGCTGTGTGAGACTTGTTTCACCGAATCCTTATGACTGATTTTTCTCTCTCTTCACAAATGAAAGTTATTCTGCTTTCCCTGTTACTTAGTATTTATTTAGCATCATGAATCTCTCACCCTACAGAGCTGCTAGAGATGCCGTCCCTGCACTGAAGTGTATGATATATTTAAGGTAGCCAAGAAAGCCATGGGGTAAAATTTTAAAAAGCACCTACGTTCTTTTTCAAATGCATTTTGGACACTTAGGAGCCTAAACCCCATTGACTTTCAGTTAGGTTCCTGCGGTCCAGATTTGTAAAGGTATTTAGGCACCTGAAAATGTAGATAGGCGCCTAGTGGGATTTTCAGAAGTGCCTAGCTGTCTAACTCCCACGTCCACAGTCCTTCAAGCCCTCTGCTCTTGGAACTGTCATTAAAGTCAAAGCAAGTTCTTCACACAGCAGTTTTGCAGAATCTGGCCTGCCCAGTGCTTGCAAAGAGCTAAATACCAATACTACAAAAGGGAATGGAAAACATGCTCCTAAGCCAATGACAGTGATGAAAATAGAAATGTTTCCTAAACAGATGAGACTGTTCTGTGTAATTTAGATTGTGCTGACCCCCAGAATGTACTAGGCCCCTTTGAAACACGAAAGAGGACACAGTCCCTCTTCTGAAGAGCATATAATCTAAAACCCAGTAATTAGCATTGCCAGTGGGAATGCATGTCCCCCCCTCCCCCGCCCCGCACAAACCTCAAATCTTGTGCTAATTTAATACTCTGCCAGTTAATTCCAGAAAGAGTATTCAATCCGTTGTATTCCCATATTCATTTTAAAGTATTTATTACATTAAAGCATTCTAAATACGGACTCCCAGATTAATCTCTTTTAAAAACAAAATCTTTTTATTAAACAAAAGAAAGGGATTCCTATTTATACAAGTTTATTAACAAAGGCCAATTATCCAGTATGCTTCAAATGTACCATGTCTGCTCAGATTTATCAAGTCCATGCTATAAATTAGGGCCTAATATCAGAGTCCTCGTGTACGCAAAAAGGCTGCTTCCAAGGGAGTTTCGTCCATAGAATTGGCCTGTTTCTAGCCAGTAGGAGCAGGAAAGGGTTCTGCCAATGGACACACCTTTGTGATGGGCAAAATAAATCCAAATAATGTCCTGCCCCTCTATTGGGTCACTTTTTTTGTGGGCATCATAGATTCAGTCAATCTTCAGGAGGGATGTGAATGAAGAGCAGGCGGTAGCTTGGGCGTTCTGTGCATAGGGAGTGGGGTGGAAGAAGGTAGGGTGATGTTTGCGGGCGAAGTGAATGAGAGAGGCATTGAGGTTGGTATCTGTGACAGTGCAGAGGTGACGCAGTAAGAGACCAGATTCAAGATGTAGGGTGAGACAGAATTATGCAGGGCCTTGACAGGGAGGACAAAAAGTTTCAATTTGATGTAGAGAACGGGGAGCCAGTTGAGCCGTGCATAGTTGGGGAGCGGGTTGACGTGGGCATATCTGGGGAAGAAATTAATGTTCATGACCACATCTTGGATGAGTAGGAGATGGGTGATGTGGATAGCAGGGAGGCCAGAGAAGAGGGAGGTGACATAGTCAAGGAATGGATGTAATTTCTGTAGCTATCGGGGGAGAGAGGACGGTTTGGGACTTTGATATGTCTTGGAGGAAGGACAGCAAGATTTGGACATTGCTTTCTCTCTTATTGATGTAAATCAATAACTATTCCCCCCTCCATTTATCACATTTCCTGTCCTTAAACCTTAGCAGCAGCATGGTCTGCACATCCATCTGAGCCCCACCCTGCCACTGAGTTGGGGAAGGAATGCTATCCCCGCACTCACTTAGCTCACCTATGCACCTGCTTTGACCTTCGAGGAGCACGTATGCCAAGAAGTTACCATCTGAAATTAGGAGCTAGTGTACGCTAAACAGCATGGTGATAAATTCTGTTTATAAAAAGTACTTCTAAGCAATGACATTTTGTACAGAGCATTTCTGAAGCCTTGGACATCTATGATAACACTTAAGATCATAGAAGATATGACATCAGAAGTCTGGTGATTATGATAAGGGCCCGATTCTGCTGTCTTTGCAAAGGCAGAACTCCCTTTGATATCAATGATGGTTTGTCCTAGACTGCAAGAGTGAGCTCTGAATGCTGAAACCTTCTGTCCAGACTTTCAAAGAGGATGTAAGAAGGATATCCGATAAGAAGCAACGTATACAAATCAATAACTTTTTTTCTTTCTTTATTAAGGTGAACACACACAAGAAACCAATTCACCTCATTCACTGAAGAAGGATGTAGAAAACATGGGGAAAGGTAACCACCCCCTCCTCCCCCCCAGCTTTGATATTATTAAAATGTTCTTGGTTTTAATAGAATATAAGGATAAGAGGGAAGTATTTTTGTTCAGCACCATATTTTAAGCTTGACAAGTAGCATATGAATAATATATGGACCTTTGGGTGGATATAATTGAGATTAATGCATACATATCAATCAATACATGACACTGTAATACAATACTTTAAAATAATATATTACATTGATTTATATTCATGGATTTCTGCACAAAATCTATCCTAGATCTATACAATGTTTTTTTTAAACTACTAAGATATTTTCTTATAATAATGAATTGCCACACATAGCAGTTTGCTCAAGAGTTATTTATACAAATTAGTAAAACAGCTCTTCTTTTCTCTTTGTTAGAAGAACTTCAGAAGGTTTTGTTTGAACAAATAGATTTACGGAGGAGATTAGAACAGGAATTCCAAGTGTTGAAAGGAAACGCTTCTTTCCCAGTATTCAGTAAGACATATTTCTGTTTTCACTGTTTGTAGAATGTCATTGTTATTTATTATCAATTTATAAAAGTATAGGAGTGATGTTCATAGGTGTGTTTGTCACTAGATGCCTGAGCTGGCCCCACTGAAGTCAATGGGAATTCTACCATAGATTTCAATGGCAGTAGGTCAGGCCCTTCAGGCATAAACTTAAAGTGAGATGTATATTTTTGGATAAGTATAAACAAGAATTTTGTCACACTGGCTTTGGTAACTTTCCTCTCCCTGTTCAAAACATGAGGGGTCCACCAAGACCTGCCCCACTATTGTATTCTGACCATAAAGCCAGCATAAGTAGTGGCACTCCATTGGAGGGGGAACCTACAGCATTAGGGCCTATGCCATATCTGTTGTCCCTGCAGCTGGCCAAAAGGGAATGGTTGGGGCTTCACTATACCCTGTAAAGCCCATCTGTTGCATCAACCCCATGAGGCCTTGGTAGCCAGTGGCCTTCAGGCTTTTCTAAGTGATGGAGGGGGACTGGCCCAGCCTAAATTTGGGGCAGGCAAAGGCCACTTCTACGTTTTCCATCCTGAAGTGGGTTGCGTGTTCTTTGGCCATTGTTGAGGATCTGGGCCATTAAGAGGTGATGGACTATGCCATACGAACAAAGGATTATGAGGAACGTCATAAAACCAATATGGAATTGTCTCCCCTATAGTGAAAGACCAGTTGCTTGAGGTTTTTCAAAATAGACTGATTGAAGGAGTGGAAAATAAGCTGCAAGGGAAAATCCGGCACTGGCCAGGGTCAGATTAGACGACATAATAGGCCTTTTCGGTTTCTGATTTGTATGATTCTATAGCGCTGGGCAAGCCAAGGTGCCTCTGCAGCTCTGCTTCTTATGCCACACAGCACAGCACTCAGTACTGCAGTTCAGCTCTTCTCACGTGCAGCCCACTGTGCATAAGGAGATGTCACTGTCATGCAGTTGTTCAAGCACCCAATCCTCTGCTGCCATTTGCTCCACTGAAGAGTGAAGGAGTGAGGCTCAGCGTTAAAGGTGTCCCGAAAAGGAAAAAACTAAACCATTGGTGCCCTTTTCTGCTTCTTCCTGATGTCTAAAGAAGGCCTGAAAGTTTGGTTGCATTTTTGCTTTTAAAGTCTGTTTGCTTTTAACTTTAATATCAGGTCTTGTCTATGCCACTTTTGCTGCAGGGTTCTGTGGATTGACAGAGAATTATTGAGAGTAGGACATCACAAAAACCGAGAAGCTGAAACTTAATCAGCTGGGAGGGGAAGGGATTTTAGTCAGATGCTTGTTTTTTGTTATCACTTATCTGACTGAAGGCACTGATGATTACTTGGGCAAAAAGCTCTAAACAATGCCATTTCTTCAGCTGCAAAGCATTCCGGTTCTTTGGTCTTGCAAATAGTCCTTCCACAAAATCAATGAAGACAAGACTCGATATGCCAGATATTCCCAAGGTTTAAAAAACAAACAGAAGAACAGGCCTTTACATCACAGAGAAGGGAAAGGGGAGAACAAAAAGTATTTTCCCCACCTTTAAGTAGATAGAGTAGAATTTTACACACACACCCCTTACTTCCCCCGCCCCCCCAAAGGCATGACATCAGGGAGAATATAGAAAAGCTAAGAAATGCAAGGAAGGTCTCTCTGAATGTCTCCCATCTTTAGCCTGGATATCAAAGGATTAGTACATCTTCATAAATTAATACAAAGCAAATCCTGAAGTTATGTGATGTATGCCATAAAATAAGGATGGCCCAATATGTAGAACAAAATCAGCCATTGGGCTTGGAGCTGGGTGATTTTAAAGTAATTCATGTACACCTCTACCCTGATATAACGCCGTCCTCGGGAGCCAAAACAAATCTTACCGCGTTATAGGTGAAACCGCGTTATATCGAACTTGCTTTGATCCGCCAGAGTTCGCAGCCCCGCCCCTCCCGGAGCACTGCTTTACCGCGTTATATCCGAATTCGTGTTATATCGGGTCGCGTTATATCTGGGTAGAGGCGTACTTCAATTTATGTACTTGAAAGCATTTACATTCATGGGATTGTAAAAATGGCATCTTGGAATCATGCCACTCAGGTCTCCCATTTATCCTTTTGTTCTGCAGTAAAATTAATACTCCATCATTGCCATGTAAATAAACCCTGCAATTAAACCACATGAAATACAATTCATATGAAAGAAAATAATGCGTACTGCTGACCAAGGAAGTGGCATCCGTGCACACCAGCATGAAAAATAGGTGGTTTCAATACACCACAAAGCAGTGGTCAATTTTACTCTAGTTTAAAATAGAAAACAAGTACTTGTGCTATAAACACTAGATGCAAGTGACTGTAAAACCCGTTTACAGATTTAGATTTACCAAACAAACAACCCCCTCTCCCCAACATCTATAATAAAATGGGGGAACAGGCCTTTCTAAAGAAAACATGTGTAACATCCTAGCTAACTGCGTCCCTCTTGACAGGTTGTTCAACACCTGAAAAAGGAGCTGCTTTTTAAGCTCAAGTGCTAGAATTTTGGGGGTTTTGGTTCTGTAGGTCCCAGGTTTGCTCCATATTGACAGCTTGTGCTGGGGCCATCACAAAAGGACCAGATAGATACATCTCATGGTAGATTGCAGATGGTCTTATTAAAAGGCAGTTGAATTGAAAATGGCAAGGAATTAAAAGTACAGAAAATGAGCACGAGAAGGAAAATGGACCTCTTCTTTCTGAGAGCCTGATGCCTCGGGGGCAGCGGAGTTTGAAGAAAGAGCACAGAGCTGGGAACCAATCCTCTCACTGGGTGATCTTGAGCAAGTCAGACAAAGGATTGAATGGGCTATGGAGGTGAACCTACTCTCCCATCCCTAGAGCTGGCTGGGATGAAGGCATACTGGGAGGGGGGGCAATTCTGGGGAATCTTGCACCTCCCCTCACAGTGCTGAAGCTGCTGTTGCCTCTTCTATACCTCGTCGATGGATAAGAGGCCTTTGGTTTGCAAGTCTAACAGTTCGGCACCTTCGCAATCAAATGTCATTTAAAAAAAAAAAGGAAGCATTCATCTCTGCCATAGGGCAGTGAGCCAACACACGTACTTGGAAGACAGCACTGCAATAGCCTGGCAAACCGATTGTAAACCCGTCAGGGTGGGGCCCACAGCTTGCATGTCTGTACAGCACTGAGCAAATTGTGGGCACCATATGAATTAATAGTATGAATTAATAGTGCTCTGGATGGCAGTGCCACCAGGTCCTCTTTATAGGGGGGAGGGATAGCTCAGTGGTTTGAGCATTGGCCTGCTAAACCCAGGGTTGTGAGTTCAATCCTTGAGGGGGCCACTTAGGGATCTGGGGCAAAATCAGTACTTGGTCCTGCTAGTGAAGGCAGGGGGCTAGACTCAATGACCTTTCAAGGTCCCTTCCAGTTCTAGGAGATAGGATATCTCCATTAATTTAAATATTCATCTCTGTTCCCCTCGGTATTGTGGAATGTTATCATTGCCACTATAAATCCATTTCCCCAGTGAGCTTTTGTATCCATAACATGGGGCTATACCGAAATTCTCCAGGGCAATGCCTCTGCTTCCCAGCTTAAAATGGCATTAGGTTTGGTTTTTCACCACACTGTATAGAAAGTTCCTATCCAGTTGTCCAGTGTCAGCCCCAGGTCACCTTCAATGTTGTTGCTTTCTAAGTATTTCCCTTCTCATAAAGATCTTTATTTTAGATTGTATTTGTCCAAGCTAGAATCTTATTTTCCACCCTTATAAATTAGTGGGACACGTAGTCCAACAAAAAAAAAAATCTTTTATCCTAGTGAGCTTTTCCTCCAAGACCTGTAGTGTGAAATGGTTATCAAGAAAGAAACCAAAGGCTGTTGCTTTATCTTAGAATCAAATAGAGGAAAGCCAGCTTGCACTGTAACTCAGCTGTCTAAGACATGTTCTGTCTCCTCAAAGATCTCTCCCTTCCAGTTACTGTATTTTAGAGAGTTCCTTGTGTTTCCTGAGTCTTCTGATTGGGCTTTCAGAATCCAGCCCGGCTTTATAAAGATTCAAGGCTTATCTATATAGTGATTTAGAGCATGGCAACCTGATTCATAGATTATAGGACTGGAAGGGACCTCGAGAGGTCATCGAGTCCAGTCCCCTGCCCGCATGGCAGGACCAAATACTGTTTAGACCATCCCTGATAGACATTTATCTAACCTACTCTTAAATATCTCCAGAGACGGAGATTCCACAACCTCCCTAGGCAATTTGTTCCAGTGTTTAACCACCCTGACAGTTAGGAACTTTTTCCTAATGTCCAACCTAGACCTCCCTTGCTGCAGTTTAAACCCATTGTTTCTGGTTCTATCCTTAGAGGCTAAGGTGAACAAGTTCTCTCCCTCCTCCTTATGACACCCTTTTAGATACCTGAAAACTGCTATCATGTCCCCTCTCAGTCTTCTCTTTTCCAAACTAAACAAACCCAATTCTTTCAGCCTTCCTTCATAGGTCATGTTCTCAAGACCTTTAATCATTCTTGTTGCTCTTCTTTGGACCCTTTCCAATTTCTCCACATCTTTTTTAAAATGCGGCGCCCAGAACTGGACACAATACTCCAGCAGAGGCCTAACCAGAGCAGAATAGAGCAGAAAAATGACTTCTCGTGTCTTGCTCACAACACACCTTTTAATACATCCCAGAATCATGTTTGCTTTTTTTGCAACAGCATCACACTGTTGACTCATATTTAGCTTGTGGTCCACTATAACCCCTAGATCCCTTTCTGCCGTACTCCTTCCTAGACAGTCTTTTCCCATTCTGTATGTGTGAAATTGATTTTTCCTTCCTAAGTGGAGCACTTTGCATTTGTCTTTGTTAAACTTCATCCTGTTTAACTCAGACCATTTCTCCAATTTGTCCAGATCATTTTGAATTATGACCCTGTCCTCCAAAGTAGTTGCAATCCCTCCCAGTTTGGTATCATCCGCAAACTTAATAAGCGTACTTTCTATGCCAATATCTAAGTCGTTGATGAAGATATTGAACAGAGCCGGTCCCAAAACAGACCCCTGCGGTACCCCACTCGTTACACCTTTCCAGCAGGATTGGGAACCATTAATAACAACTCTCTGAGTACGGTTATCCAGCCAGTTATGCACCCACCTTATAGTAGCCCCATCTAAATTGTATTTGCCTAGTTTATCGATAAGAATATCATGCGAGACCGTATCAAATGCCTTACTATACCTGGGGTGTGAATCTATAGCGCTAACCTGTGTGACAAAGTTCCTCCTCTATCTTGGTGGGTCCTGCGCTTATTGGCGGATTTTCTTGCCTCAGAGATTCACCATGTGGGTTGGGGAACAGCCCAGAAACCTTTCCCTCTGGAAGAACCCACAGTCCAGGTCAATTGGGAGGTTTGGGGGGGAACCCAGGCCCGCCCTCTACTCCGGGTTCCAGCCCAGGGCCCTGTGGACTGCAGCTGTCTATAGTGCCTCCTGTAACAGCTGCATGACAGCTACAACTCCCTGGGCTACTTCCCCATGGCCTCCTCCAAACACCTTCCTTATTCTCACCACAGGACCTTCCTCCTGGTGTTTGATAACGCTTGTGCTCCTCAGTCCTCCAGCAGCACACCCTCTCACTCTCAGCTCCTTGTGCCTCTTGCTCCCAGCTCCTCACACTCCCACCACAAACTGAAGTGAACTCCTTTTAAAACCCAGGTGCCCTGATTAGCCTGCCTTAATTGATTCTAGCAGCTTCTTCTTAATTGGCTCCAGGTGTCCTAATTAGCCTGCCTGCCTTAACTGGTTCTAGCAGGTTCCTGATTACTCTAGTGCAGCCCCTTCTCTGGTCACTCAGGGAACAGAAAATGACTCATCCAGTGACCAGTATATTTGCCCTCTACCAGACTCCTGTACCCCACTGGTCTGGGTCTGTCACACCTGCCATGCACTAAGTGGACCCAGCTGCCATGCACTAAATGTTCTGTAGTGGTCTTAGTAAGTCAGAGTGTGCTACAGCAGGCTAATGCACAGTAGATTCACACCTCAGCTTGCCGCACACTAAATCGCCACACTGAGCACTTAAGCTTAGCTGCCAGCATTTGAAAACTCAGTCTTTGATGAAACAACTAAACTTGATCCTCTAGAACATTTCTGGAGTCACCCCCTTGTTCTATCCCAGATAGGAACCTTCTGACAAGACTGTCCGTCACTGGAGGCAGATAATTTTTGGACAAAGGACTGTGCCGTGTTTAACAAATTCTTCAGTGGTGGTTTGACTTTATTTCTACAAATTCTGTGGTACAGGTTGATGGTTTTAATTCATGCACCTCCACTCTTTTTTTCTTTTTCTCTCCCCCAACCCACACAGATAATTTTCAAGATCAGATGAAACGGGAGCTGGCCTACAGAGAGGAAATGGTGCAGCAGTTACAAATTGTAAGTTGTCCTTCTCTACAGGAAATGTTAGGAACTATCCCTGTACTCTCTTATTTACATCGATAAATATATTCCTCAAATTTTGTTTAAGCAATACAAGTGTACTATTACTGAGCCCATATTAACTTCTACATAGTCAGGCTTGAGTGTGCAGTTCTCTCCGTTGGTTTGAAGTCTAATTACCAGGAGATTTACTTAGAGATACGGTCAGCAGGTGTGTCTGCAAGGTTCAGCTAAATAGGAACTACTTTCCATGGGTTGACTCAACAGAGAGATGTACATCTTCAGTGAAACTGAGGACTTCCCTACACCAGTCTAATGAACAGTAAGCTAATACACTGGTCTTTGCCACGAGACTGGTCTTTGCCACGAGACTTCCATTGAAGTCAGGCAGGAACATTTGTCAGACCTGTATATAATTTAGTAGCAGTAGCTGGAGATCAATGTCCCAATCTGGCAAGTGCTTTTCACTTTAAGACTTGAGTAGTTCCATTCAGTTCAATGGGACCACTCTTGGGAGTAAAATTTAAGCAAATGTGTAAGCGTTTGCAGAATTGGGGCCTGTAGCAGTGTCGAAGAGGCACCAGTGCAGGGGTTCCTGCTGGTCATCTTGGGAATTAGCTCAACTCCAGTTCCGGAGCGCCGTCTGCTGGCCGGTGTCCCACCTGCCTCAGGCCCTGTGTCCCTCCCAGACCCCAATGCCCCTTTACCTCGGAGTTCTGCCCCAGCAGTACCCCCACTCTCAGGGTCTCCCCTCCCAGGGGAACCCCCACCCCTCTATCCCCGCCTTGCCTCATTGGCTACTGCCAGTCATCATCTAGCCCCCTCTCACTGGGGCAAACTGCAGTCTGTAAAGGCCACTCATCATTGGCAAGGGGGTCAGACCAGCTGCCTCTGCCTAACCCCAGGCTGCACATCTGCAACCCCAATACCTGCTTTGACCTTTAGCAAGGCCCACAGCCTGGGGATTTGCCAGGCTGGAGCTCCCCAGCTCCTCTTGTCTTTCCCCAGCCCTGCTCCATTCCCTGTACCCTGAGCTCCCAGGCAGCCAGGTCCTTCTCTCTCCACAGCTAGAGAGAGACTCACTGCCTCTGGCCCTGCAGCCCTTTTATAGGGTCCAGCCTGGCCCTGATTGGCTGCCTCTCCGCCTTTTCCGATTGTGTCTCAGCCCCAGCCCTCTCCAAGGGTTGGCTTTTAACCCTTGCTGAGCCGGAGCGGGGTGACTGCCCCACTACAGGGCCCAATTAGCTCTCTCTCCTCCCATCCCCCGGAATCCTCTTGTTTTGTCTGCACTTGCAGCAGACTACTATGGTCATTGATATGCAGCTAAATAGCATAACCTCCAAACCTCGTGGTGGGTCAAACACATTTTTTTTCTGAAATCTCTTTAGTAAAATCAGAAACCGAGATAACAATTTAAAGCTGCATTTTGCCTCCCTGTATAGTAGCCACTTAGGTGGGTTCACAACAGCTTTGCCTCGACAACATATAGTTGCACCTCTAATGCTCATAGGTTTTGGGGAATCAGAGTTCTGAAATTATATCCTAAACTAGTTCTCCCAGATTTTCTTCTCCATCCAATCAACTAGGAAAATTTCCTTAATTTACAGCAAATGCAAAAATCACAAGGCTTGGTGTTTTATTGTTTTCGTGATCAGGAATAGAAATGTGATCATGGCAATTTATACCATCTTCATTTCCCAATGCCTGCTAGAAATATACTAGTAGTTGTTTAATAAATGGCTACATAGCACTTCATAGATGTATTTACAGTGACAAGCTCTAACCTGTATTTTTAAGTCCTGTGTCAAAAAACTAGGGGTCTCTTCTCCATTCACTGGGACTGCCTAAATTCCATTATTGTTTAATTTTGTCAGAGTATTGGGGGAAGAATAACAACTTTTTAGGCCAATTTCTGATCACATCTGTGCAGCCCCATTGATATCAGCAAGGCTGCATCAGTACAATTAAGGCCAGAATATGACCTTTTGTATTTAAAGAATTAGCATAAAATAATGCAGTAAATAGCTGATGATTTCTTTAAATTCAGTGCAAAAATCTTCATTAATATTTTGATTGAGAATTTAAACACACACAGTCAGTACATCTGAAGTTAAGCTTCCTACAGGAACTGTAAGCCATTTGCGTATGAGTGTATTCTGTATTGTTATATATGGTTTTAATCTTTATGGGCCAAATATATCCATGGTATAACTCCATTAACTTCAGGGGATTTACATAATAAATTAATTTGGTTTAAAATATATGTACATTATGGGTACTTTGGGAATCATAATTTGAATTTCTTGATTTTTTTGTTGTGCATCCAGTGATAGCATTGCATTAATTTAGTTGTCTGCACTGAATTTCCTTTTATATTGAAACAAGAAGAATATAGAGGAGAACTATTTGTTGCCTATTCAAATAAACACACGGGCCAAATTCTGATTATATTTTATATTTAGTGTAATTGGAGTATTTTTACTAACTTCATAGGAGTTAGTCCAAATTTACCCTGTGTAATCACAGCAGAATTTGACCAACTGCATTCATTTAATGTAAGAGTCACGTAAACACACTGAACAAGTTTTATATGAATGTTCTCATGTGTATAGGGTCATGTAATGTGACTATATTATCTGTGCATGTTTATTTCAATGGGCAGAACTCCGGAGAGCATGGATATGTCTTTAGCTCCTCACCTCATGATATTAAAAGCAATTCATACCGTGCATGCACGGTATGATTTTCAGACACTTCTAACTTTGCTCATTCTAAACCAGTGGCTCTCAACCTTTCCAGACTACTGGAAGGAGTCTGATTTGTCTTGCGTACCCCCCCAGTTTCACCTTGCTTAAAAAACCTAAAAATACAAAAATGTCTCAGCACACTATTACTGAAAAGTTGCTTGCTTTCTAAGTTCTACCATGTAATTATAAATCAATTGCAATATAAATATTGTACTTACATTTCAGTGTATATTATATAGAGCAGTATGAACAAGTCATTGTCTCTATAAAATTTTCGTTTGTACTGACTTTCCTAGTGCTTTTTCTGTAGCTTGTTGTAAAAATAGGCAAATACTTAGATGAGTTGATGTACCCCATGGAAGACCTCTGCATCCCCAGGGGTATATGTACCCCTGGTTGAGAACCACTGTTCTAAACCAAAGTTGTTCAGGTCTGATCATTGCTGACTAAGCCAGTGTTCATTTAGAATTTTAAAAATAAGTTGAATTTGAGTTATTCAAGTGCAAAAATAGCATTTTGGGGACCAAAAAAATCACCATTGGGCTGAGACTAAGCATGAGAAAGTTTAACCTGAAGCATCATTTTTGGGAAAGTTGTTGTCAAGGAGATTAATCTAATTTTCAGATGCCAATTACTCCCAAGACTTTCTAATGTAAATGACAATTGTGTCTTGATTGTTAATGTGGAAACAGGATTTGAAGCTAGTGCCTCATGTGCAGCTAATACTTATGTTGAATGCACATTCTTTTGTCACAGTTCTTGAATTACATTGTGAAATTGCAATGCAGAACACTTGATAGATAATAAATTGCTAAACTAACAACATTAGATGAACTGGAGTGACAGGTCTCTTGAAGCCATATATTTAGTCTTGAAGTGCCCTCTGCTGTTTCCATGTGATTACTGCACTTTATGGCAGCCAGGACACTTCATAGTTTTAAAAAACAGGAGTACTTGTGGCACCTTAGAGACTAACAAATTTATTAGAGCATAAGCTTTCGTGGACTACAGCCCACTTCGTCCATGAAAGCTTATGCTCTAATAAATTTGTTAGTCTCTAAGGTGCCACAAGTACTCCTGTTCTTTTTGCGGATACAGACTAACACGGCTGCTACTCTGAAACCTGTCATAGTTTTAAAGTTCTCCATTAAAAACTTCAATTAAAATAATGGTCAATCAGTACATTTAATTTTAATGTTTTTTCCACTATGGACTTGTAAAGATTATTTTATGACTTCCTGACAGGCAGGAGCAAAATTACTAATTTCTGGAAAAATCATGGGCCAAATTCAGCGCCCAGCTACACCCTCTGCAAAGGGTACTGACTTTGGTGGGGGTAACTGCAGAATTTGGCCCAGTGTGGGGTTTTTTTACACCAGTTTGACCCCAATGTGAGCTATAGCAACTGTCGACGAGAAAAGAGTCGATCAACAACACTATGTGCACTATAGCTAGTGGGAAATGTTCCAATCTGTTCGCTCCTTCTGTTGAGAAAAAACAGGCTATGTTTTGAAAGTCTGGCTCTTAGAAGCAACTTTTGATGTGTGTGTTAAACTACACATCTGTCTCTTTCCCTTTATGGATAGTCTTTGTGGTAGGCTGGTTGTGTTGACTAAACCAGATTCTGACTAATTTTGTGTGTCTACCCACCGGGAGCAGTTTGACTAAGCAGATTATTCCGATACAGAGTTAAAACAAGGGCACTGGACAAATGGAGATTCCAACTTTCAACCGCACAGGTAACGATTTCAAGTCAGTACAGTGAACCACGTGTATTTCACGTAGGATTACCACACAATGATGGAGCCACCTTCAGCAGATGGTGCACAGAAACTCCTTTACTGTTGCTGATACCAGCGCACATTCTTGTGACGTAGGATATAAGGAACACACTGGATCTTCAGGTCTATTTGAGGCTCATTCCTGCTCTTCTGGTTATCTCTATCGTGATCACCACCGCAAAGGCATAAAAAGGGGGGACCCTTGTCAGAGAAGAGCATTAAACTCTGCTAGTTCCACTGCAGCTGTGGAGGCTTGAAATAGAATCTTCCAGAGAGGAACGCAGAAGAAGATTTGGTACTGCCCTATAGCTGAACTCCTTCTGGAACTAAATGGGAATTTCCCTCCTGGCCTACAGCTCCATATTTTTAAAGGTAAAATGGACAGACCTACACATGTGGAGAAAAAGCCCGTCATGCCAAATATATCAGAGAAATTATTTAAGAACAGTTAACTTGTGACAATATGCACCTGTTATACTTGTGTGGTCTATAAAACCTTGGCAGATCTCCTGCATTCGTGCCAGCCATCCAAGTGGATGTTGTTTGCTGACAATTGCGTGTGTGGCCAAGATTTCTACACCTTCTAGTGAGAACACCACAGTGAAACTATTTGTAAAACACTGATTGTATTAGTGTTTGGGCGTCTCGCATTCAGTTTAACAGCATTGACTGTGAGTCACCCAGATGAGTAACCCAGTAAAATATATGTATATAATCCCTGTCCTGAAAGATTGCTAATTTACCAGCCTGTGTAAACAGGGGAAGCCTTACACTATATGGTGGAAATCACTAGGTTCAAATAGTGCAGGGCCATTGGAAGGAGCAGATTCCACAAGGGAGAGCTCTCTACTGTGATCCAGGCCCTGGCAGCAGGCCTCTCCTGCTCTGAAGGGAAAGGGAGGCAGGACTAGCCATTTAAACAGCTGAGCTTTAAAAATCATGAACTTTTTAGGCCACCTCTTTGTTTTTCTTTCTCCCCTTTTGTCCGTGTGCACTCCCCTTTCGTGCTGTTTGCACCTGAGTGGGAGGGGAATACTTCTTGAGGGACTAGAGCTAAGAAGGCATCTCTCTAACATCTCATTGTTGTAGCTCTTGGGCACCTTCTTGTAGTGCCAGGCCACTTTCACTCAGACTGGCCTCCTTTCATTGGAGTGTCCAGGGTTAACTCTTGAGTTGTAGAAGCTCTTTTATTTAGTCTTTTCATGGGAATTACCAGGTCTCTCATTTAATCCCATATATGGTTATCAAGCACATTTGATGATGGATAACACTGAGGTATGGTAACTTACACAAGTACACTGATACCCTGAGCATAATACAGATACTCTTGGATGCTGTGGGGTTCAGTGTAATGAAAACCAGAACAGGGCTTTAAAATAATACAATTTGGGACAACGGAGAGGGGTTGATTTTCAAAAATAATTTCTTAAGCCTTCAAAATGTATGTATGTGAGTGCAAATCCCTGTCTTCTTGTGTCGAATATGCAATGAGCAAAGTGGCTCATTGACCTCTTTCATACATTTGCACAGTTAGTCAGCCCTTTTTGCTCATGCAACTTCAGGCTTTAGGCCTGACTGATCTATCTCGCTTACACTGGTTTATTTGAAGTTTCTCCTGATTTACACTGGTGTAACTGAAAGCAAAAGCAGGTCACTCATGTGCAATTACCTGTTTGTGTCCCCACACGGTACATTTTGCAGTCACGACAAAGGCACTTCCGAACATCTAAGTCAGTGTCAAAAAATGGCAAATCTCTAGTAGTTTGGATTCCCAAACCTGAAGAAATGTTGGGTGTGGCAGAGTTTTGCTGATTTCTATAGCCTACTGCATAAATCATTCCCAGCTGCAATATTTTCTCATGTATGTATCTCTTTTTCTATGTTCTCCTTCCATTTTTCATTAGTTACTGATTCCACTGTAGGGCCTCTTAGTGGTGTAAATAAAGGAGAAACGTATAAAGTCCAACGGGCTATGCTGATATAAATGAGTAGAGAATGAGAGCCTTACTTTTGTTTGTTCTAATTGTACAGAGGGAAATACTTCTGCCCACTTTATTACACATCACCTGATTTTTGCTGCTAAGTTGGTTGGTTGATTTTTCTAGATTACTGCTATACTTTTTTTTTTTTTTTTAAACCCTCTCAGAACTTGTATACTACATTGGTTTGTAAGACCGGGTGTGTTGTTTTTATTTTGTCTCTGCTTCACATTTGTACCAACTGCTTAAAGATCTCCTTGCTTTATTTCAAACCATCTTGTCCTAAAATATTACAGCGAGGCAAAATAAATGAACTCCCAAGGATTCCATCGCATTGAAGGATCTGGCTTTGACACCTTATTATCCAATTCTTGGCTCACCGCAATGGCTTTGTCTCCGTGTCGTTGCAGATTCCCTATGCAGCAAGCTTGATCAGGAAAGAAAAGCTCGGCACACACCTCAGCAAAAGCTAAAAGGTGAACTTGTTAAAAGGGAATGTATTTTGGCAACTAACTCTTCATATTTCTAATTACTGCCATTGCAAGTATTAAGAGATTCATTGCGTGAGGCAGAAGCGATGCTACCAGTACTAGCCTGAAAGCTTTATTTTGGCATAGTCAGTACTCTGGCCTGATGGTATCTATGGAGGGGTTCACCCATCATGCATGTGGTACGTGTCCAGGATTTGGGTTTTCCCAGGGACAGCATGCTACAAATACCAGAAAAGAGAAGGAAATGGATATAATGCTGGGGTGCACATGATCTTTAAAAAGAAGAACAGGAGGACTTGTGGCACCTTAGAGACTAACAAATTTATTAGAGCATAAGCTTTCGTGGACTACAGCCCACTTCTTCGGATGCATCCGAAGAAGTGGGCTGTAGTCCATGAAAGCTTATGCTCTAATAAATTTGTTAGTCTCTAAGGTGCCACAAGTCCTCCTGTTCTTCTTTTTGCGGATACAGACTAACACGGCTGCTACTCTGAAACCTTTCATGATCTTTAAAGACTTCCCAAACTTAGGGTTTTTTTAATAATTCATATTTTCAGTGATGTCTTGCACCTGATCATTTAATTCCACCATTTCCTCCTGATGTTGATGGCAATGTTGACCAAGTTTATGATTTTCCAAAGCCATTGCTGGGTTCTTCAGTGCTGTCTCTAATTGGCAGTCTGGTACATTCTATAGGCAGAGTAGAGAGGGATTTGGACTCAAAGGACCAGAGCCTCAAAGGGACTTCGGTGTCTAAAGTCCAGATTTAGGCAGTGCTGCGATCCCCAAAAGCCCCACTCAGCTACCACCTAACCCTGTGGGTGCCTAAACTCGCTCAGTTCCTACATTTTTGCTGTAAAAGGTCCTCTAGGTGCCTAAGTTTCTGCCTCTAGGCATGCACACTGCTGCTTAAGGCCAGCTCTGAGGCATCTATCTCATGCCTTAGCCCCGATGTGGTTCTCAAGCCAGGAGAAGACAGGTGTTGCTCCATCTCACCTGCAGGGCCTGAGCTGGTAGGTGTGCTCTGAGCATATCTAATTCTACACACAATGCATGGGGGCTCCATTAGAACCTCTAGTCCAGTACTCACCCAGGATGTGGGAGATCCTGGGTCAATTCCCGCACCTGGCTGCTGAGGAGACAGGATTTGGCCAGGAGTGTCCCACCTCTCAACTCTCAGGTGAATGCCATAACCATTGGACTCTAGAATAGTCTGGTGTGGGTCTCCCTCAGTCTCTTTTGTAGAAGCTGTACTTTAAATTAAATAGTTAAATATTAACTGGGCCACAGACAGAATGAGAATCGCTCTGTAGCCCACTGGGAGGGGAGAAACCACTGGTCACATTCCTTGTCCTCCTCAGGCAGATGGGAGAATCGAGCCAGCCCGCCCTGGGCTAATGGTTATGGAATGGGATGGGAGGCCGCCTCCTCCTCCCCCCATGGCCATTTGGTGGGAAAAGGCGTGGGTGCCAGAGTCACCTGACTGCAGAAGAGGCGTTCCCGGCTGTGGATGGCAAGCAAAGAGAAGTGCCTCCTTGCAGCCCGGACTTAGGCACCAGGCTCCATGAGAGGGGTGGGGCTTAGGACACATCCCTCTCACCAGCAGTTCCCATTGGCCAGCTGAGGCAGCACCCCACCTCGCATGCTGGCTTTTGAGAATCCCATTCTTTGGACCTCTCTCTTCCCCTGCATTGTATAAGGAACTTGGGCACCTAACTCAGGCTTTGGGGATTCCAGTGATTTTTCTAGGCACCTAAGTCCCTTTGCAGACCTGGGCCAAAGGCACTGCAGGAAGAATAACATTCCCAAAGTCCTGGGAGGATGAGGCAGCTTTGGAGGTTCCATTACCAGGTGGTAGAAGCCCCTGGCATTTTTGTTTCTGTTGTTTGTCTGGCAAAGCAAAGAAGGCTGGGAGGGGGAGAGAGACAAAGCATATAGACTTGGTGGTGAGTTGTCATGTCACAAACTCTGTATTGTGGCATCGCTGAATAAATCCCTCTAAAGGAATAGGGAGATTAGAAAAGAGAGAGCTTCTATTTACACACAGCGATCACGGTAATCCTCAATGGGAAGGAATTATGGAGAAAGTCTGGGGCATTTGAACAAGGTTTTGATAACATAGATTATTAAAGCTTGCCTGCGTTTTGTCGGGGGAAAAAACTAATTTAAAAATAAAAAACTTAGACATAAACAGAGAGTAGCTAGACTGATAACTAACGCTCCCTGCCCCCAAACAATCGCATAGTTAGTTACACAGGTCAACATGACATTCGGATCATTCTAGTCTACTCCTGTATAGGTTCTTCTACCACTCTCATTACCATACTATCTGACTGCCTTCCAATAGATTCTGTATTAAATACCAATTTAAAATACAATTAAAACATATTAATAAATTTAATACTAAAAAAAAAATCCCTAAGGGAGAGAGGGACCTCCACTGGAGTAATTCAATAAAGTGTTGATCTAAAAGAAAACCGTTTGTCTGAGCATGGCATTAGCTCTCTAATGCTCTTGTGCTAGAGGTCAGGTTTTCACACCCAGTTATGCACTGCGCAGAAGCAGTTGGCGCCAGTGAGATGACAGTGGCATCCCAACTAGCAATGCCTCACCTTTATGTGCAGAAAGAGCGAAGGATTGATGCCTTTCTCATGCTGTTTTTGTTTTCAGTGACATCCCTGCAGACAACAGGGATTTCTCTAAGTAGACCCTAGTGCTTTTGAAAGATTAGTGGTTACTTAAATGCTAAGCTAAATCAGCCAAGCGGAGAATCACAACCATATTGTTAGAAGTAATTTCTGATTCTCAATGGGCCAAGCCAAAAGGAGTTGCCTCAAGAGGAAATGTGCACACACAAAATACACCGAGGGAGGTAAAGAAACTTTGCATTGCTGAGCAACCACAGGCTACTCAATTAATGCCTGATGTGTCTGATGAGAGTTGCCCTTGACGTATCGTCTCTCCTGCCATTGCCAGCAGGTGTATTGTGAACCTCCAGGGGAAGAAGCTTCTTATAACAATGTACAGCCTCTTTCCGATAAACCATATCATGGTTTTTAGAAGATGCTCTGCGCCTCTCAGCAAACCTTTGGGTGCTTGGCGCTGCTGCTTCCTTCAGCTGCCCTGAAGTGGGATAATGGTTGTACTCTGTCTTGTGGTGTATTGACCGAGCTTTGTTAACTCTTTGCATTTCACCTTGAATGAGAGGCTCTCAAAGTGCTTTACAAACATTAACTAGCTAATTCTCACCAAAATGCCGGTGAGGTGGGTAACTTGTTATTTCTATCCCCATTAATGGATGGCATTAATTGAGGCACAAGAAAGGCAGTGGTTTGCCCAAGGTCACGTAGGGAGCCAAGAATAGAAGTCCTGACTCCATTCCCCTCTTTTAACCGCTAGGTGGCAGCCTTGATGAAGAAGTACTCTTTTACCTGTTCCATTTGAATTTACTGTTAGGAAATAAAAGGGAGACATCCATTTTGTAAAATTGAGTAAAGAAATACAAAAAGTGCTACCACTGATAAACCCTCATGTTCACGCTCTCTCTCTCTTTTAATAACAGACGCACGGGATCCTCCGCAGCTGTTATCTTGTAAGATACATCCCACCACTCAGAAATCTGATTTACATAAAGACTGAGAAATGGAAGGGCTTGGGAATTTAAAATGCAAACAAAAAATTCAGGTTCCTGTGAGCCCAAGGACAAGTGACCTCAAAGCATCATGGACAACCATGTAAAATAGAATGTAGCAGCCATTTATTAGTAAAAACAAAACAAAAAATCAAAAAATGCCTGTCCTGGATCTTTTGGTGGTACCAAAGTTTAAGTCTCTGTGTTTTTAGAAGGACAATTGAACTTGACAGAGTCTGAGAAAATGCTTTTGAAGCACATGGAGAAGCTGCGAAAGGAACCGCTAAACCTTTCAACGCTACAAACACTGGAAGCATCTGCAAGTTCATCTTTTGCTGTTGAATAGTGATTGTTTTATGGAAAGAAATGTGTGTCTTATCAGATGGGCCAGAATCACCTTTGACTGAATGGAAGGAAAAGCATTAGCCATACACAGTGCTTTTGAAAAGCAGACTGAAAATTCTAACGCCCCCTTCCTCCCGGCCCCCACTCCTCCTCCTCCTCCGGTACTTTGCCTGCTGTATGAATTAAGATTGTACTCTTCTGGAAATATTTTACAATTTAATATTGAGTGTAATTAAGAATATAATCACTTATCGAAAAAAAGGTATTTAACTCTGTTGTAGTTTCTTTATCATTCATGTGGATAAAAAGTCTATAATAAAAAAAAGAAAACTGACATAATAGTTGTGCTTCCCTGTCGTTTCATGGTACATTGATTTGCTAATGAATGAACAGGAATTCTGTACATGGGGACTTTTCTTCAAGGAAATATTTTAGCTTGCAATCATTTAAATGCATTTACTCTTAAAGTGGAAATCCATTTAAATGGTTATTAGAAAGTAAAGTTTGGCAGCGGATGAATGAAGTTACTGGAGATGTAGGCTTTTTAAATGTGCTCTGCAGTTTTAGCTGACCTCTGCTCCCATTAGAATCAACAGGAGTTTTACCATTGACATCACTGGAGTAGATTTAGGCCAGTTCTGAGGGCTTTTGAAATCACACCCATAGTCTGCTAACGTGTTTCTGAATTATATGCAATATGATTTCTTTAACGTTGAGTAAAATTCACCCCCCTTCAGGTGACCCATTTTAGGTCCTAGACACCACATGATCCTTCAGTGTAGAGGTTCCGGGGTGTGAAGGACCTTATGTGCTCCCTCAGCACCATTGTGAGTTTTACCTTTGGTCCAGGCCTCACCCAACCGAAGCTGTGTTGGTAAGTTGTAAAGAAGTTCAGGGCCAGACCAAAGTGGTATTAAATGTAGTGGAAAGAAGGCACTCCGATGGAGGTGCAAACTGCAGAGGCTGCAGGTCCCATTGCATGCTGGGACCTGTAGTTTCTGCAGGATGTCTCTCTTCTAATAAAATTGAAGGTATCCATTCGTTATGTAGTAGAACTCCCTTTAACCTTCAGGTTGTGCTTTTGACCACCCTTGTTTTAGAGTTGGATGAGCATCATTATATCAATAATATCTTCTAACTTATCCAGTTAGAAGAGGAACCCTTGCAGTTTCTAAATGGGGAGTTAATTTTCAGAGGTGCTGGGTGCTCACAGCTCCTATTGACTCCCAACAAGCAGATACTAAAGTTGTATTCTTCTTTGTAAAAGAAAAAGCATTTATCCTGTAATCCAAGAAAACAGGTATGCCCTCTGCTTTGCAAGCTGCTCCTGTTTACTCCAAATGCACTGTACGTCAAAAACGGACTTGCTAATGGCATGCAAATTAGTTAGGTTGTGTGCATCCTCTTTGCTGGATCATAGAATCTGGGCATGCCTGGTTGAGTGAGAATCGTGGTATAAATGAAACTAAATGACATCTTCAATCTGAAGTAGAACACGTCTTATTACTGGCAATACTATCTAAAACAAGCCTATAAGATTTGCCATACCACAACAGACCAACAGATTCTTCAAAGGAATGCAAAAAACTTTTATAAAACACCTGGCCAGTTGCAGATGAGGGAATACTTTTTCCTGAGTCCAACTCCTGATCGTTTTAGACATTAAAATCATATTTCTTTGATTTGCTACTTGCCAAGAATCATACTCTACTGGAATTGACTACTTAGGGTGGCATGGCACCAGCTAAAGGGGTCTGGATAGACTTGATTGAAGATTTTGATGTAATACCTTGGCACTGTTATTCTAGTTACGGGCCATGTGTTGTGGCTTTAGGATTCTTCATAGTCATTGTGACAGGGTCCTATTGGGTTCTGGGAAGGTGGGCTGGCGCAAGCCCGCCCACGGCTAAAGGACCCTCCCTCAGCCTGTGGGGAGGATCCATTGAGCCCAGGAACTCAAATGATTACAGGGGACAACAGAAAATATAACAAGGGCAGGTGTGAAGGGTCAAAACAAAGGGAGCCTGAAGGGGACACCGAGCAGATAGCCCCAGACAGGGCCCACTGCTCTTCGAAAGTGTCAAGGGAGCCAGCGGATGCCACCCAGAGGAACTCTGCCTGGATGCGTGAACAGAGGGAGGATCAGAAATAGGCCCCACAGTCACAGAGAACCCCCTCAGCCAACATCCTCTCCCTGGCATTATAGATGGCCACTTTGGCCGTCGCTAGGAGGAGATTGACGAGGAGGTCCTGTGACTTTATGGCGCCACGGATAGAGTGTGTGTATATAAGGAGGTGAGGGGAGAAGTGCTGCCAAAAACGCAGGAGTAGGTCAAGGAGGAGCTGGAAAAGGGGCTGCAACCTGGCGCACTCTAGGTAGACGTGCGCCAGGGTCTCTCTCATGCCACAAAAGGGGCAGGCGTCAGGGACGGGGGTGAACCGCATCAAGTACATGCCTGTGCTCACAGCTCTGTGAAGGAGCCACCAACCAATATCCCCAGTGGGCTGTGGAACCAAGGTGGAATATAGGCTGGCCCACTGGGGTTCCTCACCCTCAATAGGTGGCAATAGGTCCCGTCACTTAGCATCGGGGCGGGACACGAGCGTGAGGAAATGGAGAGTATGGAGCACTGATGGGACGCACAGCTCCCGAATCGCCAGCTCACGGGTGCGGCACACTGCGCCCGTGACTACGAGGCCGGAGCGGCCTACACCCCAGCGCCTGCGATTGGGAAACTTATTGGCTGACCTGATCATCACCCTCGCTGCTCGCTTTCACGTGCACAGGATATGGGTTTGTAAGACCATGTTGGTATGCACTGTATGCCCCTCCTATGCTCAAAAATTCAACCACTCATAAGTGTTGTAAACATGGAAGTAAGAAAATAAAAACCCCAGCGGAAAGTCCCTGGGAGGTTTTTTTCGGCTACCACGACCTGGCGCTCTGTCTCCTTCCTTTTTCGTCGCCACAGAGCACGAATGTGTACAGATGTGCCCTTGGCACAGTTCGAAAGTGAACCGGCTTCAGGTCATGCAGCCGGCTCGGAGTGTGTGGGTGGGGTGGCCAGGGGGGCTCACAGGCCCTATGAAAAGGTCCAGAGGGCTTGGGGTGCAGGGAGCACCCTCCTGCAGGACCCGCTCAAGGTAAACCCAAGCAGCAGACTACCACAGTGTCTGGAGTGGTTCATGACTGTGCGTGCCAACCTCAGGACAGAGTATCAAAAGCAGGGCAGACACCCCAAGCTGGTGGTATGTTCTATAATTAGATTTCACCAATCCAGAAACAAATGTGAACTCCTGGATCTCTGTAATGGTCCTAACATGGAGTTACAGACCATCCCTTTGGGCATTCCAGTCTATCTTGCGACCCAGACAAAATGGATTTAATGATAAATGGTCACTTATGCCAAAAATTACAAAATATTCAGGTTGCTTCCAGTCCCAAGAGACCAATCACTTACCCCAGATCAATTTGTGCCTTAGATCTCACACCAAAGACAATGCTGGTAGCCAATCCTATAGTAAACTAATTAAGGATTTATTAACTAGAAAGAAGAAATGAGAGAGTTATTTAGAGATGAAAGCAGGCAACATATATTCACAAATTAGTTCAGTCTATAGTTCCAAAAGGTGACAGGATTGTAGCAATCAATCAGCACTGAATGGCTTTTCAGAGCTAAGCCAGGGTGACCCTGGGGATCTCCGTTTCTTGCTCCAGCCCTTGGAAGAATCCAAACAGCAAAGAGATGAAAAATCTTCATGGTAACTATCTTCATTTCCTTCTTCCAGCATTCAAACTGAGGAGACAAGGCCTTCTGCTCATACTTCTCCATGGGTGGATGGGGCAATCAACAAAGTTTTTGTCTTACAATGGCCCACTTAATTTTGATAGTCCTCCTGGATTGGGTGGGGGGGGGTCACTCTCCTCGTCTGAGTTCACAAGTTCAGAACAGGCTTTTTTACGATTATAAAACAAACATATTTTACCTTGTAGCACGGAATACAGGCATTACAAGTAAGATTAATGCATGAAGCAACTTACAAGCATTTTATAAAGTCAAAACACTAAACCTATCCTTACAAGTCTAACACCTCTCTTGAACAATATTAACATAAAGGTGAGCTGGTCTGGTTTCTAGCTATTAATTTGTCCTTGCTAAGCTGACTCCTACAGACTTGTCAAGAGCTAGCACCTGGTTTACCAGCATCACAGAGATACCACTGGGACCCCCTGAAGTTATCTAGTTAGACGAATAGAAGAAATTCTTTAATTGCCTATAAACCCGTGGTAAGAGCCTGAGTAACAAGTGAGAAGAATTTGAATTGCTCATTTATGAGCGTAAATTTGATCTAGTTGGTATTACTGAACTCTGGTGGGATTATTTGCAAGATTGAAATGTTAAATAAATGGTTATAACCTACTTAGGAAGGATCGAGTGGGCAAAAGAGGAGGGGAGTAGCAATCTATGTCAAAGATGCCATTACTTGTTTCCAAGTCACTGACAACTTGGTGGCAAATGATCCTGAATGGTTATGGATGAATGTTCTAAAAGATAAAACACAAGATGTCTGCTACAGAACACCAAATCAGGATTACCAGGATGAACAGCTCCTTAAGCACCTATCTGTAATGTGTAGGGGAAACAATGCTGCCTTATTATGGGGGACATCAGTCTGAGTGACATATGCTGGAAGTCTTATGCTGCCATATTAAAATAGCCTCCGAATGTCTAAAAATTATAGATGACAATTTCCTAAGTCAAAAACTGTTGCATCTATCATTGGGGAACTCTGTATTAGACTGCATCTTGCCAGATAAAGAGGAATTGATCACAGAACTAAAAACTGGTGGTTGCGTAAGTACATGTGATCATGACTGGATTACATTTGTTACGTGCAGACAGAATGAAGTCCAAATCAGTAGTATAGATACTTGGTGCTTTTAAAAGGCCCAATTTCAGAAAATTGAAAACAATTCTGAACCAAATCAGTTGGGAGAAAGAATTTAAACAGAAAAATCTGAATGATTATTGGGAATTGTTTGGTAATATTTTACTAGAGGCCTAGAACACCACAGACTCACAATCAAGAAAGAAGGCTGCACTGGTGAAAGAGGGAAAGTGAAAGCTTCTCTAAAACTAAAATAACCCCACATATAATAAGTGGAAGAAGGGGAAAGTTGATACTAATGAATATAAATCAGAAGTGAGGAATTGTAGAAAATTGATAAAGGAAGCAAAAGGGCACAAGGAAAAACTTATTGTCCTTGATTCTGTTGCCCAAGAAGGAGTTTTTTAGGTATATTAGGAACAAAAGGAATCCTAACAATGGTATTGGTCCATTACTAGATGGAAATGGTAAAATTATCAATAATAATGCAGAAATAGCAAATGTGTTGAATAAATATTTCTGTTCTGTATTTGGGAAAAAGCCAGATGATGTAGTCATATCATATGATGATGAAATACTTTCAATTGCAACAGTAATTAAGAGGCACTATCTAGCTGTTAATGTTGATTTTAAATGTCTTGGAACACTCATGAAATTTCAGAGGAATGGAAGGAAACCAATGTCATGCTACTATTTAAAAAGAGTAAACAGGACAACCCAGGTAATTATAGGCCTGTTCGCTTGATATAGATTAGGGCAAAATAATGGAATGGATGATACAGGACTCAATTAATAAACAATTAAAGGAGGGTAATATGCCAATCAACATGAGTTTATGGAAACTACAGTTTGCCAAACTAACTTGATATCTTTCTTTGAGGAGACAAGAAGTTTGGTTGAGAAAGGTAATAGTATAGATATTGACTTGATAATGCATGACATTTTGACTAAGAGACTAGAACAATACAAAATTAACATGAAACATTACATTGGTTAAAAAACTAGTTTAACGGTTTCACTCAAAATGTATTTGTAAACAAGGAACCATCATACAGCAGGTGTGTTTCTAGTGGGGTCCCACCAGCATCAATTCTTGGCCATATACAATATAACAATTTTATCAATGACTTGGAAGAAAACATAAAACCATCACTGATAAAGTTTGCAGATGACACAAAGATTGTGGGAGTGATAAATAATGAAGATGGCAGGTCATTTATAGCAAACAATATGCGTTTTAATATAGCTAATGCAAAGTTATACAACTAGAAGCAAAAAATGTATGCCATACTCCCAGGATGGGGGACTTTAACCTGGGAGGCAGTGGCTTTGAAAAGGACTTGGGGGTTGTATTTGGAGACCATTGTATTACATTTATAAATGGTTTATGTATGATTGTGTTCTGTTCTATGGGGGAGGGTTACCACAGCTCCTACAGAAACTAAAAACAGTAGGTGGTGATTACCCCTGGGATTGTAAACAACTGCAGAGAAGCACCACCCCTTGGAGTGTTTGCATGTACCAGTTCAAGCTGGGTTTTTCAGAGACCAAGACATAAAGAATTTGGGAGGGTAAATAGCCTCTCTGGGCCTTCATTCTGAGTGAGTAAATGGACAGGCCATTCTGTCCAAGGGGAAGCTCCAGTCCAGTTGAAGGGTTGGAATGACTTTAGCCTACTAGGCCCCATAAGACTGATGGGCAATTTCTGGTACGTTTATTAGTAAGTGTATAGGACCAGTTATTGTTTTTATATGTTTTCTCTATAATGCTTTTGCCCTAAGAATAAATGTACTCTATTAGACAGAGCTGCATGGTGACTTGTAACTTGGACGGAAAGCAAAGCACAGGTGTTGCTCTTTAGGTAGTCTGGATTGCCAGGGATATCACAGTGTAAGGCAAGGAGTTGTACAGAAGTAACACCCCGGATCAGAAGGAAGGGAGACGTGGGTCTCTACCCAAGAGAGGTGATGGCTGGGAGCCTAAAACATTAACTGGGTGCTCTTGAGGGACCATGGAGGAGGAATACAAGTGCAGTTACTCTATAAACTGTGACAGGAGTCCTAGTAGATAATCAGTTGAACATGAGCTTTCAGTGCAATGTTGTGGCTAAAAGGGCTAACGCCATCTTTGGGTGTATAAATAGAAAGGAGCATACGCTCTGGCAAGTCAAGTGTAAAATTATAATTAGGCAGGCCAAAAAAGAATATGAAGAGTAACTAACAAAAGACAAAAACTAATTGCAAATGTTTTTTAGTACATCAGAAGCAGGAAGCCTGCCAAACAATCAGTGGGGCCACTAGACAATTAAGGTGCACTAAAGGAAGATAAGGTCGTTGTGGAGAAGCTAAATGAATTCTTTGCATCGGTCTTCCCTGAAGAGAGTCTGAGGGAGATTCCCAAACCTGAGCTACTCTTTTTAGGTGACAAATCTGAGGAACTGTCCAAGCTTGAGGTGTCAGTGGAGGTGGTTTTGGAACAAATTGGTACATTAAACAGTAATAAGTCCCCAGGACCAAATGGTATTCAGTAAAGAGCTCTAAAGAAACTCAGATATGATATTGCAGAACTACTAACTGGGGTATGTAACCTATCACTTAAATTACTCTCTGACTGGAGGATAGCTAATGTAAGGCTGTTTTTTTTTTTAAATATCTCCAGAGGCAGCCCTGGAAAATACAGGCCAGTAACGTAACCTCAGTATCAGGCAAACTGGTTGAAATGATAGTGAAGAACAGAATGATCAGACACAAAGATGAACACAATATGTAGAGGAAGAGTCAACATGGCTTTTGTAAGGGGAAATCATGCCCCATCAATCCATTAGAATTCTCTGAGGGAGTCAACAAACATGTGGTCAAGGGTGGGCCAGTTGATATAGTATTCTTGGACTTTCTGAAAGCCTTTGACAAGGTCCCTCACCAAAGGCTCGTAAGCAAAGTAAGCTGTCATGGGATAAGAGGGAAAATCCTCTCATGGATCAGTAATTGGTTAAAAGATAGGAAACAAAGGGTAGGAATAAATGGCCAGTTTTCACAGTAGTAAAGTAAATAGCAGGGTCCCTCAAGGATCTGTATGGGGGACCTGTGCTGTTCAACATGTTTGTAAATGATCTGGAAAAGGGGGTTTACAGGTGCAGATTATTGCAGAATGAGTCACTGTGCATGTTCTTTCTCTCACGGAAACTATATTTGTTTTCGCTTGCTTCTGGCTTTCCTTCATCTGAAATAAATCAGCTGGACTGAAAAATACATGTTTTGCTCTTTGTATGTATGTGAAAGCATGACAATTGGAATGTCCTAAACCAGAGGATATTGGGTGCATTTTGACAAGGTATCTTACAGTTCTTTGATTGTTAAAGCTTTTCATTCAAGTTTTGTTGTCCTTGTACAGAAATGCTTATGTGGAATCCAGTGAGTCATGCACAGACACTTTTGAAGTAACTATGTACCTGCTCACATGCAGCTGTGAATAATACTTTCATTATAAAAAGCGCATTATCTTATCTCAGTACTAACAGGGTTCAATCAGCAAAGGATTTATAAGACGTCTGTGGGAGTTTTGCCTGAACAAGGACTGGGTAAGGATATGACCCAATTAATGGTCCTTTCTTCACAGGCAGGAAGTTAAAAGGCTGCTGGGATTTTTGTACAAGTCAGTGATCAAAATCCACTGGAGCTTATCACTTTTCAAGAAATTACTGCTGGGTCTTTCCAATTTTCCAGTTTCCTCATGATCGTCAATTTCTCAATTCAGAATAAGAGCAGGTGTCCTAGGAGTCTGGATAGCAAGATGCTGGGAAAGCCCAGAGAAGAGTGGGAGCTGCTGTTGAGATTGCACTACCTCCATTTTACTAAATTAGTACAATTAGTCTCTGCAATTTTACATTTACCATTGATTAACTCGTTTACCATTCTTGTGTCTTTTACCTTGTCTTTCATGAAGGGCTTTACCTCAGATTATCCTAAACTTCATTCTTCTTGTTCCACATACTTTCTGTAACACTTTAAAGCCAGTTGTAGCAAAATTATGGCTGTGTTACAATTGCAACTTCCAAGACAACAAACCTGTTTCCTGTATTGTAACTCTGCAAGCTGCATTGAGTAGGGAGCGGTGTGTAGCTACTCCATACCAGGAGCAATGCAGAGAATTAACTAAAACCCAGAAGGTGACAATTCCCACACTTCCAACCCAATTTCACCTGATTCTTAGAACCCAGAGATGCCAAGGGCTGGCTGTCCTTAAGAGTGAGATTTACAGCCCCACAGAGTGAGGTTCAAGGCCAAAGAGTGAGACTTTCCAGATGCCATGGTAGGTCATTGATTAAGACAAGGACTCTTATCTTTGGTCCTTGGTGACCTCTAATAGTCCAGGTTTTTAATCCAACCAGCACTTAACAGTTTGTTTTAAAATGACCCTGCTTAATATTGCATATAAAACACTTATATGTTCTAATTCATACTAAAGTCTAGGGCACGTGAGAAGTCTATAGGCAATTCAAACCAGTGGGTTTTAATAAAAACCATTATTCGCTGATTGGAACAAAAACCTGGATGTTTGGATATCCCTGAGGACCAGAGTTAATAACCTCTGGTTTAGGCACACAGTCAGTGGACAGAACGATTTATTTTTCAATATTTTTCTTGTTTTTATATAAACCTAACAAAAAAGAAAACTGTTTTATCATTACAACACTAGGTTTATTTTGCATATCACCTTGTCATAGTGATCATCCCTTTGAAAAACATTTTACAGTACAAATAGTATTTGGTTTGTATATTTTGTTCATGTTACATTTACTGCAAACTAAAATAGTCAGATTTAAAAAAAAGTACGTGCAAAATAAATTAATCAAAATTAAATAAAATAAAACACAATCAAACAATATATTAAATGAAGGTAAAAATAAATAAAAATACTAAATTGAATTTAATTAATTTGAAGCTAACAAACCATATATAAAGGATTCAGATTCCACATTTCTTTTAATATCTAGTTTGTTTTCACATTTTATTCATGTGCTTTGTTATACTGCCAAGTGGCGCCCTTTGCTGTTTTTATAACTTCTTTTGGTGCCTCATACTTGAAACATGGCTCAGGATTTGCCAGCTTCACTTGGATAATAGAGGACAGTGTCCTGTCTGGTCCAAGGTTTGTCTGAATGGTGTCTTATTCTTTCGAACAAGACTGAAACTCTCTCTTCTCTTGCCTGTGAGTGGGGTAAAACTAAGACAAACCTGACAACCCTGGACAGTAATGGGAACTTTGAGAAGACCACTAGGGCTTTTGCTCTCAGGCCCCCGGCCCCCTGCCTGGGCTTACTGCTTGCTAAGAGATGCCCACACAGTGTCCATCCTGTATTGCACAGTAGTTTTATCTGTGTCTGTTTGTAGTGCTGCCTCATCCCATACACACTAAGGGCAGGGCCGGCTCCAGGCACTAGCCTGGCAAGCAGGTACTTGGGGTGGCTGCTCCAGAGAGGGGCGGCACGTCCATGTATTCAGCGGCAATTCGGCGGACGGTCCCTCACTCCCGCTGGGAGCAAAGGACCTCCCGCTGAATTGCCGCCGCAGATCGCGATCGTGATCGCGGCTTTTTTTTTTTTTTTTTTTTTTGGCTGCTTGGGGCGGCCAAAACCCTGGAGCCGGCCCTGACTAAGGGATAGCTGATTTCTGCATCAACTGGTAATCAACAACTCCTCTTGCAGCTTCTCTATTTCAGGTGGAGAGAGAGATTGAACATGAGCTGGTATCTGCCAACAAAGTACTCAATCTGTTCAAAAGTGCAGTTTTCCCTAATATCAAAGATCACAAATCCTGCCCTCTTTAGCATTTCATCATTCAAAGGTAGCTTCTCACATGCAGACTTGGCTACAGTGGTATAGAATGCTCTGGCTGCACAAAAGACCTTCCATTTTCTATACAACCTGTTTAGTGACCAAACCTACAAATACTGTTTGCTGTCTCTTTCAGTGCCTGAGGTAAAAATATTTTAAATCTTTATATATTTACTCAAAATGAGTGAGCTAAACTTTGGAAGGTGTGTGAGCGTGAGATAGCATGCTAATGAGTGACTCTCACACCCAATGAGTGAGACTTGATAAAATTAATGGAGATATTCTATCTCCAGAACTGGAAGGGACCTTGAATCAAGTCCAGCCCCCTGCCTTCACTAGCAGGACCAAATACTGATTTTTGCCCCAGATCCCTAAGTGGCCCCCTCAAGGATTGAGCTCACAACTTGGGGTTTTGCACACCAATGCTCAAACCACTGAGCTATCCCTTCCCCTCATCTCAAATACGTCTGAGAACCCTGTTATAACAGCATTGCTTTCCAAAGTAGACTCAAGCTCTAAGATAAACAGCTGGAGCTACTCCTTGACTTAATACCACTATATTACTATAATCTTCTGTAACTTTTAGTTTACTGTGTTCATCCATGTAGTTTTGCTTTATTTATGCCATCAAATGTATTTTCCTATAATGTTGGTTGATTGTTTGGTTTGTCCAGTGACACATTATGAGAGTGTTCTGTTCCAACACTCCTAGTCTAAGGCTAAGGAAAGGATTCAATAATAATATTATACTTAGCACTTACTGCACCCTATGTTTTTCATCTCTAAACATTAATGAATCTTACCACAGCCACATGAGATAGGTAAATAAGTCTACAGAGGAGTGAAGAGTTTAGTGACTTAAGCCAAGACCACAGAGTAAATTCTTAGCATAGCCAGGATTAGACCATGGAAACTAGGCTCCTTGCCCTCAGCACAAACCTCTAGCCCTCACAATGTCTCAATTTTAACCTCTTAAGACACGTGTAAAATGGTTTACTAGGCCCTGTCTACACTAGGTAAGCTGCACTGATACAAATCAAGTCTTACGTTGACTTTTGCTTGGATACACTAGGGCAGGGGTCAGCAACCTTTCAGAAGTGGTGTGCCGAGTCTTCATTTATTCACTCTAATTTAAGGTTTTGCGTGACAATAATACATTTTAACGTTTTTAGAAGGTCTCTTTCTAGAAGTCTATAATATATAACTAAACTATTGTTGTATGTAAAGTAAATAAGGTTTTTAAAATGTTTAAGAAGCTTCATTTAAAATTAAATTAAAATGCAGAGCCCCCCGGACTGGCGGCCAGGACCTGGGCAGTGTGAGTGCCACTGAAAATCAGCTCGCGTGCCGCCTTCGGCACACATCCCATAGGTTGCCTACCCAGCACTAGTGATTTGCACTGATGGCTGTAACCAACACAAATCCCCTGTGCTATCCAGGGGAAAGCATCGCCCTCCTCACTATTGCTCCAAATTCTGTTTTGTTTTTAATTTCAAACTTCGCAATGAAATCTTAATTTAGGGCTGGGCAGATACCACAAAAACAAAATTGCAAACACTGTTTTGAATGAATTAAAACCATGAATTCACTTCAATGGAATTCGAGAGCCATTTTTTATCTCATTTCCTCCAAATGTTCATACGATTGAATTTTTGTTCACAAGGATATTTGTAGACGAAACCATGTTTCCAAATGCACACATGAGTATTTTCACGGGAAGTGGGCGGACACTCAGCACCTTGCAGGAGTTGTTAAACATCTGACAAGACTGGGCTCCTTTTTTGTGCAGGTTGAGTGGAAAGGAGATAAAATATCTTTCACATAGGGCCTGATTCAAAGCCCACTGAAGGCAGTGGAGAGACTCTCATTGAGTTTGGACCCATAAATAAAATCACAAAATGTTTCCATTCAGCAAGAGAAGGTGGGTGAGGTAATATCTTTTATTGGACCAACTTCTGTTGGTGAGAGAGACAAGCTTTCAAGCAACACAGTTCTTCTTCCCATCTTCACTCCCAGTACCTTTCCCAGACCTGAACATTTGTTTCTAAGACAATAAGTAAAATTTTCAAATGTGCCTGAGTGATTTAGGAGCCTATGTCCAATTTTCAAAAGTGACTTGGAGACAGATTTCCAAAGGTATTCAGGTGCCCAAAGATGCAGATAGGCACCTATTGGGATTTTTAAAATCACCTATGCAGGTCTATAGGAATTAGGTACCTATTCTGCTAAGGCGCTTTTGAAAATCTCACTAGGCACCTACCTGCATCTTTAGGCACCTAAATACCGTTAGAAAACTGGCCCTTAGTCACTTCTGAAAATTGGATATAGGCTCATCATATTTGAAACTGGAGCTTAGGTGCCTAACTCGCTTAGGTACATTTGAAATTTGTGCCCAAATGTATTCATTTCTCATAATACAAATTTGCACTAAGAGTGACAACAAAATGTTCACTGGGTCATTATTTTTGGATCCTCCTTGTTTCACCTCTTTGTTCAATCTACCAGACTTCATAGCATGTTTCAGGGCAGTGCTAGTCTGTTCCTGGTGTCGGGTGCTGACATGGGCTAGATAGAAAATTTGGGGGGCTGTGCCCCACCTCGCCATGAGGCCCCGTTCCCTTTCTGTGGCCCCACCCCCTGCTTCTCCTCAGGTAAGTGCCAGCCCCACCTCCTCCTCTCCCCTCCTCTGAGACGCAACCCTCTGGCCAGGTTGTAGGTCAGAAGCCGGAGCTGATGCAGTGCGGGAGGTGGCCATGGCGCTCCCCTGTCTCTTCCTCCTGCTGATGCCCGGGGCCCTAGGGCTGCAGCTGCTTCTCAGCTCCCTGCCACCCTTCAACTGTTCACAGCTGGTAAGAGCTGCCCAGATGGGTGGACCAGCTCCCTGATCAGCAGAACCCTCAGGAAGCAATGACTGCAGGGGCGGGGTGCAGGATCCTGGACAGGAGCGGGTCAGTCTGGGCCACGGTGGGGAGCCCCAGACCCTCCACCTTCCCTGGGTGGTGCACCTCAGTGGGTGAGGACACGGGTCAGGGGCTGCTCTCAGGCCCCATGGCCCCTGCCTGGGCTTACTCCTGCACTGCTGCTGGCAGTGGGGCTGTCTTCAGAGCTGGGTGCACAGCCAACAGCTGCTGCTCTCTCCACTCTGCCTTCAGAGCTGGGCAGCCGGAGAGCAGCAGCTGCTACGGGGTGGCTATGGAGGGACTAAGACAATTTTTGGAGTATCTGTAGCCCCACAGGGCCCCCCTAGTGCTGCCCTGCCTGGCATCTTTAAATGCTTCCTCCGACTTAGAAGCCAGAGGGAGTATTGTTCTGTATTTAACCACAGGACTGGGACCCAGGGTTCTGTCCCAGAGTTGCTGTGTGGCCTCAGGAAAATGACTTAGCAGCTTTACGACTTGGTTTTTCCATCTGTGGTAATACTTCTATGCCATACCAGGGTGTAAAACTCATTAATATTCCTAAAGTGTTTTGAGATTCAGATGGAATATGCTCTAGAAGTAAAGAGTATTGTTAGTAAGTGAAAAAAGAGCTCTCTCTCTCGCTTAAGTCTTTCTAGTTCACCCATATACTCAGTGTATTTGTATGCATCCATTTTTATAATGTCCTCAAATTATGTGGTAGTATGGGTGCCAAATGTATTGAAGATTTAAGATCTCAAAGGAAAACTGTTATTAGCAATAATTAATTTTTAACTAATGTCTGATAGTATGCCACTTTTGAACTGTTCAGATGTGTTAATTGAATGAAAAAGCACTGGCTCAGACACAGGTTTGATACTGGAGTAGGTGGGTGAGATTCTGTAGCTGCGTTGTGCAGGAGGTCAGACTAGATGATCATAATGGTCCCTTCTGACCTTAAAGTCTATGATTCTATGATTACACGGCATAAACAGCATGGTGACTAATTGCAGTTACAGGATAATTAAGTGGCATTTTCCTGCTGAGCTTCACTGAGGAAGTATTACCTAAAAAATGAATTTTGGTCAGTCACTATTCCTCTAAAATCCCCAGCCTGGGTTATGGGCCCCAATTCATCAAAACATTTAGAGCCTAATTCAGGAAGAGTACTTAAATGTGTGCTTAAATTTAAGCATGTGCTTAAGTGTCATTGACTTAACTGTGTAATGAAAGCTGTCTCCTGGATTTAAGCAATATTATGGCCCCAATTCAGCAGTTCATCCCTGTTCAGCAAAGCACTTAAGTGTATGCTTATATTTAAGTATAATACAAAAGTTTTAAAAAATCTAAATGAAAAGTCACTTTAAAACCAAAAAATCTGCCTGTTTTGTTCCAAAAAATGTTAGAACATGGCTTTTTGACACTGTCGGGATTTTTTCTTTTTTTCTTTTCAAATTGAAATCCCTGCAAAACTGACTTGATTTCCCAGAGCATTTTGATTTTGACAGAACCGCATATTCCAACTGAATATGCAGTTCTGTCAGAGGGTATGTCTCCACTGGCAGAGTTACAGCGTCAGCAGTTACAGCATCACTCAGAGAACGCTGAAAGGAAACCACTGTTGTGTGTTCACACTGTCAGCTGCCCACGCAATAGTATATTCACACTTGAGGCACTTGCAGTGGTATTCAGAGCGGTGCACTCTGGGCAGCTATCCCATAGCATATCTCTTCCTCTTCTGCCGCTGAGAGTTGTGGGAAGGCAGAGGGGGTCGCAGGGCATCCTGCGTCCTGTCCCAATGCCCCGTGATGCATTTATTCACAACCCAGCAATCCCTGTGCTTCCATCTGCATTTGGCGCCATCTTTCAATGGTTTATGTACTGTGCACTCTGCTCTGCTTCTTCGGTCTGCAGGAATGGATCCCGCACTGTTGACCAATATGTTGCTCGCTCCCACTAACATGTCACGAGTGGCAGTGGAGTTATTCCTAAAATTACAAAAGCAAGAGGAGTTCAATATTGATCTCACTACGCATAGTAGCTACGACACAAGACTGCTTGTGGCATTCACGGAGTTGCTGACCACAGTGGAACGCCACTTTTGGGCTCAGGAAACTGAGCGGTGGGATCACATTGACATGCACGTCTGGGATGACAAGCAGTGGCTGCAGAACTTTTGGATGAGGAAAGCCACATTCATAAACATAAACTCAATGGTACTGGGAGTCCACAAGGCTGGACTGTGGGGGAGAAGTGGAATGTAGCGAGTACAGACTGGAGCCAGGAGGTTGATAGAGTTGATGGAGCTCGGCTGTTCTCAGTGGTGGCAGATGACAGAACAAGGACCAATGGTCTCAAGTTGCAGTGGGGGAGGTCTAGGTTGGATATTAGGAAACACTATTTCACTAGGAGGATGGTGAAGCACTGGAATGGGTTACCTAGGGAGGTGGTGGAATCTCCTTCCTTGGAGGTTTTTAAGGCCCGGCTTGACAAAGCCCTGGCTGGAATGATTTAGTTGGGAATTGGTCCTGCTTTGAGCAGGGGGTTGGATTAGATGACCTCATGAGGTCCCTTCCAACCCTGATATTGTATGATTCTATGATAGTCTATGATTCTATGATAAGAGTGTGTTGGCAGTGTCTGGAGGGCACATGGGAAAGAGTTTTGTGACAGCGGCTACAGGGGAAGGCGGGTGCGGAGATGCTTGGTTTGCAGTATTAGTAGCACCTGCAGTGTGTCCGCTTGGCGCTCCATAATGTTTAAGAGCTGCTGCGTGGCTTCATTCTGGCGCGCCGCGTTCTCCTTTCGGTACCTCTTCTCCCTGTCCCGCCACTCCTTCAGTTCCTATTTTTCGGCCGCGGAGGGCATCATGACATCACACAGAAGGTCCTCTTTAGTTCTTCGCGGCCGCTTTCTAATTCTGCACAACTGTTCAGACGATGATAACAAAGAGGGAGGCTGGGCTCCCAAGGTCATCTCTGTGAAGCCAAAATGCAACATTTTACAGAAGCAGTATTGTTTGCAACACACGGATCACTGATTCAGTGATTTAAAACAGCCACTATTCACATACCTGTCACTAACTGACTGACCCCAGGCAAGCACACGTGAGCCACAAGACCCCCAAAATGGTGAGTAATTGCAGGGGCTGGGGAAATCAGTGTTCCGGGACTGTACTGTACACTGGGCACATGGCTCTTGGGGAAAGCCAGCACGGTAGGCGGGGCCTTAATCATTCCTGTCCCCACATTTTCCACAGGCTGTGTTCATTATGGAAGGTATCTCGCTGCTGAGGGTGAGCAGGGAATCAAGGGAGGGTCTTCTCTAAGACTGCAGCTTCCACCCTGGCCCTTATGCGGCTCGCCTGTGTGCAACAATGGTCCCCCCACAGTGACAGCAGAGTGGCATGGGAAAGTTACCCAGTTGATTCTGGGAAACTTTCCTGGGAGAGTGCATCAGCCACTTTGTTAGAAGCCCCTGAAATGTGTTGTATTTCAAAATCAAAATCTTGGAGAGCTAAACTCCACCAAAGAAGTTTTTTGTTATTCCCCTTGGCGGTATGAAGCCACTGTAGCGCAGCATGGTCTGTTTGTAGTTGGAAACGCTGTCCCCAAACATATGGGCGTAGCTTTTCCAGCGCGTACACAATGGCGTAGCATTCCTTTTCGCTGATTGACCAGTGGCTTTCCCTCTCAGACAGTTTCTTGCTGAGAAACAGGACAGGATGGAATTCTTGATCCGGTCCTTCCTGCATTAAAACTGCTCCTACGCCCCGCTCGGACGCATCTGTGGTTACTAGGAACGGTTTGTCAAAGTCTGGGGCCCTTAGCACAGGGTCAGACATGAGTGTCACCTTAAGCTGGTTAAAGGCCTTTTGACACTCATCAGTCCACTGAACTGCATTTGGCTGTTTCTTTCTGGTTAGGTCTGTCAGCGGGGCGGCGATTTGGCTGTAGTGTGGTACAAATCGCCTATAATATCCGGCCAATCCTAAGAAGGATTGGACCTATTTCTTTGACTTTGGAACCGGCCACTTTTGGATAGCATCCACTTTGGCCTGTAGGGGATTTATAGTTCCTTGACCCACCTGGTGCCCCAGGTAAGTCACTCTGTTTTGGCCTATTTGACACTTTTTAGCCTTAACAGTTAGTCCTGCCTGCCGGATGCACTCGAAGACTTTTTCCAGGTGCTCCAGGTGTTCTGTCCATGAATCAGAAAAAATGGCCACATCATCGAGGTAGGCAACTGCAGATTCTCCCAATCCCGCTAGGAGACCATCTGCAAGTCTTTGGAAGGTGGCGGGTGCATTTCGCAACCCAAAAGGGAGTACATTGAATTCATACACCCCTGCCTGGGTGACGAAGGCTGACCTTTCCTTAGCGGGTTCATCTAGTGGTACTTGCCAGTACCCTTTGGTTAAGTCTAAAGTAGAGATGAATTGGGCATGTCCCAATTTCTCCAATAGCTCATCTGTCCGTGGCATTGAATAGTTGTCAGGACAAGTTACAGCATTTAGCTTACGGTAGTCCACGCAAAAGCGTATTTCCCCATCTGGTTTGGGAACTAGAACCACTGGAGATGCCCATGCACTATTAGAGGGGCGGATTATACCCATCTGTAGCATGTCCTGGATCTCCCTTTGTATAGCAGTTTGGGCATGAGGTGACTCCCGGTAGGGTGGGGTTCTAATTGGGTGAGCATTACCTGTGTCAGTGGAGTGGTATGCCCGTTCGGTCCGTCCTGGAGTGGCTGAGAAAATTGGTGCAAAGCTTGTGCACAGCTCCTTGATCTGCTGTCGCTGCAGACGTCCAAGGGTCGCGAAGAGGTTCACCTCTTCCACGCCACCATCCCTTTTTCCTTCGTAGTAGACACCTTCAGGCCACTCCGCGTCATCTGTTTCCTGGGCTGTAAACTGGCAAACATTTAATTCTCTGGAATAAAAGGGCTTAAGAGAATTAACGTGGTATACCTTAGGCTTTATGTTGGAGGTGGGGGAGGCTATGAGATAGTTAACAGCTCCTAGGCGCTCCTGGACCGTGAATGGTCCTTCCCACGACGCTTCCATTTTATGGGCCTGGAGCGCCTTTAAGACCATGACTTGGTCTCCTACTTTGAAGGACCGTTCTCTGGAATGTTTATCATACCAGGCCTTTTGCTCTTCCTGAACATCCTTTATGTTTTCTTTAGCAAGGGCTAAAGAGTGTCGAAGGGTGCTTTGTAGGTTGCTTACAAAGTCTAGAATGTTAGTTCCTGGAGAAGGCATAAACCCCTCCCATTGCTGCTTCACCAACTGTAATGGCCCCTTAACCTCGCGGCCATACACAAGTTCAAATGGTGAAAACCCTAAACTGGGATGTGATACAGCCCTGTAGGCAAAAAGCAACTGCTGCAACACTGGGTCCCAATCATTGGAGTGTTCATTTACGAATTTACGTATCATGGCCCCCAAAGTTCCATTAAACCTCTCCACCAGGCCATTGGTTTGATGGTGGTAAGGGGTGGCAACCCAAGTGATTCACCCCATGAGCTTCCCACAGGTTTTTCATGGTCCCTGCCAGGAAATTAGTTCCCGAATCAGTAAGGATGTCGGAGGGCCAACCTACCCTGGCAAAAATGTCTGCTAATGCCTGGCACACACTTTTAGCCCTGGTGTTGCTTAAGGGTTCTGCTTCCGGCCATCGGGTAGCAAAATCCATGAAGGTCAGTATGTACTGCTTTCCTCTGGGGGTCTTCTTTGGGAAAGGACCCAGAATATCTACAGCTACTCACTGAAATGGGACTTCAATTATGTAGTGGGTAGTGGCTGGAGAGGGGCTTTAACCTGGTCTTGGGGCTTTCCCACTCGTTGGCACACCTCACAAGACCGGACATAATTAGCAACGTCCTTGCCCATTCCTTCCCAGTGGAAGGACTTCCCCAACCGGTCTTTGGTTCTGTTCACCCCAGAATGGCCACTGGGATGATCATGGGCTAAGCTCAAGAGCTTTACCCGATACTTAGTGGGAACCACCAACTGTCTTTGAGGATGCCAGTCTTCCTGGTGCCCACCAGAAAGAGTCTCCTTGTATAAAAGTCCTTGTTCTACAACAAACCGGGATCGGTTAGAAGAGCTGAGAGGCGGTGGGGTGCTCCGTGCCGCCGCCCAAGCTTTCTGAAGGCTGTCATCTGCTTCCTGCTCGGCCTGGAACTGTTCCCTTGATGCTGGAGACATCAGTTCCTCCTTGGACTGTGGACTGGGGCTTTGTCCCGCTGGAAGCGATGCAGGTGCTGGGGCTGTTTCCATTGACTGTGAACCACTGTCCGCTGGTGCACTATGTGGTATTTCAGGCTCTGGCTGAGCCTCTTGGGTAGGGTTATCTGCTGCTTCTGCCAGTTCAGGCTCACTGGTGCCCTCTGGCGTTGGAGTGGTAGACGGGTTTGCAAGCGCTGGACTCAGTGCTGGCAATGGGTCTGTTGCTGGTCGTGTTGCCAGTTCCGGTTCTGGGACTGGCTTTGGCTGGGTCTCTGGGATTGGATCCACTATGGCTATTGCAGTCGTTGGCAGAGGATCCGGTTCCACCACCTTTGTTTGGGTCTCTGGTAACACAGACGGGGCCCTGGGGGACGGCTCAGGAACAGGGATGGGGGTGAAAGCTGGCTTAGCCTGGCTGCGGGTGACTATTCCCACCCTCTTGGCTAGCTTCACATGGTTGGCCAAGTCTTCCCCCAGCAGCATGGGGATGGAATAATTGTCATAGACTGCAAAAGTCCACATTCCTGACCAGCCCTTGTACTGGACATGCAACTTGGCTGTAGGCAAGGTTACAGACTGTGACACGAAGGGTTGAATTGTCACTGGAGCCTCCGGGTTGATGAGGTTGGGGTCCACTAGGGATTGGTGGATAGTTGACACTTGTGCCCCAGTGTCCCTCCAAGCGGTAACCTTCTTTCCGCCCACTCTCAAGGTTTCCCTTTGCTCCAAAGATATGAGAGAGGCATCTGGGTCTGGGGATCTTTGGTGTGATTGGGGTGTAATGAACTGTAATCGGTTGGGGTTCTTGGGGCAGTGAGCCTGTATATGTCCCAGTTCATTACATTTAAAACATCGCCCTGCTAAGGTATCACTGGGGCGATGTAGGTTGGTGGAGACTGGTGTGGTGGGGTGAGAAGGCGTCTGGGGTTTCCCTTGGGATGTGGGTGGGGCCTTGGGTTGTCCCCGGTGGTAAGGTTTGGTTTCAGGTTGCCCCTTCTGATATTCGCTCCAACTGCTACTAGTTTTTTTCTTTTCTGCCACCTCCACCCATTTGGCTCCAATCTCCCCCCGCCTCGGTTACAGTTTTGGGCTTCCCATCTAGGATGTACCTTTCTATTTCCTCAGGAACACCCTCTAAAAACTGCTCCATTTGCATTAGGAAGGGCAACTCTTCTGTAGATTTAATATTTGCTCTTGATATCCAGGCATCCCAATTTTTCCCAATGTGGTAGGCATGTCGGGTAAATGACACATCGGGTTTCCACCTTAGGGCTCTGAACCGCCGACGGGCATGCTCAGGTGTTAGCTCCATTCTGATTCTGGCCTTGTTTTTAAAAAGTTCATAACTGTTCATGTGTTCCTTAGGCATTTCAGCCGCCACCTCTGCTAAGGGTCCACTGAACTGCGGCCTCAGCTCTACCATGTACTGGTCTGTAGTGATGCTGTATCCAAGGCAGGCCCTTTCAAAATTTTCTAAGAAGGCCTCAGTATCATCGCCTGCCTTGTAGGTGGGGAATTTTCTGGGATGGAAAGGGGTACCTGGAGAGGGGTTGCTAGGATCGGCTGATGTATCCGGCCTAGCCCTTGCTCCTTCCAGCTCATGCTTCCTCTCTTTTTCTCTCGCCTCCATCTCTTTTTCTTTCAGCTCCACAGCTCTCTTGTGGGCCTCCTCTTTGGCTTTCTCTTCTCTTTCTCTCTGCTCCATAGCTCTCTCATCAGCTTCTTTCTCGAGTTTTTTTAATTGAAGCAGTCTCTGATGTTTTCTTTCATTTTCTTCTACTTCTAGTCTGGCCAGTTCTAGTTTGTTAGCTACGTCACTGGTACTCTTCCTGTTTTCTTGTGCTGGGCCACACCCCTCTGCAGTTGACTGAAACTGGGATGCACTCAGCTCAGGCTGCTGCTGAGGTAACAGAGACTTTCTAACTAGCTATCCCCGAGTAGAAAGAAAAAAAAAACAATTCAGCTTGTAAATTCCTTTTACCAGCTGTTTGCTCATTGATTGAACCCTTCTCTTAACAAAGACCCTTGTTAAAAAAAACACCTCTGCCTTCAGGCAAGGAGAGATAAGATATGCATCTACCTTTAGCTCTGCTTTCCAAGCAGCTAGAAAGGAGAAAAAAAATCTTACTGGCTTTTGGTTTAAAATGATCCCACCGCTCTGCCATCATGTCAAGGCTGCTTCCCCACTCTGAACTTTAGGGTACAAATGTGGGGGCCTGCATGAAAACTTCTAAGCTTAACTACCAGCTTAGATCTGGTCCACTGCCGCCATCCCAAAACTAATTCCCTTCCCTGGGAAGCCTTGAGAAACTCTTCACCAATTCCCTGATGAATACAGATCCAAACCCCTTGGATCTTAAAACAAGGAGAAATTAACCATCCCTCCTTCTTCCTCCCACCAACTCCTGGTGGATCAAGATCCAACCCCCTTGGATCTAAAAACAAGGAAAAATCAATCAGGTTCTTAAAAAGAAGGCTTTTAATTAAAGAAAAAGGTAAAAATCATCTCTGTAAAATCAGGATGGAAAATAACTTTACAGGGTAATCAAACTTAAAGAGCTCAGAGGACCCCCCTCTAGCCTTAGGTTCAAAGTACAGCAAACAGAGATAAACACTCTAGTAAAAGGTACATTTACAAGTTGAGAAAACAAAGATAAACTAACACGCCTTGCCTGGCTGTTTACTTACAAGTTTGAAATATGAGAGACTTGTTCAGAAAGATTTGGAGAACCTGGATTGATGTCTGGTCCCTCTCAGTCCCAAGAGCGAACGACTTCCCAAACAAAGAGCACAAAAACAAGCCTTCCCCCCCCTCCCAAGATTTGAAAGTATCTTGTCCTCTTATTGGTCCTTTGGGTCAGGTGTCAGCCAGGTTACCTGAGCTTCTTAACCCTTTACAGGTAAAAGGATTTTGGAGTCTCTGGCCAGGAGGGATTTTATAATACTGTACACAGGAGAGCTGTTACCCTTCCCTTTATAGTTATGACAGGAGCAATGCGGGGTCATGTGCTCCCCCAGATTTGCTGCTTGGCTTGTACTGAGCATGCTCACACGGACTGGGCATGCTCAGTAACACTGCTGAAGCAGGCTGCCCTCACTCTGCCCCCTCACTATCGGCAGACACAGATCGTCTCTGGGTTTGTCCCAACAAATCTTTCTTGAATTTAAATGATAGGAACTGCTTTAGCTCAATGCCAGAATAATTGCTGTAAACCAAAGCTTAATATTTGCTAAGATTTCTTTCTTCTGACTGCTCAGCCACAGAACTGAAGTTAAATCCTGTTAGTTAACACGTGGAAAAATGTACCTTTTTTCCTAGTGTGGACATGGCCTAGGAGTCCAATCCTGCATTCATGACAGACCCAAAAGTCCCACCAAAGTCAGCTAGCTTTGGGTGTGCATGAAATGCAATGCCAGGCCTCTAGGTGGAGTCTAGTTATTACCACATCCTTTCATATAAAGGAATGTGAAAGAAATTGCCCAACAAGAGAATTGTGAGTAAAGGAAGTGTGTGATCCACCTCCATATTTTATTGCTCTGCTATAAAAGTCGAAGAGTAATATACCCTATCATAAACACTGATTAGCAGAGGCCAACAAAATGAGTAATCAATCCAGGTACACCTCATAGGATATTCTCATCCCCTCAGTCTGACAAAGTGAAGCCAACCAAAGAGTCGTCTGCAACAACAAGGTAATTCAGAAATTTACAGAATTTCCTCATGTTCTTTTCTAGTTACTAGTTTCCACGTTAAACTGATTTTCCTTTGAAATAAAGAGCCACCAGCCTGATCCTGAGAGGTGCCTCTCCAATTAATGTCAATGTTATAGTATGAAAAGAAAAGCTTGTTCAGTACGTGACAAGCAGACATGGTTCATATTGTGAGTTCAGTCAGAAGGGCAGGGGATCATCAGCTCTCAGGATCAGGTCTTTAGTTCTGCTCTTCTAACTCACATAAGTATTTCTCAAAGGAGTCCAGGGAATTTCTCATGTGAGTAAGGCAAGTGAGATCTGGTCCAACATTTCTTTCTTTAGGTACACACACACACCCTCCCAGTGAAGCCATGGGAATAAGTGGTGTGTCTGAGAGAAGAATTAGAAGACCAATCTGGTTCACTGTGCAAATGTTCTTTATGCTTTTCCTGTTCAATCTTTTTTTTTTAAAGGGTGTGGGGCTTTTTTCACTCTCTTTCCCAGGTTTTGCGGATTCTGGCTCATGCTATACACAGTATTACAGTGTGAACAGGGCTCTTCATTCCAGGTTTCAAACCTGGTATTGCAATTCATATAAATCTGAGAGAGGGTTGTTGTTTGGGGGTGGTGGTGTTTTTCTTCTGTGGGGTTTTATTTTCCTCAATCACTTGTTTCTTCATATGCAACCTGTGGCGAATGGATTTTTCACAATAAATCTAGTTTAACTTAAGTTTATTGTTGCAGAGAGAATATTATTTAAAGTGCTACTTACGTAACACTAGGTACAAGCTCTTCTGATACCTGAGGACATACTGCAGTCACTTGATTAACATATTTATTAAATGTTGGATACACATTCTATAAATCTGCATCTCATTTATATTCTGAATAATGGGCTGCATAAACACTGGATGGAAACCAGTACACCTCTACCCCGATATAACGCTGTCCTCGGGAGCCAAAAAATCTTACCACATTATAGGTGAAACCGCGTTATATCGAACTTGCTTTGATCCACCGGACTGCCCAGCCCCTTCACCCCTCCCCCCCCCCCCCCCCCCCCCGGAGCACTGCTTTACCGCGTTATATCCAAATTCGTGTTATATCGGGTCGCGTTATATCAGGGTAGAGGTGTATATTAATAACACAAGGAAAAATATATGTGTAAGACAGAAGCCCTGGGATCAGTAAATGGGGGGAAATGGGGCTTTACAGCCAGAGGATTTAATGGAGGATCATACCTGAGTCTGACTTGGGAATTATTTTCTATAACTCTTATCTGATGTTTTGTCAAATGTATTTTCCCAGTAACAAAATGTTATTTTTACCCATACTTTGAGAGAGGGAGGGATGGTCCTGTGGTTAAGGTATGGAACTGGGAGCAGGGAGATTGGGATTTAGTTCCAGGCTCTACCACAGACTCCCAGTAAGACCTTGGGCAAATCACTAATAGCTCTGTGCCTCCGTTTCCCCAACTAGAAAACAGGGGTAATAATGGTTCCCTACCTCACAGGGGTACTGTGAGAGTAACTTCAATAATGCGTTTGAGCTTCTCATATCTTGGTGAGGGTCATGATGGCAAACAGAGTAATTGGAAGAAATGGTATTTTGTTATTCTGCTGCAAAGCAAGAAATTGCACCTTGTATATCACATTATCTCCAATGTCTAATCATTCCCACTTAGAGTCTCTCCCATGATGGCTGAGGCCTTGCCTACATTGCAGAGTTTTGTCGACAAATGTTATGTCGACACTCAAAAAGTGCTATAATAAAAATCGGTATTGCATGTTCACACTCGCTCCCTCTGTCAGCAGAGCATGCCCACACTTGGTGCACTAGCATCAACCACGTGCGGGTACCTATCCCACAGTCCAGCTCAACACCTTCTGCCGCTAGGTCTTTTGGGAAGGCGGAGCGGATCGTGATGCATCTTGGGTCCAGGCTACAATGTCCCCTGATGCTTTGCTTTCTGTCCCAGCATTCCATAGGCTTCAGGCTTTCTTTCGAGGCATTTTTCAACAGCCCTTGTTTGCTGTGCACCTGAGCATCTTTGTGAGAAGGGATGGATCCCACATTGCTCTCCTATGCTCTGATAACTGTCATTAAGACATCGCAGATGTTAATCGCTAAGTTCCCAACTGAAGAAGACTCCCAGTTGCCTGACATGCTGTATGATATGGATAGGAGCAACTTTAGATTGCTTTTGGCATTCACAGAACAGCTGCAGCGGGTGGACCATCTCGGGAAAGAAGCACTGAATGGTGGGATCATATAATCATGCAGGCGTGCGATGATGAGCAGTGGCTACAGAACTTTTGGATGTGGAAAGCCACCTACCTGGAACTGTGTGTGGAGCTCACCCCAGCATTGTGGCACAAGGACACCAAAATGAGAGCTGCCCTATCAGTAGAGAAGCATGTGGCAATCACTGTGTGGAAGCTGGCGACTCCAGACTGCTACCAGTCAGTCGCGAATCAATTTGGAGTCAGGAATAGGGTGACCAGATGAGAGGGAGAAAATATTGGGACACATGGTGGGGCGGGGGTCCGCCAGCAGAGGGGAAAAAAAAAAAGTCACGTGCTGCCGGTGGAGCGAAATATCAGGACAAATTGCATCCCGACCAAAGATCAGTCGGGATGTGGAACAAACACCTAAATATCGGGACGGTCCCAATTTTATCAGGACAGCTGGTCACACTAGTCAGGAAGTCAACTGTTGGGGCTGCGTTAATGCAAGTGTGCAATTAATCGCATCCTGCTACGAAGCACTGTGACTGTGGGAAATGTGCATGAAATAGTGGATGGCTTTGCAGAAATGGGTTTCACGAATAGTGTAGGGGTGATAGATAGCACACATACTCCAATTTTGGCATCAGACCACCTTGCGATGGAGTACGTCAATAGGAACGGGTATTTCTCCATGGTATTGCAGGTGCTTGTGGATCACCATGGGCGTTTCACTGACATCAACACGGGGTGATCCAGGAAGGTGCATCATGCAAGCATCTTCAGGAACACTGGCCTGTATAGAAAGCTACAAGCAGGGAGCTTCTTTCCAGACCAGAAGATTACAGTGGAGGATATTGAAATGCCAACAATGATCCTGGGAGACCCGGCGTATCCCTTACAGCTGTGACTCATGAAACCTTACATGGGAAACCTGGACAGCATTATTAAGGACTTCAGCATCTGCGTTTGCTCCTCCATTACTTTAATCATCCACTCAGTAGTGTCCTTAACAAACTCCTGATTTTCTTTTCTGTCCTGCCTTTCAGATTCCCTCCACTCCTTGCGTTCCCTTTTCTCTGGATTGGAAAAGTGCAGTACCTCCCAGAACATGTCTTCTTTGCTCCATCTTGGGCACTTTCTTATCTAGTGGAGACACTTGGCCGGTGTTCCTGAAGGCCACATCTGCTGAAGCACAAGGAACAATGCACAGAAGCACGATTGTTAAATTCATGCATAGCACTGAAACATTTCAGTAAAATACACCTTTTGTAACATAACAATCACTTTCTCATTGACCCTTGGCAAGCACACATCTCTGCGAACACCCAAAGCATGGTGAGTGTTGACTGGAGGGAGGGGCGCTCTACATGGGGACAAGTGCACTCTGCAAGGGTTGCGGTGCAGCCGACTAGGAAAAAAATTATAAAATTCTCCCACACTTTTCCATAGGTGGGGGTCATTGTAGCAGACATCTCACTGCTGAGGGTAAGCAGGGAAGTGAGGGTACATCTACTACATGCTTGTGGCTTCCACCCTAGACCCTATGCTGCTGCTCGCCTGTGTGCCGCTTTGGTACCTGCATAAGTATTGCCGAATGGCATGGGAAAGTTTCATATAATGTGGGAAGGAACAAAGCAGCTCTGCCCAGGAACCTTTGGCAGAGGATTACCGAGTACCTCCAGAAAACTTTCCTAGAGATCTCTCTGGAGGATTCCTGTGAGATCTCGGCGTGCATCAAAACCCTGTTCTGCTGTACTGATTAGCTACACAGGGAAATGTCCAGCTCACAGAAAGACAGCCAGCCTTCCACATTTCTGTGCCCTGAACCCACCTCCGCACTACACAGACCACAGACACTTATCAGGCATCTCCTCTCCTGCTTCTTGCTCTCTGAAGAGCAACTGTTGAGACTGGCTAAACACCTCCAGAGTGGTGAACAGTTCCTGGCTGCCTGCCCCATCGGGCAACCCTGCCGGGAGCCCCACGTTGTCATTTAACTCCACCTCTTCATCAATGACTTTGTCCTCTGGGTCCTCTTTCCACTGCCTCCAGGCCCACCAAAGTATTTACGGGGCTCTTGGCAGTGGAGGTGGGGTCTCCACTGAAGATAGCGTCCAGCTCCTTACAGAACTGGCAGGTCTTAGGTGCAGCACCGGAGCGACGGTTTGCCTCCCTCGCCGTATGGTACGCCTGCCTCAGCTCCTTTATCCCCGCTCTGCACTGCAGCATGTCCTGATCATAGCCCTTTTCGCACAAGCCTCGAGAGAAATCTGCCTGTAGGTATCAAAATTCCTATGGTTCAAGTGCAGCTGGGACTGCAGAGCCTCCTCTCCCCATATACTGAGCAGATCCAGCAGCTCTGCAGTGGTCCAAGCGGAAAAGTATTTATAACCTGCCATGGTCACCTGGGAAGATGCAATGAGACCTCTCCACGCCGAGCCAGCAGGAAATGGAATTTCAAAAATTCCCGAGGATTCTAAGGGGGAGGGGCGGATGGTCGTTTAATCTGGCTGCAGGGCAGTGGAGTTCAAACTGCTCACCAGAACAGTCAGGATGGGCATTATGGGACACCTCCTGGAGGCCAATTAAAGCGATAAAATCAAGCGTGGTGTCTACACTGGCACTTTGTCGACAAAAAATTTGCACAAAAAGCTTTATGTCTCTCGTCAGGGCGGTTTTATTTTGTCACCAAAACAGGGCTTTTGCTACCAAAAGTCCGGTTGCAGTGTGTACGCATCCATTGTTTTGTCAACAAAAGCTGCCTTTTGTCAACAAAACTTTGTAGTGTAGACAAGGCCTGAGATTGTTAAAGGAGCCTAAAGGAGTTAGGCATCAACTACGGGGGAGTTAACAAAAGAGATGGCCCGGTGTTGGGTGATAGCTTAGGCCTCAAGAGAACAGGATTCAATTCCCTTCTCTACCACAGACTTCCTGTGTGACTGTGGGCAAATCACATAGCCTCTCTGTGCCTCAGTTCCTCATCTGTAAAATGGGGAGAGCAATACTTCCCTGTCACACATGGATGTTATGAGGATAAATACGTTAAGGCTGGGGGTGTGCTCAGATGCTGTATAATTACCTAGGACAGATGGACTGAATTTCAACAATAGCGCATGGTCTGACTCTCCTGTTTGATTTTGTTTTGCAGCATGGCCAGTGATGGTGACAAGACACTTCATGGCACAATGGTTCTCAAGCATGCAGGTGCCTTACTTCTCTAAGCTGTTCTCATAAGAACCTCCAATTATTATTATGCATTAGTATTACTCAAAGGCTGCAGTCACTATTTGTATATGGGACCACTCAGTGTAACAAAAATAAGTCCACTCACAGGACTGCAGGCTGGAAATTTGCTGCTTTATTTAACTGCATCACAAAAGAGTGTGTGGGAGGGGGGACACTCCCACTGACTAAAATGGGAAGTAAAGAAAGGGTGAACCAGGGCTCCGTCACATAATACGTTGGGAAACCCAGTTAACCCTCCCATGACCGCTTTACTACAAGTATCAGGGCCCCATTGAGTTAGATGTTGAACAAACACGTAGAGAGGCATGGTCTCTGCCCCAAAGGGCTTGAAATTTAAATAGACAAAAGGGATACAACGTGTGGGCGGAGTGATTGGCGAGACAGGCACTCGGCACCTAGCCCCAGGTCTTTTGGGATTTTTATGGGATGGGTGGGGGAGAAGAAGGGATTGTTGGAACGGGAGGAGCCGGGAACAGGATAAGGAAGAAGACCAGGGGCCTGATTCAAAGCCCGTTGAAGTAAATGGAAACACTCCCATTGATTTCAGTGAGCTTTGGATCAGGCCCAAGGAGCCAAATGGGCGGAAAGTGCGGTTGAAGAGCTATGCTCTGTAGTGGCAGAAGAGGATCAGGATGAAAGGGGTCCAACAACCAATGGCAATACAGCAAATATGGAGGGAAGGGAGAATTCCAGAGACCAGTTGTCAGAGCTGAGTGAGTGATATCAGGAAGCTGCAACAGCTCTTCCCTGTGGAGAGAGGGGGAGAGGAGGTCACCAGCCCAGTGCCCCAGCTCTCAGACCCAGGAGGAGAGGCTCATGGAGATGATATACACTGTGAGACCTCAACCATAGCTGGTGCTGGTTGGCTGCTCCTGGGGAAGGAGCCCCTAGGGCCTGGGCATGCCACCATCTGCTCTCTGCAATTTCCTCCTAGCTGCTGCTGTTGTACAAGAAGAGGCCGCTTGGTCCAGTGGGTTTTTACTTCTCTCTATGACTAACCATCCTCTAAACAGAAGCACGTTTGGTTCTCTATGGCACCTTTCATACTCACAAAGAAATGAGTTAACAATGAAGGGAGCTGATACTTAGATTGATAAACCAAGGCTGAAATTACCCAGTAATGCACATGTGAAGAGGCTGCACGGTCTGATGTTTAGAATATAATCTGGGAAGCTGGGTTACTCCCAGCTCTGCAACTGACTTTCTGTCTGACCCTGGGCAGGTCACTTCACTGCTCTGTGACAACTGTAAAAAACAGGTATTGAACTACTTATTTCAGTAGTGAAGTGTTAATTCATTCAGCTGTAAAGCACTTTGAGATCTTGAATGAAAGGTGGCACAAATTGGCAAAGTATGCTTTTAAATGCCCGCCTTACCCTCTGAAATTATGAGCCCTTCAATCCATGGGCTGCAATGTTGTTAAAATCCCAGCTCCACAATAAACTGGAGAATTTGCCATTTAAAATAATAATCAATAATAATAAATTAATAATAAACGTAATCATCCTGGGACCATGACACAAAGGGCTGCACATTTTAAGGCTTTTGTTTGGCTGCAAAACTCATCCATGCTTTTTATACTCTGCAAGGTCCTTCCAACGCCATTTATGAGATCATCATGGTGTCTATCAGTGGAAGTATGTTACTGTTGGCTGTGATTGTTTTTGCAGTGAAAGTTCTCAGAAAGTAAGTATTACCACTTTATCCAGTCAGTGTTACTAAGGATGTTTAAGGACGCCAGTTAAAGTCCTGCAGATATAAAATGCAATGCTGCACTATGCACTGGGCAAAGGCAGGATTTGGGGAGCCCATGCTCAGAGTTTGCTAACACTCTGTAGTCCATGGAGCATAACTTTATAGAGCCTCCTATGCCCCCATGCAACAGTGTATGAACAAAAGCTGGTTGAAAAACTGTGTGTGTGAAAATTTTTAATTAAAGTATTTTTAATTGTTTTTATTTGTTTTTGTTTTCTCATTTTTGTTGATTTTTTTTTCTCAGAAATGTATTGGGTTTTTATTGTTGAATAACAGAAAACCCAGAAAACAATTTTGTTGTATATAGCTGAATTTTTTTGGTGTTTTCGGGGTTTTTTTTATTTTCCACAGAAATGTGCATTTACATATATTTTTAAAAAGCTGTTTTCTTTCTAGAAAAACAAAACAAAACAAAAAAATCAACCCTTTCAAACCAAAAACTTTGACCATCTTTAGGTTGGATAGGAGAGGGGTGGAGCCAGTGAGTCTGTTATTATACTATGAGGTAGAAAAATAAAAGAGAAACAGCATTGTTGATGGTCATGTCCAGAATCATATGTAAGCCAGAGATGTCTCAAGGTTTCTTCCTTTCCTAAAACGTGCATTTCACAGTTGCATGTTCTTATTCACTGAAGTTAGAAAATATTATGAATTAGATTGTGGAAGTGTCCAAGCCCAACAAACTCAGACTTATCTAGTAGCTAATGTTTGTTTTCTTCTATTTTTATTGTTCCAGGCAAGGTAAATGTTGCTGTTCTTCCAACGATCCTAGTACAACAGAAGTGGTTCTGGCAAATGTTACAATGAAGCACAATAGTTGTGACAAGATTTCAACAGTGGATTTTACTGGTCCTGCGTATATAAACTACTTCTCAGAACAGGAAACTCTACCCAAGGAGCTTTCCCAACTCTGAAAATAAATTGTCCAGTTGAGTGCTACCTTACTCTTCATTCACATCCTCTAGTACACCCCCTGACACCTCGCCAAAGCAATGGTGACACCAAGGTTTCTCCCAACAGCGAAGTTTTCATTCGGAGAGGAAAATGCCTGGAAAGCTCTGGGATATACATGAGCAAAGTGAAGTCTGTTCGTTGCTTAACACAGGCCATCTTCATTTCCTTTGTCGTAAAGGCAAAATGTTGAGACATTGGAATGCGAACTTGCAACTTTGCAGGATTGAAAAATGCAGATTCTTTCCAGTGATGAAGAACAGATTCCAACTTTCTTTGTGATATATATGTATGTATGTACAGTATCTCTGTCAATAGCTGTATAAATAGAAGTATAAAAATATTATTGAAGGAAACCCAAGGATGGATCATTCCCTCCACAAATGTAAATGCAAGCTCTCCTTTGCTGAACTGTCCCCCACTCTCTAGAGGTGTCTACTAGGGTTCAACTTGTCGCAGTGCTAGAGAGTTTTGGGATTTGGGAGCCTGGCTCCACTTTGTAGTATCAATTCTTGTAGGATTTCTGCACAGAACTCTGCCTTGGAGTTAATACAGTATTCACTCTAGCTAGTTAGCCACCAGAGCTGCACCTGAGCTGCCACAGAGGGACCCAGCCAATGGAAGGAGGTCTTCTTCAGGACACCAGTACTGCTGGAGGCAGAAGGAGGATAGGAACTAAGCAGATGTCTCCTGCACCTTAGAGCTTGAAGATCACTTCCCTCTGGTCCCCGTCTGAAGGCCTTAGCTCTGGCTGGCAAATTCTGCTGAGATCTATTCCCTTCCCCCTTCAGCGGGACATTTCACAGGAAAATATGCAAAGGGAACTTTTTGAAATTTTCCTGACCCTCCCCAAAGGCTTCTCCTTCCTTCTGACTCTAATGCATTATTCCCACACTTTTGAGCCACATTCTAAATCTCCTATGTATGGTTTCTCATTGACCATAGCTGGGCCAATCTGTTGTTGTGCTCTCAGGCATCAGCACCTCCATGCATTGCCTTAGTACAGTCAGGCATTGCCAGACTGTCTATTTTTTTAATCTATCTGTCTATATTTATGATTCTAATGTGCTCTATTAATCTTTAAACTGATCCCTGTGACCTCCAGTGTACAAATGAACTATGCTCCCAGTTAATAAAGCTTTGTCTGAGACGGTATGACACCAGCTTGTTAAGGATGAAATATCCATGAGGTCTTCTCTATCCGGGTGGTAGTTACAAGGAGCTAGATTAATTCCTGAGCTGACACAGAGACTTTTGTGGTCAAGTGGGGCCCTTGGCCCAGGCTAGGATAGTCCTATCTTGTGTTCCTATCTCACTGGCTTCTCTGTGTGTCACTGCAGGGGCACAGGATGCCCCAGGCACATCCCTTTCCACTATGGCCTGCTCTGGACAGCCTGCAACACATACCCTGGGACTGGGAAGGTGGGCTCTTGAGGAGGTGGCACAGAGAACCTCTGCAGAAGTATTCGCAGGAAGGATCTTATCATGCCCAGTGGCTCCGTTGCACCAACACTCCTCAGGACCCCGAAGGCCTGTGCATACTCATAGAGAAAAGTATTAATTATAATTGACAGCAGCTCGCCCTTTATGTGGCTGTAATCATCAGTGTCAGTGACCTTTGTCTTTGACCATTTCCTTGGCTCGAATTCAACGTGTGGAACTGGTGACACCAGGGTACATTGCTTTCTCCAAACGGGAGGCCTCATCCCCAGCATGATCACCTCATGGAAGAAACTAACAAAACGTTTTCAAATTGTGCATTTCCACACATCCCAGCCCCTGTGGAAATCAAGGTGGATAGTAACAAAACCTGGGGTTTAGTTTACCTTTCCGTGCCCTCATCTCCATGGTGCGAAGCCCCCATTTGGGGGTGTTGCTTTGGGCAGCCATTAGCTGGGGAAGCCCTCACAACATGGCTCCAGTGGAACCATTCTACCAGGAGGGCACTGGAGATCCAGAACTTGCACATAGATGTAGGGCTTCCATAATGAAATCCCCACACATTGTGGGAGGTTTCCAGGTTTGAGTGCAGACCCATTGCCTGCCCCATAAGGGCTAAGTCAAACCCTACATTAGATCACTGTTGTGTCCCCTCTCTATTTATCCCTAAGAAACTGAGGCCCAGATCCTCAAAGGTATTTTGGTGCCTAACTCCTATTGATTTCAATCAAAAGGGAGGTGAACTATGTCTGACTTAGTTTCTAAAGAGACTGGGGACATTCTATCCCAGCAGCATGGCACACACTATGGTGTGGACTCAGACACAGCTTAGGCTGTTTAAAAACTCAGCCATATTGCCCCACACACAAACGCACACTTGAGCCCATTCAAAATATTGCTGCTGGGATCATTTTCCAGGGTCGTTGCTCTGAGCACATCACTCCCGTCTTTGCATCTCCACTGCACCACACACAAACTTCTCGTCTTTGCCTTTAAGACCTTTCACATTTACCCAGCTATATCTCTCAGATCTGCTGACTTATTGAGCTGTTCCTTGCCTTTGCTCTGCCAGTCTCAATCACCCCACCACCACCATCTGCTTTTCTCCCAAGTGCCTCTGTTCTTTCTCCCAGGCTGCCCACTATGCATGGGAAAAGCTCCCTGCCAAAATTTGTAAAGCCACCACTATATCCTCCTTAAAACCCACTGCTGCTGTGATGCCTTCAAATCCCTGCTGTTTGTCATTGGCTAGGCAAGTATGAACCGAGACTTCCACTTCTCTGATAAACTCGGTTCATATTGCTACCTCATCCTCCCCACTTTTTCACCCCATTTGTCTGCTTTGTTCATCGGTTGTAACATCCCTGACACCTAGACTGGGAAAGAGACTGTCTAGTCTGCAAAGTGTCTGTACAGTACCTGGCACAAGGGGGCCCTGGACTGGGGTTCCTGTAGGCACTACCATAATACAAATAAATAACAATAGCATGTGGGGTAGTAGATAAACTTACATATATAGTATACACAAAAATGGCATTAAAAGAATGTTAAGGTTGCAAAGTCAAGCACACACCAACTAGGAAATGCCAGACATATCAGTTTAAAATATTTAACTCTGTTTAGTTTTTTCCTTTACTCTTAAATTTCCAATGTCCTTTCTTTAATAATCTAAGTTAATTTTTTTTAACTATTATAACTGAGGAAGTCTAGTAGCCAGTGTTTTTGAAGGGAATGGATCTATGGTCTTTTGGAGACAGCAGGACAAGGCATAAGTGACAGCCTGTCTACAGCTTGTGGGCACAGAGATGGCAAAGGTCTTTCATCCATAGAATTAACAAAGGGGAACCTCCCAGGCACTAGTTAATTTGAAGGTACGAGGCATTATCACATACACAGAACCAGAGAGTTTGGTTCAGTACTTGAAACAATTAACTGAGAGTCAGAGCTTCTGGATACTAATTTTGGCTCTGCAACAGACACATTGTGTGACCCAGGGGAGGCTCTGTGACTCTATTTACCCATCTGTAAAATGGACATAAGAATACTTATCTACCTTGCAGGAGTGTGGTAAGGCTCAGGCAATTAAATATTAAAAACATGCTTCGCAGTCCTTGGATGAAATTACTTAAATGTGTCTACTGTGTGTACCATTACCATTTACTGGCAAGACAGTACGGTTCATCTGTGTGCCAGGGGCCCTATACTAAAGAAGATTCTCCTTTATGGCAAGTAGTCAAGGCCTGTGCTTTTAGAGCAGGAGAATCTGAGTGCTATATCCATTGTCACTCTGAAGTGCTATATGGCCGTGTTACACAGTGTAAGAGAGATATGCAGCAATGTGTACTGTCCATCTAACATTGGCATCTGGACATTTGGTTGCTATTCTCAGCACAATTTTTTTAGAAAAAGTAAAGCTTTAAATCATAAAATTTGACTGATCTTTTCAGTCTTTCTGCTATCATATTTTCTGGATGGATCCAGCCTTTCCTGCGGATTTGGTCTCTCCTCGATGCATGCATTTAACTTCCATTAACACTAATGGGAGTTGCACATGTGTAATGGAAGTGTAGCTCCGTGGACTAGCTTGCCTTTATTATATTTACTGCTTTGCATTATATTCAGCAGTAATGCAAGAAACCTACAGGCCTGTATCCTGTAAGACATTAGCTTCAGCAAGTTAGCATAAGGCTTGAGGCCTATAAACTTTGAATAGATAAACTTTGCACAGATAAACAGCCCAATGAAAAACCCCAAGTATTTGGGGAGCTGAAAATAGAATTTAAGGGGAAATTCTGACCACAGGTACATGAATGAACCACAGACGTGCCCTGGCAACGAAATTACGTACATAAGATACATCTAAGGCTACCCTGCTTGCTTGCCTATATATCTTTTCTTATGTTTCTTATTTTCTTATGGGTTCCATTATTGGTTTTATTATAATAGATTTATAGATTTATATTAGAGTATATTTTGGCAGTAACACAAGGGACCTGCAGGTCACATCCTGTATGTTGAGCTAAGGCAAAGTTAGCATACATATGTTTGGGACCTTTCACCTAAATAGATGGTGATGAGCAAAAACATAAGGTCTATGTTAATATGTTGATTTAGTTGGGGATTTTGATTTAGTTGGGGATTGGTCCTGCTTTGAGCAGGGGGTTGGACTAGATGACCTCCTGAGGTCCCTTCCAACCCTGATATTCTATGATTCTATGTATGGCTGCAACCTTTAACATAGAGGGTGCATTAAAGCAGGCTGGCATAGGGGCTTTCTTAAGTTCATTCCCTTTTAAACTTAACAGGTACACCACAACTTGGAACTTGGAAAGAACTGAAATAACCAGTTAGGACAGAAATAACAAATGTGATATCTAATCACAAAAGGGCCATGGTAACGAATTAACTTATATGATAATAAGTTGAGATCATTGATATACTAACCTACAGGAAAAAGACACTCCAATGTTAGTAAGTGAGGAAATACAAATAAGGAAAAGGGGGGAAAATCCCCTACTGAATATGCATGAAACATAGCGGCATCAGCATAAAATATTATAAAAGTGGCATCCCAGCCTAGGAGCGGTAGGAGAGAGAGATGTAGTCCTTGGGAGGTGCCAGAATGATGGCCACTGGTGATGATGGGGAAGATGATGGTGATGAGGAAGGTGATGGCTAACATGTCAGGTTGTTCTACAGGAGATGGTGTGAGTATATGGACGTGCAGATGTACATTCTGTAGTATCTCTATCTATCTTACTAAGTTGGGGTGTTTGTGACTGTGCTAAATGTATTAATAAACTATAGTTGTAAATATAAAAGAATTCCTATAATGTGGGTGTTGCAACTGTCCACATTGGGGTTCCCAACTATATAATAATTTGAATACTACTGGGCCTGATCTTGGGGCAAGAACCTGGCAACCCTCAAAGTGATAACTAGGGATTCTTAAGTAATCAATATAATTAATACATAATCTAAAGATCAGGCAACAGAAGGATATATGACTCAACTCTTTCATCCTTAAGCCTCTATGTCTACGTGACTTAATTCTCCAGTCACCTTTCATGTTTTTCTGTTACATCTGGCTGCACTTTGACCTCTTGTATTCACCCAGCTATTCTTGTAGCTTTCCCTTGCCAGTTATGCTATTGTGGTGCATGTATATTATATACATGACTCACTACAGTAGTATATGCTGTAATGAACAATCTCTTGTTAATGTTGCCCAGTGTGCTTTAATGTAGTACTGTTTCAAACAGCACTATGTTAAAGCACACTAGAGAACCTTTGGTGCACACCAACAAGGGTTTCCATGGGCCTATGAATGTGCAATACATTAGCGTGCATTAGAAATCACGCTCCTGAAGTCCGCATTACTGCTCGGTGTAGATAAGCCTACAGATACAAGTAACCATTTCCAGTTCTTTTCCGGTGTTTACTAGATAAACAATTTTGTATGGGGGGTGTTTTATCAATGTTTATCAGTTAAAATGTGAAATCAGAAGCCCTCAAAATAATGTACTACGTTTTGATCTCTATTACACTTGTTAACTCCCATTGATTTTAATATCTTACCAGGTGTTGTGATAACAAATACATTAAAGACGCTGATGGACTCAAATACTACAGTAATGGTGAGGGATTTATAGATACCTACAACTACAGTAATCAAGAACATAATAAGGCTGTCAATGTCTCTGACATACTCAGTATTCAAATAAAAATAACGATTTTTCTACTTGAGGTTTTTCTCCTACATACATTTGGCGAAATATTGAAAATTCTGAATATTCCAAATCCCCATTAACTTCAATGGAGAAAAGGCTGTGAAACTTTCAAAATATGTACTGTATTTTTAACTTTATTAATAATGCAGTCCAATAGGTGTGAATAGCTAAGTGACAATAAAAGCTTTAGCTAGTGAAACACAGTTAAGATGTTATCTGCAGTACAAAATGGGACCATGGAACCGGGTTCTTCTCACACATATACCAATTTAACTCCATTGACTTAAGCGCAGTTACTCCTGACTTACATTAGTGTACGTGAGAAGAGAATCAGGCCTCAGGTTTGTAACTGTGGCCCTGATCCTGTACCGTACTCTGCAACAGGGACTCGTTTGCAAGGATCCAACTGTAGGATCAGAACCTAGGTTAGAGAACAAGCATTTTGAACCAGGTTCCCTGACATAACTGTACATCTAGGGTGGACAATTTGCAGGCTGATTAGCTCTGGACTATAGAGTTTCTAAACTTCACTGGCAAAGCAGGTGTGGAAGAATCATGTCCATTAACAAACTGTAGGTTTAAAGAAATAAAAAAGTGTTGGGTTTTGTTAGAATATCTTTCCATTGACTGAAATGGGCTTTGGATCAGGGCAGAAAAGTTACCACAAATGTGTAATAAATTCGTAGAGTCATAGAAAAATAGAAATGTAGGGCTGGAAGGGACCTCAAAGGGTCATCTAGTCCTGTGCTGAGGAAGGACCAAGTAAATCTAGAACATCCCTGACCGGTGTTTGTCCAACCTGTTCTTAAAAGCCTCCAATGATGAGGATTCCACAACCTCCCTTGGCAGCCTATTGCAGTACTTAACTATCCATAAAGTTAGAAAAAAATTGATCGCCACCATCTTCTTTATAACATCCATTAACATTTTTGCAGACTCTTATCAGGTCTTCTTTAGGTATTATATCACAAATTCCAAACCTTCCTGTGAAGTGGGTTCTAGCCCACGAAAGCTTATGCCCAAATAAATTGGTTAGTCTCTAAAGTGCCACAAGGACTCCTCATTGTTTTTGCTGATACAGACTAACACGGCTACCACTCTGAAACCTGATAACATGGATGCTATCAAAGGACCCAATCCTGAAAGGTGCTGAGTGCCTCCTGAAAGGTGCTAACACCATCAACGCCCAGTGCATTGTATTCTGTAAACTTCTGACACTACAGAATAATGAACGAGAGCAAAGCTAAAATCATGGAAAAGTATCAGGACTTCAAAATACTTCTCCAGCCGGAGTGGTAAGCCTTTGGCATTTGTAAAGTGGTCTCAAACTCTCCTTTATGATGATTGACTACACTCTTCAGATTGTACCACAGAAATCTACTGTGATGAAAGGTAACATTCCCATTGAGTCAAAAATATGTTTTCCTCTTTAATGCAAGCAACTCTGGTTTTCTTTTCAACCACGGTAATGTGATGATTCAAATATAAGACTTGTGTGGTTGTTAAGTTGCCATAATGGATTTTAGAAAGATGAAAATCATGTCAAATTTATGCGAGCTTTATAGCAGCTGCTCTGTGGAAATACATCTTATTTATGGGGTAAAAATATCAAGCTATAACTTGTATTCTTATTTTTAAAAAACTATTTTTGTAGTACCGTACTTCACTGGGGTTAGTATTTATTTATAAGTTGGGTTTCACAGGGATATAACACAGGAAATGGTTCTTATTGACAGTGGTTATTAGAAAATGCTTTTGACCCTTGATATTTATCTGTATTTCATTATAGAATTGTTACCAGGATGCTATAAGTTATAGCTGAATACAGAAGGCACTCCCATTCTAGACCACTATATTCCAGCACTTGTAATTATATGAAAAATAGTAATGACTTTTGGATGAATTTTTTTCTGCCTAAAGTTGATTTTTTGTTTTTAGTGGAAAGTTTGGCAAAATTAAGATTGGCTATATTTTATTTACAGAAGCATGAGAAATAGCTGTTTTTCATGCTTAAAAATATTCAAAAACTTTTGTTTTGCCTTGGATAACTAAAATTGTTTTGTTTTAAAATTTTAAACTTGCCGTTCTCAGTGAGGATGCTGATGAACCAAGTTTAAAAAATCTAGCTGAAAAATAAAGAAGTTATACACCTCTACTCTGATATAACACAAATTCGGATATAACGCGGTAAAGCAGTGCTCCGGAAGGGGGGGGCGGGCCTGCGCACTCTGGTGGATCAAAGCAAGTTTGATATAACGCGGTTTCACCTATAATGCGGTAAGATTTTTTGGCTCCCGAGGACAGCGTTATATCGAGGTAGAGGTGTATTTAAAGCCTCAGTCCTGCAAACTTGCTTACGTTTACTCAATTGAATAATCACATTGACTTCAATGAGATTGTTAATGTGTACAATTAAACACATCCAAAAGTGTTTGCAGGGCCGAAATTTGGAAAGATTTTAGGCTGTGAGACAGGAAAAACCCATGCTTAAAATTAAGCATGGATTTAAATCCCATTGACATCAACAGGAGTAAAGCACATGCTTAATTGTTTTTCTGAATTGGAATTATTTATGATCCACGGCTTTAACTGGCAAACATTCGCATTACTGATTTATTTCTGCAACCCGCGCCTCATCCTCCCATTCCCCCACTCCAAATGTGACAAATTTTCCATTGTTAATACAAAGAATTTACAGAAAGGAAAAGTTAATAACTTATGATATTCTACACTTTTAGACAAATAGTGATCTCTTTTGTTTTCAGTTCCATCTGGCAATCAATTAATATTAAATTAATATCATGATTATTTAAATCCACAAAACTATACCTTGGACTAAAGTGCTGTACCAAAGACTGAGGTGTTTTCAGGAAATAAAGCTGAGGGAACTCAGAAATAGTCTTTGTGGCTGGCATACAGTTAGAAAATTCTGTAAGTATCTATTGACCATACCTGTACTGGCTCCATCCCTGTAGTAACTGATCACCTCACAACCATTAATGAATATATCCTCACAATGTATCTGTAAGACAGGGAGGTACTTGCCTCTATTATATAGAGATGCAAGTGACTTGCCCACGATCACATAGAAAATCTATGATAGGGAAAATAATAGAATCCGTGTTGCCTGAGTCCCAGTCAAATATGTTAAGCACAAACCCACTATATCTATCAAAGCAAAATGACTCTAGCAACTATCAAAATGCAGTGATTATGCAAATCATTGTGCTCTGATTGGGTAATAAAAGCTATCAGCCATTCAGACTTAAGGGGTTTGCATACTGTATGATTACTGAGAAATAAAAGTACTGTGATTATGCAAACAGAACTCCTCAGCCAATAAGACTGAAGGATGCAAGAGAGAAAAATTTGTACATTTACACATCAATAACTATACAGTATCCCTGAGCACCAGTTAATATTATTTTTGCTATTTGCATTACAGTCGTGCCCAGAGGCCCCAATCAGTATAATATAAAATATAATTGTTTTATTTTGGAATCTATTAGAAATCTTGACTCCTGCGGACATTATATTTTGGATAGACAACCATTAGGATCTGAGTTGATTTTTTTATTTCCTACTAGTGCAAACATTTAAATAAACAAAAATTAAATAAATAAACCCACAGATATTATGCATCAAATTAAATATAAATAGCATGATTACTATATTTAGCATTTATACACTATTTAATATTTTCATAGGACTTCACTAAAATGTATTGATTAATGCATGAACACTAATTAAGCCATACTTTCTCTAACCAATTTAAGTGCACTCTAAGGCCCATTCTTGCATTCCTTGCACACCCAGAATTGCCACTGGCTACAACAGGATGTAAAAAGAATGCAGAATTTCCCCCCTACTACCTTTATCCAGTTCTCTAGAACAGCTGAGGCCTCATCAGGATGGTGCTGCGTGTGCAGCTTGCCCATAAGAACAGCCAGGCTGGGTCAGACCAAAGGTCAATCTAGCCCAGTATACTGTCTTCCGACAACGGTCAATATAGGGTGACCAGGTGTCCGGTTTTCGACCGGAACACCAGGTCAAAAAGGGATCCTGGTGGCTCTGGTCAGCGCCGCTGACTGGGCTGTTGACTGTCCAGTTGGCGGCACCGCACAGAGTGGCTGGCAGGCTCCCTGATAGCCTTTGCGCCACGTGGCTCTCGGGAAGCAGATGGCATGTCCCCCCCGAGCTCCTACGCATTGGGGCAGTCTGGGGGTGCCGCACCCTGCTGCCGCCCCAAGCACTGCCACTGCAGGTCCCATTGGCCGGGAATCGCGGCCAATGGGAGTTGCAGGGGTGGCGCCTGTGGACAGGGCAGCGCGCAGAGACACCTGGCCGTGCCTCCGCATAGGAGCCGGAGTGGGGACATGCTGCTGCTTCCGGGAGCTGCTTGAGGTAAATGCCACCTAGAGTTTGCACCCCTGACCCCCTCCCTGGCCCCAATCCCCTGCCCCTGCCCTGATCCCGCTTCTGCCCTCCAAACACCTCGATCCCAGCCTGGAGCACCCTCCTGTACCCCAACCCCCTCATTTCCAGCCACACCAGAGAGCCCGCACTCCAGCCAGAGCCCTCACACACCCCTGCGCCCCAACCCCCTGCTTCAGCCCTGACCCTCTCCTGCACTCTGAACCCCTCAGCCCCAGCCCAGAGCCTCCTTCTGCACCTCAAATCCCTCATCCCTGGCCACCCCCAGAGCCTGCACCCCCAGCCGGGGCCCTCATGCCCTCCTGCAACCTAACCCCCTGAGCCAGCCCGGTGAAAATGAGCAAGTGAGAGTGGGGAGAGTGAGCGACAGAGGGAGAAGGGGATGGAGTGAGCAGGGGACAGGGCCTCGGAGGCAGGGTGGGGCATGGGCAGGGGCCTCGGAGAAGGGGGGGGGCAGGGGGCGGGGCAAGGGTGTTTGATTTTGTGCCAGTAGAAAGTTGGCAACCCAAGGCCAATGCCAGGTGCTTCAGAGGGAATGAGCAGAACAGGTAATCATCAAGTGATCCACACCCTGTAGCCCATTCCTAGCATCTATCAAACAGAGGCTAGGGACACTTCAGAGACGTGGTTCTCAACCAGCAGCCCGTGGGCTGCTTGTGGCCCAATCAGCACTCAACCATGGGCTGCGCGTGAACTGCCGGCTGGGGGAGGCTAGCCCCCAGCCCTGCCCCTTTCCCCTCGCCAGAGCCCAGCCCCCCCCCAGAGCTGCCCCTCCAACCATGGCCACCAGCCCAGTCCCGCAGCTAGCCCCCCAGCCCCAAAGGAGTGCCGTGAGGGCGGGTGGCAGGCGGCCCCAGCTCCAGAGCACAGGAGGGCAGGCGGCCCCAGTCCCGGAGCGCAGGAGGGAGGGCGGTGTGTGGCCCCAGCCTCCCCAGCTCCAGAGCACGGGAAGGCAGGTGGCGTATGGCCCCAGCCTAGAGCACTGTGGGGCTGCCGCTAGCCTCAGAGCCGGGAGAACTACTGGAGTTGCAGCAGCACGCAGGGAGCGTCATGGCAGGGGGTGGGGTCACGCCTGGCTGTTTGGGGAGGCAACGCCTCCCCCTGCCTATGCAACCCGCTGCCCATGCACACAACTGTGGCCCATGTGACATCCTCAGGGCCAGACAGGTAGTATATATATTGTGTGGATGTAGCCCACATAACACACACACACAGCTGCATATGCAGCCCACAATGGTAACTAGGTTGAGAACCACTGCTTCAGAGCATGGTTTTGCATCCCCGCCCATCCTGGCTAATAGCCATTGATGGACCTATCCTCCATGAACTTACCTAGGTTTTTTTAACCCTGTTATAGTCTTGGACTTCACATCATCTGGCAAGGAGTTCCACAGGTTGACTGTGCATTGTGTGAGGAAATGCGTCCTTTTGTTTGTTTTAAACCTGCTGCCTATTAATTTCATTTGGTGACCCCTAGTTCTTGTGTTCTGAGGAGTAAATAACACTTCCTTATTTACTTTCTCCACACCAGTCATGATTATATAGACCTCTAACATATGCCCACTTGGTTGTCTCTTTTCCAAGTTGAAAAGTCCCAGTCTTATTAATCTCTCCTCATATGGAAGTTGTTCCATATCCCTAATCATTTTTGTTGCCCTTTTCTGTTCCTTTTCCAATTCCAATATATCTTTTTTGAGATGGGGAGACCAGATCTGCACACAGTATTCAAGATTTGGGTGTACCATGGATTTATATAGAAGCAATATATTATTTTCTGTCTTGTTATCTATCCCTTTCCTAATGATTCCCAATATTCTGTTATCACATTCCACTCCATCACTGGAAATTTTTAAGAGCAGGTTAGACAAACACCTGTCAGAGATGGTCTAGAGATAATACTTAGTCCTGCCATGAGTGCAGGGGACTGGACTAGATGACCTCTCAAGGTCCCTTCCAGTTCTATGATTCTATGTCACAATGTTGGTATGTTGGTTAAATATATCTACTTACAGTGTATGTGAATACTACGTAGGTAGCATGTATTTTAATATTAAAATTATGAGAATTACTGACTCATGCATAACAGCTATAAAATGTAGTCTTTGCAGAATTTGATTTATAAATAATTTCAACAGATATTGATGTTTATTTTTAAGCTTTTTATTTTATCAATTTAAATATTCACAGTTGTGCAAAATTATAGGTTTTAAGTATTTTTAAAATTTTTATCCATTTAAATTTTCACAGTTGTGGGATGTCAGACAATGGCGGAGGCAGAAAATAACTATTTAATGACAAGTATCAGAGGGGTAGCCGTGTTAGTCTGAATCTGTAAAAAGCAACAGAGGGTCCTGTGGCACCTTTGAGACTAACAGAAGTATAGGGAGCATAAGCTTTCGTGGGTAAGAACCTTACTTCTTCAGATGCAAGACTTGCATCTGAAGAAGTGAGGTTCTTACCCACGAAAGCTTATGCTCCCTATACTTCTGTTAGTCTCAAAGGTGCCACAGGACCCTCTGTTGCTTTTTATTTAATGACAGTCGATATTGAGATTCAAAACGTTAAAGCTTTATAACCTTAAAACACAAACTGTCAACATCAGACACCAAAGTATACAAAGTAAATAGCCTTAAATCACACGCAAATACGTTCTCAAACAGCATTTTTCTTATTTTGCCAATCTGTAAATTTTGATGATTATGGGTGGAAATATTTTTTCATGAGTTTATGTCTGTGGTGAAATTGACAGTCACCGACACTGATGAAAATCTCTATGGACACTTGGGAAGAAAAGTAGGAGGGCTGCACCTTTTCATTCTACTGAAACATTAGACCAGGGGTAGGCAACCTATGGCACGCGTGCTGAAGGCGGCACGCGAGCTGATTTTCAGTGGCACTCACACTGCCCGGGGCCTGGTCACCGGGTCTGGATGGCTCTGCATTTTAATTTAATTTTAAATTAAGTTTCTTAAACATTTTAAAAACCTTATTTGCTTTACATACAACAATAGCTTAGCTATATATTATAGACTTATAGAAAGAGACATTCTAAAAACATTAAAATGTATTACTGGCACGTGAAACCTTAAATTAGAGTGAATAAATGAAGACTCGGCACACCACTTCTGAAAGGTTGCCAACCCCTGCATTAGACTAACAAGAGAGCTTTTAATAGGGGAAGAATGGGATTTGCTGGGAAACAGGGACGGTCCCACCTAAAAGGGGTCTGCGGGCACGAATGGTGCTTTGCAACCCCCCCGCCCCGCCCCTGCCAAAGTGCTTATGGGGTATTGGAGCATTCCCATTGCAATGGGTTACACCAGGGCACCCCACGGGCTTCGGTGGTGTCATAGTGTGGGGAGACAGATGGACCGACCGACCCAAGCCGGGACACCACACTGGAGAGGAAAATCCTCCCTGACAGACTAGGGCAGTGGCTCTCGAACTTTTTTTTACTGGTGAGCCCTTTCACATAGGAAGCCTCTGAGTGCGACTCCCCCCTTATGAATAAAAAACACGTTTTTAATATATATTTAACACCATTATAAATGCTGAAGGCAAAGCAGGGTTTGGGTTGGAGGCTGACAGCTTGCGACCCCCCATGTAATAACCTCACAACGCCCTGAGGGGTCCCGACCCCCAGTTTGAGAACCCCTGGACTGGGGTGACCAGACAGCAAGTGTGAAAAATCAGGACAGGAGGCTGGGGGTAATAGGCACCTAGCTAAGACAAAGCCCCAGGACTGTCCCTATAAAACCAGGACATCTGGTCACCCGCTGACGGAGACGTGGCAAGTCGCTGCCTCCCTGCCATGAGGGAGCCTTGGAGCCGGAGCCAGGCTCGGTTTGTCCCTCCTCAAGCATAGCGGGGCCTTTCCCCTGAGCAACGCGGGTTTCTCCTGCCCCCGGGCGTGGGATCCACCCGGCCAGACGCCCAGCGACACCCTCCCCTGAGCCCGGGGCGGGCCTGCCCAAGGCTCCCGGCCCCGCTCCGCCCCCGCGCGCGGCGCGCTCCCCGCCCAGCCCTGCCACGTCCCGGCCCCGCCCCGGCGGCGGGCTGAGCGCGCGCGCGGAGGCCGCGGCGGGCGGGTGGCGGCGGCGGCCATGGCCTTCACCCTGTACTCGCTGCTGCAGGCCGCGCTGCTTTGCGTCAACGCCATCGCCGTGCTGCACGAGGAGCGCTTCCTCCGCAACGGTGAGCGGCGCCGCACCCCGGCTCGCGGTAACCCCCCCCCCCCCGCCGCCCCTCGGGGCGTGGGCTCAGGGCCGCCCCCCGCTGCCCCTGTGGGGCCGAGAGGGGTCGCTGCCTCCCCCCGGGGCTGGCGGGCGCCTCCCTTGCTCGCCCCTGGGGACTCTGCCCAGGCCTGCGCTGCACGGGAGGCCGGGGATCGTTTCCTCCCCCAGCGGGCGCTAGGGCATCTCCGGCCCCTAACGCCAGCGCCGTGCCGAGCCCGCGGGGGAGCTCCCGGCCGGCTACACCGGCGGTTCCCTTTGCCCGGGTGCTACTGCCGGTGTTCGCCTGCCCGCTAGCCAGGCGGGCCGGGAAGGCGTTGGCACGCTGGGGGGGCGGGCACCGCACCGCACCGGGGCTCACCTGTGGGCATGTCCCTGCCGGGAAACGCTGTTGTGTGTTATACCGTGCAGGGGAGCTGTAGCGCTGCCAGCCCCCAGCATATTCGCGAGATAGGGTGAGTGAGGTGATCGCTTTTATTGGACCAATATAATTGAATTGTGTAATTAAGGCTACGATTATGTCAGGGAGGTTGCAGAAGTCGTGGCATCCGCGACTTGCAGAGATCTCCGTGATATTGGGGCATCGCACCAGCCCAGCCACTGCCGGCAGCGGGGGACCCTCCCGAAGCAGCCCAGCCACCAGGGGCGGAGGTGGGGGGACCCTGCAACTGACCTGCTGCTGCCAGTGGGGCTACCCAGGGTGGCAGGGACACCCTGGAGCTCCCAGCCACCATGGGTGGTGGTTGGACCTGGACCTCTTCAGACGCGATGGGCGGCGGGAGGTCCCTCCCCAGCACCCGATTCCCCCAACTCCCCAGCAGCAGGGGGACCCAGAACTCTCCAGCCGCCACAGGTGGCTGAGGGACGCTGGAGTTACCCAGCTGGGGTGGCGGGGCCCCTGCAGCTCACAGCCCTACAGATGGTGGAGGATCCCCCCAGCTCCCACCTGCCAGCAGCAGCTGCAGACGGACCCGGAGCTGCTCAGTTGCGGCGGGGGGGACCCCACCAGCTGCTCAGCCACTGGGCGGGGGGGGCGCAGCTCCCAGCCACTGGGACAGGATGCTGGATCCTCCTCCCTCCCCATTTTGTCAAGGATGTTTTTAGTAAAAGTCAGGGACAGGTCATGGCTTCCGTGAATTTTTATTTATTGCTCGTGACCTGTCCATGGCTTTTACTAAAAATATCCATGACAAAATCGTAGCTTTATGTATAATGCGCTATAGTGTGTGTTAACTAGTGCTGTGTCAGACTGGATCTAGCTCTCGACATGTGTCTAGATTAAGAAAATAGGTCACATTTAAAAAGCATGTTCGCTACCATGCGCTGAATCATTAGTGTACAAGGGTTTAATACCTTTAAAAATGTTAACTGGTCATGGTTAACCGTAGAGAAGGAATAATAGGTTTTTAAACAGAATCTGTTGGCCTACTCTAGATGGGGCCACGATGTAAACACGGCCTGTTGTGTTTAAAGTTGTCAGATGGTATGCCTGACCAGCTAACACAATTGCAAACACAGCAGACCTTGTCTACACTGAATGCTAAATTACATATAAACAAGTGTTTTAAAAAAATAAGCCTTAACTATAAATCATGTTAAGGAAACCTGTTGTACAAATGGAAACCAAGACTGTAGTCTTGTTAAGGGATGTTATGCCCTCACGCTCCCCAATACTCAGTCTCTCTTGTTGAACAAAATATTCCTGATAAATATTTTGACATCCTGCATTGTGAAAGCTTCAAGTTATTCAAGGTTAAGGCATGCAAGCAATAAAAACATCATGATACCTTTTATAGCTATTAAAGGGAATTGATATAAAAGGTCTGGGAGGCATCATGAATCTAAGCAACTTCAGATATATTACTACTTTGCATTTGGTCATGTGATTGCCTCTCCTCATGCTCTTCTCTGAGTGATGGAGAGTGGAATGTGTACATGAGTCTTTTAGCCATGTATGATTATGAATTGGTTTCTTCTATTAAATGGTCAGTAATATTGAAGTATCCAGCAAACTAGGTAGTTTTGTTTGACTCCAGGAATGATCTGAAATTAAATGGTATATTTCTCTTAGATAAATTCTGAGATTCCTGAGGTGCTGGAATGTTATGTACAGTAAACTTAGTTTATCAGATCTTCCAGTTTCTCACCCAATCCAAAGGCCAGAGCCTCCATTCCTGCTATAGGTGGAATTCCTATTGAAATCTGTGGGAGTTCTCTGTACAGGGGATTTGTGGGATTGATATAATCCCTTGTAATTATCTGGCAGTGGGCAGCATTACAGGTTCTGTAAATAATATGAAATGTAGCCTTTGTACTTTCAAACTGTTCATGTATCCAAGCATGTGTTTCTTATCATGTATTTGGTATAATAAAAGTATGTAACCATTAGGAAGAACCCATTGTTAGTAATTCCCAACCTTGGTGTGTTGGAGATGCACCTGGCCTTCTCTCTCCCTCTGTTTTGTCTTGTCTCTCTTCTTATATTTATTTTTGCAATTTTGTGTTTATTTTTATTTTTGTTCCCAGTATCTTGCTCCCAGATTTCTCCTCCATTTCTCTGCCTCTGTCTCTCCTTTGCCTCTCTGTAAAACCCAAGTCTCTAAATTGCAACTTAGATTTGTACTGTACTAGACAAAAGAGCATCCATCCCAAGCTCTGAACACCCTTGACAAACGTTTGCCATATATCTCATAAAATAAATAGACTCCAGGAATTTGTTGGGTATAGCATTTCCCTGTGATGGGCCAAACTGGGATTATTGGTAGGAATGCTGGTGGCTTCCCTTCTCTGCTCTTCCCCAGTGGATTCATGCAGGGGACACAATCGATTGGGGCCACTTTGTGCTCTGCTGGGATCATGGAACAAGCATTCTGAGTAGGTCCTTGCTCAAAGAGAAGAAGCCAGGCATAGCAATTTCCAGACTGGATCAGACCAGTTGTCTGTCTAGTCCAGTATCCTGGACAGTGAACAGACCAGATTTGTGACCCTTCTTATAAAGGAAGCCTCTTATGGATAATTCTGTAATAACCAGCCCCTAAAGGGAAAGTTTCTTCCAAACCCCCATCCGTGTTTGGTTTAGATCCTGAAGCATAAGGGGATTCCTTAGTAAGAAAAAAGTCCTGTCCTTTATAATTTAACTGTGGATCTTCTCATCTATATAGCTGTTTAATCCTTAAAAATAAATGAATAACTCTTGCTAAGACCTTGACCTCAAGGATTTCTTGTGGCAATGGGTTCCAATGGTTGTGATGTGTATTTTTAAATCCTTTTATAAGTTTTAAAGTTGTTGCCTGTTAATTTTATTCATTCACCCCTTGTTTTTGTATTGCATGAAATGGTAAATCTGAACAACCAGTTTAACTTTCTTTTTGCAACTGATTGTTTTGTGTAATTCAGAGGTGCCTCCTTTTATTTGTCTCCTCTCCAAACTAAAGAGACCCATTCTTTTCAAACTTTGTTCATATGGAAGTATTTCATACCTCAGTCATTTATGTCAAATGTCTCTAAACCCTCTCTGTTTCTGCTGTATCTTTTTTCTTTGTGAGTGACTGATTCCAGGTCAGGATATACCATTTATTTATATAATAGTAGTATTATAGTTTCAGTATTTTTTTCTGTTGCATTCTTTATATGTTGTAACACCTTGTTTGTTTTTTAAATACTACTGCATGTTGAGCAGGGTTTTTTATTATGCTATCCCCAATGATACACAGAACTTTTTCCTGAGTGGCTAGTTCATTTAGAATCCAGCTATAAGAGCAGTTCAAATTATTCCTTCCAATGGGCACTGCTTTGCATTTGTCAACACTTAATTTAATCTGTCATTGTGCTATGCATTTGTCTAACTCTGTTGAGTCCCTCATGGACATTTGTAGTCCTGAGTAATTTAGCCTTGTCCTCTGAAAATGTGGCTGTCTCGCACTTCACCCTTTTCTCCAGTTCATTAATAAATGTATTATAAAATACTAGTCCTACTGTGGAACCTTGGGATACAGTTATTCCTCCTCTTTGTTTTCTATCTCCTAGCCAGTTGAGTCCTTGATGGGACTTCATCGCTCACCCCATGATTACTCAGTTTCCTCAATAGCCTCTTGTGAGGTTTGTCAAAGGGTTTTTTTGAAGTCCACATACATTGTCAATCAGTTTTCCTTTATCAACTTCTGACACGTTCTGTGAATTGACGTAGGTTAAATAGGCACACTTTTCCTCTACTATTATGTTCATTTAGATGTTTTATAATTCTCTTTCCACTCAGCATTTCAACAGATTTACCTGGTCCTGAAGTAAGGCTTACTGGTCTGAAATCTCATTTCATCATAATGTTAGGACTTTACTAGTTGCTGAAAGTAATCTTTTTTCAAGATAGATCACTTTCTGATATTGCTAATAACAGAAGTGTGTGATTTTTTTTTTCTTCAATACGGTTTAACCATCTTTGTGTTATACAGTTGGCTGGGGAACAGACCAAGGTATTGGCGGATTCGGAGAAGAACCAGGAATTAAAGCACAGCTAATGAATCTTATTCGATCTGTACGAACAGTCATGAGAGGTAAGATGAAAAGAACAGTTTAGTTAGGTACTTACTGTGTGTTTTTAATGAACCAGGCCCAGGCACCTGAATGAGGACTCTTGCGTCTTTAATACAGACTTCATTTGACCCCTGTTCCATCTTTACAATCAGACCTCACCCCCTGGCTATCATTTTTACTCATTATTTTCAACCTGGTCTCTCCGATCCTCTCCCTGAGCTACTTGATGAAAAATGCATGGATCATCCTTCTGATTGACTCTTAAGAGGGAAGCTGCAGGTCACATGATTAATGGCCATGTGTGGCACCCAAGGCTTGATACAGCAGAAAATACTCACTGCCTTCCAAGCCACACAGACTTGTAATGTTGGCTCTGCAGCAGGCCATCCTATCCATATGAGTGCTCAGCCTATCATAAAAGCAATCTCTCCCCCTCCCCCCCACCGTGCCCCAAAACTCAAAAAACCCAACAGCTCTGTGATGGAAAGCAGTGCAACTGTCTCAGGGAAAGGAGAGCTTATGTAATTTTTTTACCTTCCATACTTCATAAACTGTGACCATCCAGCCACCCTTCATTGTGATAGCTGGAATTATTGTATCTCCATCCCCTGTATAAAATTACCTTAAAAAAGGGGTGTGGTAGGAGGAGCCCCAGTTACTCACCGACTGCAAGAGCTGACCCCACCATGAGTTGGACTCTTCATTTCCTCCTTCTCCCCCTGCCCCCTCCAATTCTCTTCTCACCTTCGTCAGATCTGTTTTGGAAATGGGGCTTTGGGAGTCAGGGGGTCAGTAGGCAACAAAAAGGGCTGTGTGACTGACTTCAGCTCTTTCAATGACTTTTCAGTCATTGGGAAAAGAAGCTGCCTGGCTGTTAGTGTCATGAGTTTTGTTTAAACACATATATTTCAACAAGATGACATCAGCTAGTTCCTAGAAAGAGGGCATTTGTAGAATTCTGGGCTAGTAAGGGGATACTTACTCCTCCAAATAGAAAGTAGCCTATATCACTAGACCACAAAAGACCTGGAAATTTTTTGTAGGCCAGCATTCACTGAGATGGTGTTCTGCATGGTCACATAGGAATCTTGATATTCCAGAATAGTAGCAGTGAGAATTAGCAATTCATCACTGACCTGACTCTCAATTCTTACTTAAAGCATCATAATTCAGTTGATTCACATACAAAGTGTGAGTGGTGAGTGAAATCACAATAATTCCTAGTAGTCTTAAATGTAAGTGGGGCCGGGACGGCTCAGGAGAATGTTAATGAAAATACAGGACTCCTTCACTTCTAGAAAAAAGAAGAACAGGAGTACTTGTGGCACCTTAGAGACTAACAAATTTATTAGAGCATAAATTTGTTAGTCTCTAAGGTGCCACAAGTACTCCTGTTCTTCTTTTTGCGGATACAGACTAACACGGCTGTTACTCTGAAACTTCACTTCTAGTTTACTGATACGTGTCCAGTCCATGTTGATAGTAGCTAGAGGTTATCATCTGATGGCTGTTAGGCAGCATACCTTAAATACAGCTTGTATTTCTGTTTGGTATTTTGTTCTTTGTATCTTGGGTTGTTGGCCCCAGAACATTTCACAAACTTTCAATTTGCATAACCAAATTAAATTTGAAAAAAGCAATAATGGCTTTTTCCAGGCTCAGTGATCATATGCCATTCTGTCTCTGTCCAGTATAAAAAGAGAGTGTCCTTCATTTTCTGTTTTTGTTTTTTTCCCCACAGTGCCATTAATAGCAGTGAACTCGATTACAATTGTGTTGCTCTTGCTATTTGGTTGAAGACCATCTGTTGAAAATGAGTTTTTGAACATCTGAAGTGGAGAGGCCGTCCACCACCACCACGAGTTTATTGGATCCAACATGGCTTAGCTGTCAAACTTGACATTCAATTTAAAATAATAAAAACACAATTTCTATTTATCTTATTTCTTAATGTTCACTTGCAGTTTCATTACACAAGATAACGTGATCAATGCAACAGTGCTGTAAATACATTGGACTGCAAAAAGTTTTACTGCTGATGGTTAATAGTGCCAACCGTTACAGTGTGTTGTAACATATTGTAATGATTAGAAAACTGCACCCTTTTAACAAATGTCTTGTCACTCAGGGATGAATTTCCTTTCAGTACACTTCGGTTTATTTTTATTTAAAAAATAAGTTGTTGAGTTTTCAGTTTCATAGTTATTAACACAGTATTATTAAATAGACACTAATTTGGCTATTAAAATGTGTTACAATTTTGGGAACAGATATTTTTTATTTTTTGGTGGATGATGGTGGGTGAAATCCTTGCTCTGTTGAAGACAGGAAGAGTTTGTCATAACCAGGATTTCACCCATGGTATATATTTTCTCAAACCAATGACATTTAAGCTAATGACAAACAAAGTGTTTTGAAAATATGTGCAATAGCTATGCAAAATCAGAACTGTTTGTACCTAAGGCCAGGAAACCATGTAACTGAGTGTTAAAATTTAAATTAGCAAGTGAAGTGCTCACTAGTATTTCTCATTGTTTTGTCAAGGATCTCTTAAAGTATTTGCTAAATATATGTGTAGTAAATAGTGTGTCTGCAGTGGTGATCTGTAGCAGTGTTTGTATTCTAAACTGTTTTGGATAATATTGGAAGAAAATACTGCAACCTTTTTTCAAATGCAGTTTAGTTTTAAAAAAACAAACAAACCACACAACAGCAACAAACTTCAGACTCAGTTATGTTACATCTGGGTGGTTGTTTTTTTAAATACTCTCTTATTCAAAGTGAAATACTGTAGTCCTTACTCAGGCAAAATTCCTAATTCAGTATAGATCTTGTCTAGACTAAGGGTATGTCTACACTACGAAATTAGTTCGAATTTATAGAAGCCGATTTTATTGAAATCGGTTGTATACAGCCGATTGTGTATGTCCACACATAAAATGCTCTAGGTGCTCTAGTCGGCAGACCGCGTCCACAGTACGAGGCTAGCGTCGACTTCCGGAGCATTGCACTATGGGTAGCTATCCCACAGCTATCCCACAGTTCCCGCAGTCTCCGCCGCCCCTTGGAATTCTGGGTTGAGATCCCAATGCCCGGATGATGCAAAACAGTGTCGCGGGCGGTTCTGGGTACATGTCGTCAGGCCCCTCCCTCCCCCGTCACAGCAACGGCAGACAATAGATTCGTGCCTTTTTATCTGGGTTACCTGGGTTACCTGTGCAGACAACATGGAGCCCGCTCAGCACAGCTGAGCTCACCGTCACCATATGTCCTCTTGGTGCCGGCAGACGTGGGACTGCATTGCTACACAGCAGCAGCTGCTAACTGCCTTTTGGCGGTAGACGGTGCAGTAGACTGGTAGCCTTCATCGGCGATCTGGGTGCTGGCAGCCGTGGGGCTTGCCTTTTGGCAGTAAATGGTGTATTATGACTGTTAGCCGGTCTATTACAAGTCGGGTCATCGCACGTTAGCAGAGTCTTCCCCGAGCAGCCGATTGTGCAATAGGCCTGAAGACCATCGTCATACACCGCCCCGTATTTGCTGCCAAGCACCCAGAAAGATGCCGAGGGCTATCAGTCACGCTGCACCGTCGTCTTAAGATGTAAAAAAATAGATTTTCTCTGTATTCATTTGCTTCCCCCTCCCTCCGTCAAATCAACGGCCTGCTAAACCCAGGGTTTTCAGTTTAATCTTTGGGGGGGACCATTCTGTGTGACAGTTGTTTGTGTCTCTCCCTGATGCACAGCCACCGTTCTTTATTTTAATTCCCTGTGCCTGTACGCCATGTCGTCACTCGGCCCCCCTCCCTCCTTCCCCTAGGCCGTCAGATACTAGGTTTGCGCCACAGCTCAGAGAGCCGAGAAGCGGTTCGCGCCTTTTCTTTGAATTCTGGGTTGAGATCCCAATGCCCGGATGATGCAAAACAGTGTCGCGGGCGGTTCTGGGTACATGTCGTCAGGCCCCTCCCCCCTCGTCACAGCAACGGCAGACAATAGATTCGCGCCTATTTACCTGGGTTACCTGTGCAGACAACATACCACGGCAAGCATGGAGCCCGCTCAGCTCAGCTGAGCTCACCGTCACCATATGTCCTCTGGGTGCCGGCAGACGTGGGACTGCATTGCTACACAGCAGCAACTGCTAACTGCCTTTTGGCGGTAGACAGTGTAGCATGAGTAATAGCCGTGGGGCTGGCAGCCGTAGTGCTGCATTGCACCAGCCCCTTCCAGGCGATGGCATATTATGACTGGTACCCATCGTCGTCATACTGGTATGGCTGTCAATCATGGCCACCTGGGCAGACATGCTACTGTTTTGATGATGACGGTTACCAGTCATAATATACTATTTTCTGCCAATTGCCCAGTATTGTCTGCTAAGCACCCAGAAGAGGCCGAGGGCGATGCTGGGTGCTGGCGGACGTGGGGCTGGCAGACGTGGGGCTGCATTGCTACACAGCAGCAGCCCCTTGCCTTTTGGCAGATGATGGTATTTTATGATTGGTATCCGTCATCGTCATACTGGTATGGCTGTCACTCATGCTGCACCGTCGGCTGCCACCTTAAGATGTAAAAAATAGATTTGTTCTGTGTTCATTTGCTTCCCCTTCCTCCGTGAAATCAACGGCCTGCTAAGCCCAGGGTTTCCAGTTTAATCTTTGGGGGCACCATTCTGTGTGACAGTTGTTTGTGTTTCTCCCTGTTCCTGTACCTGTACGCCATGTCGTCACTCGGCCCTCCCTCCCTCCCTCCTTCCCGCCCTCCTTCTCCTGGTCCATCAGATACTACTTTCGCGCCTTTTTTCTGACCAGGCGCCATAGCTAGCACTGGGATCATGGAGCCCGCTCAGATCACCGCGGCAATTATGAGCACTATGAACACCACGCGCATTGTCCTGGAGTATATGCAGAGCCAGGACATGCCAAGGCGAAACCCGGACCAGGCGAGGAGGCGATTGCAGCGCGGCGACGAGAGTGATGAGGAAATTGACATGGCCATAGACCTCTCACAAGGCACAGGCCCCAGCAATGTGGAAATCATGGTGTTACTGGGGCAGGTTGATACCGTGGAACGCCGATTCTGGGCCCGGGAAACAAGCACAGACTGGTGGGACCGCATCGTGCTGCAGGTATGGGACGATTCCCAGTGGCTGCGAAACTTTCGCATGCGTAAGGGCACTTTCATGGAACTTTGTGACTTGCTTTCCCCTGCCCTGAAACGCCAGAATACCAAGATGAGAGCAGCCCTCACAGTTGAGAAGCGTGTGGCGATAGCCCTGTGGAAGCTTGCAACGCCAGACAGCTACCGGTCAGTCGGGAATCAATTTGGAGTGGGCAAATCTACTGTGGGGGCTGCTGTGATCCAATTTGCCAGGGCAATGAAAGACCTGGTGATAGCAAGGGTAGTGACTCTGGGCAACGTGCAGTCAATAGTGGATGGTTTTGCTGAAATGGGATTCCCAAACTGTGGCGGGGCCATAGACGGAACCCATATCCCTATCTTGTCACCGGAGCACCAAGCCACCGACTACGTAAACCGCAAGGGGTACTTTTCAATGCTGCTGCAAGCCCTGGTGGATCACAAGGGACGTTTCACCAACATCAACGTGGGATGGCCGGGAAAGGTACATGATGCTCGCGTCTTCAGGAACTCTGCTCTGTTTCGAAAGCTGGAGGAAGGGACTTTCTTCCCGGACCAGAAAGTGACCATTGGGGATGTTGAAATGCCTATCGTGATCCTTGGGGACCCAGCCTACCCCTTAATGCCATGGCTCATGAAGCCGTACACAGGCAGCCTGGACAGGAGTCAGGACCTGTTCAACTACAGGCTGAGCAAGTGCCGAATGGTGGTGGAATGTGCATTTGGACGTTTAAAAGCGCGCTGGCGCAGTTTACTGACTCGCTCAGACCTCAGCGAAAAGAATATCCCCATTGTTATTGCTGCTTGCTGTGCGCTCCACAATATCTGTGAGAGTAAGGGGGAGACCTTTATGGCGGGGTGGGAGGTTGAGGCAACTCGCCTGGCTGCTGATTACGCGCAGCCAGACACCAGGGCGGTTAGAGGAGCACAGCAGGGCGCGGTGCGCATCAGAGAAGCTTTGAAAACGAGTTTTGTGACTGGCCAGGCTACTGTGTGAAACTTCTGTTTGTTTCTCCTTGATGAACCCTCCAACCCCCCCCCCCCCCGACCCGGTTCACTCTACTTCCCTGTAAACCAACCACCCCACCCCACCCTCCCCTCCCCTCCCGCTTGCAGAGGCAATAAAGTCATTGTTTTTTCACATTCATGCATTCTTTATTAGTTCCTTACAGAGGTAGGGGGATAATTGCCAAGGTAGCTGGGATGGGTGGGGGAGGAGGGATGGAAAAGGACATACTGCATTTTAAAACTTTAACTCTTATTGAAGCCCAGCCTTCTGATGCTTGGGCGATCATCTGGGGTGGAGTGACTGGGTGGAGGCCCCCCCACCGTGTTCTTGGGCGTCTGGGTGAGGAGGCTATGGAACTTGGGGAGGAGGGCTGTTGGTTACACAGGGGCTGTAGCGGCGGTCTCTGCTCCTGCTGCCTTTCCTGCAACTCAACCATACGCTCGAGCATATCACTTTGATGCTCCAGCAGACGGAGCATTGCCTCTTGCCGTCTGTCTGCAAGCTGACGCCACCTATCGTCTTCAGCCCGCCACCTCTCCTCTCGTTCATGTTGGGCTTTTCTCATCTCCGACATTGACTGCCTCCACGCATTCTGCTGTGCTCTATCAGCGTGGGAGGACATCTGCAGCTCCGTGAACATCTCGTCCCTCGTCTTACGTTTTCTCTTTCTAATGTTCACGAGCCTCTGCGAAGGAGAAACATTTGCAGCTGGTGGAGGAGAAGGGAGAGGTGGTTAAAAAAGACACATTTTTGGGAACAATGGGTACACTCTTTCATTACAAGGTCGCATATTTCGGCTTGCAGGCAGCCATCGTAGGCCACAGTGTTTTGGCTATTTTAACCTTCTTAGCATGCGGGAAAGGTTGCAAACAGCAGCGCATTTCCCATAGCAAGGATGAATTGGGTTGTCCATTTAAAATGGGGTTTCAATGTAAAAGGAGGGGGCTGCGGTTTCCCGGTTAACATGCGGCACAAACACAAGTAAAGCCCCACACACACACACACGATTCTCTGGGATGATCACTTCACCCCTCCCCCCCACCGCGTGGTTTCTGGTCAGAATAGCAGGAACGGGCGCCTCTGAATGTCCCCCTTAATAAAATCACCCCATTTCAACCAGGAGAGCTTTCTGGAGATGTCCCTGGAGGATTTCCGCTCCATCCCCATACACGTTAACAGACTTGCTTGCTTTTTTTTTGTAATGTTTACAAATATTTACAAAGTTACACTCACCAGAGGTCTCCTGTGTGCCCTGAGGGTCTTGGGTGAGTTCGGGGGTTACTGGTTCCAGGTCCAGGGTCACAAACATATCCTGGCTGTTGGGGAAAACGGTTTCTCCGCTTCCTTGCTGCTGTGAGCTACCTACAGTACCTCCATCGTCATCTTCCTCGTTCCCCGAACCGTCTTCCCTGTGTGTTTCTCCAGTGAGAGAGTCATAGCACACGGTTGGGGTAGTGGTGGCTGCACCCCCTAGGATCGCATGCAGCTCCGCGTAGTAGCGGCAAGTTTGCGGCTCTGCTCCGGACCTTCCGTTTGCTTCTCTGGCTTTGTGGTAGGCTTGCCGTAGCTCCTTAATTTTCACGCGGCACTGCTGTGTGTCCCTGTTATGGCCTCGGTCCTTCATGGCCTTGGAGATCTTTTCTAATACTTTTCCATTTCTTTTACTGCTACGGAGTTCAGCTATCACTGCTTCATCTCCCCATATGGCGAGCAGATCTCGTACCTCCCGTTCGGTCCATGCTGGAGCTCTTTTGCGATCCTGGGAGGACTCCATGACGGTTACCTGTGCTGATGAGCTCTGCGTGGTCACCTGTGCTCTCCACGCTGGGCAAACAGGAAATGAAATTCAAACCTTCGCGGGTCTTTTCCTGTCTACCTGGTCAGTGCATCTGAGTTGAGAGCGCTGTCCAGAGCGGTCACAATGAAGCACTGTGGGATAGCTCCCGGAGGCCAATAACATCGAATTCCGTCCACACTACCCCAATTCCGACCCGCAAAGGCCGGTTTTATCGCTAATCCCCTCGTCGGAGGTGGTGTAAAGAAACCGGTTTAAAGGGCCCTTTAAGTCGAAAGAAAGGGCCTCGTTGTGTGGACGTGTCCAGGCTTAATTCGGTTTAACGCTGCTAAAGTCGACCTAAACCCGTAGTGTAGACCAGGCCTAAGACTGCAGGATCAGGCCTGGTGTTATGTAGTAAGCTTGAATTCAAGAAGACTGATTCTTGTGTATCTTTTTAGAGAAGCCAAACTTCTGTTTAGCTTTTCCCATTTGCTAGAGTGTGACCCAAATTCTTTTAGCTTATTTTTAAAGTGGGGAAGAAAAGAAGACTGGAGAAACCTGGTAGTTATATCATTGTTTTTAGAACAGTTTACTTTTAGTTTATCACCTCTTCTTCTGTCATTGACTCAATATAAAATAATTTTTTTTATACAAGGATAAATCTGCAAAACAGCATGTGAATGAGTTTGGTGATCTTCAGTTGCAGGATCTTACAGAAGCCGAGTTTATTTAGGAGGAAAAGATTTTTTTTTAGTGAACATTTGTAAATAAATTTGAATTTCTAAACTAAGCACTCTCTTTCATAACTCAGTCTCCATAAAGTGGAAGGATCTCAAACCAACCTGTAGCCTGTTTTGGGTACTGAAAATATTTATTTTTTATATACTGTCATCCATCCTGAAGGTTCATAAAGCACTTGCTTCTACCACCACTGAAATACAAAAAGAACGAGGAGTACTTGTGGCACCTTAGAGACAATAAATTTGTTAGTCTCTAAAGTGCCACAACTACTCCTTTTTCTTTTTGCTGATACAGACTAACACGGCTACCACTCTGAACACTGAAATACAGTTTCCTCTGTGTGAGGGCAGTAGCCAATCCAATGCCAGCCTGGTGCACGACAATAGGGGACTAGAATTGTTGGCCAGAGTGGGATCAGTTCCTATTGGAGTATCTTGGAAATTCCAGAGTAGGGAGAATATCATTTTTTAAAGAGATCAGCTGAGACCTTAAAAAATTACACAAATGTATCAAGGAGGTTTTTTAATTATTACACTAATTTTATACAAATATCTTCCTTCACTAATGTAAACTTGATGACACTGGTGGGTGGCAACAATGCAAGACTCCCTACACAGCACTACCACTCTGTCAGGAGAGGCTACTGCTTTTGCTGACCCAAACAGGGAGCTCACACAGAGTTGGTCATTTCAAATGTATATTTGGATTTTAATGTTGAGGTAAGTCATATTTTGGCCCTAAACAGGTTCCAAGTGTCACCTGCATATCACTTCATATATGCCCTTTATTGACTCAGATTGTTACAGAACCCTAATTTTAATTAAAAGCAAAATAAATAAATAAATAAAAAATTGCAAGCCTCCGCAGTATTTAAGGTGAGGGGAAAGGAACTGCTGCTCCACCCACCTCCCAAAAAAGTTCTTAATACCTCTCACTCAAGGCATAGTTTCCAGTCTGAGAGTAAACATTAACCTCAAAGTAGGTGATTAGATATCCTACAATGAAAAAAACATGAAAGTAAGTGTGGCTACTTAAGAATGAAGTTAACTTCCTGTTATGTACGTGATCTTGTGCCAATTGAAGTCAATCAAAAGACTCCGGTTGATTTCAGTGGAGCTGAGTGAGGTTCTTTGAGCTTGGATTTTTAAAAAAAAATACAGCATTTCCTCCTCCCTCTTCGGTTTCCTGATAAGAAATTGATCTTCCTGAAATGTCACATGTATCATCTTATCCCACAGTAGAACTTTTCTGAAAAGTTAGGGAGTTTTGAAAATTGTTTACAAAGAGCAATGTTTAAGCTATCAATATACACATTTATAAACACAGACTTGCTGCTGAGTACAGCTGGATGGTACAGCAACTGTTGGATTGAGCCAGAAATGGGGGTTCATTTGGGGACTGTGAGATAAGGAAATTATTCAAGACAGAAGGATATAGATGAAGGGGTGGTGGGCTGGGAGGGAAATGGACTTGGGTGCACATGAGGCCCAGTCTGTGAATTGAGGGGTTTTGGGGGAGGAAGGAGAAAGGGAGGTGGTGGTGCAGACAAACAAGGTGGTATTGGAGGAAGTTGTAGTGTACTAAGTATATCAAAGGAGGTGGCAGGGTACTGGGAGGCATAAGGAGTTATGGAAATAAGACATGGAAGGGGGTTCAAAAGAGGGGGGGTTGTTTGGTGGGGTGTGTAGGGTGCCAGGGTGAGACATTATGGAGGTATACTCCAGGTATAACTATACTATGCACACCCACAAGGCTGCGGTAGTTTGGCCATGCCATCAGGCTATTCAGTGGCAGAAGCACAAGGTATGGCTTAGATTGTGATTCCACCTGCAGGGAAGAGAAAGCATGGAGGACAAAGAATGACAAACTGCAGGATGATTGAAAAGGATGCTGCCATCATGGAAACAACTTATGACAGAATCAAACAAGACAGCAATGGGAAAAGGGGTTGCCTGGTGCCACTAGACACAGGAGATTCTAAGTACAGTACATATACAGATTTGAGCAACTCTGCAGGAGGCCCACTTTGATAAGTCTCATAAGATCTATTGATGCAAAGATCCCCTCTTGCAGATTTTACAGGCCAACCCAATTTAAACTTCTGATGCTTATTCAAAAACCAAACCAAACCACCAGGGCAATTGCTAAACTAAATACTTTGTTGAAGAGAATGCTGAAACTGTGTTTTAGAGGAGTTCAGCTAGCCCTGAAAAATAACCATATGTAATATGGAACAGATTGTTATAATGGGGACAGTGCTTAATTGTTCTCCATGTCCACTGAGGGTAGGACAAGAAGTAATCAGCTTAGTTTGCAGCAAGGAAGAATTAGGTTAGATATTAGGAAAAGCTAACTATACAGGTAGTTAAGCACTGGAACAGGTTATTTAGGGAAATTGTGGAAGCCTTGTTATTGAAGGTTTTTAAGAACAGGTTAGACAAACATGTATCAGGCATGGTCTAGGTATACTTACCCTGCCTCAGTACAGACTCGATGACCTCTTGAGGTCCCTTCCAGCCCTACATTTCTATGATTAAAGTGCTCATGAAAATGGAGACTGCTATTTCCCAGGCAGACCCATTGAACATGTGAAAGCACAAAAGTCAACAGAGAGCCAGGCATGATGGAACCTGGTGCTCATATGGTCCTGGGCTGGCACAGTAGCCCTGCAAGGTAGGGCCTGTTGTCTCTTCTGGCCACAATGCTGTATGAGAGTGCTCTAAATGGTACAGCATGATCAGCTGTGACCTGTCATATTTGCAGATTGCACCGCCACCACATGAGATTGCCCTTAGCAATGCAGCCTGGCATGCTGTCCCGTCTATACCCTCCATAGGTTGCGCCCCACCTGAGACTGGCATTGGCAGTGCAGCACGCCATCCTCGGATCCATGATTCCCTGGCCAGGTTGCACTTCTCCTATACCGGAACGTAAGGCTGTCTCTCAGAGTGCCTGTCTGTAATGCCAAATTCCTTCGGGGGAGGCTGCATTTTTTAATGCAGGAATATCAGTCACGGAGCCACAAAACTGCAAGCTGCGAAAATATCGCACATAGCTTTGGTCTTTGGGGAAAAAACAGGCGTTTGGAGTGGGCAGCCGCTCAGAGCCCACGAGGACCCCATAGCGCAGGGACAGATAGGTCCAGGGCACAGCGCGGTTCGCTCTCCCCTCCCCCTCCCGGACAGGTGCTCGGCTGGAGTCAGGTGAGTTGGGCAGTTGTGTGCGAAGGGAGCTAAGATGGGGATACCCTGAGAAATCTGCCCTCCCCCACTCCCGAGAATGGACCGGTCCAAATCCCGCTGTCTCTACGGAGAAGGCGGGACCAACTGCATGGTAAAGGGTGAGGAGGAGAGAGCCACAATCGCACCTCACATTCTCTGTGTGTCACCCGCCGCGAGAGAATGGACCCTCTGCGGTAAGAGGACGGTACCATTTCCATGACGAGGAGGGGAGTCCTCACGCTGCCACTTTTCACTTGGTGCATATGGGAGAGGCTGTCTCCATTTCCCTCCTGCCTTTCCCTAGTATCCGGGGTGTCTGTCAGGCCGGGGAGGGGGCACTGAGGGGGGTAGGGTTTGTCAGTGCCCACCCCTCAGGGCCCCGCCCAGGAGTCCTAAAGGGGTGACCTTGTCTCCTCCCATGTGGGGAGTTTAGCTGAGGGCCTTGACTTCCCACAATGCATTGGTAAGCCCCATTGGGGGTCCCTTGGTAACACACCCCATGGGAGCTGCCTCTTGGGCACACCCATAGCCTGTCTAGCCTGTGACAGGTCCCGTAGTGGACAGTTATGGACTCACCTGCCTATAGCATCACTTCCTTCCTCACCCCAGGTGGTGAGTGGGTGGCTCATGCCCTGGAGTGGATTCATCACTCACTCCCTGTTCCTGGTATTTATCTTCTGTAATGTAACCCTTGTCTGCACAAGTTGACCTATGTGATCAGTGGTGAACCCCTGCAATCCAAGGAGAGAAAGGACATGTGGTTGGTAAAATAAATGCAGCTTAGAGCTTATTGCACCATATGGTGTTTTAATTGCAGTACAAGATCGTTACTAGCATAATACACACTGGTATCAGAGGGTATTGTCCTTTGCAGAATCTTTGCTGAAATATATGGGATAAAGTAGCTCCTGTATTGACTTGATGCAGAACAATAGGCATCAAATAAGGGACATATTTTAAAATAAAGGGTGCGTAGTCAAACTAAGAGAATTTTTTCACTTCAAGGTCCCAGAAACAAAGGCAAGGTTTTCATCTCGAGGCCAAAAGACCAAAAACATCAAGACACTTGATCACGGCCTTGGATAGACCAAGAGACTACCTACACTTTACCAGAGCTCGGAGAGCCGGGTTGGCAATGTTTGGCACGCGGCTCGCCAGGGTAAGCACCCTCGTGGGCCGGGCCAGTTTATTTACCTGCTGACGCAGCAGGTTCGGCCGATCGCGGCCCCCAGTGGCCGCAGTTCACCGTCCCGGGCCAATGGGGGCGGCGGGAAGCCACGGCCAACACATCCCTCGGCCCGTGCCGCTTCCCGCCACCCCCATTGGTCCAGAATGGCGAACCGTGGCCAGTGGAGCCCGCGATCGGCCGAACCTGCCACGTCAGCAGGTAAATAAACTGGCCCAGCCCGCGAGGGTGCTTACCCTGGCGAGCCGCGTGCCGAACGTTGCCGACCCCTGTAATACTATATTGTTTTAACCATCTGCTTTATTTACGGCACTATACCATACATGGGTATCACAGTGTACAATCCCTTGTATGATTATTACAAAATGGGGGCAGGAGAGCCCAGCCCAAAATGATAGTTATGAATCACCCTAGAACTGTAGCTGACACTGTACAATATATTGAGTTCCTCATTGACAGTATGCTGCAGTGAATGGTTGCTGTATTAAAACTGAAGCTGGCCAGATAGGAATTTATCATAGACATTTTTATTGATGAATGAAATGCCTGAGCATTGACCCAATGTAATGCTGAGTGGCCTACTCAACTTTGAGGCAGTGGCAGAACTGTGTTTAGTTTTACTTATTTAATATATGTTTTATTTCTTTGATGCTTATATCATTAGGCTTTTCTGTGTGTTTGATATATGACGCTGAACAGTGCTCTGTTATATCTAAAGTAAGGTGGAAAGGGTGGTCTTTTGCACAGTGCTCTTCAAGAGCACGAAAATATCCATTAAATCCTGTGACGGGCATAGAGTTACATACTCATGTATTACATATTTTACTGTTCTAAATGGGAGAACAGGGGAGAAACCAGGTTTTATCCTCTAGTCTCTGAAATAGCAGATTGTCTTTAGAGAGGCAGAACATGAATAAGGTTCACAGGGTAGATGCTGAAAAGGGAGAGGGAAGGATCTCTCTCTCTAACGTTCTCCAGTCTATTACATTAAGCCACTTCCTGTATAAGAAAGTGAGCATTGAATCCTGGATTTCAAAGTACGATAGGATTGACTGGATTTTGAATTTTATTCTTAACTCCACTTTTAGGCTACATTGAAAGGAGTTCTGTATATAACCAAGTTTCAAAGTAGCAGCCGTGTTAGTCTGTATCCGCAAAAAGAACAGGAGTACTTGTGGCACCTTGGAGACTAACACATTTATTTGAGTATGTTAATTATGGGGAAAGCTTGCTCTTTGAGCACAGCCTGAGTAAATGGGCTGCTTACAGAGGAGTCAGCGGGGCTCAGAGGTGGGGGGTAAGGTATTCCCTCCCACCCATCAGGCCTTGGAGCGGCAGCATAGTCACCGCCTCAGCTGCTGCAGCTATTCATATGGACGCTACATGCTTGCTGTGCAGGCGTGAGGTTTGGCTGGTGAATTCAGGTAAGCAGGACTGGCGGATCTGCTTTTCTGTCCCCCCTCATCCCTTAAAACCTCCTGTGTTAGGGTTGAAGGGCCTCATGGAAAACAACTCTGTGGCATTTAGGTAGTGTGAAGCCATGCTGGTTCCATTGCATTCAGGGACATCAGTGGCCTTAATGTGGGCCAGAAGATTTGACCCTTGGAGAAGGTCTTGAATTACCCCCAGATGCCCTTTTTATAAAGAAATTGCCAAAGATCCCTAACTAGCTCTGCCAATATAGTCATTTGTTATCAGCTTTTTATCACAGAAGTTCAGCCTTGGCCTTCATAGTATCAGACTTATTTTTAAAATATGCGTAATCTTCCTTGATACCATCTACCAGTATGTATTAAAGAAAACTTAGGCAGATCATAAAGTCATCTGTAGAATTTTCCTAGTACCTGAGACATCAGGTTCATGACTGATTTGATCTCAGTTAAAGATAAATGTTCCTTCATAGGAATTGATCAGAATGTTCTGATAAAAGATTTAAAATCTGCTAAGGCAGGTACCAATCACACCGTTCAATACTGTGCCAACTTTCTTATGTACTGTGATCAAAACAGATCAACAGAAAATACTGCTTAAAATCTAGAGATGGCAGACTGTGCCATTAGGCAATTGGGGACAACTGGCTGAGCAAAGTTGTTCAAGAAGCAGGAGACACAGTTCAAAAGGGTATCTGAACTAGGGATATATTAATGACTAGTACTAGTTTCTGCAGATGATTCTTCTGTCGCCACGTGTGACTTGCCGACGGGCCTGAAAAACAGAATCCTTGTTCCTCCACCCTTCCATGTATCCCTGGAATGCCGTTTTCTATGTTAGGCCGAGTGTTCTGCACTTGTTTGTATAACACAGAAGTGTTCTGATGTAAGATTGTTTGACTGTTGCCTCACAAAATGAGGGTCCTGACCCTGCTGGGTGCTGAGTACCCTCAGCTTTCATTGACTTCCAGATTGGCACGCTGCAAGCCTGTTTTTTGCCAGTTGTTTTGGGACCCAATCCTGTCAGTCTTCACTTGCTTTGTGGCTTGGCATGCTAGACAGACTTTGGGACTAGGAATTAGGCAATCTGGATTCTATTGTTGGCTCAGTCACTGATTCACTGTCTGACCTTAGGCAGATCCCTTAGCCTGTTTGTGCCTGTGTTTCCCCATCTGCAAAATGGGAATAATACGTTTTTGGAAAACATTTTGAGCTCTATAGAGTTGAAAGTGTTACATAATTGCTGAGTACTGTGTATTTTCATGTGAGTAATGCACTAAAGTCAGTGAGACTACTTAAACGAGCAAAGATTTGCAAGATGAGGCCTCCATCCAGCAATATCATACCTAAAAACCTCCTTCCCTATGGTCTTAGTTGCTTAGAAAATTTTTAGTCACTCAGATAAAAGCCCTTAAAAACAAATAGCCCCTGATTTCCATATATAGCGTCTTTGAGAAAATATCACCCCATCAATTATGTATTTTTTTTAACACTGCTGTTTATTTCTCTATCTAAAGGGGCCCATTCAATACTATGAGTAATGTTCTGAGGAATACCAGGCTTGGCACAAATGAGACGCTTAACAGGATTCCTCATTTTTATCGTCCATTGTCTCCTAACCAGTTTTTTGTTTCATTTATTTTTTTTCCCCTGGGGAATGAAGGATGGCAGCTCGGCGCGTGCTGAAAGCAGTCTTGGTGGATCTCAGTGGCACACTTCACGTTGAGGACTCAGCTGTGCCGGGCTCACAGGAAGCTCTTAAAAGGCAAGTTATCCCTCCCATGTTCCTCTGAAAGACAAAAATGCATGTAAGTACTGTTTTTATACAGATACCTCATTAGCTGAATGGCTTTCCTGGAGCTTGTACCTCATACTCCTGATGTACATAAGCAAATATACACATGTGGCCCTACTCCACTCTCAGTTACGTTGGACTGACTCCATAGTAACTTCACTGAAGCCAATGGAGTTACAGTGGTATAAATTTAGAGTAACTGTGGGAAGATTTTGGCTCAGAGGGTATTCTTTGGGGAGCCTACATTTAATTTGGCCTTTCTGCTTAGTTTTTGCTTCATGTTATTATCTCTCTTTTTTTAAAACTTCTTCTGCGAAGCAAAAAGCCCAACTTTCGAGCACATTAATTTACCATGCTTTGGAAATGTTCTATAATATAGCCCCTCTTTTCTGAGAATGTCAGAATGTTAATTAATCCTCCCAGCACTCCTGGTAGGCAGTGTCATTATCTCCAACCACTCAGATGAGGTGAGATATAAATACCTGTCCTACATTAATGATCTGGAGGTAGGAATACAACCCAGGGGTCTTGTTGACATCTGCTAACTGCTAGAGAATGCTTCTTCCTGGAAAACAGATCCTATAAAATATGGGGAGAAACCACCAAAGTTAAGAAAATAATCAAATTGATTAAGAGATGACCTCTCAAATGATGCAGAAGTAGTGACCCGAGTAGGGGGAAGATTTAAGGCCCTGATTCTGCCAGGACTTACACATATGCTTAACTTTATGCATAACTTTGTGAATAGTCCCATTGTTTTCAGTGGGATTACTTGTAAAGTGTAAGGTTAAGCATGGGTCTTTGCAGGATCAGGGCCTATATACGTAACTGTGGTTTCCGAATTAGACACTTGTAGTGCTAAACCACTAGTTGGAGGGAAAACTCACATAGGGATCAGGAAACGCCTGAGTTTCTTTCCACTAACACTGGTGGAGACAGTTGCCTCCTAAACCTATAGAATGAAAAGGGAGTGAGAACCACCAATCCCCTGGAAATCCTGTGGCAACATGGGTCCTGGTTGGCCACTGCTCCATTCTGCACCTGTACTCAGGGAAAACCTGTGGAAGATGATATCAAGGGGGTCAGTATTATCTTCTATGGGGAAATCCCTATAGATTGGAAGGGGGGAGATGCCATAGAGATCATCTAGGCTCCTCCCAGGTTCCGTGTATACCTCCAGATCTTCAATCCCTGAGAGGGAGAGTGTTGAAGGGGCTTGTGTGGGATAAGGAGATGGGGAGCTATTTTACCACACAGCCACTGCTTCTCTCCTACTTTCTGTACTATCTCCACCTGGTTTCTACTGGGATTTGCTCAGCCAGGTACTGTACTCGCCTGGGTCAGTGTGAGAAAGGGAGAGGTGGGAGGGGAAGAAGGTGTATTGCGCCTATAAATCATATTTAGTGCAGGGCTTGGCAACCTTTCAGAAGTGGTGTGCCGAGTCTTCATTTATTCACTCTAATTTAAGGTTTCACGTGCCAGTAATACATTTTAACGTTTTTAGAAGGTCTCTTTCTATAAGTCTATAATATATAACTAAACTATTGTTGTATGTAAAGTAAATAAGGTTTTTAAAATGTTTAGAAAGCTTCATTTAAAATTAAATTAAAATGCAGAGCCCCCCGGACCGGTGGCCAGGACCTGGGCTGTGTGACTGCCACTGAAAAAACGCGTGCCATAGGTTGCCTACCCCTGTTCTAGTGCATGCCCTGCCTGTACCTGGGATAGCAGCCCTGGAAAGAAGGCCAGTCATTTTCACTGCAAAGAACAGCCAGGTTTTTTTACTTGGAGACTTAAAGAAATATCCCCAGGTAATTGCTCTTCCTAAAAGAAGCTGTAGCAATTGGCACGTGGCTCATTCTGTGAACAAGTGAGTAGTGAGTGAAAAAGCAGGGCACAAACCCCAAATTGGTTGTGAGTTCTAAGCTTAGATTTCACCAAATCCTGAAGCACTATAACAGCCTAATCATGGAGTCACAGACAGTCCCCATGGCCATTCTGAGCTACCTTGCCACCTAGGCCTGCCTTTGTGATAGATGGTCCCTTACACCAAAAATATTTAGGTCACTTCCAGTCACAAAGGAGCAGTCACTTATCTCAGGTCAGTTATACCTCAGATCTCAAACCGAAGGCAACACGTGTAGCCAATCCTATAATAAACTAACTAAAGAAGTATTAAGAAAAATAAATGAGTTATTTATTACTCCTGGGGGAAATCTGCACCATAAAATTAAAAATTCGGCACACAAGATTTTAAAATTCTGCATATTTTATTTGTCAAAGTAACATCAAAATAATTGAAACTGCTGTGATTATATTGTAATTTATTACCTGTCAGCAAGTATGTCTGTAACAATAAAGACCAAAAAAAAAAATAATTCAGGAAATGATTTTTTGACAAATAGATTCCTTACTAGGCATATTCATACAGAACTTTGAGTAATAATTCATTTAAACTACAATACAGAAATGTATTTCCTGCATCCCTCAAAAGAAGTGCAAAGGCTTAGGGGAGTCAGGCGTAACAGAGGAGCTGAGGAAGAGGGAAGTAATTGCTGGGAAGAAGACTGGGTGTGAACCTGGAGGGTTGTTGAGTGTGGGTGGGAGAAGTCTGGAGCAGGATTTTTTGGAGGGGGGAATGTTAGGGAGTCGGGGAGCCCCCTCTCTCATTCAGTCAGACACATCTGCCCCTGTTCCCATGTGTCCCTGCACCCCCACTCAGCCACCTCCCCTTCCCCGCCCCCTGTCCCCATGTGTCCCTGGACCCCTACTCAGCCACCCTCTCCCTCCATCCCCGTGTGTCCCTGCCCTCTCACTCAGCCACCCCTGCTCCCCCATCCCTATGTGTCTCCGAACCCCTCCCCTGTCCCCATGTGTCCCTGTACCCTCTCAGCCACTCCGCCTTTACCCATCCCCATATGTCCCTACACCCTCCACTCCCATTCAGTTTCTGTCCTAGTCCCAATAGCTCTTCTGAACCCCAGTCTGTGATCCCTCCAGCAGCCCCATGTGCCTCATGCTGTCTGTTGCATGTTTTCCCCTCCCCCCCACCATCCCATGCCTCTTCACCTGGCCCCACTTGTCTGCCAGCGTCACAGATGCAATACTCTGGCCATGTGACACCTCCTGCTTTAGTGGCTGCTCCACATAGAGAATGCTGTTGCTACTGGCACATTATTCCTTTAGCTCCAGTGGAAGAAGTTCTCTTCCTATTGAGGACTCTGACTGCTTTTGTTGGACAATGGGCCTTAAGACTGATTATTGACTCAACTGATTGAAAAACAAAAAATAAACAAGCTAAATGGTCAGGAGTTCATCAGCTGTTTACAGTTCTTCTTGGCATCTGTAATCTAAGGTGCAGCAAGGGAAGGGGATTGTCTTTTCAGAGGTTGCTTATATACCGAGTGTCCCTTTAAAATAGAAAGAAAATGAGTGAAAGGTGCATTAAATGTATGTTGTATGTAACAAAATTCTCTAGTCAACTCAGCTTTGCTTTCCCTGGATTAGATTACGCAATGCTCCAGTTGCCATTAGATTTGTGACCAACACAACCAAAGAGAGCAAGAGAGACCTTCTGGAGAGGCTGAAGACACTGGAATTTGACATTGCAGAAGATGAGATCTTCACATCTCTGACTGCGGCCAGAAACCTCCTGGAGCAAAAGCAGGTCCGGCCCCTGCTGCTGGTGGACGACAATGCTTTGCAAGATTTCAGAGGTAAGGTGGTGATCAGCTGAACCTGGGAGCAGCATTGGTGAGCCTTCTATTAGTTGATGGAACTTTTACAATTGTCTGTCCCATGTAAATAGGTGAGATCCCATCCCTGTCATTTAAGATGTGAAGCTGAGATTCTCAGACATTAAAAGGCCCCTAGCACTTATCAGAGGAGTAATTAATTCCATTGTTATTTTGACCACCTGTCTATTTGGGTAATTGCATTCCGCCTACTTAAACTCATCTATAGATTATTGTATCCCATTGATTTGCTTCCTGTCCTGTAGTGTTGCTGAACCCTTAACAGCTGTTGTGTCCCCTCCAGAGTGCCCATTTCTTCTCGATTCAGATACATGACCATCTTTGCCCAATGCTGTAAATTGACTGAATGGTACTTTCATGTGTCATTTGTGTCTGTCCACCTTGAGATGTTACCAGCCTCCACTACCAGAGGCAGACTAGCTTGATATTTTGTTTCAGAGCTGTCAAGGATTGGGAACAGAGTAGGGGATGAAGGCTGGTAGTGGGAGAGGTGGTATGATAAGCCCTACATAGGGTGAAGGACTGCTTGCAATGTTCCCTTGCACAAATTCAGGACCAAGATTGGACCTTTGGCCCCAGTTGCTTCCTGCTGTCTTCTGCCAAAAGGACAGGTGTGACCTCTACACTACTTACAGGCCCTGTATGATTAAAATGAAAATAAGATCACAGGCATTGATTTACAGCTTCCCCAGGGGGTGCTCCACCCCTTCCCCCAAGGCCCCACCCTCGTTCTGCCTCTTCTAGCCCCTGCTCCACCCCTCCCCTGAGGCTATGCCCATGCCCCACCTCTTCCCACCCCTTCCCCCAAGCGTGTCCCACCCTCGCTCCGCCTCTTCCCACCCCCGCTACTCCCCCTCCCCTCCAGCACCTCCCGCCTGCCACCAAAGAGCTGATTGGCAGCGGATGGGAGACACTGGGGGGGAGAGGGAGGAGCTGATCGGTGGGGCCTGCCGAACAGCTGATTGGCAGGTGGGTTGTGGATGCTGCAGCCCTGGAATGCTCACGGAGTCAGCGCCTATGATAAGGCTGCAGGATCGTTAGTGCTCCAAGAAGTGTTCAGAGGACCCCACCTCTGGGGAATAAACTGGCTGGTTTTATGAATTACTATAGGTACCCAGCTACAGTGTTGTAATGTGTTTTTTGCTGATTTTAATTCAACCTCAGCACCATGAACTGTGCTATATTCTGCATGCTTAATGGACTGTTCGTGTAGGTTAGCAAAATCATCACAATCCATAAGCTACAACAATGATGAATGCTTGAGACCTGGACTGTTGTACAGTCATCAGTAGGAGTGTGTTTCTTTACTTGAAAGAAAGTTAATTTTCAGAAACCTCCTGAAGTCACTCTTTTGTTCATCTACAGCTAAACTCTGATTATCTGTGTGTTTTGGGGGGGTGTGGGACGGGACAGCCAAAACCTTTGGATAAGCTGATAAAATGCCATTCCTCTATGCATTTCAGATTTGGAGGACAGTTAAACTAATTTGATCTGAAATTCGGATCATTGGGGTATACTCTATCTGTAAATGTCAACACGTTTTATAGAATGTGTGTACCAAAGTGTAGGGAAACTGAGGTTTTCTTGTAAGATTTTTATAGGGACCTTGTCTATACTGAGAACACTCATAGCAGTTCTCCCAGTTCTTGGTCTGACACTGGTGCAGTGCATTTTTTTACCACAGTATCTGGCCCTACTTTGAGCAAGGTTAGACAACAGAGTAGAATACTTGGATGCTAATATCTAAACTGTATTCTTAAATTTATTCATCTAAATTTGGGTTATTTCTAATTATGTACTCTATGTATCATATGACTTTTAAAAACAAACTCTGTATTTGTGGATAATCTAAGCACTATATTCAGATGTACTCTTCTCTCAACCTATGTATTACATTTTTTTTTAACATCAGCTTTAATAAAATAAATTTAAATCTGTCAAAAAAAATGTCCTGCATGCATTTCTAGATGAGTGTTGGGAAGAACTGCTGAAAATTTTCAGTATAGACTCAACCAGAAAGCTACTGCAGTGGATTTGATATTATCACATATCAGTTTTGTGATTATCAAATGTAAAAACCTAAGGTATTTTACTGTCATTTATCATGAATTAATAAACATTTATTGCATTACCATTAAGTCTTTATATTGAGAAAAATTAAAATATCCAGATTCTAAATTAACCAGATTTGCAAACAATCAGAATGTTAATATCCCTTAATTTTAACTCAAGGGGGGACAAAGTTGTGGATCATTTGGTATTGTTCCCTCTCCCGCCCCTGTCCAAACACATATGCCAAAAATTTAAGTCCTAACAGGTTTATGATTTCAGTAGATTCTTATCCTTTCATGCTAGGAGCTGGGAATTTTCTTTTTAATTTCGTCCAACATTCTATTCAGTATTCTTCAAAAAAGTCTCAATGGGCTATGGGCAGTGAAACTATAATCTATTCTTTCTGTTTTTTTAAATCAGATCCCTATTGCTGGGGACAGCCTTTGTATCCATGCTCTCAACAACCCTTATCTAGGCTAGGATCTGCAGTTTGTTTCTAAATCAGTTTAGTTAAATCAGTGCCATGTCTGTGCACTGATTAGACTCAACATGGACTGCATTGGGTATTTTGGGGTCTTTTCCATATGCAGAATCTCTCATACGTACTCTCGGTAGCATTCCTGAAACAGTTAAGTAAAATGGAGAATGTTTTAAATTTCTGTTAGTAACTGGTGTTGGATTGTTCTTGGATAATTTTCCCCACATCAGATTGGTCACAGATGGATGAGTGTAATCCATTCTTTAGTTAATGGACCCAGATGATTTCAGAGAGTGTCTTATATCTACAGGGTGTCTCTGAGTGCTACATTCTGTATTTGGCTCTCTGGGTTAGCTGAGAGATGTGCAGTATGAGACACAGGACAGTAATCTGTTTGACTTCAGGCCCGTTGAGGCACAGAAGTGCAAGTTATTCCAGCAAGGGTGGCAGTGCAAAAACGCCAGCATGTGCATGATGCTGCTGCCTGCCTCACCCTTGTGCTCCTGTCCCAACATTGGCTCCAACTCTGCTTCCACTGCTGGTTCTATGACTTGATCCTGTTCTGCAAAGGTATTAGTGGGCCACGTCCTAGCTACGTTAGAGATGACATCACCATCTGAGAACTGCCAAAAAAGTTGTGCTCCTCTAGAACAGTGCAGGATAAAGCATGTGAGAACTGGAGATAAGGTATTCTCAAGGGCACCTGGCTGTGTAACGAACTTGTAGAAGAGACTAATCCAAAGTGTGATGGCCTTAAGGTCCTGCTGCAAGGCCTTCCTCTCTGGATAGAGCTTTTCCATCATAACCAGAACGACATTTACAACCATGCCTGCCAAAAAGAAATCTCACCCCAAGCAGAATTTTTCATAACCAGAGGGGAGCAAAACACTCGCTGAAATTCACTATCCCAGTCTAATTAACATGCAAAGCACCTGGAAACTAACCGTGTAAATTAAGCATTCAGAGATTTCTATTTCAGAAGATGGTGATAAAAGTGAAGAATTTGTATACTCTGTCCCTACACTAGCTAAATCTTTCAATATATGTGGTTGGGTGGATCTGTCATCACAATTACTGATCTGGAGTTGCATGCGTTGTGGAGAACAGCAGATTCCTGACACATCAACCCCTTTATCTCTTGTCAGTGCTGAAAGACATAAATTAATCCCTTTTATGTGCATGTACTTATGGATCTGAGGACAGAACTAAAAGTGTCTTATCAGGAAATGCTGACTTCTGTTGTCCAATGTCTAACTGTACTCACAGCCTACTTTTAAATGAAAGGGCGTCAGTGTGTTAAACCAAAGAAGATAACACTTCTTCTGAAAACCAAAAATTAATACTTGCCTCCATGTTTGACAGGAAAGTGTTAACCCCAAGTGTTATCAACTAATGAATCCAATCTTATCTGCCTCTGGGATCTTGAGACCCTCTTCCATCAGTTGCTATTGATCGGATTGCCTACTTTCCTCCTCACAGTGGTCCTTGTGGATTGTAATCAGCAAGGATCATGGAAGTTAGAACTGCTCCATGTTTCAGAGGGTTATAATTTCCTGTTCAGATTTCCTAGTTTGTGCATTTGTGCAGGAAGAGAGAAGCCATTCATTTTTTGACTCCTCTTCTTCTACAGGGCACTGGGAACAGTGCAATCCTTTTACCTTTTATTCATAGTGGTCACCATTAAAATGTCCGCATGTGTCCCTACAGGTTTTACAAAGGACTGCTTCCTGAGATGCTGTAGTTTCCCCTTATACTTAGAATGGTAACTGGTCAATGTTGACGCTTTATTTAATGGCTTCTGCCATATTTAGATTGTGTGGGCCAGATGATCCGTCCTCCCTCAGCTTCTAGAAGTCCTGGCACAGTGGCACTACTGCTGTGCTGCTGCGTGAAGGGATAAGCTGAGAAGTATATTGTTAGGTATAAACTAATTTGCTCACTGGTCATAAGACAAAAATTGTTGTTTACAAATGTTTTTTAGAATAAGTAAATCTGAGGGGTTGTGTTTTGATTTTAATGTTCCAGGGATACCTACAAATGATCCCAATGCCGTGGTGGTAGGATTAGCTCCTGAGCACTTTAACTATCGGATGATGAATAAAGCATTTCGGTAAGTCGTGAGAAGATAAGAGCTACCTTACTGGCTCAGACCCTGGTCCATCTTGTCCAGTATCCTGTCTCCGACAGTGGCCTGCACCAGAGCGTCAGGAGGAGTGTACAGAACAGGGCAGTTATGGAGTGATCCACTCCCGTCTTCAGATAACCAGAGGTTTAAAGTATTATGTATTATTTGTATTGTAGTAGCACACAAGACTCCAGTCAGGATCTGATTAGTGCTTGGGTCTGTACAAACATATAAGAGACACTGTCCCTGCCCTGAAGAGGTTACAATCTAATTTACAACTAGACACAACCAGTGTGAGAATAGGCAGGAAGGGGAATGAGAGGTAACAGTAGCAAGAACACTTGGTTACTTAGGTGAGGCTCCAAGTGTCTTTTTCCGATGCCATAGGTGTAATGCTGAGGGACAGCCCTCAGGCTTGCTGGATCTGGAGGCTTCACTGCATATTTATCTTAAGGTGGTTTAACATGAAATTAAATGGGTTCCACAACCTGTAATTAAACTGTAGAACTATTGCCGTGGGATGTTGTAGCGGACAAGAAGTGAGCAAGATTCCAAAAGGGATTGGACATTTGTTACAAGAATGTCCAGAATTAATACATTTTGGAATCTCAAGATTCAGGATTTAAAACAACCTCTAATTGTTAGGGATTGGGAGACCTAATGTGGGCTTTCTTGCATCTGCCTAATGTGGGATTTCTTGCCCCAGCCCTCTTGCATCTGCCTAATGTGGGATTTCTTGCATCTGCCTCTGAAACATCTGCTGCTAGCCACAGTTGAAGACAGAATACTGGAAAAGCTGGGTCCTTGTGTCTGATCCAGTCTGGTTGTTCTTGTGCTCCATTGAGAAACAGTATTTAGTCTATTTTATCTCTAGATTGCTGAAATGATTACATGGTTAAAACAAGTGACTGCATTTGTGCCTGTTTTTCAGTGGCTTGTGCAGTGCCATTTTACCTACCCTTGTGCAATGTATTCAGCCACACACTGCTCTTCTACTAGTTTTGAGGCTTAGGATCCGTTTAACTTGGACTTATTGTTGGTCCGATGAGATAAAGTGGGTTTTAACCCATGAAAGCTTATGCTCAAATAAATTTTAGTCTCTAAGGTGCCACAAGTACTCCTGTTCTTTTTGCGGATACAGACTAACACGGCTGCTACTCTGAAACCTGTGTAAATAATGGTTTCATTCTCTCTCTTCTGGCTTGATACTGCCACCCATCAGCATGGTATCTGAGTGCCTTCTCTTAATGAGAGAGTTTGGGATTCACAGTGCTTATAACAACGTACTGAGGACCACATAACCCAGGAGGTGAGATGCAAGGTAGGTGGGGCTAGATATTGCATTCTCTATACACCAAAACTTGTGTATTGAACTTGTAAATGCTTTTTTTTTTTTAATACATGTGGTTCTGAAGTACCATCTAGAAGAATCCTATAGGGCAGTGTTCTCAAACATATTTGATCACGCCCCCCACTTCTTTGCATCTGTAGTAGTTTGTCCCCCTCTCCCACCATACAAGTACATATACCAGTAAAAAAAATCAACATGCAACTCTCACTGAATATTAAAAACAGTAAAGCATTGATTCAAACAGAGCCATTTAAATATATAGTAATGTAGATTTTAAGTGAGATACTGCTTACTTGCATCACACTGTTGTTACTAGTCTAATGGGATTCACCTGTTTTTTTTGGAGCAGAGCAATTCCATCATTTGAGTAGCCTTTGTTTGCTGTTGCACAAATGAGCCAATGATCCATTGTAAAAAGAGCAAAAGCAAAACTGTGATTGTGGTTGATGCTTACCATGAAATGTGCACACCGCACCATAGCAAACGGATTAACGTGCAGACAGCAACAACTTTGTATAATGTTATGCAAGCTTAACAGAAATCCGTCAAAATGCGCAGTGCCATCTAGAGTCAAATGCATAGCACTATCTGATGACCTGATATGTCTGGAGGAATCGGCTTTGCTAGTTATTTGTTACTGTGGGTAAAATGTGTGCAGTAAGATTTTTTTTTTCCCCTAAAGTTTCTCACATTTCCCCCCACCCCCCAGAATACATTCTGGGGCGTGCCCCCACAGTTTGAGAACCTCTGCTATAGGGTGAGATTCTTCCACCTAACTATTGAATGTAAGTATCTTTGTGCTTCTGCAAATTTAAATTCTTCCATATCCCAATTGTGTGCTCCCACTGTGTGCAGATCTGGCTGTAGCAGAAGTTTGCAGATCCATGTCTGAAACACATGGTCAGGTGAATACATCAGAAAAGCTAATTGTACATATTGTTAAGGGTGTCTCATTCTCCATGTGCTTCCTAATAATGACTATGTCTACCCATGTGCCAGTAGCTAGAACTCCAAAATAAATAGCTAGATATGGATTTATGCAGTTTAAACATGGGTTAAAACTGTGGATCTTCAGTTGAGTTTCTGCCCCAAACAAGCTTCATGTCAGATTTCGGTGATGCATATCTGAGGAAGTAGCAGGCAATTTTTACCCATAATGAGCAGACCAGTGATGGGTGCTTTGTTCTTGTTGAATCTGTTTTGGATTAAATTGATTCAGTGTAAGTGTTTTTTGTTTCTTGTACTAATGAAATGGAATGAAATGTTATCGTTTTTATAATACTGCAGGTGCCTGTGGCGCTTTGCAAACACATATGAAGAGAGAGACTTGCTCGAAGAAGCATATTTTCTAACCTAGACCAGGATGGACTGATTTAAATCACCAATTTTAATCATGATTTAAATCAGCAAGCAGAAAACCTTGATTTAAATCATCGATTTGAATTGTGTTTTTCATTTGTACTTTTTAGTTATTTTCCTAAAGAAAGGTTTGTTTTTCACTGATAGGTAACCATTAAAACCTTTACACTGAATTTGGGGCTTTTTTTTTTTTGCTAACCAGGAGGATACACATTTTTAAGCAATTACATAGCTTAATGTAAATTTATTCAGCTTCTTAATTTTTATATTTTTATTATGTTAGAAAATGGTGAATGGTGCATTTCTTATTTACTATATTATTACTTTTTTTTTTTTTACTTGTGACTTGTGTCAAGCTCTGTGTGGAAACTCAAATTCAATTTAAAATGCACAAAAACAGCATTTACATTTTATTAAATAAAGCCACTTCAGATGTGCTGGATACATAAACTTTTTGATAAACATTTTTTCTTATCAAAATATGTTTTGAATTTAAAACAAACTGATTTATTAAAGCAAGGAAGAATGATTTGTCATTAGTGAATTGATTTGTTTCTGGTCACCATGTCCTTCCAGATTTAAAATTAGTAGATCTCCTCTCAAACCTAGTTTTTATTCATAGACTGGAAAAGGAAAACAAGTTTTAGTTGTTTTTTCCCTTACTTTGAATGATCTAGTCATTGAACCAAACTAGTTGAATAAACTGAAATGAGGAAAATATTGGAACTGCTGGCAAAAGTTGATTTAGCACTTCAACAGACTGGTTCTAGGTGCCTAGCCAGTGACCCAAACTACTGAAGTAGTAGAACTTACTTTAAAACTTGGCAGCAAATGTACTGCTTCTATTATATTTTGTATTTAATTTAAATGATTTTAATTGATTATAATAAGTTTACGACTTAACAGGTCAACAAGTTTAAATTTAATTTCAAATAATCCTGTATTCAATTTTAAATTGTATTTAAATAAAAAATCCAATTTTAACTTTAAAAAAGCATTTATATTTATTCACCCTGATCTAGACAGATCCAGTTCTTTGGGTTGAGTTACAGCAGCGTGCCAGACAGAGATTAGCGTTGAAAGAATGTGAAGGGTCAATAGGAGGTTGCTCTGCGCACTGGATTTTTCTGGAAGGCTTCTATGCAAGATAAGTGGGACTAAAAGGAGAAAAAATCCTCCTTTCCCAGTCCAGGGAAACTGTCAAAGGGCCCCTATTGATTCCTGAGCTGTACTACTTCGCGGTTGTGTTTTCCACTGTACTGGTGACATTTCTACCCATTGTGATAAAGACTTAGAATTGGCTGCGGTATATGAAGAATTTGCTGCCCAGTCAAACGGGAAGCACTCAACGAGCATTACCTCAGCTTTTATAGATACAATCTAGAGGGCTTTTATTGCAGTGAAACTAAAACTGGTGAGAGGATTGTAACAGCTAAGCACTGCTTGGTAGTACCAGGACCCTTCCTTCAGCTAAGCAATTAAGCAGACTTTCCCATGTTACTGATTATGCTTTCAGTGTTTATGGAGCTGCTGTGTCCATTGTAGAGAAGAACTATAATACAGGTGAGGGCAAAATGTAAACAAAGAACCTGATTGTGAGAGGGGTGGAGATCCCTTAACTCCTAGGACACTCACAGTCACACCCAGTATTAGTTTAAGGAAACCCTCTTAACTGCTAATGCCCCAAATTACAAACATTCATGTTTAATTTATTATTATTTTGTGTTGCACTGATTCCTCGGGGCCCGTTGTGGTAGGCATCGTACACACACATAAAACAGACAGATGGTCCCTGCTCCAGGGAGCTTACACGTACGAGACAACAGGTGGCTACAAAAAGCATGTGGTGGAGCACAGGGTAACAGTGAGATTATGATGATTGTTGTAGTAAACAGTATTCAAAATACTATTCCATTCATGTTTGTCTGGATCTTTCCAGACGATGCTGTGCTAGTGGCAGCTTTCTTCTAGGCTTCTTAGCACGCCGGTTGTTTTGGCAGGAAGAATGAAAAACTCATTTCATTCTTGCTCGCAGAAACCCCAGGTAGAGTTTTAAATTTTATACTGACCTCTACAGCATGCATTGCTGGAGAATCGGAATAATAATAATGGGGTTAAAGAAATGTGAGAACAGTCTAAATTTGTGGGGGGAAGAAATAGCTCCTACTCTCTCAAAACATTTCTAGATCCACTTTCTGAAGCCCCCAGCAGCTGTGGACAGCTGAGAGCTTCAGTGGAAGGATTTCCACTCATTAGTCTCCCATTATTCTAATCAGAGGTGTTAAGTATGTGTTGATCGGACATTTTGACTAATCCTCCAGTCTGAATTTTTCTCTCCCTATAACAAGGAGACTGTACAACTTTGTTCCTAAAATGTAACTTCTGATAGCACCAGCCATACCAAGAATCGAACAGCTACTTGAGTGTTCACTGGTGTGTGTATGTGTGTGATGTGTAGGCCTGTGGACGTGCTGATCTTCCCTTGTAACTAGTGCTTGCCTTTATGTTTTAACATGCTTTTGTTTTCTTAATTCCATTTTGGATGCTTTCTGCTTGGAGTTCATCCTTGCCATCAAAACTTGGGCATGCTGGAATTGGAATGTGGGAGTTGAACTGTGCAGACATTGGGTGTAGTTGGAAGATGGAACAGGCAGTACCAAGATTTGCTCTGCTGAGTAATCTGTATTGCAGAATTCCTATGCAGAGTAATTTTGGAAGCACTGAAATATTAATCCACCCAGCGAAGGCCTTGGAAGATTAGCAGGAAATTAAATGTGTGCATCCATCAAAATCACCAGCACTATCTACAGTTAATATCTAATAAAATATTTACAAGGCTAAATCAAATGAGTTCGTACTTCAGCCATAGACAAGGGAAAGTGACTGAGGTTCTGTTAGATAAAGGAATTAATTCCATCACCTGAGTGAATAGAAATATATACCTATCTTTTGAAAAAAATCTTCTCTGGCTCTTGCAGTCCTTTTTAAGACAGTGGCTTCATTAGGTTTTTTATTAGCTGGTTCTGATGACTGGAAGGAGGAGGGAAGTAACTTTATTTATGTAACTCGCTCAGTAAAACACTAGTTTAATTCTAAACCCTGCTACAGTTTGGGGCTTGATCCTGTTTCTATTAAAGCTAGTGGGAGTTTTTGGCATTTACATCACTGGAAGCAGGATCAGGCCCATAGTAGCACATATCTGTGAATCCAAGGCAAAACATGTTCTTTTTTCCTCTTCCCTTGGCTCTCTAGGTTGATCCTGGATGGTGCCCCTCTTATAGCTATACACAAAGCTAGATATTACAAGAGGAAAGATGGCTTAGCTCTGGGCCCTGGACCTTTTGTAACTGGACTGGAATATGCTACAGACACCAAAGCAACAGTGGTGGGGAAACCAGAGACAACCTTCTTTCTAGAAGCCTTATCGGGGACTGGCTGCAAGCCGGAGGAGACGGTTATGATTGGTGATGTAAGTGTAACGGCTGAGTAAGCGTATTATCATCTACCTCCCTAGGTGACTCCCATGTCCATGGTATCTGAGCACTTTGAAGAGTATATCCTTCCAGCATCCTTGTGAGATTGGGAAATGTTGGAATCATAGAAATGTAGGGCTGGAAAGGACCTCAAAAAGTCATCAAATTCATCACCCTGTGCTGAGGCAGGACCAACTAAACCTAGACCATCCCTGACAGGTGTTTGCCCAACATGTTCTTAAAAATCTCCAATGATGCAGATTCCACAAACTCCCGTAAACCTCGTCCAGAGCTTAACTACCCTTAAAAGTTTTTCCTAATATCTAACCTAAATCTCCCTTGCTGCCCATTATTTCTTGTCCGATCTTCAGTGGACATGGAGAACAATTGATCACCATCCTCTTTATAACAACACTTAACATATCTGAAGACCTATCAGATCCCCCCCATTGTCAACCCCATTTTAGAGATGGGGGAACTTAGACACAGAAACACTTAGGGCCTAATCCAAAACCCATTTAGTCAATCCCATAACCTCACTGATCTTGCCCAAGCTCACACAAGTTTGTAGCCAGGAATAGAAATCATCCCTCCTGAGTTCCAGCTCAATGCTTTAACTATAGGACCATTCTTCCCCTGTACAGCTATGCCACAGATTGCCAGCTCCAAATAAGCATTTCCATGATCCTGCACCTATCTCATAACTAATTAAAAAAAAAATTTACCCAAAACAAGGAAAACAGTAGCTCTTTAAAGGGACACTGCCAACTTACTTGCTTATTGTGAGGGAACACGTTTCCTCAGCTCTGTTACTAAGATCACGTAATTACACTACACTTGGGCCAGATTGGAGTGGAATCCCTTTAAAGACCGTGACTCTTGAATGTTTGGCTCCTGAATACTCTACTGAAGGTGAGGTTGAAATATTCCACATTTAAAAAAGTAATTACCTTAAGAGTTGTTAGAGCTGTAGTAACCAAACATTGCATATTGTCAGGAGAAAACTGGAGCCTGATCCTGAAAATCACTGCCTATGGGAACTCTACCTCCAGCCCAGGATGCCATTGAGTTCAGCAGGTCTCATTGCAGGAATAAGGGTCTGTGAATAATGGATCCTTCTGCAGGATCAGACCTTTACATTGTAACAGATGTTAATTCAGAGTACTTGATTAATGTTTCAGAATGGCTTTCATCTTGCATTATATTATAGGCAAGGCTGGTAGCACCACCTTTTAAGGTTGTCCAACACTTCCCATTAAAAGACCCTGTTTTCAATTCCTTAGAACTTTACCAAGATTGGGCTGGAATTTTCCATGCTGAGGGTTGCCTCAGGCTGATTTTTGGGGGGGAAATTTCAGCTAAAACGGTTCAGCTGTTTCTGAGAATGACAAGGGAAAAATACATTGTTTTCCCCCAACTTAAAAATTCTGGTTACATTTTCTTTGAACTGTGCTAGCACCCCATCCTTTGGAGCAGGAACGTGAAATTTGGCAGATGGGTGGCCTCTGAGTCGAGTGTGTGCCTTTTGCTGGGTCTGTAAAAATCTGCCCAAATTTGGGGGACAGTTATAATTAAGATTCTGTCCGCACAGAGGATGCTCAAGCCTTTCACAGCTGCTAGCACTGACCAGATTTTTCATGTGCCATCCCTGCAGCGCAACTGAAGCCAAGGCTTCCCTGTAATGGCTGCTCCAGCTACTCCGGGCCTGGGTGGGCTAAGGCAGCAGAACTGAGAGTAGTGAGCCTGTTTCTCCTTTGCTTTCAATGATTTGCTGATGACACCAAGGCTGCATGGAGGAGGAAGCCATGTGATTTGAATATAGAGGGGACTAAAGCCAGACCACAAGGCAGGGAAAGAAGTGGGTTAGGACAAGGAGTCAGATGAGATGCAGGTGTGGGGAGAAACTGGGACTGACTGGGTAAAGAAACTAGGAATGGAACTGGGACAAGAAGCCTGAGTGCAGAGTGGGAGAAGGAAGCAGGCATGGGAAAGTGGCAGGACTTAGCCAAGGACAGACTGGAATGGACAGAGCAGAAGGGGTCAAGGCTGGGAGAAACTGGCAGAAGGATCTCTGCCCACTGGAGCACACTCCCTTCCAGAGCCTGAACAGAACCCCAGTTTTTTCAGTTTTTTTTTTTAAACCTAAGAACATTAAAAGAACAGTATTAACGTTGCAAAGTCAAGCACTCAGGCAGCCTGAATTCTGTTATTTCCTGAGTTTTGAGTGCACCTGAAGATGCAGATGGCACACAAGCATCTAGTGGGGCTTCCAAAAGTGCCTAACTCCCACCGATCTTGGTGTTTCTGAAAACCCCACTAGGCAACACTCTGCATCTCTAGGCCCATAAGTACTTTTAAAAGCTGGTCCTTAATGTTTAGAGTATTTAAACCATATTAGTTTTAGCTTAAATCTTGCAGTTCTGTCTCAAGCAAATCTCCCACATGGGCAAAATTCTCACTGAAGTTACTTAAGTGCTAATTTCAGGATATGGCCTATTATTGTTTTGATTAGACTGGGTCGTCACATGGTGGTGAACACCACAGAATGCCCATAAACAAATTGTTTCTGTAACTCTAGATTAACCTTGTTTCCTCTTCTGTCTGCCAGGATTGCAGGGATGATGTGGGTGGAGCCCAGAATGCTGGCATGCTAGGTATTTTAGTGAAGACTGGTAAGTACTGCATGGATTTTGATATCTTGTGATATATTTTTTCACTGCAATAGAGCCATATTGGAACAACAACTCCAGCACGTATCTGAACAAATGCAAAACTGGGTCTGGGTTTTGGTCAAACTGTTCCTGGGGGGGGATCTAAACTGAGTCTTAAGGCACAAAATGAGCTCAAACTAGCTACAGGAATAAAGAGAAACAAGAAGACTTTTTATCAATACATTAGAAGCAAGAGGAAGACCAAAGACAGGGTAGGCCCACTGCTTAGTGAAGAGGGAGAAACAGTAACAGGAAACTTGGAAATGGCAGAGATGCTTAATGACGTCTTTGTTTCGGTCTTCACCGAGAAGTCTGAAGGAATGCCTAACATAGTGAATGCTAATGGGAAGGGGGTAGGTTTAGCAGGTAAAATAAAAAAAGAACAAGTTAAAAATCACTTAGAAAAGTTAGATGCCTGCAAGTCACCAGGGCCTGATGAAATGCATCCTAGAATACTCAAGGAGCTAATAGAGGAGGTATCTGAGCCTCTAGCTATTATCTTTGGAAAGTCATGGGAGACGGGAGAGATTCCAGAGGACTGGAAAAGGGCAAATATAGTGCCCATCTATAAAAAGGGAAATAAAAACAACCCAGGAAATTACAGACCAGTTAGTTTAACTTCTGTGCCAGGGAAGATAATGGCGCAAGTAATTAAGGAAATCATCTGCAAACACTTGGAAGGCGGTAAGGTGATAGGGAACAGCCAGCATGGATTTGTAAAGAACAAATCATGTCAAACCAATCTGATAGCTTTCTTCGATAGGATAATGAGTCTTGTGGATAAGGGAGAAGCTGTGGATGTGGTATACCTAGACTTTAGTAAGGCATTTGATACGGTCTCGCATGATATTCTTATCGATAAACTAGGCAAATACAATTTAGATGGGGCTACTATAAGGTGGGTGCATAACTGGCTGGATAACCTTATTCAGAGTTGTTATTAATGGTTCCCAATCCTGCTGGAAAGGCATAATGAGTGGAGTTCCGCAGGGGTCTGTTTTGGGACCGGCTCTGTTCAATATCTTCATCAACGACTTAGATATTGGCATAGAAAGTACGCTTATTAAGTTTGCGGATGATACCAAACTGGGAGGCATTGCAACTGCTTTGGAGGATAGGGTCATAATTCAAAATGATCTGGACAAATTGGAGAAATGGTCGGAGTTAAACAGGATGAAGTTTAACAAAGACAACTGCAAAGTGCTTAGGAAGAAAAAATCAGTTTCACACATACAGAACGGGAAGAGACTGTCTTGGAAGGAGTACGGCAGAAAGGGATCTAGGGGTTATAGTGGACCACAAGCTAAATATGAGTCAACAGTGTGATGCTGTTGCAAAAAAAGCAAACATGATTCTGGGATGTATTAACAGGTGTTTTGTGAGCAAGACACGAGACTTCATTCTTCCGCTCTACTCTGCTCTGGTTAGGCCTCCGCTGGAGTATTGTGTCCAGTTCTGGGCACCGCATTTCAAGAAAGATGTGGAGAAATTGGAGCGGGTCCAGAGAAGAGCAACAAGAATGATTAAAGGTCTTGAGAACATGACCTATGAAGGAAGGCTGAAGGAATTGGGTTTGTTTAGTTTGGAAAAGAGAAGACTGAGAGGGGACATGATAGCAGTTTTCAGGTATCTAAAAGGGTATCATAAGGAGGAGGGAGAAAACTTGTTCACCTTAGCCTCTAAGGATAGAACAAGAAGCAGTGGGCTTAAACTGCAGCAAGGGAGGTCTAGGTTGGACATTAGGAAAAAGTTCCTAACTGTCAGGGTGGTTAAACACTGGAATAAATTGCCTAGGGAGGTTGTGAAATCTCCATCTCTGGAGATATTTAAGAGTAGGTTAGATAAATGTCTATCAGGGATGGTCTAGACAGTATTTGGTCCTGCCATACGGGCAGGGGACTGGACTCAATGACCTCTCGAGGTCCCTTCCAGTCCTAGAATCTATGAATTAAATGAATCTCAGCCTACCTCTGTGAAGACCATCGGTGATGCATTAGGTCAAGAAGAATGCCAAGTGAGTACTCCTTTTACAGTGCCTTGTTGTTTGTGAAGTACAAGTGATTGGAGCATTGGACAAAATCTCTCTGTAGTGGGGTGGTCCCCCGCTCCTGCCCTGAAGGGCTTAAAACAGCCAGGGAGGAGGGCTGTGGCTCTAAAAGCTAGGCTGATTGGGGAAGCGGCCGCAGTTGGGCCACGCCCCAATCAGGCCACAGCTGGCCTGTATAAAAAGGCTGGGAGCCAGAGGCCAAAGGGTCTCTCTCTGCCTTCAGAGGGAGAAGGGCCTGGCTGTAGTAAGCTTGAGACAGAGTACCTGAGTGGAGCAGGTCTAGGGAAAGGCTGAGGAGCTGGGGAGTTCCAGCCTGGAAAGCCCCAGGCTGCGGCCTAGTAGAAGGCCAAAGGGTACTGGGGGTTGCAGAGGGCAGCCCAGGGCTAGGCCAAGGCAGCAGGTCCAAACCCTCCTTGCCTGTGATGAGTGGCCTATGCTGCAGTCTACCCAGGGAGCGGGGGCTAGTTAGTGACTGACAGTGGCTTTATTCTGAGGTGAGGTAGGGATAGTGGGTGGGGGTTCCCTGCAGAGGGGAGGCCCTAGTACTGAGGGTTACTGCCAGGGGGGCAGCACCCCAGATACAAGGGCACCGGGGTCCGGGAGGGACACGGGGGCCAGAGGACAGGTGGATCACCGGCCTGCAGAGGGTGCTCCAGGATGCTGGAAGAGCTAATTCCCAGAAGTCAACAGCAGGCGGTGCCGCAGGGGTGAGTCTGCTCCTCTAAACTCTCCTTGCTCCAGGGAAGACTTCAGGCTGGCAGGGCAGCTAAAGCAGTTTTTTAAAAAGCACCTTTTTTGTTTTTATTTCAGGTAAATATCGAGCAGCAGATGAAGACAAAATTAATCCTGCTCCTTACCTCATCTGTGAGAGCTTCCCACAAGCAGTAGACCATATCCTACACCATCTGCTATGAGAGAAGCATTTAGTTTGGAGAAACTTGGCTGTTTTGACATTGTTGCCTCCCTTCCGCCTCACAAAATAAAACTCAGAGCACAGTGTGTGCATCACACCTGCAATCAGGCAATGAACATGTCTCACTGCAGAGCACTGAAAGGAAATGATACGGATGTGCAACCCCGTGGCAAATCATTGGTAAACACTCTTACTTCCCTCAAGATGGAACACAGAGAGTGGAAAAGTAGGTCTCCCAAGTGTTCATCAGGTCAGATGGCAGGTGGAGAGAAACCAACTACCAGATGAAACAATTTGTTTTCTTGTATCTTGTAGGGAAAGGAGGGAAATTCACATAGAGTCTTTGTCTTTGACTGTTCAGGAAGTAACTATTTAAGAAGCCCATCTGAAATGTGCCAAGTTAGTTAAACTATAAAACCTACGAGAAATGTGCCAAGATAATAAACATCAACAAAGCATAATAGCCATTTTTAGTCTAAATGATGATAGCTTTGTTGGTTCTTGTATGTTTGTTTGTTTTAGTTACCATGTGGCTTCTCTCTGCTGTAATCTGACTAATTTAAATGTAGAGATGGTACACATTAGGAATATCTTACAATTTACGATATTACCATTACTAATACCAGTCACTGCTGATTTCTCTCCCTCTATTCAAACAGGTAACAATTGTTTTTTCAAGTTTTATGTAAAATTCAAACAATCAGTATTTTACAGATGTTTTAATTAGATGCTGTTATTAACAGGAATGGTGCAGAAACAAAAATCTGGTCCTTAATGGCTTTATAGGCCATGAATTTTTGAAGTTAGACTTCAGCAGGGTCCTATTAACTCTACATTTGCAAGATTTCATTTTTTTTTTCCTCTTTCTAATGCTATGAGAAAAATCCTTCAAAACCCATGGGACTGATTCAAGCTTTTAAGCAGTTGGTTAATACAGCTGTAAAATGAAATCTCACCCTGCATGTGTTAAATCCACCAAAATGAACTAACTTTGTAATGATGGTCAATAGCTTTCCTGGGCCGTTTGCAAGCTGTAATAATCAAAGTCCTTTCCAGTTGTTTTACAGTGCTCCTGCGTGTTAAGTTATTAGACTGTAATTGTACATCATTGTAGTACTCCTTATTGAAAATATAGTTTTGTGTTAATAAGCCACACTGCTTCTTGGTAAGAAAAAATATAATGAATATGTAGCAGGCGCTATCTAAAGGAAAGAAGGTTGATCTGTAATCTCTCTGGGTGGTTTACATCTCACATGGGGTGAATTTCTGCAAATGACAGAAAGGGAAGCATGAATGTATGTGTGGGCTGTGCAAGCTGCGTATTGGGCATGCAAGAAATAATGGAAGCTCTTTGGCTGTGAGGCTGTCTGTTTGATCTGTGTTTGGCAAGGCCTAGCCCACTGGGATCCTGGTCCATGAGTGGGCTCCTAGGTGCTACTGCTATACAAGTATCAGAGGGGTAGCTGGGTTAGTCTGGATCTGTAAAAAGCAACAGAGTGTCCTAGGGCACCTTTAAGACTAACAGATGTATTGGAGCATAAGCTTTCGTGGGTGAATGCCCACTTCATCTGATGCATGTCACATACATCTGACGAAGTGGGTATACACCCACAAAAATTCCAATACATCTTAGTCTGAAAGGTGCCCCGGGATTCTCTGCTTTTTACTGCTATACAAATAAGCAACAATAAGTGAATGTCCAGTGCTTTTAAAAAAAAAAAAAAAAAAAACAGTGCACAATCTTTCTCCATCCCTCCCCAGCAGGACTTAAAGTTACTCTTGCAAACGTGGTTGAGTTTAGTGACTCCAACCTAACCTCCCACATCCTCTTCCCAGCATCCTGTGAAAGTCAAAGGCTATGTAAGATAATGGAGCCCTTCCTTAGGCCACCTAAAGGATCTGTCTCCCTTACCCAACTAACTAATACACACAGTGCTGAGTAAATTCACTCAGCCAACCAATCCCTGTATAGCATCTATGACAAATATAAGCCAGCAGAAGGCTCAGGGATGTTATGTACCATGTAAGTGTGACACAAATGCAGAGCTGGTGTGAGGAGAGACAAGAGTGAGCAGAAGGAAAGAAAATGCTGTGCTTGGGAGATTTTCTAAGAGTGTTTTGAAAATGTAACTGAGGCAGGAGTAAGGAGGGGTTGCTCATCTGAGAGGGAAGTAGGTGTGGGTACGTTGAAGCAGATCATGGGACATTTATACATATGGGCAACTACACCTTAGACCCAAAAAGAGGACATCTGGAAAAGATTAAAAGGGAAGGGGCATCTACTGCTAGTAAAGCAGTGAGGATTAGAGAAGGGATATAAAAGGACTGAGACCTTTAAGAGGTAGTTCATTAGAAATATATGGTTCCTAAAAGGGAATGCAGTCATTTAAAGGGTACAGGGCAGTGACTTAGCTCCAAGTTACTTTCCCATTTTCAGAATGGGAGGAAAGGTCTCCATATTCAGATCTTGGATTTCATACCCTACTCCAATACAAAGACCTGATTAGCTACCACATTTGGCTGTGCAAATCCCAGAACGTTGTTTGCTTTTTTTGCAACAGTGGTACACTGTTGACTCATTTAGCTTGTTGTCCATTCTGACCCCTCAGATACCTTTCCGCAGTCCTCTTCCCAGGCAGTCATTTCCTATTTTGTATGTGTGCAATTGATTGTTCCTTTGGAAATACAGTACTTTTCATTTGTCCTTATTGAATTTCATCCTATTTACTTCAGACCATTTCTCCAGTTTGTACAGAACATTTTGAATTTTAATCCTATCCTCCAAAGCACTTGCAACCCTCCCAGCTTGGTATCATCCGCAGACTTTATCAGTGTACTCTGTATACCGGGGACAGCAACCTGTGGCTCCAGAGCTGCATATGGGTCTTTGGCTGCCACCTTGGGGGCAGCCGTTTTTGATGGGGTGCCAAGTGCAGGCTCTGTCCAGGAGGCGCTTACCACAGGCAGCTCCTGGCTGGTGGCGCAGCAGGGCTCGGGCAGGCTGCCTGCCTGCCCTGGCCCCACACCACTCCCAGAAGCAGCTGGCTGCTGGCACATCTCTGTGCACCCCTTGGGGCGAGAGGGGCAGCGGGTCTCTGTGTGCTGCCCGCGTCCACAAGCACCACTCCCGCAGCGCCCATTGCCCAGGAACCGGCCAATGGAAGCTGTGAGGACAATGCTGGGGGAGGGGGCAGTGCATGGAGCTGCCTACCCCCCACCAGGGGCACGCAGACATGTGCCAGCAGCTTCCAGGAGTGGCGTGGGGCCAGGGCAGGCGCCTGCCTAAGCCCTGCTCCGCCGCCGGCCTGGGAGCCGCCTGTGGTAAGCACCTCCCGGCCACAGCCTGCACCTCGCACCGCCTCCTGCACCCCAACCCCCTGCCCCAGGTCAGAACTCCCTCCCAGATCCCCCACCCCCTCCTGCACCCCAATCCTCTGCCCCACCCAGGAGCACCCTCCTGTCTATATTCAAATGGCTCATTACCAAGGCAACTGTTGTCTACCAATAAAACTCTTGGAATTTCTTGTGATAAGGAAGCGTCTGTGCTCTGTCTTTACTAGTATATTCAGATGTCCAACAGTTTGAAAAAGTCTAAAGTCAGAAATAAAATAGATCAGATAAATACCTTCAATCAAAAAAATGACAACCAAAAAGAGAAAGAGAAGACGAACATCAAGAATTTAAAAATGATTGGACTGAGTCTTGCGCTTTTATAGCGAGTTCAGCCAGACTCCCGTTGTGTCTCATTTCCAACAATAAGAAATCAAACCTAGAAAGACATTTTGAAAAGAAATATTGGACATTTGCTGAAACCTATCCAGCTGGGGATGTGAGGAAAAAAGCAGTAGAGGATCTCTGACGTAAAGCAGAGCAAACAAGATGTACGTTTGCTAAATGGATGAAGGCACCACCCAGAACCACTACTGCTAGTTTTGTGGCAGCTCAAGAAATCAAACAAGGGAAGCCATTCACAGATGGAGAATATGTGAAAGAATGTTTCATTAAAATGTCTGAGCACCTCTTCAACGATTTTAAAAACAAAGCTGAAATAGTTTAGGAAAATTAGAGAAATGCCATTATCTGCAAAGACTGTAAAGGACAGAACTATTGAGATGTCCATAGACGTAACCAGCCAGCAGATTAGTGACATTAGATCAGCACCAGGTTTTTCTATTGCCCGCGATGAGACATGTGATGTGGATAACATCGCTCAGGTTGCCTTACTCTGCAGATATGTTAATGATCAAGCTCCTCAAGAAGAGTTGATCGTGTTATTGCCACTCAGAGGACAAACTCTACAAGTAGCTTTGCTGTCATGCGGCTCTCAAAATATTTTGGTCAAAGACAAAAACAAAAAAGTCTCTTCTTCTTTGAAAGGTTGCTGACCCCTGCTCTATACCATTATCTAAATCATTGATGAAGATATTGAACAGAACCGGACCCAGTGCTGATCCCCTCGGGACCCCACTCGTTATGCCCTTCCAGCGTGACTGTGAACCACTGAATTACTCCCTGGGAACGGTTTTCCAACCAGTTTTGCACTCACCTTAAAGTACACCTCTACACCGATATAACGCTGTCCTTGGGAGCCAAAAAAAATCTTACCACGTTATAGGTGAAACAGCGTTATATCGAACTTGCTTTGATCCGCCGGAGTGCGCAGCCCCTCTCCCTCCTCCTCCCCCCCCCCCCCCCGGAGCACTGCTTTAATGCGTTATATCCAAATTTGCGTTATATCAGGGTAGAGGTGTAGCTCTCTGAGGAAAGAATTTTGCCTCAGTTGCCTAGTTTAAGCTTTAAACTGAAAATCTAATAAATAAGTACATAAGAACATAAGAACGGCTGTACCGGGTCAGACTAAAGGTCCATCTAGCCCAGTATCCTGTCTAACGACAGTGGCCAGTGCCAGGTCCCCCAGAGGGAGTGGACCAACAGGCAATGATCAAGTGATCTCTCTCCTGCCATCCATCTCCATCCTCTCACAGACAGAGGCTAGGGACACCATTCCTTACCCGTCCTGGCTAATAGCCATTAATGGACTTAACCACCATGAATTTATCCAGTTCTCTTTTAAACACTTTTATAGTAGCAACAGACCATAAAATTCTTCATCCTCCTTATAAAAGTGTCGCTAGCTTCACAAATATTCCTAACCCCATACATCACCTCAGCTGTCATCCACTTACAATTCCACTTCAGCATGTGCATTTTGCATCTTGGTAAACACCTAAAAAAGCCTGGCATCTAAAGATACCAGTTAGCAGTTTATGAACAGCAAAAAAGAAAGAAAAGGGAGGATGAAAAACTATTAAGAACAGAATAAATGCTTTGTTTCACTGGAGCTCAGCTACATGTGCTAATAAGTAAGTAATAATTTAAATTAGGCGCTGATTCCCCAACAGTAATATACTGATGAGCACTACAGCACCCTATTAAAAGCACATGACATTGGTGCTAGTTGGGTAAAAAATATTCCAAAATCAAATTGAATGGGATGGATAAAACACATCAGGACATCGATACATGAACAAATTATATCCTGGACCAAAACTGCACCCAGTTGACCATGACTATCAGGCAATAATAAAATGTTGAATTTAATCCCAGATGGGGATTAAAAAAAAAGTCTCTTTGCCAATGAAGCATATCACACAGGTCCTTGCTAGTAAATGCCAGACTGGTTGTGATGCACTAGTTTGAGTATCGTGAACCCCTAATCTTCTTGCTATTCCTGTCATAATCTTTCTACTCTTGCTCCTCTTCCACTAAGAAATGAAAATCATTTGCAATGAATAAAGATTGTGCAAGACTGATCAATTTATAAGGCTTTATGCATAAAATTAGTGCTAGAATCTTCATTGCATAGTCACTGTAGACATTACTTTTCCATGAAGAACAACAATTTCTAATTGTCATTGAACATGGTAAATTAAAAATGCACCTTGCAGATTTGGAAGTACAGATTCTCTTATTCAGTTTTCTGAAGAAAAAAAAAAGTAATTCCTTTTCCATCATAGTTCACTCCCTCTATCTGTAGCTGAACCCCAATCGCAGATGCCATTTTGGATAGTGGGTATCTTTGATTTCAAACAGATTCAAAATCTCTCTGCCAAGCTATGTACTTCTGACTTAAATTCTTGGCTGATGGCTTGGTGTGAGTGATCACATCCAGGAAATCTGCTGTTGTGACCGTGTCCAGCCGGAGTTCGGGTAAATTACTGCTACCTGGAGAGAGAAAATTGACCAAATGCTGAAAGTGAATGAGATGCAGATCAGTGCTAAGAGATGCTCTTTTTAAGCCAGTGCATAATGCAACATACTTAACAGTTAATACACTAAGCAGAAGATTGGATATAGCAGGAGAGAACATGGCTCTTATTGTATTCAGTGCACAGAGATTGACAGCTTCAACAGATGACCTGAGTTATGGAAACGTTAGCTTAATTAGGTTTTTACAAACATACAGTTTAAAACTTTTCTAAGCAAATAAGAGAGCTCCACCTACTGGTACGTGAATATATAATACCTAGTGTTACAATGACAGATCAGCATTTGTCACATAGGTTTCTCTATGAGAGCTATTGTACCTGGCTGATGATTTTCAAGAGCACTGAAGATTTTCCTCACTGGCCGCATAGCTGCTTCCTTGCAGACCAGTTTAACGTCAGAGCCAGAGTATCCTTCTGTCTCCTAATACAAGATCACAATTCACAGGATTACGAATCATTGAACGTGATGTACATACTCTCATGTTACTTCATTCTTGCTTTGAATGCAGAGTTGCTTTATGCAGGTGTTAGCAAATCAGGCATTTGTTTTTTTAAGGACTGTTTTCTGCAGGTAAAATAAAATGTTCATCTCTCTGTGCCTGTTTCCCACCCTTTCTGTCTTACCTATTTTGACTGTAAACTCATTCTGGACCTGACCCAAAGCCCTCTGAAGTCCATGGGAGTCTTTTCACTGGCTTTAATGGGCTCTAGTTTAGGCTCTATGTTTCTGTCCAGTGCCTAGTACAATTGGCCTCTAGGCCCGACTGTGATACACACACCACCAATGGGACAGATTTTCAACATTAGGGCTGCTCTGCAAAAAAATCTGCGCCCAAATAACTGTTTTGCAAGTCTGAATGTGGATACTCTTATTTTGGGTTAAGAACATCCTGTTTCCATTTAGCTAGGCCACTCTTAATCCGAAATAAAGAGTGTCCACACACAAAAATAACAAGAGTGAAATAAAAGCAGTTTTGGTGCCAGTTTGTGTGTAGACAAGTCCTTAGGCATGCGCAACCGCACACCTCCTTCAATGCACCTCTGCTTCACACACATACATAGTAAAAGCACAAATCTGATATCTATGTGCACCCTAGGCACTCAATTGGCAAAGCATGTGCGCAAATAACCAATTGGCCCAGGCACAAATGAATGGCTATATACAAATATGTGTGAGCAAATGCTTGCCTTTAACTTAAAAATCCTGGCCCTGTGTAATCATCTTTAAATGAAAACCCAACCATCCTGAGTGCATAGCATAGCCTAGCTTGTACCAAGCTGTACATAACGAGGTCTAGTTCTAGCCAGTGATTGAGCTGATAATCATGCCACATTTGGATAAGAACGGGGCTAGCTGTAACACAGGTAGCACTGTTCTGTCCAGTGTGGACAGGGCCAAAGGCTCACAAGAATCAACAGCTGGTACTACAATCTTATGGTTGCAGTTCTAGTGCATTGTATTTGTTAAAGATTAAGAATTAGGTTTCAATTTCATAGACAAAATGGTTTTTGAAATAGAAACTGAACTATTCTGTATGTCTCTATGAATAGAACTAAACCATGGTCAGCTGAGCAAGTAGGAGCTACTCTCGGCAGAGGTTATAGGTGACGACAGCCTGAATTCAGGCTCTGTAAGGAAAATATCTGAGCTCTTGGAGATTGATGTCCTGGTGAGCCTTTTCACTTTATTGATGCTCTTTCATGCTGCACTAGTGTCCATGACAAATTCTTCCCACTCAGCAGAGTGCTGTACCATGCTCATCTCCGCTATAAACCGAAAGACCCCACTGTGGTGTTAGAAAGGGCTGGAGGTATACAGTTGTAATTTTTTTCTGTGTTTATGTCTGAAACAGTAAAAAGTTGACCCAATACCAGCATCAAAATACACCTTTGACTTCCAAGTTGAGTCATGCGAAACTGGTGATTTTGCCTAGTGAGACAAGTTCAATACTTTCAGCTCTCATTGATGTCCCCTTGTAGGAAGAGTCCCTAAGCCTCCCATCTTACCCACATTCAGTCATTCACCTTCATAACTTGAGCTTTATTCTCTTTCCCCCGGCTACCATGTTTACAGATGCTACTTGTAGCATGTATAGTTCACACCTGTTTCAATGAGAGCAGAATCAGGCTCATCACATTCCCACAATTCCCTCGCTGAAAAACTTCAGGAATCTGAGTTGCCATTGGTGAATTGCACCCGCTTTGCTGTCTTCTCACCTGACCCAGCAAGCTGTACTCCAGCTCCGTTCTCAGCTCCACTCCTCCACTGTTGCTCACTGGGGGCAGCCAGTGCTGAATCATAGCCTGTCGGGCCTCTTTATTTGGAAGGTCAACCAAAATCCTCTTCTCCAGCCGTCGCAACATGGCATAATCTAATTCCCTAAAGAGAGAGAAAACGGGGATAAGTCTTCTCCGCAAGGTTGTGTGTTTGTACGGATGCTGGACTTCTGAAAACTAAGCTGCTTGTTGCTGGAAGCCACTTTGCATTTTCAAAGCTACTGGTGATCCTTTCAACCTGGTTATAAAATAGTAATTCATCATCATCACACATTGTTGCCAATTAACTCTATCTGTATGGTTACTGACTCATGATCTAGGGACCTGGAATATGGAATCAAGAGTTGTAGGTTCTTTTTTTGGCTCTGATACTGGTTCACTGTCTGGCCTTGAGCAGGTCACTTCACCTCTGTGTCTTGTTTGACCCCATTTTGTAAAATGGGAACACTACAACTCATCTCGGAGGCGTGTTGTGAGGATTAACTAATTGCTCAGAGATCTTCAAATGAAAGGTGCAATAAGTGCAAAACTAGATGATAATCACTTTGAGGCACATGCCATTTTTTTTAAAAGTGTTTTCACCTAGCACAAAACTGTCCTGATTCATGACCAGGACTCCTAGGTGCTATGGGAATACAAATAAATAGTAATAATATTCCCACAGGGCCGAGCATTCTTATTAAAAGCTGCAAAGAATGGGCAAACCATTGAAAGAGAAAGGTGCCAAGGTGCTGAAAACACTAGTAGTCAGATTATTAAAGATGATTTGCAAAGACAAAAATTGATATTTGTATTTTTGCTTCTATGTGATGCATAAAAAAAGGCATGAAAGTTTTTTACCCTTAAAATATTATTTTTTCTTTCTGCTTCTTTTTTCCTACAAAATATCAATACTGTCAAGTCTTGTCTTCCCTGGTTATTCTGGAGGATTCCTTGGAAGTCTCATATATCCTGTGTGTGAGGTTTTCTCAGCCCTTAATCCAAAGGCTGTGGGTGTAAATCTATTTTAAAAGACCTCTTTTCTCCTAATTGTTTTTCAAGCATTTGAGCTTAACAAGTATTAACAGAAACAACTCATCTAAATAAAAATCAATTCACATCTCAGTTAATCAGGTGCCACTTGCATATAATAAACCTACAAGTTCTCCAATCTTCTACTGAGTATTCCATTCCTGTAGAATTCAAGTGTTCATTTTAAAACATTTTCTAGTCCTTATGCTTGCAACGAAAACCTTTTAAGTGTGAAATTGACTTAGAGGTCCCTTGTTCAGACAGGCTGAGTGTTAGAAAAGCACTGTGAATAACTGCACATTCCTGACCCTGAACCCTAATTATAGCAACCTGTACCACCACACCAGTAACTATTTCATGCTTATCATTTTAGCAGAGACAGCAAGCTATTCCAGGATGTTGGTGGAATTTGGGATAGTAGGCAGGGATTAAACAAAGCACCATGAGTTTGCTCTTCCCTTTCTGACCCCTACGGTGAAATCCTTGCCCCACGGAAGTCAATAGGAATCTTGCCATTGACTTCAATGGAACCAGGGTCCCTTCACCACATGCAAGATTAACACATTCATGCTAATAGCAGATTTTGGTCCTTGGCTAGCAGTGTAAATGGGATGCTGTGGAATTTTGCACTGATGGCTATGGCACTATGTATGGAAAACACCCAGTGAAGTTACTGTGAGCTGGAAATGCTTATCTACAACAAACTTTTGACCTAACAGTGAATCCTACTTCCGTCACTATTGGAGATTGTTCATGTAATTTGTTTAATAAATAGCATTTCCCACTGATACATAATATTTTAAGGGCTGTCAAGCAATTAAACAAATTAATCGCGATTAATCGTGCTGTTAAACAAAAATAGAATACCATTTATTTAAATATTTTTGGATGTTTTCTACATTTTCAAATATATTGATTTCAATTACAACACAGAATACAAAGCATACAGTGCTCATTTCATATTTATTTTTTATTATAAATATTTCCACTGTAAAAATAAAAAAAGGTATTTTAGTTCACCTCCTACAAGTACTGTAGTGCAATCTCTATATCATGAAAGTTGAACTTACGAGTGTAGAATTATGTACAAAAAAAAGTATTCAAAAATTAAACAATGTAAAACTTTAGAGCCTACCAGTCCACTCATTCCTACTTCTTGTTTAGCCAATTGCTCAGACAAACAAGTTTGTTTACATTTGCAGGAGATAATGCTGCCTGCTTCTTATTTATAACATCACCTGAAAGTGAGAACAGGCGTTCACATGGCACTGCTGTAGTTGGCGTTGCAAGATATTTAGGTGCCAGATGCGGTAAAGATTCATATGTCCCTTCATGTTTCGACCACTGTCCCAGAGGACATGCGTCCATGTTGATAATGGGTTCTGCTCGATAACCATCCAAAGCAGTGTGGACCAACACATATTCATTTTCATCATCATAGGTTCTCAAGTACATGTCTAGTGTCCAAGCCCGCATTTAGGATAAGTCTTCACTGCAGAACTAACTCGGGTTCTTATTTGGGTGTTGCTCCTACCCCTCTCCACATGGGAAAACCTCTCAAGCTGTGTGAGGTGCTTTTACCCATGTCTAGCTGGCCCAGCAGGCTAAAGCCCGATTGCCACTTTCACTTTGGACTGGTAACATCTTGTGGTGGGGCAGATATCCCTGTCCCAGTCAACCAGAGGTTAAAGAGCTCCTGTGGTCACAATCAGCCCAAACCCCTGCTGCACCTGTGCAACTTGTCAGGCCTGGGGGCGGGCCCTTAAAAGGGAGGAACTCAGGCCAGTGGGGGAGGCAGTCTGAAAGAGGCAGAGGGAGAGCTCCCAGCCCAGGGCAGGGGGTTAGGTCCTGGAAAACAGCTTAAGAGCACTGCCAGCCTGAGCCCTCTGAGATCAGACACGCTGGCATACACCTCCATGTTTGAAATCCACATAGGGACCATCCCTCAAAGAAGAACTATCTTCCTTTGTGTTTGGACTGTGTTATGTCCCCTGGGTGGGGTGGAATTGCTATGACAGCCAGCCAGAGGGCCAGCCCCAGAGCCAGAGCAGGGGCCTGCTGTTGTCTAGGGAATGATGTCTGAGGTCAGTGAGGTGCCTGCATTCATCTCAAGGGGGTGATGTTCAGACATAACCTTTGACGTGCCCACTTTGCAGTGAGGATGCAGGCCAAACCTCTGGACTGCTGATAGTCCTATAATTTCCCCTGTGTGTCCCAAAGAAAAGACAAGTTCTGAATTCTCCCACAATTCACTGGGAAAGAATCGTAAAGCACCTCAGCTTACTGCAGCACAAAGAACCATGGGATACGCCCCCAGATGTCCTAACGACACACATTGAGGGCAGGGGTTGCAGCACCAAGAAGGGCACAGTAACTCAGGCATGTTGGTCTCACCTGGGCTAGACTAACCTGGTGTTCGGACCAGGTTGCTGATCACCAGTTACTTCTGCAGTGAAGCCACACCCATAGAGTCTCAAAATATGTCCCACAGTCTGTGCAGAACAGTTGGCTGGCAGCAGAACATCTAGCCACAGCATTTCCAACTAGGCTGAGTGATATCCCCATACTTGACAACAAGATTTAAGGATAACAAAGAGAAAACCCTAAAGTGACTTTGCAGGGGCTGAATGGATGTCTCGTAACTTATCCAGACTCTTAGAATCAAACTATAAAACACTAGGCAAACACCCACATGGCCTCAGAACTCTATGTGTTCCCTCCTTTACAGATGTGAAAAATGTCACCTACCCTTCTCATGTCAAGGCAGATATTCTAAATCATTGGTCTTGCAGCCAAGGTGCAGCCAAATTCCCTGCAAACCCTTGGGGATCTACTAAGTTTGGAAGCTGTGTTTGTATTTCCCTTGTAATAATTCTGAGCAAAAAACTGTAAGTCCACATGTAAGAAAGCTTATGAAGTGTCACAATAACCAATGATAAATTTTGATGGGAAAAGACGCAGAAGAGAGACAGTTCAAACAAAAAGTCGTACTGATATAAGGATTATGTTAAGATCATGCCTGGTAAACAAGAGACTTATGGGACCAGAAATCAATGGACCAAAACTGGTGTGTTAGAAATTAGGCCTACTTGATGGACTAAATAATGAGGGGATGGACTATTCTGCCCATCACTCCCCTTTTCAGGTCCTCAGAAAGAGATTTTGAGGGGAAAGGCTGGCTGTGTTGCTGGTTGACTGAAAGATGGAAAAGGAGCAAGCTTCACCACCACTGCTGCTACCACCATCTCCTAGGACCCCAGGCCTTCATCGTCCTAATCTGAGAGATGTCCTGATCAGACCGGGCCAGAGAGCGGGCACCATATGACACTGCAACCTCTGCATCCTCTGGCTAAATCCCAACTACCACGGGGGATGTGAGAGTCTGTCACATCCCTCTCCATGTGTGTTCTCTTCCTTCTTATCACTTGCCTTGTTCCTGATCTCTAATAAGAGTCTGGCTTAGCTGGCAAAACTGCGTATTTTGCAACACTGCTGTAAGCCTGTGACCAGAAAGGGGAGGCTAAATGCAATGCCTTAAACAACCTGATGCTGCTACAAGTTTGCCAGGTCTCAGAGTGGCTGATCAGACTGTGCACTGTGCCTGTGTTTCTCAGCAGTGAGTTTGCAAATGAGAATCAACACCAGAGACAGAAGCTGCATTTTCTATCTTCACGGTTCTTTTCTTTCTTCTTCTGCCTGTGTCTTTTTTGCCTTCTAGGAAAAGGGACCATGATTTAACAACTGCTCTAGCCCCTCTGAACAAAATTCTTATCTCTTCCCCAAACAGCACAGTTATGACCATCTAAAAGACTGGTAAACACCCTGGTTTCCTTCTACAAATTCTCTTCAGCTAAAAGGCACCAGAGATGTTTTTAAAATGAAAGCCTGACAATCCTTTACATTTTAAGTACTTCAACTGTTTTTCCTTTTCTGTATCTCTAATCTTGTGTATTGCGTCTTTAACAAAAGGTTTACAAGGATTTTTAATGTGTGGTTGCAAGCTAAGGTCTCTGTATACCAACCCTCCCCCCGAATCTTGTTATACAACTGTTTAAACTTGGACAGTTGGAGTTGTGTTAACACCTTTGACTCTTTGGGCCCTTTATTCCATCTAAATACATATAACACTTCTTATTGAGGAGAGCACTAGCTGGGGACTACTTGAGGGGAACACAGAATCCTCTGCCCATAGTTTTTTTTCCCCCTACAGGAGGATATGGTGCTTGGTTAATAATAGTAATGTCGCAAAAGCAGTGCTCTGTGGAGTACTAGCTCCTACTGCGCTTGCTGGTAGTATCCCCACTGGTTTGGGAAGGGAATGCAACAAAGAGTAAGGGTTCTCCAACCTTCCGGAACACAGCTCCAGGGCTGTGAAGTCCTGACCATGCACAACTGGCTTGAGGTGTTTCTGGGGAGAGACAGTACCTGCTTTGTTGGTGTTGCACACCCATATCTGCTACTGTGGGGTCTTTTCTACCTGGTTTTACTTTTATTTGCTTCCATCCATGGGTTACATAGGGAGTTGGTGGAGTCTCCTTCCTTAGAGGTTTTTAAGGTCAGGCTTGACAAAGCCCTGGCTGGGATGATTTAGTTGGGGATTGGTCCTACTTTGAGAAGGGGGTTGAACTAGATACCTCCTGAGGTCCCTTCCAACCCTGATAGTCTAGGAGTCTATGATCTATCTCTCACAGCAGAAAGGAGCTTAGGGCCCTGCAATCTACCGAAGGCAAGGACCTTATGAGCAGAGGGCAATTCTGGGCCTGACTTAGATTCTGTGGTCTAGCTGTCCTTGACCCCATCTTTGTCAGCACACTTATGGAAGAGAAAATACTTCTCAATGTACCATTAGTACTTTAGCTTCTTCCCTCAGAACGGTTGTTAATCAATGCTATGTCCCCGCACCTACATTTTGACCATTGCCTGGGTGGGAAGGAAAGGGCAAATGATCCTATTCTATGCTAGTAAATTAAACTAATCAATGAGTTAGGAAAACAGCATAGTTAAGGATCACTTTATCTTTTAGTTAACAAGGCCTTTATTTTATTTAATTATGTTTAATCATTTCAACAAGTAACTTGTCAATAAACCACACTGCTTTGTGATGAGTAACAGGAAGCCAGGCTGGGCAGCAAGGAGGGGATTGTTGAATGGAATGGAAAGATCAATAAGCTTTCTAACAAATAAAGCGCTTTATGCACTCTTATCTACATTGCAGTGTTTTCACTTCTTTTCCAGTCAACTAAAAGCATCTTGGTATTAATTTTTCATCGGATCAACAACCGTCCAAGATAAACAAATCTTTTAAAATCTAGTTCAGTACAAGGCTGAAAAAATGAGGCGTAAAAAAAATATTTAAAATAACACTTAGGGCTGTATCCTATTTTTTTTTTTTTTTGAGACACACAGTGTAACATGGCATTAGCCAGGTATCTCCTGCACTACAAATCCCAAGAGCAAATTAGGACAAGTGCTCAGGATACTGTCCCAAAGGGAAGAGCTGCTGCTGAATTAAACAACTCTCCTCAGGAGAGACGACCGTGGTCTAGTAGGCGGAGCATGGGGCGGTGACTCAGGAAACCTAGCTTCGCCTCCTAACGCTGCAAATGACTCTGCATGACCTTGGGAAAGTAACAATCTTTCTGTGCTTCAGTCACCTCCAGCTGTAAAATGGGGGATAAAGATAACTCCCTCTTGCTAAGCCATTTTACTCACCTTTGTGATCAACCGCTGACCAAACTGCACTACAGAAGTTCAAATCATTGTCATCAGCCTTCTTCACCACCAACAAATATATGTAGGGTCAAATACGGGAAATAAATACAACTCACTAAATGCACTGCTGGGTAATACATTCTTCAATTACATAACTAAGGGAAATCAACGGGCATACAAGAGCTAATGAATAATACTTCACACTTATATAATGTTTTAACTCTTCAAGGCCTTCTCCACACCTCAACTAGTTTACCATGTGTATGTGTGCAGCATCACCTGCTTAACATGTGATGTGGCTAGTATTATTCCCAAATGTATAGATTTGTTGGGAGGGCAGGGAAGGAAAGGGAGCACAGAGATGTGCTGAGTGACTTCCCAAAGTTACAGAAGGAGTCAATATGATCACTGGGATTAGTACTCGGCCATTCCTGGTTCCACAAACCTTCCCCCTCAGTGTATAAAAATAAATATGAATCCAATAAAAATGAGTAAGAACAATGCTCCAATTCCTTCCCAAATATACCACTTCCTGTTTGCCCTGTTGTACTACTTTGTTCACATTCTTTCCACTCCATCTCCCTTCTACACTCCACTACCTCCTAGGGCCAAAAGCCCAATTCACATGCAAAACTATTCATATATAAATTCAGCTCTGATATTAGTAAGCCTAACTCAACTGAAGTCAGTGGTCTTACACTAGGACTGAACATAGCCCAACAAGTATTTAAAAAAAATTAAGAAAAGACCAATATACACAGTGCTGGTGTGAGCAGGTACATGGATTTCAATTGGGTTTTATCCACTTAAAAAAGGTTTCTAAATTAAATTTATTTATTCATATTTAAAGTCAGATGCTTTATTAACTCTCACAATTGCGCAGAGGGAGAGAGCTAAGCAGGTCTCTCAACAGGTAAACAATTACAGCAAGCATTTATACCTTTTGTTACAGACAATAATGAGCAACAGTTGCATTTTGTTTATACATAGGTCATTCTGATATCTTGTTTTGCTCACTAATGTAGACTCTTAGTCTACATTCCATATTATCTACACAAGGTCGCAGCAACTTCTCACACAGTTCTTTCCCACTCGCCTCACACATTTCTCGCTTCTACAAATCTCGCGTTATCAGGGTTACAGTTAGCCTAACTCTTGCTAACGAACTGTCATGCATTGCATCCCCTTCCTGTCAGTTCTTTCTCTGCTTCCACACCATCAAGATTCTAAACCACCATTAATGGCCCACATTTTGCATAATTACAATAGGACCTCAGAGTTATACTTCATATTTCTAGCTTCAGATACAAGAATGATACATGCATACAAATAGGAGGAATATATTCAGTAGTTTATAACCTTTGTTATGATACCTTACAAGAGGCATTTTGCATAAAGCATATTCCAGTTACATCATATTCACACTCATACGCATATTTCCATAAAACATATGGAGTGCAATGTCACAACGGCTTCTGACAGTCCCAACTTCTCCCTTTGCACTAGTGTGCATGGGCATGAAGACTTGACTTTTCTAAAGAGACTGAACACCCTTTAATATTGTACTGCTGCATGAAGCTTAGCTACCTCAAGGACTACTTCAGCAATTGAGCATGAAAAGGAACTATGAGTTGTTCAAAGCCTCTCTTTTTAAAGGGTAATGATGCTGTAATAAATTACCATTTTAATAGTACATTACCAATGAACCACATCAGGAGAAGTGGGTTATTAATATATTCACCGTTCACCTCAAAAGATAATTATTTGCATGTGCAATAGCTACTTATGTTGAAGTATTTTGTTAAACAATTGGATATTAGTGGTTTTAGAATGGAATTAATCCTATTCTGATCTATTTTTCTAATATGTATTGTAATACAAAACAGGCCAGATTCTGCACTGATTTAAATCTACAGGATTGCCCAAATAGTAAGTCAGCACAGAATGTGCCATAATAAGTATTGCAATTAAATGCATAAAAGGCTTTGCATAAAATGCACAAAAGATGATGGCTTTGATTTTTATTTTCATTGTGCACATAACCACAGAATCACCAACCATTATATATAAGGATGAAAGGAGAATGCAGAGACCTTTATGTTAATTGATGTGTTCATTTTTTATTGTTGATTTAATGCTCACAAAAGGTGCTGTTATGAGATTGAAGTTGTCTATTTATCCCACAGCAGGTAAAACATGCAGGATAAAATCTTTAAGAGCACCTAAGGGCTCTTAAATTCCTAAGTCCCACTGAGTTTCAATCAGATTTAAGCTTCTAAATGCCTATGTCACTTTTGAAAACTGGACAGGCACCTAAGAAATTTAGGTGCATTTGAAAACTCTACCTGCTTCAATCCTGACTTGGAGAAACCACTTATAGGTTAAGAGGGGAGTTCGTTCTCTGTATCCACTCTGTCCTTGGCCTTTCTGATGTAAGTGCCTACAAAAGGATCAATTAGTTCCAACTCTGGTGGGGAATAAAGTATTAGTGAAGACCCATTTTATAGCCTCTTGGAAATTTATGATCGAGATGATGTAACACACAGATTTGTACATGTGTATTAAATTATGCATTGTAATTAAAGGCTTTTTCACATACATTTGAATGAAAGCTGTTGTGGATACACTGACTGCAGTTGTTCAGACAAACTGAATGCTGCAACATAAATGACAACTCACCAGTCGTAGACCACGGATCTCCAGTCACAGAATGAGGCTCTTCCAACAAATGCCCCTAGGGTGTCCTTGTGAAAATCAGCCAGAGAACCACCAATCAAAATAAAAAACCCAGCAACAAAACATGTGGTTCTTGTGGATGTGGAGCCCTCCCTCATCTTGAGCCACTTTCAGATGGCATCATTATGTGGTTGTCACAATGCATAGCTAAGTAAGTGCTACAGAAATGGATGTTCTTGTCAGTCAGATTCTGTACACTGCCACTATTATGTAAAATGGAAGAGTCATTTATTAATACGGATACTTTTCTGTGAACATCTGTTGAGTAGAAACAGAAGTTTTTTGTTTGGCTGAGGGGTCCTCAACTTTTTCATACTGTGCACCATAGTTTAATACAGATGGTCTTGACCTTCCCTTTTATTCCTGACCCCATGTGGACCACCTCTCCTTCAATTCATGATCACATATCAACTACAGCACTTGCTCAAAGAGGAAAGTCATGCTAGGGAAGTATTCAATATATTTGCCATCTTTTAAATTCATTTTAGTAGTAAGAAATAAAGAAGGAACCAACACCATGTGATCTGCCAGCTCTCTGCAAACCTCCAGCAAGTGCTTCACAGACCACAATTTGAGAACCACTATTCTAGTGCATGGCTACAACAGCTTTCTCCCTGCATCCTCTTCTATCATTAGACTTGGCATATAAAGCAATACAGATACACTGCATTTGATGAACTAACTACTGCAGGAAAACTATATTGGTATTCACAAGAAAAATATTGTACTGAACTGGTTTGTACGTGTGCTGAGTGGAATCAGAACACTTCAACTATACATCATCTTTCTCTTTGGCTGAGGCCAGATCGGTCCTCTTCTGCTTATATGACCTGAAGCAACCCAATTCAGGCTAAATGCATTGGGGGCATAGGAGTGGGGAAAATACTACCTCTGCTTCCATTTTCCCCATGTGTTCACTGGGAATTTACAAAAGAGACCTTATATAGGTGCACCAGAGGAATTGGGATCATGATGGCTGGGTGCAGGAAGATGTATGGAGTTAGGAATCAGCCCCTTTCTGTGGCACTGTTCCCCAGCTTGTCCTGAATGTATCCCGTTAGGAATGGATGCTGCTTCCTAGACTATAGATGCTACGGTGATGGGCACAATATAAGAACACAGATAGACACACTCCTGCATTGGCTGCTACTTCACAACTGCAGGGGACTTAGCAAAGGGCATCACATTTCCCCTGCTGAGGTCATGCTGCTAGGGGAAAGCAGCACCCCCCTTAGCTATCTCCTACCTCCATCCATCTCTTCCCTGCAGAACCCTACTCGATGCCCCACAAGGGCTTTCCCAGCTGCACGGATGGTTTCTAAAATATCCATCTTACTGAGTTTCCTACCCTCTACCCTCATCCCACAGGTTTTTCTGAAGGAAAGGATCTTCTAGCTTCATAGCGTTTAATTTATTCTCTCCCTCTGCTATTCTTTCTGAACTCTAGATATTTGAGGATACATTTTGTATGAAAGACACTCAATGATGCTATATTGTATTTTCCATTAGCAGACCATTTATTCTTCTAGAGCTAAATGAAATTAAAGAAACTGAAGGGTTTTATCCCCCAACTTTTAAAAGTCACATATTAATACCAATAAAATCCAACCTATTTATAGAGTATCTTTCTAAGCACTGGATGTTTTAAGCACCTTACAGTTCTATGCCGAAGCCCTTCTTAGCTTAAACATAGTAAATAACTTGGGTATAAAGTCAAATACTGCATTTTAAATATTAGCAGCTGGTCACACCAGCATATGTCGACTTGATTATGGATTATTCTCATGTGGCACAAATAGCAAGAATTGTAGAATTTAAAAGTGAAAGCTCCAAATTAATCTTTAAATGCTTTAACCAAATATCAAGGCTTTTTCTGCAAGAGTCTAAATAAAATCTTTATCTGTGCTTAGAGGCTCATGCAAATGTATTCAAAATGTACTCTCTGGATCTCTTACCATGGCAGATTGGAAGCTGCTAAAACAAATACAAGATCATCAGATCGGGCCAAGCCATCCATCTGCACCAATAATTCTGTTTTCATCCGCCGACTTCCTTCGTGTTCACCACTACCAAGATTCAGAGAAATGTTGTTTGCTCAGTGCTTTAATGCAATCACCTTTATTTAGACTGTCATTCAGAGCAGCTGACCCCTAGTCACAGTTTTGTCCCAATTCAAAGCATGATTAAGTACCCTTAGCTAACATCCAAGCATTAAGTCAAGCTTCCTGATGATTACTTAAATGTGCTCACTTCAGTGCATTAGCTTGGAGTAAATCCACTATTAATGGAGTAAAAGAAAATATATATTTTGTTTTATCTTTGCATAAAGATTAGTACAAAAAAACCGAGTAAATACCAGAGTTGGTATTTAGAGGGAAATGTTGCTAAGCCTTGGGTTAGCATTATGTAGGAGAATTTATAGAGAAGTAAAGGTTGCAGTTAACATACTAACATTGTCGATGTATTCAGTGCAACTAGTGTAAAGAGGAAGAGTTTGTGAGAGAATTTGAATTGGCCCAGAAAGACATATTTACTACGGAATTTAGTACACTTCACGTCTTTTTTGTTTGCTCCCGAGAAAACAGACCACGAAGAACTGAAACAGTAAAAGCCAAACACATTCTTCTTTCTTTGAGATGGAGGGTTAGGAATCCCACCTAAGAAAGATGAGGTTTAAGGGCTTGCTCCTGCAATGTGCTAAGAACTCTGACCTCAATACAGTAAAATATTTTAGCAAGTGCATAAGTGCTTTGCTGGACTGAGGCCTGGGGTCCGAAGTGCTCAGCACCTAGCAAGATCAAGCCCTAAGAAAGCCTAGAGTGTATGCTCTGCAGTTCAGGTATCGGGTTCTTTTTCTGTAAAGTGTCATCTTGACATATGGTGCTATATCAATATTTAATAAAATAACCTCATTCTTGGATATGTACCCCACTTCGATCCATCACTCACTGGAGTCAGGGAGAGTTATAAAAGAAGGTATGAGGGCAAAAGCTGGCTATAATTTATAGCCATTAATTGGCAATGATTACAAGTTGCATCTTTATAATGCAGTGTACTGTATACATTCTTTATGAGGACATATAAACACCTGGGCACGGTATGCAAAGCATCTAGAAACCTCTATAAAGGGCACCCTATGCATATACTGTAATAAAAACAACATCTATAAGTTGTTTTTGCCTCCAATCCCATCAGTTTTCTGATTTTTCTTAAACTTTAACTGTGTGTATTGTCATGGATGGCAGTATTAATGTTGCTTCATTCTCGCTGCTACAAACCCTGTCCATAGTAATTCCTTTACACAGTGATGCAACTGCCTCCTCTCTGGCCTTACTGTCTCTCACCCAGTCACACCCAATTAGTCCATCCAAAAGGTTGCTGTCAAAGGTCATCTTCTCATTTTCCTCTGTGAATCCTTTCACTGTTTCCCCATCCTCCAGTCCAAGCTTCTTATTTGAAAGGACATTCATAACTGCATTCTTGTACCCCTCTCCTACTCATATTCTTCCTGGGCCAACATATCCCAGTTAACCCCACTCTGCTCGTCATGTGTTCTTCTGTGCCACCCCTTATGCTAATATCTATGGATTCATAGTGGATTATTGTTGGAATTATTCAGGCATGAACCTTACAGGTTGAAAATGGGCTTAAAGAAAAGTTATTTTAAAAAAATTAAATCTAAAAAAAATTATTACAGTTAAAATACAACTCAAAATAGTTATTCTGTCAATGGGATCTAAATTATAGGTCTTTCTAGGGGCCCAATCATGCATCTATTGAAGTTCACAGAGTAGGTGCAGGCCTTATTTGAACTAATGGTAACAGGCTCAGTGCACTGGTAAGTGTTGATTGGCACCCAATCAAAGCACTTATTGAATATAAATTAGTTTTTAAAAAAGTATTATTTTGAAGCTTCACAAGCTAAGTCGTCAATTACCCAGGATGATTGCCTCTCTGACTCATTACCGACTCCAGCTCATCCAAGAAAATTGTGGAGGGAGCATGATATCGGGCAAGTTCAAATAACACCTGTTCAAAGAAAAGAATCCACAAAACAGAATTAACAACTGTGGCAAGCAAAAAGGTGATAAGGGCTATTGATACAAAAGCTAGATAATGATACAAATCAGTGCACACATCACAAAAACCTTTTGGGGCAGGGGTGGGGTGGGGAAATGGAATAAATGTTCTGACTTGGTAGAGGGTCCCAGAGTCCTTCCTTAATTCTGAAAGGTTTATAAAAGGAGAGAGAAACACACACACACACACACACACTTCTGTCTTTACATTTAAATCTTTCCCTCTAAATCCTAGCCAAGTACATGGAGAATAATGGGATAGAAGAAAAGGATTCCATCGAAGGATTCTGGGGAAATCCTAAAATGTTACCAGAAATTAAATATTTTTCTTCTTTTATTGCTGCTCCATTTGTTTTCCCTCCCTCAAATCCTTATTTAAAAAAAAAATCAAAACAATTCCAATGAAGAAAACAAACAATATTCTCTTAATCGGAATAAAGTAATTTTTTTATTTTTCCTGATGAGAACATTATTCTAATCAACAGAATGCTGTTAGTTTCTTTCACTGGAATTTTTGTGATTTTTTTTAAAATAAGAATTTGAGAAAAAAACAAAGGGAGCAACAATAAAAGAAGAAAAATATTTGCCTGTCCCTAATGCTAAATTTCTTGTCGGAATCCTGAATTGCTGTAATGAATCTTCCTCCACATTTCCTGTTTTTGTTACCCCATGACTGTGTTAGGTCTAATTTAGGCTTACGATTGTAGGGACTTTTATTTGCCAGTAAAGTGCCACAAGCAACTGTAGTGATGGCTGTGATACTTCCCAGAGGTACCCAGGGTTGTAAGGCACCTTGCTACCACATGCCCTTAGCATGAAGAAGTTTTGTCTGTGACGGTTATGGATCAGCACGACTCCCCCATCCTCTGGTAACACGAGCACTAACTTCCAGGCCTCCCTCTCAACGTGCAGGTTAGCGATAGGCACACACAAACTGCCTCTGGAGTCCCCAGTCCCTGATCTACTGAACAGTCACTAAACTTTCAGATTCTCTATTCCCAAAGAAACAGCACACCAGCTTATTAGATTCCTCGAAGGATCACCACTCCGCTTAACATAGAGCACTTAGATATATTTATAGTGAAAACAGGAATAAGTTTATCATCAAAAAACAGAGATTCAAGCGATAGAGTGAGAATATTGGAAACAAATGCTTACATTTAAAACATAAGAACGGTCATACTGGGTCAGACCAATGGTCCATCTAGCCAGTATCCTGTCTTCCGACAGTGACCAATGCCAGGTGCCCCAGAGGGAATGAACAGAACAAGTAACACTGGTCTACAATTTTTGAGAAGTCATCTGCTTCAGAGATAAAATGTGCTATTTATTATGTATTTTGATGTGCTGAATTCAAATATGACAATTAAAACAACTGATTGGCTACTGTTTCTAAGATATTTAAGTTTTTACATTTTATGTCTATGTATATTGTGTAGATAGTAGAGTTTTAATCATAAATTGTAAACCTAGGTCTTTTCATGTGTTTATGGTTGCTTTACATTATAATATTTCACCTGTCCTGTTTATGGAACACTTTAAAAATCAGCAAAAGGGTTATATAAATAAAATTTATTATGAAACAAAAGGCAAAAAACTATTATGTACATAGTTTAGTCCTATTCAGTGTCTACTCGGCGATTCTTGGCTTGTCTCTTGTATTCATTAAATGGAGCATCTCTTGTCACTGTCCAGCAATAGTCTGCAAGCATTGATGGGCTCCATTTGCCCTGATAGTGTTTCTCCATTGTTGCAATGTCCTGGTGAAATCGCTCGCCGTGCTCGTCACTCACTGCTCCCCAGTTCGGTGGAAAAAAATCTAGATGAGAGTGCAAAAAAATGTATCTTTAGTGACATGTTGCAACCAAGGCTTTTGTATGCCTTGAGGAGGTTTTCCACCAACAACCTGTAGTTGTCTGCCTTGTTGTTTCCGAGAAAATTTATTGCCACTAACTGGAAGGCTTTCCATGCCATCTTTTCCTTGCCATGCAGAGCATGGTCAAATGCATCATCTCAAAGAAGTTCACGAATCTGAGGACCAACAAAGACACCTTCCTTTATCCTAGCTTCACTTAACCTTGGAAATTTTCCACTGAGGTACTTGAAAGCTGCTTGTGTTTTGTCAATGGCCTTGACAAAGTTCTTCATCAGACCCAGCTTGATGTGTAAGGGTGGTAACAAAATCTTCCTTGATTCAACAAGTGGTGAATGCTGAACACTTTTCCTCCCAGGCTCCAATGAGTCTGACTGTCGGAGTGGCCAATCTTTCTTGATGTAGTGGGAATCTCTTGCACGACTATCCCATTCGCAGAGAAAACAGCAGTACTTTGTGTATCCAGTCTGCAGACCAAGCAAGAGAGCAACAACCTTCAAATCGCCACAAAGCTGCCACTGATGTTGGTCATAGTTTATGCACCTCAAAAGTTGTTTCATGTTGTCATAGGTTTCCTTCATATGGACTGCATGACCAACTGGAATTGATGGCAAAACATTGCCATTATGCAGTAAAACAGCTTTAAGTGAGAATGATTCTGGTGCATCAGGAACCGGCAGTCCTTCTCCGTGGGGTACTGGGCGTATAGCTGATGGAATGTTTGGATAATGCACAGTCCACTTTTTCTTCTTTGACACACCTTTCCCAACTGGAGGCACCATGCAGAAATAACAATTGCTGGTATGATTTGTTGGCTCTCTCCAAATCATTGGCACTGCAAAAGGCATAGATTTCCTTTTCCTGTTCAACCACTGGTGAAGATTTGTTGCACAAGTGTTGCAGCATATGTGTGGGGCTCACCTCTTGTCCTGATCTCCAATTTTGCAGCCAAAATAAAGGTGATAAGCTTTCTTAACCATAGTGGTTATACTGCACTTTTGTGATGCAAAAGTCACTTCACCACAAACATAGCAGAAGTTATCTGCACTGTTCACACAAGTATGAGGCATCTCTGCTCACTTTGGCTAAACAGAAATGTGTCTCTTTGCAAAATCAAACACTGACAAATAAGAGAGCACAACACTGTAGGATTTCTAGAGTTGATATAGGGCAATTTGTTCAGCAGAGTGATGTAAGCTTCGTTATGATTGCATCATCCATGACTTCTAGGAATAACATGATGCAATTCATATCACGTATGACGCAATACCAGCTTCAGATTGCATCATTCATTGTTTTGCCTAAAAAGCAAGTACTGTCCAAACTCAGTCATAGATTTATTCATAGATCCAGTCAAAGATGTATTTTAGTCATTTCTGGTTTAAATTGAGATCCCTTCCCTTTATAACTCACTTATCCTCCGCCATTCCCAAGTAAAGGGTCGTATATACTGACCCAATAGCATACCTTGAAAACTAGAGCCAATCAACAATTTTAAGCATCATTTTCGTTCTCAGTGACCCAGAATTAGTAAAGTTTGACTACATTTATTTTAGAAGCATTTTGGCTGTAGAGCAGTGTAATCATCAAGTGATCCATTCCGTGTCTCCCATTCCCAGCTTCTGGCAAATAAAGGCTGACAAATCATAACATTCTTTCTAGAGCCTAAACTAACTCACAAGACATTCCCCAGTCTCCTATAGAATAGCTTACCCCAGTCCTTTTCCTAGCATTTTCAAACAGGAAGGCTGAGTTCCCCCTTTCATAAGATCAAGACTGCTGGCAGATTGTCTTCACAGTCTGAAGAATGCCAAGGCTCCTTTCTGCACCCTCAGACAGACAAGACCAGACCTGAAAACAGGTTGTCCCCCACTCTTGTGGTTTAACTCTTCCTGTTAATTTCCTTCTGAAGCCTCCACAAGCTCTTTGTTAGCATTTGACTCAATATGCTAATAGACTTCTATTTTAAGACACACAATAAGCAGTGGTCCATCAGGAAGATAAGTCTGTCTCACCTACTGTCAAAAGAAGTTTATCTCAAGGCATACTACCTTAGAGCAGTGGCTCTCAACTTTTCCAAACTACTGTACCCCTTTCAAGAATCTGATTTGTCTTGTGTACCCCCAAGTTTCACCTTACTTAAAAACTTACAAAATCAGATATAAAAATACAAAAGAGTCTCAGCACACTATTACTGAGAATTGCATCCTTTCTCATTTTTACCATATAATTATAAAATAAATCAAATTGGAATATAAATATTGTACTTACATTTCAGTATATTGTATACAGAGCAATACAAAACAAATCACTGTCTATGAAATTTTAGTTTGTACTGACTTCGCTAGTGCTTTTTATTAGGGCTGTTGATTAATTGCCATTAACTCAAGTGATTAACTCCAAAAAATTAATCACTATTAATCACAGTTTTAATCGCACTGTTAAACAGTAGAATACCAACTGAAATTTATTAAATATTTTGGATGCTTTTCTACATTTTCAAATATTTGATTTCAATTTACAACACATAATACAAAGTGTACAGTGCTCACTTTATTTTTATTACAAATATTTGTCCTGTAAAAATGATAAATGAAAGAAATAGTATTTTTCAATTCACCTCATACAAGTAACTGTATTGCAATCTCTATTGTGAAACTGCAACTTACAAAAAGTAGATTTTTTTGTTACATAACTGTACTCAAAAACAAAACCATGTTAAAAACTTTAGGGCCTACAAGTCCACTCAGTCCTACTTCTTGTTCAGCCAATAACTAAGACAAACAAGTTTGTTTACATTTACAGGAGATAATGCTGCCTGCTTCTTATTTACTGTTATGGGTTGGACCCCTTGGGAAGTCATCTGATGTGCTGAGATACCACTGAGTCTATCTGTTCTGCCAGCATGGACCCCCTTTAACCTGTCTTGCTGAGCCAGGCTCTTAAAACCTCCTCTAACACACACACAGGCAGGGCCACACCTAGCTGCAGATCACCTCTGGGAAGACTCAGCTTAGGGGACTTGCTCCAGCACTCAGACATCCACCTCCCTTGGAGTACAGACCCAAAGATATATTATGAAATTCGCTTCTTCCCTCAATGTGGAGGAGGGTGTACACAACTTCTCACTCCCCCAGTTAGAAATCACATAAACTGGGTTATATTGTAAACCAGAAATAAATTTATTAACAGGTGTATTTTCAGTAGTTAAGGGGGTAGCAGACAGAACAAGGCAGATTACTAATAAAATAAAACAGAACAGGCAAACTAAACTTAATACACTAAAGAAACTGGTTACATGCAAGTTCTCACCTAAATGTGGTTCTAATAATCTTCTTTACTGGCCAGACGCCCTTCCAGCCTCGGCCCAGTTCCTTCCCCCAGTTCAGTCTTAGTTGTTTCCAGCAGTCATCTTGGGTGAGGTAGCAGGGGAGAACTGATGACCTGGATTACCTCACTCCCCACGCTTAAATAGGATTTGCATAAGGCGGGAGCCTTTGTTTCCTAGTTTGACCACCCCTAGCTTCTTGTGGAAAAGTACAAAATTCAAGATGGGTTCCAGTCTCGGGTGACATGATTACATGCCTTTGTAGGGCCCTTGTAGCCATTCTTCACAGGCTAACCCACACTTTCACAGGAAGACTAAGCTCTTTTACAGTCCATTGTCCTTGTTGATGGGCCATCCGCCCTGTCTGGCTTTTCCATTGTTGTACCTGAAGCGTTAGCAGTAGGCGTCACCCAAAGTAGCATGGTTGAAATACAGATACATAGTCAATATTCCTAATTTCAGATACAGAAATTATACATGCACACAAATAGGATAATCACATTTAGTAAATCATAACCTTTCCAATGATATCGTACATGTGCCATTTGCATAAAGTATATCTCATTTATGTCATATGCATATCATAAGCATATTTTCATAAAGAATATGGAATGACACGTCACAACAATGTCACCTGAAAATGAGAACAGGTGTTCGCATGGCACTGTTGTAGCCGGGATTGCATGGTATTTATGTGCCAGATATGCTAAACATTCGTATGTGCCTTCATGCTTTGGTTACCATTCCAGAAGACATGCTTCCATGCTGATGACGCTCGTTAAAAAAATAATGCATTAATTAAATTTGTGACTAAACTGTACATCTCCTGCTCTGTTTTAACTGCATTCTGCCATATATTTCGTGTTATGGCCAGGGCCGGCTCCAGCTTTTCTGCTGCCCCAAGCGGCGAAACCCCCCCCCCCCAAAAAACAAACAAAAAACGATTGGCGGCAGCTCAATTGTGCCGCTCCATTCTTCAGTGGCAGTTCGGCGGTGGGTCCTTCACTCCCTCTCTTCCACTTCGGCGGCACTTCGGTGGCAGCTCAAAGAGGAAGAGAGGGACTGAGGGAACTGCCGCTGAATTCCCGCCAAAGACCTGGACGTGCCGCCCCAATAGCGGACGGAGTGCTGCCCCTTTGTATTGGCCACCCCAAGTACCTGCTTCCTTAGCTGGTGCCTGGAGCCGGCCCTGGTTATGGCAGTCTCAGATGATAACCCAGCACATGTTGTTCGTTTTAAGAACACTTTCAAAGTAGATTTGACAAAATGCAAAGAAGGTACCAATGTGAGATTTCTAAAGATAGCTACAGCACTTGACCCAAGGTTTAAGAATCTGAAGTGCCGTCCAAAATCTGAGAGAGACGAGGTGTGGAGCATGTTTTCAGAAGTCTTAAAAGAGCAACACTCCGATGCGGAAACTACAGAACCTGAACCACCAAAAAAGAAAATCAACCTTTTGTTGGTGGCATCTGACTCAGATGATGAAAATGAACGTGCGTCAGTCCACGCTGCTTTGGATTGTTATCGAGCAGAACCCATCATCAGCATGGAAGCATGTCCTCTGGAATGGTGGTTGAAGCATGAAGGGACATAAGCATCTTTACTGCATCAGGCACGTAAATATCTTGCGTCGCTGGCTACAACAGTGCCATGTGAATGCCTCTTCTCCCTTTCAGGTAAACAAGAAGTGGGCAGCATTATCTCCTGCAAATGTGAACACATTTGTTTGTCTGAGCGATTGGCTGAACTAGAAGTAGGATTGAGTGGACTTGTAGACTCTAAAGTTTTGCATTGTTTTATTTTTGAATGCAGTTATTTTTTTGTACATAATTCTATATTTGTAGTTCAACTTTCATGATAAAGAGATTGCCCTACAGTACTTGTATTAGGTGAATTGAAAAATACTATTTCTTTTTTCCAGTACAAATATTTGTAGTAAAAAATAAATATAAAGTGAGCACTGTAAACTTTGTATTCTGTGTTGTAATTGAAATCAATATATTTGAAAATGTAGAAAACATCCAAAAATATTTAAATAAATGGTTTTCTATTATTGTTTAATCACGCAATTAATCATGATTAATTTTTTTAATCGCGTGATTAATCACACTTAATTTTTTTATTTGCTAGACAGCCCTACTTTTTATGTAGCAGATTGCAAAATTTGGCAAATATCTAGATGAGTTGATGTTCCCCCTGGAAGACGTCTGAGTAACCCCAGGGATACACATAGCCCTGGTTGAAAACCACTGCCTTAGGGTGACCTGCCTTTAACTATAAGGTCTAGAGAACATATTTTTCAGCATATACACATAACTCCTCACATATTTTCTATACATACAACTCACAATGGTTATGATGATCAGTGTGATGCAGGCTTTCAGTCCATACCTTACATGACCCCTTTTGGTGAACCCAGGAGATCTCTTTATCCTGATGTACCTCTGTGCCCTATGCCAGCTGGCATCAAGAGGTCTTTGGGTCACAGTGGCAGAGTCTGGAACAGACCATGACAGCTGCCATTCCCAGAGGGAGCTTCTCAGCTGATCGCAATCAGAAAGGAATTGAAACCGAACATTGTAGGGGGTGGGGCGCACTGAGGACTTACTGCCAGTAGATCTCAAAATTTAGTATGCCTGCCTGGGATCTAATGTGTCAAAAATCTTTGAGTGCTGGGGAGATCTGGTTCATCTTACGTTACAGAGCTGACACACACCCAGAAATCCAGTCAATACAACAACTTCATAAAAGTAATAATATTCCCATTTGACAGAAGGGGAAATTGGAACAGAGAATGAAATCACTTGCCCAAGATTTCAGAGGGTATCAATATCAGAGGAACCACTCAGCATTTCCTGGCTCACAGTTCAGTGCTCAATCCATTAAAAAACACCTATTCTCCAGCTAGTTACATGACACCTGTTAGAGTACAAAGAATATGAAGATGATAATTCTTACCCGGACAAGTTTTTCTGAATCACCACGCCATTTGCTGACAATAGTGGACGCTGAAATGTTGAAGAAAGTTGTATTGCACTCAGTGGCAACAGCCTTAGCAAGCAGAGTCTTTCCAGTACCTACAAGCAACAGGGATGAGGAGATTCACTCTGACTAAATAAAATGTAAACGTAGGAATAACTCCCTTCATCATCTTACTAGTCAGAAAATGAACACGGACAGCAAGAGTGGAAATCGCAACAGAGAGTCCTGTGGCACCTTTAAGACTAACAGATGTATTGGAGCATGAGCTTTCGTGGGTGAATACCCACTTCATCAGACACATGAAGAGTGGAAATGCAAGTAGAACTATTTGGAGAAAAGCAGGTAAAGCAGGACTTCAAGTCACAGCACTATTGACAAATACATTCAAACAGTTTCTGAGGTACTATACATTGAAATGATCAGAGCACCTCAATGGGCTGTCTTGCGGCAAATAAATGCAAGCACATACAAGACCAGATCCAACACTGTTTCACTGGGGGCAGGTAGCAGCTTGTCTAACACACTAATAGTTCTACAGACTCCCCAGATGCTCTCAGGTTATGTCTACACTAAAAACACTACAGTGTAGACACTTGCTACAGCAATGGGAGGAGTTCTCCTGTCGCTGTAATTAATTCCTCTCCCTGAGAGGCGATAGCTAGGTCTATGGAAAAAAATCTTCCTAGTATTATCTATACCAGAGGTTAGGTCAGCATAACTATCTCTCTCAGGGCTGTGGATTTTGCATGCTGATGAAAGTTTTCAGTGTAGACCAGCCATCGGTGTCTAGGCAACTTTCCAGTGGTGCCTGTGAGGGTGACAGAGATCGTGTGGAGAGCAGTCTAGACAGTCAGAGCATTTGGAGAGACTGCAGAAGTGTTGTGGTGCAGGACAGCCTCCATCCCTGCTAGCAGGAGACCAACAACATTTTCAAAACTAACTCCTAAATGAAGAAGAGAGGCAGCTGGGACATTTTTCCAGGAAGGGATAGTCCAAGCCAGATCTCTTTGAAGGTCAGTTCCAGCCAAATTAGGACTATTGGCAACTATGGCAAATGGAGCAACAATACAAAATTGACATGACCTCCGAAGCACACGACTGCTCTGATTACACTTGGAGTCAAGAGTGTTGGTTGGAGGGAGGATTTAGGTGTAGAAATATCCTAGAGTTGTAGGAACTCTGGATGTGGCAAGAGGTAGATCGAAGGGCTAAACTCGATGTCACCAAGTAAATTTGTTATATTAGTATATTGGATCAAATCAGCATGAAGCTCTTAAAATGCATTTATAATTCATGTTTGGATAGAAACAAAAATAGCAATATATGTAGATACACCTTTATTTATAGTATAAAACTATACCTACCTGGAGGTCCATATAGTAATAACCCTTTCCAAGGGGAGAGAATCCCTGTAAACAGCTGTGGGTACTATGGAAACAAAAGAGCAATTCAAAGATTAAAAATATAAAATCTGAGTCAAAATGCCATTTTTTGCAACAATCCTGTACATGCAGGAAATCTAGCAAACTAGAAGAGAGGAAAAATAAAAGAATTACACAATAGATTTTACCATACAAAATGCTACATTTAACCAGATGAAATCTATTTTAAATGTATTTTTCATGTTTTTACTTTGTATAAATGGATATAGGTTGCTATTCTCTTCAGTAATTCATTTTCCTATAGCATGATGTGTCTGGCAGCTTTTCTTTAGTCAAAATTCCCACAGAATAAGTACTAACGAACTGGGTTTTTTCTATCCAGCAGCAGCGTATTTGTATATGAAAAGTTACATGAGGTGTCAACTTAAATTCCATTTGCTGACTAGGAATTGCATTCAGAAAAGGACAGATATAATCAGAGGTATGGGACAGCACTTTACAAGGAAAATGTTAACTAGCTGGTGATATTTTGACCATGATAATGTATAGAAATGGTGTCCAGTACTAGTTTTCTCAAAGCTATTTAGAGCCTTACCCTTATAGGATACACAACTGCTTCCTTGACTAACCGCTTGGCTGCATCAAGTCCAATAATGTCATCCCATTTTATGTTTGGATTATGAAGATAAATGTCCTGCAATGCACATGTGATCTTTTTTAGAAAAAATAATGTTTTCCTGTACAAATATAATAAACCCAGAAGTAGCAAAACAGCCCACTTATACCAAGATGTGAAGTACTAGTGATATTAAGTGATACAAACTGTTTAATGTACAGTATAGGCTCGTAACTGTTAGCTCACAAAAGGGAAGCACTGGAAACACACAATAGTAATTCCCAGGAAAAACACTATTGATGGTTGGCTCTCATTGAAGCCAATGGAGATTTGCCATTGACTTTAAGGGGAGCACAGGAACGGCCATAGTGGATGAGACCAATGATCCATCTCTTCAACAGTGGCTAGTATCAGATAATTCAGAGCAAGGTGCAAGAAACTCTTAATGGATAATAATTATCCATTAAATGGATAATGAATAATCTACCCAGGGAGAACATTCTATATAATAATTAGTCTGTGCCTGAAGAGTTCATTCAGATAATTTAATTCAATTCATCAAATTATCTAATCTATTTAAATCCTTCTAAGATCTTGGCCTCAATAATATTTTGTGGCAGTGCGTTCCACAGATGAATTTTTGCGTAAAAAGAAAAATCACATCCTTAATATAATTCGTTGGGGACTTAATTGGGACCACATTGCTGAATCAGGGTCTTAATCCATGTCACTGACTTCTTCAGCCATCTTGGTAATATATTAAAGGTTTTCCTTCCAGCTGACTAATGTACAGTTTCTATAGAAAGGACATAGGGAAACACAATGCTGGTCTTGTCAGTACAGCTCCAACAGCATGGAGTGGTCAGTATACCCCCCAGCCCCATGAGGATGAGTGATCTAAATTATTTCTGTGTGTTCTAGGCTAGGAAAAAAGCTTTTCTAGCATCATTACATGCGAGAAAGGGAAACACATTGGGTCTAATTTATCATTGATAAAATTTTAATGGAGATACACCAGGAAAAAAAAAAACTGGCCTGGTACCTTACCAACAAAAAGAAACCAACAGCATTCTCAGACACCTACAGTAACCATACTCTCTAAATGACTGAAATGAAGATCCAATCTTACTCTGCTTATAACTGTTGCAAGTTCTCTCATCTCACCACTCATGCCAATAAAAGCACTCAGAGGTTTTAACAATCGTTCCTAAAAAGACAGAAGTAGTAAGTGGATGTCAACAATTTATTTCAGTAAATTTTTAATACAAATTATGAAGCAGTTTCAAAACAGTAACACGTTGAGGCAAAAAATGTTAAAGGTACAAATAATAACAATGACACTGAATTAAGTCATATTTTAGATGCCCCCATAGCTCTTCTAAGAGTAAGCCATTATAGGAGATCTACCCCAGTCCTAATGGGTGAAGTTATGACTCAGGGCTGGATTCTGCCACCTTTACGCACAGCAAGTAGCTCCCTTACTCCACAAACAGTTCTATTTATCTCAGCATAAGGATGGCAGAACCTGACTTGCAGGGATTAAGGCCCTTGAGGAATATAAACGACTGTTATCACACTTTCTCATGTGCTGTTTTAAAGGATGAAGTTCCTTTCAAGTGTAACAGGCAGCCCCAGACTGGGTGAGAAGGGGTGATTTTGCTGGTGGCTTTGGCTTGTGGCAGACAGCGGTGGCCTTGACCGAAAACCTCTAACCCAAAGATTTTAGTGTCCTGGGGAAGGGCTAAGATAGAGAGACGTCAGTACCTTGCCATAAATTTGGAGACAGAAGAAACTGCTGGCTGGAACTTGAACACAGAGGGAAATAGTCTGTCCCTACTGAAGTCAGGGGCAAGGATTTCACCCAGATCTGTTTTGTGGAGCTCTGAAAATTGTGCTACATTTGTGAATTATAAGATGTGATTTGTATTTGCCACAAACATCCCTGTTCGGGAAGTAAATAATGTCAACAGATTAGACTAGTGTTGGTGTCCATTCATTGCTTTTTCAGCAAGGACATAAGCCACTCCAGAAATTCAAACCCTTCTTTACTAACTTGGAAGTTGGGACCACGTGAATTATGGTATTTTATTTTACTTTTGTTCCCCATTGCACAGTTCAATACGTAGTTACTTCTAAAGTTAATTTTGTTAGATGGAAATAATAATCCCTTACTGAAGGATCTGGATCACAATTAAGGCTGTTGGAGGCTACTTCATTTGATGCACCTTTGATAGCATCTTGGATCATCCCACGGAAGTCAATTATTTGGCCCTGAAAGAAAAAAGAATGATGTAATAGGCTTTATCCTATCTAAATAAAGTATCTGATTCTACAGTTAAAACTTCAGGAATTACATAGTACAAAGCAAGCTTAACAGGATGACAGCTCTCCAACTACAAAAGGCAACAGGCCAAATTCTGCCCAAGAATCCCCATTGACAATTGCCCAAGAAGTGGGGAAAGAACCCAGGTGTCTCAACTCTCAGTGCTGTGCTTTAACTACAAAACGATCTGTCCACCACTTTCAAGCAGCAGAAAAAAAATTATACATTCAGCTTCCATTTTTACTATTAGGAGTTGGACTTTTCTATTCTATTTCTACATTGTTCCTTAGTTCGATACAGAGTGCACTAACTATGCCAAATAATGGGCTAAGGATAAAAGTTACAGTCCACCAGCAAACACATGGGAGACCTCTGATAGCCACACAGAAGAAGTAAATGTACAGAAGAGTCATATCAAACCTTCGTGTACAACTTCTTTGTTTTTCTTCATACACGTAGATGTGTTTTGTGCATAGAAAGTTTCTACTGACCCTTCTTGGGTGAGTGCTTTCTCCTCCACCACCTCTGTTGATTGCTGACACATTTAAACCAAAATCAGCTTGCTCCCGAGTAACTGTATTGTCATTCTCCTAAAGAAAAATCAGTTTTAGAAAAACATAATTTCTTTCCAAGCAGTTGAGTGTTAGACTTCCCTGTAGTCCTTCACACATGCCCAGATGGTAAGATTTTTCAGCTTTTATATTCCACTGAACTTGTACCAATAATGCCTGATGTTAGTACGTAACATTATTATGTGCGTCTTTAGGTCTCAATCTGGCTAGCTGTTGAAAGCAATTCAGAGCCACAGCTCTAGCACTTAGCATTCACTCGTTTCCTCTGCAGAGAGTTTTCTATATAGTATGGAGAAATCAGCATAGTGCTCAGCAATGAGAAGAAACCTCTATGAGCACCATGAACTGAGCACTGGGGTACAGAAGATATAACAGATGTGACTGGAAGAGGAGGTAGAGAATGAGCAGTGCATCTGTTTAAATGCAAATGATGGGCCATTTTAGGATTTTAAGTTACTCCAACATCTATCCATGACTAGTGCTACTGCTGTGTACTAAATTGCTGCGCTTACAAAAAAGTGACAGCAGGGTCAGGCATGAGATCCAGCCCCTAACACAGAAACGTGTCCAAGGATTTTAAGAAAACAATCTCCGCCACCTACTCAATGCCTCAAGAATCATGCTAGGCACAGAGTTCTGCCTGGCCACCAGTCTGGTGTTCCTGCTCCCCTTGACTTACTTCACCTTAACACATAGTTAATAGCAAAGCATCATGGTCAGCAGCCCTGCCAGACTCGACCCCAAAGAGCAAAAGACCACAGTGACAAATTACACTTACAAACTCAAAACTCAAATGTGTTAGACTGGGTTGTGTGAATGTGTTTATGACTGAGACTGGACATCTTATTTGACCTTCCTTGGTCTGTAAACTTCCTTATCTCTAGCACTATGGGACCAATCCTTAAGCCCACTGAAATTAATGGTAAGATACCGGTTGACTTCATTTGCTGATGGATTAGGTCCAATGTGAGATGTTCTTTTCCTCTATTTCCTCTCTGTGCCTTTTCCCCCCCGCTACCATCTTACCCAGATAGCATCTCCCACTGGACTCCTGTGTTGTTATACTTACATAAGCAATAAAACTCTTTACTCACAAACCTCCAAAAGTTTTCTCAGCCTCTTATTGACTATATCATAAGAACATAAGAATGGCCATACTGGGTCAGACCAAAGGTCCATCTAGTCCAGTATCCTGTCTTCCGACAGTGGCAATGCCAGGTGCCCCAGAGGGAATGAACAGAACAGGTAATCATCAAGTGATCCATCTTCTGTCACCCATTCCCAACTTCTGGCAAACAGAGGCTAGGGACACCATCCCTGTCCATCCTGGCTAATAGCCATTGATGGACCTATCCTCCATGAATGTATCTAGTTCTTTTTTGAAAACTGTTATAGTCTTAGCCTTCACAACACCCTCTGGCAAGGAGTTCCACAGGTTGATTGTGCATTGTGTGAAAAAAATACTTCCTTTTGTTTGTTTTAAACCTGCTGCCTATTCATTTCACTTGGTGGCCCCTAGTTCTTGTGTTATGAGAAGGAGTAAATAAGGGCTTGTCTACACTTACCGGGGGATCGCCACATGGCTATCGATGCATCAGTGGTCAATTTAGCGGGTCTAGTGAAGACCCGCTAAATTGACCGCAGATCGCTCTCCCGTCAACTCCTGTACTCCACCCAAACGAGAAGCTCAAGGGGAGTCAACAGGAGAGCATCTCCCGTGGACATAGCGTAGTGTGGACCCCGCGGTAAGTAGATCGAAGCACGTCGACTTCAGCTACGTTATTCACGTAGCTGAAGTTGCGTAACTTAGATCGATCTCCCCCCATAGTGTAGACAAGGCCTAATGTTTCCTTATTGATTTTCTCCACACCAGTCATGATTTTATAGACCTCTATCATATCTCCGCTTACTAGTCTCTTTTCCAAGATGAAGTCCCAGTCTTTTTAACCTCTCCTGATATGGCAGCTGTTCCATACCCCTAATCATTTTTGTTGCCCTTTTCTGAACCTTTCCCAACCTTTTGAGATGAGGCGACCACATCTGCATGCAATATTCAAGATGTGGGCATACCATGGATTTATATAGAGGCAATATGATATTTTCTGTCTTATTATCTCTCTCTTTCTTAATGATTCCCAACATTCTGTTTGCTTTTTTGACTGCCGCTGCACATTGAGTGGATGTTTTCAGAGAACCATCCACAGTGACTCCAAGGTCTCTTTCTTGAGTGGTAACAGCTAATTTACACACCATCCTGGTCCAAAATAAAATAAAATCAATCCCAATTGCAATGTAACATAGTCAACACATTTGAACCTGTTTGGGGCTGTCCTTGTTAGATGGTTTAGGCTCTGTTGTCCTCCCAGATGAGGTTTTTGATAATGGCCGCTGGTTGATCCTAGGAAGATTATGAGAAGAGCTACTTGCCGTCCTAGGATACAAAAAGCCTTTCAGGGTGTAATTTTTAACTTTTCGTTTTGTTTCCAGCATATCTCACAAGACAGAAGGATTAATGGTGGGATTTTCCAGAAAATACAGTGTTGTTCTAACTTTGGTCCCACTGAAGTCAATGAATTGAGGTCAATGCTGAATGCTTTTAAAAAATCCCACCCTAACCCTTTATATGTGATAATAGAGGGGATATTTCAGATACTTTAGCAATCTATGAATCAGGTTGAAAAATAAAATAAAATAAAAAAGTCTTGCCTAAAATTTTGTTAGCTTTTTAAAAGAAACTGAAATTCCACCATTTAGTTTGCAGAGTGCTCACTGGTATGTTAGTTTAGTACCTCCAGGGTATCAGAGCATTAGTGTAACAGTACCATGTTTTACTCTTAGGGGAAAATCTTCTGCCCAGTGCCCAGCCCAAATGACTTTTGCCTTACCTTCTTGGTTTTCCTCCATTTCTTGGTTGCTGTTTATTTTCTGCTGTGGCAAAATAAATATTGAAATTAAAAATAAATAAGAGTGGGATGCCATGGCCAAGGAAGAAAGAAAATTTCATTTTTTCTTTTAAAAACATTTTTGAGTGAACTTTGTGCTTGTGAAAGTTGCGAGGTTATGAAGCTCAGAAATTAAAGTCACCTTATAAAGCAGGTACAACACCAGCAGTAACAGAGTAAACCTGCCAAAGTGCCTCAATCCTGACAGGACTAGTGGAGAAAGTAGTTCAGGCTTATTAAGTCTTTAGTTCCATTCAGTCTTTGGTCTCTCTCCTCAGACTTCAAACAAGGTGCCAAATCGACATTGGTTACTGTGATATGGACCTTTCTTCACTAGGAATTGGATTGAGCCCACTAACCTCATTTCACATACAGCATTGTAACTTTTACCCATTGCCAAATTAGGACAGATTGAGGGTTGCAACCAATAACACTTAAGAGTCCATCCTTAAGACAAAGTGCTGTCTCACACCATTTTAATCACTCTGCCTTAAAGCTGCCAAGCTGCAACATGCCATCACAACAAAAATGTCACAACCTGATGATGCTCCATCAACCCTCAAGTTATTTTCCAAGAATGCCTGATATAAGATTTACACACACACACACACACACACACACACACACACACACACACACACACACACACACACACACACACACACACAAGAATGTGAGGTCACTCAAAAGCCTGGATTAGAACCAGTGATCCAGAGATTAAAGGTTCTGTACCTCATTAGCATTCTCCCCCTAGTATCTATAGATAGAATATTACAAGGGACAGATTCTGATATTCCTCAAGGCACTGATTCAGTGAGACTGTTTGGGAACTTAGGCATTACTGAGTCTGAGTAAGGGAATCACAATCTGGCTGTAAATATGATCTAACAAATGCTCTGCAATGGGACCATTATCCTTGATTTACAATTAAGTCCATCATTTATACATTGTAGGACTGACTTTTTTTAAACTAACTTCAAACACTAGACCCTGTTTGTAAATCTTTCTCCGATGCACACACTACTTGCTTCCAGCCACTACTGATCTTTTACATCATTGTGAATGTCAATATGACTGGTGGGTTTTAAAAGCATTTAATCCATGCAGGCACTATTATTTTTATATACACTTCAGTAGCGTCCCATTTACCTGGGATCTTCAAACTTCCTAATAAGCTTTTGAAGCAACTGAAACTGCTTGGAGATATTCTCTGCCCACTCATCCCCTTCTCGAACAATCAACACTCCATAACTTTGCATCTGCTTGTATTGTTGTTCTTATTGCCTTCTGTAACCCACCTGTTGCACACAAGTTCAAGAACACTCAAGATCTCACGGTCCGATCTCAATATGTCTGTTCTGACTTGCCTCATACAGTATTGCCTTTGCTTGTGCCTCTGGAGTGCATGTCTTTTGGAGCAAGGACCTGTTATTTGCTTGGTAGATACCATTTAGTGTAAAGCATTGTGCTACATTAAATTGAATAATAATAATGGTGGGAATAAACTTTGAAGAATGGTCTTAGATGACCTCTAGGCTACAATGTTTCCCTTTAGTTATTCATTTTGTATTTGAAAATAAAATCAGAAGTAGAGCATTCTTAATATTGTTACCCAAAGAGGAAAAAAAAATGAGAAAATATCTGTATAATATTTTGCACTTAGATATTTTTTTACCTGTAGATCTCAAAGGTGTTTAAAAAAGATGGATAAACATCATCATACCCATTCCTACAGATAGGAAAACTGAAGCACAGAGAAGTGAGAGGCAGAAAAGGAAACAGATCCCAGGACTCCTGAATCCCAGTCCCATATTCTAACCACTAGACTTTTAGCTCTATAATCATTTGAGAGCTTGGGGACAGAGAAAATAACATTAAATACGGATAAGTCTGAGAAGTGTTGGGTATTTTAGTGCTCACATATTTTTTAAAATTATGAGAAACAGAAGTTCAAAAGCTTTCTTTTTGGAACACAGCCACGTACCAGTGTCTAGGGCCTTTTTGGTAATTTTAGGGTATTTTTGGAATTTTACATAGTAATAGCTTTCATATTCCATCAAAATAGTCTCAAGATCAATGTTGTCACAAACTTCAAAGCGGCGTATAGCTAATTGGGTTTCTTGTTCCAAAGCATTTGCAGCATCAACATACCTGGTCATTTCAAAAGAGCAAAGAACATAAAACTGAATGTCATTATTTTATAAAATTCTTTGAGAGAAACAGCATACAAGGAAATGTGTTATAGTTCAAACTGTGGCAACCCCACATAACTAATAACCAGTAACAATTATAAGCACTTTTCATTCACAGGCCTCAAAGTGCTTCCCAAAAGTTCAACGTAAGATCACATTGCAAATTAGTAACACAGCTGTGACTAGAGTACCCAGTTCTGTTGACATCCAGAATTGAATCCTGTCCACCTAACCATCCTGCCTCATTATTATTATTATTAGCTTATATCAATTAATTTAAAAACAAATAAGAATATCCAGGGTGGTATATTTGGCCCTTTATCTTCAAATCTTGTGCAAATATTAACCAATTAATCCTCATAATGCCTCTGAGAGAGACTTGTCCTCTCTCCATTTCCCCATTGGTAAAATGCAGGCCAGATTCTGATGTCAGTTACATCAGTATAAACCTAAAGTAACACTATTTGAATAAATTCCTAGCTATAAAGATTCACACTGTTGTAACCGAGATCACAATCAGGCCTGCAGAGATGAAGGGGTAAATATTCAAAATGGCTGTGTCTCGGGCTGGCAAATTTGTACCTTCCCTTTTGCACCCATAAAATCAAATCCAGGTGCAAATCATACAATCTATACTACTTATTACCTCACTTCAATGCAAATCACAGAGTTAAAAGCTGAAGAACCAAGATTTGCACCTTCAATTCAAATACAAATGTAAAAATGCAGGGGGCAATTTTTTGCAACTGCAAATTACGCCAGAAAAAGGAAGGCCAGAGCTTTAGAAAATTTTACCCAATTGCTTGTTCAAAGTCACACAATAAATTGGTGGAAGTCAGGATAATCATAGAATCCTGATTCCCAGTCCCAAATTTACTCCATTATATCATTACGCTTTCATACTAAATACATTTATACCCTTTTAAAACCCATATATGTACCTCCTTCTGTGTTACTGTAACTTCCATTAAAAGTAATGGAAATTGTGCATGTGTGCAACAAATCTCATGCTACAAAACAATTACAGAATCTGACAGCTCAATGCTGACATACCTGATGGAAGCCCACCCTTAGCCTCCCCTGTTGTCCTTGTCCTCTCCAGCAAAACCAAAAGACCTAACTTGATATGCCTAGTATTAGTAGCAAACACATGGAGGAAGCTTTTTTAAAAACCTTTCAGTTCTTTGTTACATATCATAAAGGGCACAACCCCAATTAAGGTAAAAAAAGCCTTTACAGATGATTGTAAAAAATTTCTAAGTAACACCAGATACAAGCTTTTTATTTTTATTCCATAAATTGAAATAAATAAAATGAATTTAAAAGTAAAATATCCATGTTATATGCTAGTATTAGAGCAGGGGTCGGCAACATTTGGCACGCGGCTCGCCAGGGTAAGCACCCTGGCGGGCTGGGCCAGTTTTATTTACCTGCTGACGCGGCAGGTTCGGCCAATCGCGGCCCCCACTGGCCGCGGTTCGCCGTCCCGAGCCAATGGGGGCGGCGAGAAGCGGCGCGGGCGAGCGATGTGCTGGCTGCGGCTTCTCGCCGCCCACATTGGCCCGGGACGGCGAACCGCGGCCAGTGGGGGCCACGATCGGCCGAACCTGCTGCATCAGCAGGTAAATAAAACTGGCCCGGCCCGCCAGGGTGCTTACCCTGGCGAGCCGCGTGCCAAACGTTGCCGACCCCTGTATTAGAGACACTTCAGAGCAATATAATTAGCAGGGCAGGCCTTCCATTGCATCCACTAGAGGGCAGAAGTGCATATTACTATGAAAGACCAGAAACACACATAAATAAACAACTGTAGTGTATTTTTGTTTAGATAACATACCCTTCCTCTGTTAAATAATGCAAAATTAGAATGAGAAGATTTTTTCGACGAGCTTCTGTCCGCATCTCATCCTGTGAAGGAAGACAGAATTCTAGATCAAACGTAATAATCGGATTCTATGTATAGCTACAAACAGCATCAAAATGTAGTCTGGCCAAATAAAGCCAATTAAATAAAGACAACAGTATGTAAGAACTATAAAACAGCTTGCAGTGAAAAAACAGAAGTAAAATGGTTTTCCACTGTAATTTTTTGAACACTTTGAACATTTTTTGAGGCATCCTGGATGGATAAAAGCTTTTTCATAGAAACAATAGTTTGAATTAGAAATTCCTTTTACTGTTTGTACTTTTGTGAAATTTTGGGGTTCAGCTAGGCCAGTAAGGGGTTTGGTTACCATCTGGTAACCCTGGGTGTCTTGTGGTTGTGCAGCTTTCATCCAGAACTCTGACCCTAACAGGTTATCAGCAGCCCACAAGCCTCACCCTAGCTTTACCCAACCTGGTTACTCCTTGAAGGCTGACTTTGGGTATGATTCCAGCCACGAATTCGTCTCAAACTCATCCGACAGCAGGGACCAGTCCCTCTGATTGGACCTCACAGAAGAAGTGTTAGGTTCACTACCTTTACAGACAGTCAATCACTCCAACCTGTTAGCTTTCTAGAAGCACACACTTCTCTGAACTTGTATAGCACACACTGATGATTTATAATGAAAGCAAAACAAGTTTATTAGCAAAAGAACATGGATTAAGTGATACCAAGTAAAAGGGATAAAGATTACAGAAGCCTGGTTTGTACGCCAAATCGGAAAAGTGGCGTACAAACTGGCTCATCATTGAATTTTTGGAGTACATCATTTCCCCAGAGTGAATCCAGATGGATCCACAGACTTTACTGTGGAACTCGCAGCATGTGACGGCCAAACATTTGTGGACTTCCTGATCCAAATGGCCCATTTCATCCCCAGCAACCAGCTACTCTCTGCTGAGACTACCGCTCACCTCCTACTGCACAATGTGTTTACCAACCACATAATTTCTGACCAAGGCTCACAGTTCACCTCTTGCTTCTGGTATGAAGCATTTAGGCTAGGGGTGGGCAAACTCCAGCCTGCGGGCTGCGTCCGCCCTGTCAGACCTTTTAATCTGGCCGTCAAGCTGCAACCCGGGAGTGGGGTCAGAGGCTTGCCCCGCTCCACCCGCCCAGTGCTTCCCAGCCCCCGACTCACAATTCCTGGATGAGCACCATCTTCCCGCATGCAGAGTCACACTGCGCAGGCGCGGCTGGCACTGCTTATCCAGACTCTTCACTGCGCTGTTTCTGGGATCGGAGCCCTGCCCCTACGTGCCCAATCCCAGAAGTGCCAGCATCTGCCCAGAACTGGCCAACGATCAAGGCCAGCAGCATCGCAGGATACTGCCCCTAATCGAGTCCAACTAGGAACCACAACCTCCTTCAATTGACCAATCCCTGCGGCACTGCTCCTCTGAGAGACTCGCCTCATTCCTCAACAACCAATCACCGCGGCCTGGACCTTCCCGGTCTCCTATAGCCCCACCCTCGAGACTCTTGAAACCGCCATGGGGCCGCACCCGTCCCAGCTAGGGTGCCTCTGCTTGTGGCGGTGCCTGGTACAGCCACCTTGGTGTCACTGCCGGCAGGGCCCCTAGGAGTCCCTGGTACCACCCCTGTAGAGGCCCTCCCCCCCGCCATGCCACATCCCATGACTCCTCCTTCCCCCACCTCTGTAATTTCCATACAATTTCCATACCCAGATGTGGCCCTCAAGCCAAAAAGTTTGCCCACCCCTGATTTAGGCTACTGGACATCTACACGTCTACCTGCACTGCATACCACCCCCCAAACACATGGACAAACAGAACGGGTGAACCAAGTACTGGAGCAATATTTGAAATCCTTTGTAAATTAAGATCAAGACAACTGGTCCATGATCCCACCATATACAAAGTTTTCTTACACCACCACCAACCATACCTCCACAGGTCAGAGCTTCTTCTTTGCTAATTATGGATTCCACCTCCCTTTCCACCTGCTGCTACTGACTGGAACCAATAGTTGAGGAAGAGCTCAAATAGTTCACCTCATTGAGGAAGAGTTCAAAAACCACTTAGATTAAGAAGTGAAGGCCTATAAGAGGCACGTAACCATCAGCAACAAGAAGCTCCAGTATTTATGGTATGCCAGTGTGGCTCGCCACCAAACACCTCCAGATCAGGTGACCCTCCCGCAAATTGGACCACCAGTTCCTTGGACCCTTCCCAATATGGCAGCAGATTAATCTGGTGTCATGTTCCAGGATGCAATCCAGACCAGTGAGGGGTTGTGTCATCTCCTGCCCCTCGACCTTGGGTTCCTCACAATGCTTTGCTGTTGTAGCTCTAAATCTGGACCTCTCACAAACAGCGTACCAGCATTCCCTGAGTGTCTGTGTATAGCTAATCCAGCAACTCTGACCCCACCAGGCTGTCAGCAACACACCAGCCACACTCTGGCTTCCAGCAGCCTTAGTTACTACCTGCAGGGTGACCCCAACACACTCTGAATCCCAAATTTCCCCCCAAACCTGTGTTCTGCACTGCCCAGCCCTCCCATGGGCATTCAGAGATTGGATGTCCATGGCCGCTGTAGGGGATCAATATGCAACAGTTTGCTACCTTAATTGGAGTTACCAAACAGTTCAGTTTAAACACAACACTGGATTACTTCTGATTAAAAAATAAAACAAGTTTATTTAACTACAAACAGATATTAAATGAGTACAAGAGACATAAAAATAAAATATTTTCTAGAAGCTAAAAGTTAAACTAGACTTGGTTCAAGGTAAAATCCTTACCACATGTTCCCAGAAACATTGCTGACCAAATTCTCTGATCATGTCCCCTCCCAAAGTCAAAAGGCTGGTTCCTTTGTCTTCTTAGATGAAAGAGAGAGAGGGAGGGAGAGAGAGAAAGAAAGAAAGAAAGAAAGAAAGAAAGAAAGAAATCTTTCCGGGGTGTTTTTGACCCTCACTTTTATAGTCCAGTCACCCTTTGACATGCATTCTCCTAAGGATTACCCCTAGATAAAGTTCCTTCCCACTGTGAGGATGTAGACATGGAGTCTCATGGTGAAAGAAGTTTCTTGCTGTTACTTGCTAAAGTTCAGATCAATCTGTTCCCGCCCCCTCCTTGTTGCCAAATAATCGCCACTTGACAGGCGATGGCCAATCAACTATGACACCTGGCTAGAGGCGTTAGCTTGTCCTTTGTCTAAGGAACCAGTTTACCCCCTCTTGCTGTCCTGAGGACCCGGATTACTACTTATATATAAACTGAGGTAAACACACATTTCAGTGTTTAAGATAGATCTATTTAACAACTTCTGTCTCATCAGGGCTACATGGGTTTAAACATGTGCTAACAACATCATACAAGGGCATTCAGAACTTTGCATATAATGTTGCTACATAGATTTCACCATTATATTATTGACTAGTGAGTTATTAATTTTCAAATGATACCTCACAAGGCATATTTTGTACAAAGATTATTACAATAGTGGGTAGGGTATAAATACAGGAGTACATTCGGTCATAGCCGGTCACCTTCAAACTCTAGCTTTCCCAGTCTCTCAAAATACACCCAGTTTTCCATGTTTCCCTTCTGAAACCCTACACTGAGCACACCTTCCCTAAGGGAACCACACCACTGCCTCCATCAGTTGAAATCCAGGTCACAAGGAATACGAAGTACATGTCATCCTTGATTCCTGACAGACACATGGCCGTTTTTCCTATCTGGTGGACTGGGAAGGCTACGGCTCCAAAGAGCACACATGGGAGTCTGTCTCCTATGTCCACGCCCCTGACCTGGTGGAAGAATTCCAGAAGGCTCACCCAGACAAGCCTGAACCAGCACTTGCCCGAAATGGGGGGGTGATGTAAGAACCTGCAGGACCGGACCCTGTGACCATAAGGGTTCTGGGCTGCTGACACCTCTGCATCACCACTGAAGGTTTAGGGTGGGCTCCCATGGGAGGACCCTGTGAGATTAGGCTCAGCAGGAAGTACTGCCCAGCATGACCAAGTGGTGGCTCCTCACAGTCCACCGATTGGTCAGTACCAGTACTTAAACCAGGAAGCCACGAACAACACAGACTGCCTGCCTGTCTCTGGGGCAGACACTGCTTGCAATAGACCCTAGATTCCAGCTTCTGACCCTGGTTTGATTTGTCCTCAACTTTGCTCTTCAATTGCTCTCTGTAACTAACTTTGTGCCTGACCCTGCCCACCTCCTGATACCTGGCTCTCAGATTCCCATCTGGCCTGTCTCGGACTCTGTCCTCCCAGTAACCTGACCCTGCCTGCCTCTTAATGCCTGAACCTCTGTCTGCCCTCTGACCATCCGGTGCCTGACTCCCAACTCCTGCTCTGGCCACTAGGTCCGACCACCCTCATTCCACTTGTAACACAGTCTTCTTTCCACTTTTACTGGCCAGGACCCATCATGGAGATCAACTCACTTGGTTTCTTTGTCTCCTAAGATGAAAGATAAAGATGGGAGTCATATCACCAAAGGGCTGTCTTTGTCTTACAAAACAGGAATGCCTTCTGGGGTTTCAGTTTCCTGCGTCACTCTGGGGCGCAGGAGTCATGTTAATTCTGTCTCTTGAATTCTGGATCAGGAGAACCCCAGCTGCTTTAGGTCAAAGGTTTTGTTTACTGCTAATATGTAAACTGAGGTAAACTCACATTCCTTTGTCTAGGATGGACCTGTTTATGACCTTTACTTAGGCTAGGCTCTGTGGTCTTAAACATGTTCTAGTAACATTATACATAGGGAATTCATAACTTCACCTATAATGTTAACACATGCATTTTACAATGATATTAATAAAGTGTACTAGCTTTTATATGATACCTCACAAGGCATATTTCGTATAATTATTGCAGCAGTGAGAATACAAAGGTGCCTAGGGTCACAACTTTGTATTGGAAACACTAGCTTATGCTGTCATGCAAGAAATTGCTACTTAAGAAAATTAACCATTTTGAACCACTGCAAGACCAGACAACTCCTAAAGCAGGGTGACCAAAGTAAGGTTTCCCTATAACTCGGGCAAGGCGTCAGTTCCATATTTACAAATGTTCCTCAGCACAGATACATATGAAAGGCCTGAGTAGTATTAATACTTCACAATAAATATTTAAATGGTCCCGCTTATCCTAAAGTGCACTACAAAATATTTACATACATAATCTTCTGTGTGGAGGAGCACTACACAGCATATAGCATAATGCACACTAGCGAGAGGGGAAAGTTCAGCAAAGACATTCACATTTTTTTTTCCTGCTGCGAAGTGTCACAAGGTCTTCAATGCCCAAACAGACCAAATATGCCCTCAGTTTTTAAGATCTTCCTGTCGCAAGATATTACATGCCAGATGCACTAAAGATTCAAATGCCTCTTCATGCTTCAGCTATCGTTTCAGAGGACATGCTTCCATGCTGATGATGCTTATTAAAAAAAATAATGCATTAATTAAACTTGTAAGTGAACTCCTTGAGGGAGAATTGTATGTCTCCTGCTCTGTGTTTTACCCGCATTCTGCCATATATTTCATGTTATAATAGTCTCGGGTGATGACCCAGCACATGTTGTTTGTTTTAAGAACACTTTCACTGCAAATGTGACAAAATGCAAAGATACCAATGTGAAATTTCTAAAGATAGCTACAGCACTCAACCCAATATTTAAGAATCTGAAGTGCCTTCTAAAATCTAAGAGGGACAAGCTGTGGTGCATGCTTTCAGAAGTCTTAAAAGAGCAACACTCCAATGCAGAAACTACAGAACCCGAACCACTAAGAAAAGAAAATCAACCTTCTGCTGGTGGCATCTGACTCAGATGATGAAAATGAACATGCGTCGGTCCACACTGCTTTGGATTGTTATCGAGCAGAACCCATCATCAGCATGGATGCATGTCCTCTGGAATGGTGGTTGAAGCATGAAGGGACATATGAATCTTTAGCACATCCGGCACATAAATATCTTGTGACGCCGGATACAACAGTGCCATGCGAATGCCTGTTCTTCCTTTCAGGTGACATTGTAAACAAAAAGCGGGCAGCATTATCTCCTGCAAATGTAAACAAACTTTTTTGTCTGAGCAATTGGCTGAACAAGAAGTAGGACTGAGTGGACTTGTAGGCTCTAAAGTTTTAGACTGTTTTATTTTTGAATGTAGGTTTTTTTTGCACATAATTCTATATTTGTAAGTTCAACTTTCATGATAAAGAGATTGCACTAAAGTACTTGTACACCTCTACCTGGATATAACGCGACCCGATATAACACAAATTCGGATATAACGCAGTAAAGCAGTGCTCCGGGGGTGGGGGAGCGCACTCCGGTGGATCAAAGCAAGTTTGATATAATGCGGTTTCACCTATAACACAGTAAGATTTTTTGGCTCCCGATGACAGCGTTATATCGAGGTAGAGGTGTATCTGGTGAATTGAAAAATATTATTTCTTTTGTTTTTTACAGTGCAAATATTTGTAATACAAAATAAATAAAAAGTGAGCACTCTACACTTTGTATTCTGTTGTAATTGAAATCAATATCTTTGAAAATGTAGAAAACTTCCAAAAATATTTAAATAAATGGAATTCTATTGTTGTTTAGCAGCACGATTAATCGTGTTTAATTTTTTAAATCGCTTGACAACCCTAGTATTTCCACATGGAAATTAGGTTTGTGTAAAGGTTAATCTTTGAAATCAGGTACAAAATTTGAACCAATTGTATACAAAACCTGGGGATATGTGAAAGTATTCACTTAAAATGGGGCTGCATATTAGAGATGACTCTCAGTGCAGGTTTCACTGTATAACATTTACTATAAATAAAATACCAGTGCTACGATACCTTAGGGACTAATCCTCCCTCTTGTTCCTTAAAAGGCAAAAGGACAGGATAAAACCATGACTTCTAGCACATTGCCACATTGTTCCCCCAAGAGGTGGGCCCTGTGGCAGAATGGATCCGGAAGAGGAAGTGTCCAGCCAAAGTGGTAGAGAATAGATCTGCAGGAGATAAACCCACAAATCCTTGGCCTATCCACGATAGAACCCGCCCCTGCGTCCTTTAGTGCCACAGCACTAATTTCTGCTGCATCTGTCCATCTGGAGCTCACAGACGAGCCACAGAGTTACCACTGTTCATAACTACTTTAGCATTTTAAGTCCCAATAGACATAAAAAAGGAATATGTATGTAGAAGGATAGTTCGCCTTTGTCTCCATTGTCTCTTAGAATTGTGCTCTGTCACAGCAACCACAGAAAGAAGAAAGGTACCAAAATGTGGTTTGGGTGGTCAAACATAGTGCATAGCCAACCTTCCTCTTCTTGGTCAGATTAGAATTATTCTGCTCCCCTCTGCGCTCTGCAGTATGGAGGGTACCATATGCCTGTAGCAGGAAGAGAGCCTGAGACATAAGCCCTTTTATCTGGGCTAAAGTAGTGGTCAAAGCTTTGCTAATATAAAGCAAAGTCAGCAAGGCTGTAAAAACAGGAGTCAGGCTCTGCCTGCGTACATGCTCACAGAGCCTGGCAAGAACAGGGCTGGTATTGCAAAAAATACACACATTCCTAAGAAAGGCTAGGCGCTGCGCACTCAAACAAACACATTCCAGAAGGATGGTACCAGAACACCCCGATACCAAGTATGGTACAAACACTCCCCCAAAAAATAAAAGGAACACGCTCTTAAAGATGAGGTCAGGATGACAATATAATGGATAGAGATGTTTTGATTGAACCAACATGTACAAGGTAATGAGTGGTAACAATCTACGTCAGGGGGCAGTAACTAACCACGTCAAAGGGGCAATACATAACTTGTTTGTATTGGTATATAAAACTGAGTCTCAGAGGGAGTGTCTTTGGCCAGCAGAGGGGGCAATGGAAAGTCCCGCCATTCACTGAGCTGCATCCATTGTCACGGGCATACATGTGCTAGTGTAACTGTAGACATTGATTTGGGGAGCTCAGACCATGCTTCGCCAACAATAAACTTAGCCGGGTGCCTTTGTACCTTAACGGCTCTTGTGGTCATTGGGCAGTTCGCTCGAGGTTTGCCATGCCAGTTACCTGCACAGAGCAGGGATGCCACACAGAGAGAGAACACACACACAGCCAAACATCTAACGACAATGCCATTCATCTTCTGACTTACGTATTTGAGATAATATGGTCAGTTACTTTATTTTAAAGCTGGTGACTATCCCTTTGTTTGTTCCAGAAGGCTTTTATTAATCTGTAGAAAAACTGGGAGGCTAGGCAGGGGGTCATCACAGCTATCATACTCTTTTCCCTTGGAAGTTTGATTTAAGTGCAGAGCCATCTAGTGGAAAAGAGGGAAATTTTTTTACATGAAATTTTCCCAGGATTTGAAAATGTACTTGTTTCTCATTTTACTTAAGTGATGGTGTATACGCTTAATTTCAGATTTCTAAAGGGAGAAAGATGAGGCAGTTCAAGAAAGAGGTATTAAATTTGCAACCTGAGCTCTAACACGCCCTACTTCTGTTGCCTTGGGAAAGTTACAACTCCCTCTGCCTTAGTTTCCCTGTCCTTAATACAAGTACAATAATACTTTCCTATCTCCAAGTGGCATTGTGAAGATTAATATTTTATAAAGCACTTTGAGGATGAAAAGTGCAGATTATTATTATTAAGCTCTGGTCTGGGGTAATTTGCTTGTACAACCACAAGTGCATTGGCAGGGATGCTGAAAGAGAAGATGGATTAACTTTGTGGCATGTTCTCAGCAAATTAAAACAAACCTTGGCACAGGTGGGATGAGGGATTCTCTCATAGACAGAGTTTTGAAAATAATCTTAAAATTGGGACCTTTTTACAATTCATCCTTGAAGACTTGTCTCTCTGTAATTACAGCTTGAGGGGTAGGAAAGGGGTTGGAGTTATTACTACTGGAGATGATTGTGGTGCCCCCTTATATCCATTAGCCCAATGGATAGAGCACTTACCCAGGCTGTAGGAGACTCAGATTCAAATCTCCACTCTATCTGACCCCAGGACTCCCACCTCCCAGGATAGTGCCTTAACCACAGAGCTGTAGGGTATTCTGGGGGGATTTAGACTCATAGACTCTAAGGTCAGAAGGGACCATTATGATCATCTAGTCTGACCTCCCGCATGATGTCCCAGTCTCTCCTGTTCAAGTGGTTCCACTTTATATAAACATTTAAATATTCACTGAGCCAGAGACAGCATGAACGACTCTACAACCTAGTGGTTAGCACATTCACATTGGAGACCTAAGTTCCCTTCCCATTCCAGTGGCAGCGCCACCTCCTCCACTGTGTCTTGTGCGGGGTCCGATCTGGTAGGCATGCTCTAAGGCTGTTTACATCACTGTTGCGCCCACTGTTGATAGCGACGGTAGGCCTTTTTGCCAAAAATTCCCCCATGAAGACGCCTCCTAAAAAATGAAAGGTTAGTTTAGTCTCCATGGCCCATTCACTGTTTGTTGTCTGGTGAAAACTGACACCAAGAGTGCCACTTGTGACGATTAATATTGTGGGGTAGAAACCTGTCCACTGAGAACTCAACTAAGGGCTTCCCTACACAAACAATTAATTTTGCAAGATGGATTGTGAATCTACCCAGCACAAGCCTGCTATGGAGCAACCGCCCATGTGGACCCTCCTGAGGCACATTAATGTGCTCTGACCTAGTCCCATTTCAATGATGACTAGATCAAAGCACATGAATGAACTATTAATGCATGTCAGCAGGGTCCTCACAGACAGTCCACAACAGGCAATTGAGGGGTAGATTCACCCCCCAGCTTCCCACAAAACTAAATGTTTGTGTAGACAAGCCCTAAGAGTTAAGACTACCGAATCATCTCACATAGGGCACCAATGAGCCAATCAGATGATAGCAACTTTCATTCACAATCAACCGAGGTTGGATCGGAACCAAAAATATAGAGATATAAGCCTCTGATCCCAATCCTGTGGTGTGCTGATGAGCCACGCTGAAGTCAAGAGGAGTTGAAGCCATTGAAAACCTTACAGGATGGATCTTCTATTGCATAACAAATCTAATGAACCACTCAGTCACCCCGTCCAGTCCATTTCATACAGGCAGATAGCCTGAAAGCAAACTACTATCACACCAGGGACTTCAGCTCTGGTTAGCAAGGAAGTGGTAAATCTTATACGTGTGTGAAAGAAAAGGAGCACTTACAAGTAAAAAGTTATTTAAAATTCAGTTTAGCTTTATAGTGATTTAGCCTTGCTATTTAATTAGTATGGTATTTAGAATGGCATGTTGTTTATAGTCATTGGTATTTCAATAGATGTTTAAGTGTTTAAAGTTTAATAAGCTCCTATTCTTAGCTGAACAAAAAATGTGCGTAATTACATTTTCAATTACTATAGAGAATTTTTTGGGTCCATGCAATTAATAAAAGCTTAAGGCATTTAAACATGATCTTGTTTTAAAAGCTAAATAGTTGAGCACTTCACTAATTAGCTCCAACACTTAGTGTTTTTTTTTCTAAATTAACAGAATAAAAATGTCATGTATTCATTTCCTTGTAGCTGTTGGAGACACATGAATTTGTAAACCAGTTTAATTTTAAAACTGAACCCTGTTCCCATATTTAATTCCAAATCTTTTTTTTTTTATTTTTATTTTTTTTTAAAAAGGTACAGGTTATGGGTCAAATTAGTTTCTTGTGTAGCTCTACTGATTTCAGGGACTTCAGTGTAACTCCACATACACCAGAGATTAATTTAACTAGAATTCTTCATTATTATTTGATCCTAATTTTCTACATTATAATGTAGAATACATATAAAAAATTAAAAGTACTAGTGGCAAAGTACTTCACTCAAAAGACAGAAAGTGCCAGATATACATTTGCCCTTGCCACTTTAATTCTATGCCTGTGTGCACGCAACCTGTGCGCTGAATAAGGCAAGGGTCTGGGGGGAAAAATAGTATGTGATCTTGTAATTAAAGATTGTATCATAATCCATATACACAAAGAACCTGAATTAAAGTCGCATGGCCAACCATAAACCTGACATTTCCTAACTTTCTAGTCCTTGACTTTCTAAATAAGACAATCTAAATAACTTTCTTGTACCAGTCTATTTGTATGTAATTTCCTGTTTTTTAAAAGGAAAAGGGTAAAAACAAATTATATTATGTAACAACCCGCCCCCGATCATATATCAGCAGGGTGCGATCCAGAAACTTTAGGACTGTAGCACAACCTCAACCACTTGAGCTACAGGACTTGCTAAGGCAGTGGTCCCCAAACTGTGGGGCGTGAGCCCCTAGGGGGGAATGGAAGAACATTTGAGGGGGGCGCAACGGGGCCTGGACCAGCCCCTATGGGGGGCAGGGAAGGAGCGCCACTCAGCACCGCTCTGCCCCCAGCTCTGCTCCAGCCCTGCCCCCAGCCACAGCTCTGGCCCTGGCCTCAGCCCCCGGCTCTACTCCCGGCCATGGCACCCATCTGTGGCTCCAGCCCCCACTCCTGGCCCTGTGCTCTCAGCCCCGCAACTATGTCCCCAGCCCTCAATCACAGCTCCCGGGGGGGCAGGAAGCAGTTAAGGCGAGGGCGTGACCATAAGAGTTTGGGGGTCATTGAGCTAAGGGTATGTGTACACTGTAGCTGGTGGTATAATTTCCAACTCAGGTAGAGGTACACATGCTAGTTTTGATCAAGCTAGAGTGCTAAAAATGGCAGCATTGCTGTGAACAAGCGGCTTGATTATTTACCAAGGACTTGACTGTACCTGGCTGGCTATCCCATGCCACCGCTTATACTACTGCAGCTACACTGCTATTTTTAGCACTTTACTTTGATCAAAAGCTAGCTTATTTACATCTACCGGAGATGGAAATTACACCTCCAGCTGCAGGATACCTTTCATTAGCTGGTAGCAGGACAAAGCTGTTATTCCAGAGGTAGGACAGGCCACTAAGGACATCCTTGCCTGGCTCCTTTTCTGTTCTCTCCCTTCAGCAGTAGGGGAATCCTATCCCATATGGTGCCTAAGGGTGGGGAGGGCGGTTGGCCCAGTTCTCTCCCCTCCCCCACCTTCAGGAATTGTGAAAGCTTCTGCCCCATCTGGTGCCCCCAGAGGTGGGGGATGGTATGCTAAGGCCATGTGTCAGTGTAGTCAGGGGGCAGCATGGCCTCCACTTCACACTCCACCTCCCCACTGATACAGCTGCTCCCAGGCATTCCCAGTACAGTATGGGCTGCTGCTTTGTCAGCAGCATGTGCCCGGCCTTTTAAGCTACTATTCAGTTCTTTCAGCACACTGACAACATTTTCCTGAAAAACACAAGCAAGAGAAGGGGAAAGGCAAATATTAAACAGTTTGTAACAGCTAAACCTTAACAGAATTTCATGGGGCAAAGAAAAGGCACTTCTCTAGCCCAAGAACTTTCTCTCTGCCAAATTGAAAAGGCCTGCTGGAAACAATGGCGGTATTAGAATTTCTCAAAAAAAAGGTTGCAAATATCTTTTATAATGGAAAAAATATAAGACAACCTAAATACAGGAGTCACTGCCAGCTCCCCCAGTAATAATGGCATAATGCCATGTAATAATAATGATGATGATAATAATACCTAGCTCTGATATTGCATTTTTCATCAGTAGTTCTCAAAGAGTTTTACAAAGGAGGTCAATATCAAGATTCCCATTTTATAGATGAGGAAACTGAAGCAGAGAGAGAAAACATGTGCATGGCAGTTCATTTACAGATTAAAGATCAATATAATGTATATGATAGTTTTATGATTTGACACTACAAATGCTGCACAAGACACTAGGACCATTCTGATTTTGAAATGTAAAATTACAAATATGAGTTATGATCTCTAATATAAATAGAACCTTACTAATTCTCACTTCACTAATCCAGACACTCCACAATGGGCACTCACAAAACATTGATCTCTTCCCCTTCTCAGTAAAGATATGATCAATTTTGCTGAAGCCATGTCTTACATTACTAAGGCTTCATTAATTTCACAAAATATACTACGATATATATATATTATTGTGCTATGAACTGTCACATCTTTAAAACTGAACTTATACTTAAAGTATAGTACATTCTGTGACTCAGTATCCTTGATCTTATTGTATTTGTCCACTTGCTCACTAATTTACAAATTAATTAATAAGCAATAATTCTCCCAGTCATATATGTGAATTAGCGAAGTATTACTGCACAATTTGCACTAAAGCTGTAGTGTAGACATAGCTTATGTCAGCGTAATTTATGTTGCTCCGGGCTGTGAATAAACCGCCCCCCGAGTGACATAAGTTACACCAACGTAAGTACAGGCATGGACAGCACAGTATGTCGGCAGGAGAGCTTCTCCCGCCGACATAGTTTCTGCTACTCGTGGCGTGGTTTTATAATGCCGACAGGAGAGCTGTCTCCCGTCAGTATAGAGTGTCTTCACTAGACTTGCTCCAGCGGCGCAGCTGCAGCGCTGTACGTGTAGACAAGCCCTTAAACATCACCCTTTACAGGGTGATTTGCAGATCAAACACTGGAAACATTCAAAGATTAATAACAGTGAAAAGCAACAACATATTTCATTAACTTTATGAAATGGACTGAGCAATGTGAATAGTTATAGGAAGCACATTCTATATCTGGGGCATCATTACAAAACACATGCAGAGAAATCTTGGCCTTATTGAAGTAAATGGGAGTTATGTCACTGTCTCCAGCGGGGCCAGGATTTCACCCTTTGCCCTGATTGATACAAATGAGACTGTGGCATGGAAGTTGTATCAAATATTCAATTGATTTAAAATTTTTATTAAAGCTAATGTTAAAAAAATTATATAATACAGAGTTTGGGAAAAGAGTGTCTGTACATCTAGGTATAGTGCTTAGATTATCCACACACATAAAGTTAGTTTTTAAAAGTCATATGATACATAGAGTACATAATCAGCAACAACCCAAAGCAATCATCCTGCTCGCCCGCCCCTAAGGCTGGCCCTGCAGGAACACCTGTGTTGTAACTTTGACTCTGAGATCCCACGGCTTTGGTCAAAACTCTAAGGGACAGATTTTCAAAGGTATTTAGACACCTTCAATTAATTCGGGGTTAAAATTCAAAATAAAATGATCTGGACAAACTGGAGAAATGGTCTGAAGTAAACAGTTTGAAATTCAATAATGACAAATGCAAAGTACCCCACTTAGGAAGGAACAATCAGTTGCACACAGACAAAATGGGAAATGACTGCCTAGGAAGGAGTACTGCGGAAAGGGATCTGGGCATCATAGTGGATCACAAGCTAAATATGAGTCAACAGTGTAACGCTGTTGCAAAAAAAAAAAAAAAGGCAAACATCCTTCTGTGATATTTTAGCAGGAGTGTTGTAAGCATGAGAAGTAATTCTTCCGCTCTACGCCGTGCTGATTAGGCCTCAACTTGAGAACTGTATCCAGTTCTGGGCACCACATTTCAGGAAAGATGTGGACATATCGGAGAAAGTCCAGGGAAGAGCAACAAAAATGATTAAAGGTCTAGAGAGGCAAGATTGAAAAAAATTAGGTTTATTTAGTCTGGAGAAGAGAAGACTGAGAGGGGCCATGATAACAATTTTCAAGTACATAACTGTTACAAGGAAGGAGAAAAATTGTTCTTCTTAACCTCTGAAGATAGGACAAGAAGTAATGGGCTTAAATTGCAGCAAGGACAGTTTACGTTGGACATTAGGAAAAACTTCCCGTCAGAGTGGTTAAGCACTGGACTAACTTGCTTAGGGAGGTTGTGGAATCTCCATCATTGGGGATTTTTAAGAACAGGTTTAGGGTGACCAGATGTCCCAATTTTATAGGGACAGTCCTGATTTTGGGGTCTTTTTCTTATATAGGCTCCTATTACCCCCCATCCCCTGTCCTGATTTTTCACACTTCCTGTCTGGTCACCCTAAGCAGGTTGGACAAACACCTGTCAGGGATGGATAATACCTAGTCCTGCCATGAGGGCAGGGGACTGGACTAGATGGCCTCTCGAGGTCCCTTCCAGTCCTATGAGTCTAAAGCTAGAGAGAGGTACCTAGTGAAATTTTCAAAAGCTCCTAGGCACTTAACTCCCATGGTCCCTCCCCCTTTAGTGTCCTGGGGGTGTGTACAGTGTAGGACGGTGGGTCCCCCCGCCATTTGTCTGCGGGGTGGCGGGAGGAGATCAAAAAGCGAAGTGGGGGGGGGTCTCTGCTTTAGCAGGAGGATGGATTCCCACAAGTGAAGGGAGATAGCGGATTTCCCCCGTGCATGGGCGGTGAGACCAGACACCGCCCACGCCCCAGGACTGGGGAGACTCCCCCTTACTGAGGCTGCCGCGTCTCTGCTCCGCCCCGCCCGAAACGGACAACCCGCAGCGAGGAGCCCAGACCACCCCGCGCCTGCGCACTGCCTGAGACCTCCCTCTCTGCGGAGGCCTCCTCCTGCCGGTCTCTCTTGCCCATGCGCGGTAATGGCGCCTCCAGCCGCCCGGTCTCCATGGTAACGGAGAAGCGCAGCGGCCTCTCTGTAGCACTCACCGCCTCCTTGGCCTGGTGGGTGGTCTTCAGCGTCTGGTAGGAAAGCTCCATGGGTGCGGGCTATGCGGGGAGAGGCCCACCTCGCTCACGGCACGGGCGGGAGAGTATAACCCGTTCGGGGACGCGGGACAGCCACCCCACAGCGTCTCATCTGCACACCGTACAGGGGGAGGGGCTGTCTGAAGAACTGACCAATCCGCGGGCGCTGTCCGCAGCCCTAACCCGTCAGAGCACCAGGAGGTGGGGGGGACCGATCTTGAGAACTGTCCAATCAAAAGATGGGGCTGCTTGACTAACTGGCCAATCGTCATATAGGGAGCCAGAGCCCGCCTGTAAAACTGACCAATCACCACAAAGGGTAGTGGCAAGGCCCCCCTTTTTTTTTTTTTTTTAAACTCCTGAGGAAGTGAGCACGTGGTGCGCTGAAGGTCCCAGCTGCTCTGAGCAGCGCCGCCTGGCCGGCCACCCCCCGCTGCTCCGACCCTGGCCACCCCCTGCTCCGGTTCGCCCCCTTTGCCACTTTTTAACCCCTGTCACAAGCAGTCCGCAGAATCTTACGGGTGTAAGGGCAGGCAGGGTGAAGGGCAGTGGAGTCAGCAGATGTACTGAGCATGCTCAGTACACACATACTACACAGAGTTGTAGCCTACACCACGCCGGCTGCTGCTCTTGCCCCCGCTGCTGGTGCGGGACCCGGCGACCCGCCCTCCGGAGAGTTTGGAAAGCACCTAGCGGGCACTGCCAGGAAAAAGTAACCCGCTAGTTCCCTTCCTCGCCGGGCACGTTCTGACTGGCCTGGGGCACCGGTCTGAGTGTGCCCAGCGCCCTCCCTCCCCCTGGCTTTTAGCTCCGTGCCCAGCCCTACAATGTCATTAGCTCCGTGCCCGGCTCTACAATGCCATTAGCTCTGTGCTTGGCCCCACATCATGGCACGGGCTGAGCAGTGTAGGACCCATGTCAACATGTTCCCACCCTGCCTTTAGCTCCCCTTGTGGCAGGACATGTTCTGATGGCTATGGAACACAACTCAGAATGTGCTCACCCCATGTTTTCATCCTCTGTCCATAGCAGGGTGTATTCAGAAGGAGATGGGACACCTCTCAGAACATGCCCACCCTTACAAACCACCACTTGCACCTGATACACCAGCTGTTGTTTGCCATCTGAGGTGTGGAGCCAGAGAGATTAGTGGGTCAGGGAGGTATTTCTGATGGGAGGTAATATGGGGGATGTGGCTGAGGCAGGTAGGAGTGGGGCAGAGGATAATATGAGGGACATAAATGGGGGGTGGTGGGAGGGTGCCCCCAATAGATGATACCTAGGGGGCACAGCAGCTGAATTGGTTTAGGACAGTGCAAGTACAGATGATATGATGTTATCCAAAGATAATTGAGCCTGGTGGGTGTGGATGCACTGAACCAATTGAATTTAAAACAAGTTCAATACAACTGGTGGCTTAATTAAAAATGTTTCAGGTCACTAGCATAGACAAGGCCCTAATGGTAAAGCCAATCCTAAATCTCTAGTTTGCATCAGATAAGACTGCTGCTAGTTGAAAATCAAAACCACTATTTATAGAAAGACCTGGAGTTCTACTCACTGAATGAAGATTCTGAAACAATGACAGGTATTTCCAACAACTTTTAAAAAAGGAATCTTCAAAATACATTGTAGCTATAATTATACTGAAAGCTATAGGTAAGATTGCAAAATGGGTTCAATTATGCCATTTCCATTAGATTCTGAAAAGTTTTCCTTTTAGGATGAAACTGCTCATATTTGGCCTCAGGCTAAAGGTTGGTTTTGTTTGTTCAGTAAGAGGTAAAAACTATATTCTCTTCCCATTAAAAAACATGAATCATAATAAAAAAAACATTAGCCAGAGCTACAGCAAAAAACTTCTATAGTGTGAAAAATTGCATGTATAAAATAGTACCTATTAAATAGTGCCTTTACAAGTTGTAGAAGACAATGTTTGAAAAAGAATAAGATACCATATAGACAACTAAGAAGAAATGGGCATTTAAGACTGGCTTGTTGATTTTAACAGTGCCTGAGCAGGCCTGTTTGCTTCTTTGTAATATTACTTTTGTATATTTTTCTCTCCATCCAGCTGGACAGATGTAGGGCTGATAATAGGATTAAACTATACAAGATTGAGAATAGACTGCTAAGTGGTTTCAAACCCCCTCTCCCCTCCTCAAAAAAACAAACCTTGACAACTGGGATAGGAAAAATGTCAGGAGTGAAAGTATTGTGGCGCTAGTAATTTTATTGGTTTTGGTGTAACCATACCTCTACAAATTCTGATTTTTTTTTTAAAGGCCCTGATCCTTTAAGCACATGAATAGTCCCATTTACGCTAATGGAACTGTATGGTTGCTTAAAGTAAAGCACATATGTAAATATTTACAGGATTGTGGCATCTATTTCTTTCTCCTTCCATCATGAGAATAGGAGTCCCAGTGAAAATATATTACTGTCCCTTTAATTCAGCCTAGCAGAAAATATCTCCAATCAAGCAAACCTGGGAACTCAACATCTTCTCTCATTTCACACTAATGGGATGTGAGCCTGGAAGCATAATTGGAATCCCATGAATACTAACATTATACATAGGAATTTCTCTTTAAGAATGATGAAAATAAAAAACTCAAAAGGTAACAAACTTACTCTGCTGCAACATTAAGGTTGTAAAGTTGAACTCCATACAGAAGTTAACATTAACGTGGTCCACATTGCACACCAGGTATGTTTTATTGTCTAAATAGATATGCATTAAACTACACACTTAGCAGGAATGAAAATACACTGCAATGTAACTGAGTTAATATTCCTGGAGGGTTAACTTCTACATTTCCTTATTTTTAATTTTAGCTCTGAAGTCATAACCATTACTTTGCATTAAAATATTTTTTGCATTTAATATAGCTTGCTCAATATATGTTTTAGATATGGTATTAAAACTAAGCATATCCCTCCTCTTAACTCACCAAGTAAAAGACTGTTTCTAAAGAAGCCAAAGCTAATGAGTGGTGTTTTGTAATTGGTGTATTGATGATGTCATCTCTATGCATGCAGGTTAAAATGCCATCTTATAAATTTCGTTCCTTTAATGGTCAAAAATGGACTGCCACTAGAGCTATTTGCTATTCCATTTGGTCCCCAGCAGGTGTATTTACTTGGTGCAAAGACCATGCATCTTGGGGTGCCTCACTGGGAAAAATGTGCGACTCCCTCTGCAGGGTGGCCACCAGCATGACCACATCAGCTATCTTATTCTGAGCAGCAGTCTGGCCGTCCTGCTTAGAATGCAAAGCAGTAATGATCTATCACACCCTGTGCAGCTCATTTCATATGTACAGTCCACGTGCCCCAGTGAAGCAGTGAGCCTCTATATGCTGCCTTTGTAACCCCGCTATCTGCCACACCATGGCCTTGTTCTGGTTCACCAAGACCTTGATGCATTCCTAGGGATTTTACTCCTGAGAGTCCTGGCCACCCATCATCAGGATTAGGTGTGGGATCCGCTAGCCTACCAGATCCTCCTTAGGGGCGGCATGGGACAAGCACAGGTGGGTGGCTGTGGAACTGCTCTAGTGACAGATTTCAGAGATGCCATTAGACAAATTTAGTCCTAGGGTGTCAGAGCCTTCCTCTGATGACAGGTATCTGTATTGCTGCTCGAGGATAATGATAGCTGGTTGGGTGGCGGGAGCAGGTCATCTGGTGTGGTGTTTGGCATACTTCTAAGGGAGCTCAATGATCAGGGGGTGGGGATGGTGTGATGGCTGCAAGAGAGTAAACATACTTTGCTAAGTCTGTGCTTGATTTCATTGGTGCAAAATCAGCCCCAACACCTAGTGATTCAGGATCCATGGACCCATGCAGTAATGACATACAGCTAGGACTATCCTTAGGCTGCTTTCCGGGGATGGGAGAAGGGGACATGCCCTGGAGTACTGGACAGTATATTACAATAGTGCTGTTGTCCATGCACAGGCAGTGGGACATATAACGGGTGCATCCATGGCCTGGAAACTAGGTTGATGTGACTACTCACCATTAAAGTGCATGATTGGCAGAATTGCATTGCACTCTCCTGCTCACTATGGGCTGCTGTGAATACTTACATCTTGTACGTGACCCACTGGGCATGTACAGTACTAGCTCTCCCTCCCCATGAAAGACATCACAGGCCTAGGGGAGCTAGCCACTTGTAGGTATTTTGGCAGCTGGTTGCTCTGGCACCTATGCACTTTTGAAAATCCCACCCAGAGTCTACCTGCATCTTTAGGTGCTTAAATACCTTTTGAAAATCTGGTCCTAACTCTCTCATGGAGGGAAGAACCATGAATAAATCATTCACAAAAAACTCTGCAGACTCACACACATACATAGCATAGGAGATAGCCTCACTTGCTGTAAAGTGTTTATAAAAGCTCAAACCCCTATCTTGCAACTGGTTCTGCATGAGCAAGTCCCCCGGCTCACGGTTGCAGTGGGCAATTTAGTGGTTTACAAGGAAGTGGGCAATCAGGTAATCCAGGCCCTAAATCTAGGGTGTGTAGAGGGGAAAAACATACCAAACCATTTAATAGAAATATTTTAATTACATTAATAATGGTTAATTAAACAATTGTATTTCTTGATATTAAACATTCTCCTGTTGTGTTTGCAACCAGTACTTTGGAGCACTGTGCTAGTTATGAGAATAGGAAAGTAAAACAGGGCACACTTCTTTGTCAAAGCCAATCAAAGGACAAAAAGTAAGTAGTGAATAGTAAATTTAGATTGTTTCATTTTAAGCTGTTACTTTTAGTACTATAACCAAGGAAGCATTACTTTAACCTGATAACATGCCTTTAGAATTGTAGTATATGGATTATTTTTATCAGCTGGTACAACAGATAGAGGGTTGATTTATACTGCTGCCTTCCATTTCTAAGCTTTGTTGTGCCAATCATCAGGGCTACAGGTTATTCCAGGAATAAGGCATAATGGTGTCTTTCTAACAAAAATTAAGTTTTTTTCAGCTATAGATAACAGAAGAATACGGCTTACAACAGGTAGAGCACAAACTGAAATTATAGACAGTAGGCCTGATTCTCCACTAGGCTTTACCTTGTGTAGTTGTTAACACCTATGTAAAGAGGGTGTTAAATGCTAATAAATTAAAATTCTCTCACTTTCATTGGTGCTAATATGTTACACTCTCTTTACACAAGTGTAACAAGACAATGAATCTGACTCAGAACTTGCAGTTTAAAGGTTAAACATCTGTATGGTTAAACATCATGAGCCGCATTCAGTTTGTAACTTGTTTCAGCTGCAAAACACAGCCTGTCCCTGCTGTTAGTTTGTAGTCATCATCCATATACCTGTGATCAGTAAGGCTAAAGAACACAGGAAATTGTTGGGGTGTAATGCTCATAAGCCTAATTTGTTAGATTGCTGTGAGCAGCTGTGGGGTTTCTAACTGCCTACTCTAGGGCTTAAACCCTGGCTTGCAGGCACCACCTAGGCTTTACTCATGCTATCAATATTTTATTAGGCAACAAAACCATGGGAGAGTCAGTATTCACCACCATGCTTAGCAAATGGCCTTGAAAAGATTATTATTAAGCTAATGATGTATTTCTCTATTAACAAGCCTATCCCTATGAGGGGAGAGAGCACCCTAGTTCTAGAGGCTTAGCTCCCCAGTTTGAGCAGTGTTTGTATAAAAAGCCCTGCAGTTCTGGCTTCCTACTAGTAAGAGGTACTGAGGGACTGCTTTGTTGATGGCTACTTCACAGCAAGGCACGGTGTCTGCTCCACAGATAGCTGTCTCCTCATCTTGCACTGTGCCTTTCACTACAAAACAAGAGAGGGCAGAAGGAGTAAGTGTGGGAGATGCTCCTGGGGCAAGGGCCTCCAAGAGGCTGAGGAGAAGGAGGAGGTGGAAGAAACTGCCAAGAAAAGTCACAGTTGAGGTAAGCATGTTTAAAGCTTAGATGAGGGGTTGGTTCGGGGGGCTGAAGTCCTAGTAGGCTGCTGGGGATGGCAAAGGCTCAGGGTGGCTGAATATCTGGGGGTGATGGCGAGGGTATGCCTTTGTATGTGGGGACAATGAAAGGCTGGGGCTTGTCTGTAAGCACAAGGGGTACACCTCTACCCCGATATAATGCTGTCCTTGGGAGCCAAAAAATCTTACTGCCTTATAGGTGAAACCGCATTATATCGAACATGCTTTGATCCGCCAGAGTGCGCAACCTTGCCCCTCCCCCCGGAGTGCTGCTTTACCGTGTTATATCCGAATTCGTGTTATATTGGGTCGCGTTATATCTGGGTAGAGGTGTATTTTGAAATTCTTTGGGGATGCTGAAGGGCTGATGCACCAGGAAGGGAAGGGGGAGAACCCCCAGAAGTAGAAAATTGAAAGACAGACCTGGGGTAGGAAGAGAATGGGGCAAGACCTTGAGCATAAGGAAGAACATGAAGGAGTGGGTCCTGAGAAGGTGAAGAGCAAGAAATGAGGTGGAAGGGGGGAAGGCAGCTTTGGGGAAGGAAAAAGGGGAGACTGGGAGGAGGACCCTGGAGGGGGAGAACACTTGTGAAAAGAAGAGAGTGGGACCTGGGGAGGGAACGAACATTGTAGAAGATGGTAAGTGGGGAGGTCTGTGATGAGAGGGAATAGAAAAGCCTGGGAGGAAGACTGGAGAACAGAGGTGAGAGGGAGGAAGGATTGAAAAGAAGAGTTAACAAGAGGGAAATGAAGCCAAAAGAAAAGTGGGAGACAGCAGACTGGAAAGCAAGGTAGACTAACTTTATTTCTTCTTGTCTTATAACATGTTAGATGTCAAAACATTCCAAAAACAGTCTGCTTGCTTATATAGCTCACCTGACATTGGGAAATGTGATTCTATAGGTTGCTGGGTCGATAGACAGATGTGGCTGTGAATTGGAAGAGGCTAGAGAAGCCTGGTGTTCCTCTGAGTGAGGGAGAAAATATCCTGCTTTGGTGTCTTTTATATCTCTGTCTTGAATATGTTTGTTTCCATTTGCAGCTGAAGGGAGAAATATGAGGTGCATTGCAGGGAATGTGGGGGGAGGGTCTAACATAAGAATGGCCATACTCGATGAGGTCAGTTGTCCATCTAGCCCAATATGCTGTACTCTGACAGTAACCAGTGCCTGATGCTTCAGAGGGACTGAACAGAACAGGACAATTATCAAGTGATCCTTCCCCGCTCTCATCCAGTCCCAGTTTCTGGCAGTCTGAGGTTTAGGGACACCCAGAGCATGGGACTGCATCCCTGACTATCTTGGCTAATAGTCACTGATGCACCTAACCTCCATGAATAAGAGCTGGTTTGGTTGGGCGGGCTGCATGATGTGTGTGTAATGGTCTAACTTTTGCACTAGCAACTTATTCTAGTACAGAATTTCAGATGCTATATGGGTTTATTTAGTTCATTATCTTGAATTTTTGAGCCAGATTATGGTAGGTTGTGCAGAAAGGATGGGACAAGGGCACCAGGAGCCTTCCTTCCCCAACTCCTTCCCCTAGGCTAGCCACAATGGGCTTGTCTTTGCTAAAATAAATAAATAAACGAATGACTAAATCAGGTTGTGTTATGACAATCTTGAAGAGTTGTGGCAACTAACATTGTTAAACATGAGTTTACAGTCCGTAGACAGGACAAGTCATCCCTAATCTTGATTAAACCTTGATGGAACCATGAGGTCTGTCTGCAACCAGCTGACATGATACTAAACACAAAGGTCGCTGTCTGAACTGACTGCAAATTTGTGTTTAACACTGAATTAATATGACTCCTCATTAAAGGTTATAACATGATGCGATCTTCTAGAGTTGTTGATCCCAATGTGACTAGAGAGTATAGATGCTGTGTATGGCGTAGCACTACCAGCCTCCCCAAAAGATCAAGGGCAGTGCAATGTTTGCAGTCTTCAGTGGTCAGCAGAGCATGTTGTTCTCTGTCCCAGGGCAGTGGAATTCTCACTTCAGTATGTGCTCCCTAGAAGAGTTAGCCAGAATTCTTCCTGACCGCACTTGTTGCAGCGTGGCCTGCTGCACAGACTCTGGTTAACTCATATAGTCTAGAGCCCTTGGTTTTGAAATGTTTTTAAAAACATTTTGTATATTTGTTACAAGCTTAAAATAAAAGTGCCCCTTCTTGCTGACTGCAGGAAACTTTGGAATTTCAAAGCCTTCTGGGGCAGGAAGCCTATATCTTTCCTTTTTTAATGCCTCTCTGTGTCTTCTCAGTCTCGCTGCTTGAACCGGTCTGGTTGCTTGCCTGTTTGTTGGCTCCATTTTTGCCTTTTAATAAATCAGTTTGATTTAACAGTAACATTGCCAACAAAACTGAATATTGAGACTAGGCAATTATTGTAACTAGATAATTATCTCTGGCTGCTTCTGAAAATATGCTTTTCAGTTGCACTTCAATGTTTGTTTTGCTGTAAATGTCTCAGCATTTCCTTTTGCAGCAGGAGACCCATTGTTCTGTTTCAAAGTTTACTGCCGGTGACATTTTTTGCTTCATTTTTTATTAATAAAATGTATCTCATCACTTCTGTTGTGATGAGACTGTATCTGATAGTAAATGGATAAAACAGAGAGCAATGAAATTATGGGATAATTCTTCCAATATATATAGATATTGCACTTTAACATGTTCAGACTTATGATAGCTATGCTACCTTCCCTCACGTTAATAGAATAACATCACTTTATATAAACAAAAATTAAATAGTTGAAGCACACACTTCTGTCCAAAAGAATAATAAATACTCCTGTTAAGGCGCTGGACAGGGATTCAGGAGATCTGGATTCTAATATCGGCTCTGCCACAGACTTCCTCTTTGATCTTGGGCAAGTTACTTAATTTCTTTGCTTCCATTGCCCTTCTGTAAAATAGGCTAGTACGTCAACAGATACTACAGTGCTGGAGAGGTCATAGGTAAGACTATAAATAAAGACTTTAGATAAAATATAGATAAATGCATTCTGCACCCGTATGTTGTAAGACTTGTTAGAAATTAAGGGGTTCTTTGGTAAATGTTTGACAGTTGTGGTGGCTGAAATCCTCTATCCACAGAACAGGTACAGTGTTAGTGCAAGCTTCCTTATATGTGCTACCACTTCCTTTCATATGCCTTAGTCCAGACCTAGAAGGATGGTTTGTGGGGTGAGGAGGTAGTTTCTTTGTTTTTTCTAACTCCACGGACAATAGTGCCAAATAACTCCTGGTCTTTTGGCTTTTGTGATCTGAATGCTTATTCACTAAGAAGTGAATTCACCAAATGGACAACCAACACTTTTCAGTCATTATTTATCTGGACTAGATTTGAACTAGAGCTAGTTCAAGACTAGCTACTCTAAGATTTTTGTTGTGCTTATCTTTCCATCATGTCAAACAAGATTTGGAAGTCTTGTGCATTCTGTGATTTTTCTACTTCAGTTGTAAGCTTTCTGGGGCAGAGACGTCTTTTAATATATGTTCTGTGAACAAAGGGGCCCTGATCCATGACTGAGGCCCCTAGGCACTGCTGCAGTACAAATACATAGCAGTTTTGAGGAAGACTCCATTGTGAATTAGTTATAAAGCATTTTAAGGTATTTCCCTATTACCACATATAGTGGTAGATTACTCTTTTGAAAACAACTATCTTGTATATTTCTAAAACTCCTTTTATTGTGGTATGAGATACAATATACAACACTTGTAAAGGTTTATGGGGCCTTACAAACATATATGGTGATGTTCCCTGACCAGTCCAAGACAAGAGAATGGACAGTCATTCAGAAGAGGGAGGGTTTGAAGATGAGGGATTGGTAGAAGTGGTGGATTTTATAGGAAGATATTCCAGGCATGGGGGCACTTTACAGTGTGACATGGTAGATTTTAGATTGTAAATGGTTTACAACAGGGACTGTCTCTTGTTATATGTCCACATAGCAGCTAGAATACTTTGGATGCTATATACAATCAAGAATAGTTATATTTGGAGGTTGTATTGTGATGATATTCTGGGAGAGTGGGACAGTAAGTAATGCTGTGGTGTGAGGGGAAGCCAAGTGTTGAACTACACTGCAACACTGCAGTGGGGTCATGGGGGGGGGGGGGGGGGGGGGAGGGGCAGGCCATGGTGCTGTATGAAGGCCACATAATGTGGAAGGACGGTGCCTAGTGGAGAAGATGTGATGCTGTGTGGAAGCCTCATTGCAGGGGGCTGCCAAGAAGAGGAGGGGATGATGCCAGGTTGAGAGGGGGGCATGATGGGAAGGCCATGCTGTAAGGAGGCCTCATGGGGGTGGGGGAGGACAACAGTGACAGTTGTGTTTGGGACAGTCATAGTGATGTCTATGGGGTGGCCTTGTTGCAGGGGGGACAGTGCCAAGTGGGGAGGCTATGTGATGGGGGATGTAGCAATTCTGAAGGGAGGGGGTGTGTGGTAAAGAGGATGGTGTCAGGTGGGCAGGGTATGTAGTAGGGGCGAGACCCTACCCTCTACATCATCATGTATGTGGCAATGGGGGATGATGCCAGGTGGGCTGTAGGGAGGATATGTTGTTGGGAGAACAGTGCCGGGGGCGGGAGGGACGTAGTGGGGAACACAGGCTATGGGGAAGGATGTGGGGGATATGGTGTCAGGTCAGGGAGAGATGGGGGACATTGTGGTGCTGTGGGGAGGGTATGTGATGGGGGCGGGGGGGAGGGAACTGTGATGACATGGGCAGGATATGCTGTCAGGTACTAGGTGAAATGGTGATGCTGTGGGGAGGGGCTGTTAGGTATGGGGGTGCTGTGAGGAGGGCATGGGGGTGCTGTGGGGAAGGGACACTGTTAGGCATGGGGGTGCTGTGCAGGAGGGGATGCTGTCGGAGAGCATGAGGGGGCAGGGGGATGCTGTCGGGTGTGGGGTGGGCATGGGGTATGAGGGGGCAGGTGGATGTTGTGGGGAAGGGGGGGTATGGGGATGCTGTGGGGAGAGAATACTGTCGGGTGGGGTGTGAGCTGGTGGGCGGATGCTGTGGGGAAGGGGGATACTCTTGGGTGGGGATTCTGTGGGGAGGGAATGGGATGTTGTGGGGAGGGGGTGCTGTCGGGTGGGGTGTGAGGGGGCAGGCAGATGCTGTGGGGAGGGCATGGGGTGCGTGCTGCCGGGTATGGGGGTGCTGTCAGGTGGGGTGAGAGGGGGCAGGGGGATGCTGTGGGGAGGGCATGGGGTGCTGCCAAGTACGGGGTGCTGTCGGGGGGGGGGTGAGGGAGCAGGCGGATGCTGTGGGGAGGGCATGGGGTGCTGCCGGATACGGGGGTGCTGTCAGGTGGGGTGAGAGGGGGCAGGCGGATGCTGTGGGGGAGATGCTGCCGGGTACGGGGGTGCTGTGGGGGAGGGGGTGCTGTCAGGTGGGGTGAGAGGGAGCAGGCGGATGCTGTGGGGAGGGCATGGGGTGCTGCCGGGTACGGGGGTGCTGTGGGGGAGGGGGTGCTGTCAGGTGGGGTGTGCGGGGGCAGGCGGATGCTGTGGGGAGGGCATGGGGTGCTGCCAGGTACGGGGGTGCTGTCAGGTGGGGTGAGAGGGGGCAGGCGGATGCTGTGGGGGAGATGCTGCCAGGTACGGGGGTGCTGTGGGGGAGGGGTGCTATCAGGTGGGGTGAGAGGGGGCAGGCGGATGCCGTGGGGAGGGCATGGGGTGCTGCCAGGTACGGGGGTGCTGTGGGGGAGGGGGTGCTGTCGGGTGGGGTGAGAGGGGGCAGGCGGATGCCATGGGGAAGGGAGATGCTGTGGGGGAGCGGATGCCGTGTCCCCTCAGCCTGGGCACGAAACCACCCCTTCTCCCCGCACCCTGAGGGGCCCGTGGCCGAGCGCCCCCCTCCCCTTCTCGTCCCGCCCCCGTGCGCAGCGGGGCCGGATGGGCTGCGGAGCCCGCCCCGTCACGTGGGGGGCGCACAGAGGGTGCAGGATGGTGGCGGCTGCGGCGGCGCCCGGCGGCGGCAGCGGGTAGAAAATGGCGGATTTCGAGGCGTTGAGGGTGAGGAAAAAAAAATCCATCCCTAGCCCCACCACCCCCATCACCCCCCGCCATTGCCATCCAGAGCGGCCGGGCTCCCCGCGCCCACAGCTCGGGCGGGACCTCTCAGCCGGGGCCGGTCATTGATATAGGGTCTGACCCCCCACACTCCTCACCTGCTCCTTCGCGCCTTTTGGGGGTCCCCCGTCATCTGCCAGTCCCCCCCAGGGTCTTGCCCCTCCCCCCCGACCTTCCAGCCCCGCGGGGTCTTGACCCACTAGCCCCCCCCCCGTCTCCTTCACAATCTGCGCCTCAGGGTGCGCCCCCCGCCCCCCCAGTGCTCCCACACTGCTGAGGGTCCAGGTTGCATTCATGATTCTCAAACGGAGACTGGGGGCAGGGGCAAAGTGGAGGTGCCCTACTCCTGCTCCCCAGATCTGGAGCTTTCTGTGATTGCATGCCCGGGCGCTGATCTCTCTATTTATTATTTACCAGAGTTAGATGGGGAGTGGGGAGAGAAATCCTTCCTCCCCCCCCCCCCCCCCCCAATTCAATGTGAATGGGACTTTTTTTTTTGTTTTTTTGTTTTTTTTTTAATCTTTGGCTAGGATAAACTAATACTAGTATAAAATAGCCAGTTTTTTGGGGGTGGGGGGAGAAAGAAAGAGAGCTGCCAGTAATTCTTACCGGAAAATAATCAAAATTATTTTAAAAAGGGAGGACACTTGAGCTATCTTTTAAATGTGACTTGAAGTTAGAGATGAATGCAGGCCTCAAATTAAGGTGCTTTGTGCGCGCACACACACACTATCATTCATTAGCACATCTCAACGACCTTGTAGTCCTCACCTGTATGTTCTTTGACTTCAAGAAAAATGCTTTCTATTGTCTTACTTTTTTTTTAAGTGGTGGAGGAGTGGAAAACTTGCAAATCCTGGTTTCCATTTTCATGTTGAGATTGTTTTCCGACATCTTGAAATCATCCTTATGATTACATCCAGTTTACACTAGTATAGAAAATTTCTGCCTACTAAGTGAGATGATTTGCAATTGAGATCTGAAAGGAAACAATTCTGCGGTCATGTATGGCACAGTTTTTCTCTGTTTCACAGAAATGTGTATCATTTTGTATTAATTGTGGGAGAGGGCGACTCAAACTGATTTTTAAGATCAGATTTGAGAGGTTAAATTTGCCATGGAAATAAATTAATTGAATGCAAATTTGTGAACAATATGCACAAATCCAAGGGCTATGGAAATCCGGTATTTTTTGTGGCAGAACTATTCCATCTACCCACTTTCACTTGATGTCTTTTTACACAGTTACATTGAACTCCTGTAAACACTTTCAATATCAAGCACATTTCTTTCTTTGAAATATCTGTTAAAAGTCTAATGCAAAGAGCTGACTACTTCTGCTTTTTTAAAAATATAAACATCTTTTTAATTCCCTTAAAACATCTGCAAACATCTTTTTTTGGTATATGACATTTTCTTTTATATTCTTAATTCTAGTAAGTAGAGCCCAAGTCTGCAAGAGTGCCATGCTTGCAGTGGGAGTTCTATGTGTAGGACGTTTGCAGAACAGCTCTTAAACTTTGTCTGTGGTAGGGATTTCTGCTGTCACAATTAACATGAACCCCAGGGCTAGCACCAGTGGGAGCCCTGGTGTAGAGGAAGCTCTAGTAGCCAGGCCACTTTTCACCACTTTTAACTAACATGTGGGAAACACTGTCAGTTGCCAGAGCTCTGCCTATGTTAGGGCTCCTGCCAGTGCTAACATTGACCAATTTGTTGGAACCATAGCTCTGGTGGGGGAATTTTTTCACACAAAATTCCTAATCCAGATATCAAAGGGGTAGCTGTGTTAGTCTGGATCTTTAAAAGCAGCAGAGGTGCCTGTGGCACCTTATAGACTAACAGATGTATAGGAGCATGAGCTTTCGTGGGTGAATACCCACTTCTTCGGATGCATGCAGATTTTTTGGGGCGGGGGGAGTATGCATCCGAAGAAGTGAGTATTCACCCACGAAAGCTCATGCTCCTATACGTCTGTTAGTCTATGGCCTGGTCCCCACTAAGCCTCCACTTCGGACTAAGGTACGCAAATTCAGCTACGTTAATAACGTAGCTGAATTCGAAGTACCTTAGTCCGAACTTACCGCGGGTCCAGACGCGGCAGGGAGGCTCCCCCGTCGATGCCGCGTACTCCTCTCGCCGAGCTGGAGTACCGGTGTCGACGGCGAGCACTTTTGGGATCGATCCCAGAACATCGATTGGTTGCCGCTGGACCCTCCAGTAAGTGTAGATGTACCCTATAAGGTGCCACAGGACTAATCCAGATAGGATCTGAGGGAAGAGCAGAGTTTGGTCTTCCCGAATATGGGCTTTCTTTCTGATTTGATTTAGTAAGACTTCTTCTTTTTTTTTTTTTTTTTTTTTTTTTTTTTTTTTTTAATGCAATATAGGTGTGGTTTTGTTTTGTTGGCATTTTTGGGTTTGCTTGTTTAGTGTTCAACCCCCCTTCCCATGTCATACTATCGATTGTCTTGTCTCTCTACAAACTCTATACCAGGAAACGTCAGTCTTTTTTGTTTTAGCCCACCTGCAGTTTGCAATAGAAAGGAGGATTTAGCAAAATGGGTGTTGTCTCAAAGGAGGTATAAGATAAAAAGTTCCCATAAAGTTCATTCCGTCTAGTCCGTAATTACGTTGAGTGAATTGGAAATATACATCTGAAATGTCAAGTGTGAAGGTGGACATCCTGCATTTCTTCACTAGACGATGTAGGTTTTGAGACAGCTTAAATTATTAAGTTATTGTCGGGAAGGGACTCTTCCTTCTCCATACTTCTATAGATGGAAACTTCTGTAAATTTCCCCCTTCTACAATTCGATTGTTGGTAGTGCTGCTTTATCTTCCCCACTATCTTCTATCTCCTCATAACACCAAATAGCAGGAAGTAAGTTGTATGTGGTTTTTAAGCATATTACTACTGTGCAGGTGCATAGCTAAAGTAGTTTTAACTGTAAGCCCTTTGAGGCAGGGATGTGATTTGTATGATGTGCTAATAAACCATACACACCTCTGTAGATTGTCCCTTGCTATGGCTGATAGAGGGCTGTATGATCCAAGAAAGCTTTATATTATTACTAATGTGGTGAATTAAATGATCCAGTAGAGCAGTGGTTTTCAAACTGGGATACGCTACTCCTTAGGGATACGTAAAATTTCGTCGAGGCATGTGAGGAAAAAGCCTGTATTGGCAGACAATGCATCATGTGATCCCTTACAGACCTTAACCTCTCCCCCTCCTCACCCCCCCGACCCTCCCCGTTTTCACAGGTATATTATGACCCTTCCTCCAATGGGGGTACACAGTCAACTGCATTATTTGGAAGCTTAAAAAGTTTGAAAACCGCTGCAGTAGAGAATAGGGGCAAGATCATATTCGTTGTAAATGATAGGAGCCTCCAACTTCCATGATGAGGGTAGGATTTGATGAGAAAAACGATGCTTTCCCTTATCCTTGTACCCAGTTTATATTCCTGCCTCAGTTATTGGTTTAGATAAGATACCTTGCTAGGAAAAAAAAAAAAATCCCCATTATCATAGCACCTCAGTGCCTCACAATCCTCAATGTAGATATTTTCAGAATACTTCCTCTGAGGGAAATGTTGTTATCCCCATTTTACAGATAGGACAGTGAGGCACAGAGAGACTCAGGTACAGATTTCTAAGAAGTATTTCAGCATTGCAAGACCTAAGTACTATTGACTTCAGTGAAACTTAGGGTCCTAAGTCACATAGGCCTTGCATTGCTGAGCGAGTAATGTCCATATTTTTAGATGCATTTAGGTCTTAATGACTTGCCCAAGGTCACACAAGAAGTTTGTAGTGGAGTAGGGACCTGGGTCTCTTGAGTTCCAGGCTAGTGCTTAACCCCTGGATTACCCTTTCTTTGTAAAAGTTGTAGGGTAATGCTAGATAGTGACTGTTGGTCCAAAGTGATGGCTGTGATGTTTCTATTTCTATTTATCTTACCTGTAAACTGGGGTGTCAGTCTCTGGACTAGAAAAGCCAGATCACAATCTTGATGTCTGTTTAGCACAGGGAAGGTGGTGATTTAGGATCCCTTTTTGTGATCCTATGTGGCTGCTGGAGAGAGAAGTGCAGTTCATGTCTAGCCATTAAGGCCTTTACTCCCACTGATAAATCACAGTTTAAAAAACTGAGCATGAAGCTCACCTGTTTGGATTAGTGGATTTGAATTACAGAAATTCAATTCACAGGTATGAAGTTGCTTATTGACAGCCACTCTTGCATGCCCCACAGTCAAGGAGGAGAATGGCTTCTTCTCAAACCGCTTTTATGAATTAACCTCCAGAAATTTCCTCCCTAAATTAGTGTTTTGTGGATTAATCTACAGTATTGTTTGTTTCAGAGTGGTAGCCGTGTTAGTCTGTATCAGCAAAAACAACCAAGGAGTCCTTGTGGCACCTTAGAGACTAACAAATTTATTTGGGCATAAGCTTTCATGGGCTAGAACCCACTTCATCAGACGCATGGCAGAGTTGCTTGCTGCACTGATGCCGAGCACGCTGTTCACCTCAATATGTGGTCTCTATCTGTCTTGTGAAGGGACAATAGGGCAGCTTGGAAAGCTCAATTTTTATTAGTAAGCGCGCTTGAAGTTTAGAAGCAGCAGATCAGATTTCAGACTTCAAGCTTGATTCTGGGTTTTTTTTTTTTTAGGCCAGCAGAGTATGGGGATGCTGTAGATGCAGTGTGCTCGGTTTTCTGGGGTGAAGGAGCATTTTTATGTTGTGTTTTATGATTGTGGTATTAACATACTGTGTGGGGAGCCACAACCAAAGGGTTGGAGGCAGAAAGCCTTTGATTGTGGTAAAGAAAACCAGGAAATCTTGTAGGAGCCACCATATTCCCAATTTTTTTGGAGAGGTGTCACGGATTGTCTCAGTACAATTTAGTTTGTAAAATTGAATGCTTTTTATTATACTTCATACAAATACACCAAAGGCTATTGCATTAAAGTATAAGCTGTTGTTGTCTCTTGTAGAAATGGTCATTCTCTTTCCCGAGCAAAACAATACTCTGAATTTAGTTTCAAGAAAGTCTTGAGAAAAGTTGTCACCAAAACATCCAGCGTAAGCCTTACCTCTCACAGGCCTTAACATTCTGGAAAGATCAGATGAATTCTGATCAAGATGGTTTAACTGTATAATATAATGGTGTTTCTTTTAAAAGCATTTTAGCAATCTGAGGAACTTTTAAGGTTTAGGTTGAAAGAAGCACAATTTTGTGCTTCTCTTAATATTTTGTCTCTTGCAAGACTTCCATTTGTATGGACAATAGAAAAGTTTTAGGTGAACCAGAATATACATGTTAATTCCTTTTACATTAGGAAACATTAGGTGTGACATTGGGAACCTGTCATGCCATTTGGAAGGAAAGAAGAATGTGCCAGCAGAAAGAAATTCAAGTGGATCCACATTTCTGTACCTAAAAAGAAGTTTGAATCCACATCAGGTTTCGTTAGGGCTTGTAAACAATGGAAAGTAAGTAGCATCTCATTTTAATAACTACATCTGCTTTCTGACTGGGTAATACTTGCTGACACACATCTAATCAGTGAACAACGCAAGGGACTAATAACCTCCTAGTCAAAAAACACGGAGGAGTGTATGCAAGTTTGGAAGTCTCAGACTTCTGAGTTTTAAACTTCAGTTGCACAACAGAATCCTTGTGCCGCCAAAGACAAGATACTTAACTTTTCTGCATCCATTTCCACACTTTGTAAAATGGGGAGAATAGTTGCCTATTTAACTAGGGTATTGTGAGGATTAGTTAGTATTTGTACAATGTTTATAACATGTAAAGTGCTATATGTGTCCTTAGTATTAAGAAATAGAGTAAGAAAATGGTTATGGGATGTGCAGGTATATAAAACATTTTTGTATATCTACAGTATACTGTATTATTGCCATACTGTGTAACATTAGTTGTTCAAGTATAAAATTTAAAACCACTGCACTTAACACATTTAATTTTATCCAGTAGAATACTGCATTTTAAAGCGTGGGTTCTCAGTTGCTAGCCAGGAAGGAAACAGCATATTATAAAGTGGATGAATTTTGTTTATCTTGTCATGTCCCATTGTGCACATCTTTCAGTTTTTGTAATGTATTACTTGCATCAAGGGCTCTGGGTTTATGATTTCTAACCCAAAGCCAATGTGTAATTCTTGATGAAACTTGAGTGGTGGAATGCAGCTGTGACTAGACAGTGAACAATTGTCTGTAACTATATGCTGTAGAGATCTCAACATTGTTTAGAGCATTCCATTCATTATGTTTAATAAAATAACCGATTGTAGCTGTAAGGTAATCTGTAACATTTGGGACTTCATCCTGCAGTCCCTGCACACACACATCCCACTGATTTGAACAGAGATTTTGTGTTACAGGTTTGATACCTTAAATATTAAATGGGGGGAGGGGGAAGAGATGAATTGTAATACTCTAGAGTTTTAAGATCCAGTAATTCACACAAGCAGTATTTAAAGAATGAAAAGTGAGATCATCCATTTCATAGGATAAAAAAAAACTATGGGTTGCTCCTTAATACCTGAGTGATGAGCATGTAGGGCCACGTTTTCAGAGATTTGTGTGCATCCAGCACAAGCATGCAGTTATGGTTTACAATACCATGCACTGGGATGCATGCAGCTTGGAAAACCTACTGCTTAATTTATACATTTCCTCATTAGCTATCAATTGTATTCTTCTTCTTGCCCTCCCTTTTAGGGCTAGATAATCAGATGGTGTAAACAAGCATAGATCCATTTATTTCAATGCACATACTTATTTTCGAGTTAATCTTGCTAACATAATTTTTGTTACATGAGTGTAGAGCAGAGAACTGGAATCAGGCAGCCTGGTTCTGTTCTTGAGTCTGTCACAGTGTTGCTGAGCCACCTTGGCCAAATCACATAAACTCTCATTGCTAGGGTCCTTCCAAATTCCTGGCCGTGAAACAGGTGTCAGACCATGAAATCAAGCTATTGGATGGGAGGGGCAGGGCTGGGGGCACCCCAGCCAGGGGCTCCTACCTGGTCCCTGGCTCCAGTTGCTAGTCCCTGCCCTCCTCCCCGGGCTGGGAATGAATGGGACTTAATCTTCCCCTGCACAGCTGCTCAGGGGGATCAGACCCACCTCGGGGTACCTACCCCAGCTGCAGGAAGATCTGGGGCTGGGCAGGGAAGAGCAAGTCCTGTCCCTCCCCAGCCCAGCTGGGACTAGCAGCTAGGAGGACTCCCAGCAGCATGGGGGAGGTCAGACTCACCTCCACCTCCAGTAACCTCCTGTGACTGCAGGAAGTTCTGGGGCTGCTGCCTTCAGAACCTAGCTCTGAAGGCAGCGCAGAAGTGAGGGTGGCAATCCCATGGACCGTGCCTTTTCCCCCTCCCCCCCACACACAACAGCTTTGTGACCCCCCACCCCCATGACTCCCTTTTCGGTTGGGACCCCCACGGTTACAACATCCTGACATTTCAGATTTAAACATCTGAAAATGTGAAATTGACTAATTTTCAAATTCTGTGGCCTTGAACTTGACCAGAATGGACTGTGAATTTGATAGGCTCTACTCATTGCCTGTGACAGTCTTGAGATCTTTGGATGAAAGGTGGTATGTAAGTGCATCAGCAGCACTATTAGCAGTCTGCAGACTGCAAAATGAGTTGGGAAAAAAAATTTAGAGATTCAAGTACTTCTTGGCTGAGGTTTTTTCCAGGTGGAGTAGTGGATTTAGACATGTCTTCCATTAATTTCAGTGGAAAATACCTAAATTCCCTAGATTGTTTCAATTCAAGTCTTAAGTTTAGCAAGTGAACAGGGACTGAGCTTTCAAAGCAATCATGAATAGCTTTTGAATAGTAACTACTTCTTACTTGATTTCAACTTCTTTTTAAATGGGTGAAACTTTCCTGTCTATATTATTTGGATCTAATGACCTTCAAAATCTTGTTTTTGCAAAAACACACTTGAATTATAAAAGCACAGGAAAAATGCTTGAAGTTCCCAGACTATTTTTCCTGTTTAAAACTTAAACATGGTCCAACAGAACTTCCTTCAAACTTTCTCCTCCCCCCCCTCCCCCCCCCCCCAAAAAGAGAAGCTGATTGGGTGAAACTTTTACAAAGCATGAAGTCGTAGCTTGGAAGAGATTTGATTTTTACATCTGAAGCTTGCATCCTCGATTAAAAAAGGGTGAAGGTGGTTATATGTAAGAGAGACTGGAAATTAAAAGTAAATCATGAAAGTACCATCAATAGCCCAGATCAGTAGTGTGAAAAACACGCTGGTAACTAGGCTCTAGTTTTGCAGTGTCTAGAGAACAAACAAAAAAATGAAAACAACTTTTTGGAACCTACATTAGGTCTAACTTGTAAATGGAAATATTTACTGGAAATTACTAAGGCATGATCTTGCAAATAGATGCACAAGAGTAGATGCTTATGCCCCTACAGGCTCCTGTTGATGGGAATCCATAGAAACATAAGGTCCATTCTGGCAGATCTGTTTGCAGGATCAGGAAATAAATTATGAAATAAGGACTTGATCCTGCATTCCTTACATATCCAAAACTACGTTGACTTAAAGGGAAAGCAGAATCCAGCTCTAAATGGAATGCTCTGTTAATGAGCGTGTTTAATCACTTGCAGTAAAATCGATGTTAGCAATATTTTTCTTCAAAAGCACAAGTTTTGTGCATCAATGCAGTGTACATGGTTTTTCTACTTACAAGATGCATCTGAGGTGCATTGACTCTCCATTTAACTTGCGGGTTGTGACATTGATACTAATATGCGATAGCAAAATGCTAGTCTTTAGAATGTCCACATTAAGCATGAGTTGTTTCTATACATGCTTGACTGCAAATTTTGCCTTGATTAATTTTCAGGAATGCACAGAAGCAGCAGTAAGGGAAATGGAAAGTGTACTGTAAGCCATAGCCTGTTTCTTTAACCCTTGCGTGAAAGAGTTCCCACATTACATTTTGGTTTAAATTCTGTTAGTCAAAATGGATTCCATAAATACTATCAGCAAAAAGTTTTGTTCCCTAAACCTAAAATAAGAACTTCACATGGCTATTAAATTTCTTTGTTGCATTTTGTATATAAACAGTCTGACATCCAAGAGCATGTTAAGCCAATTAAGTATCTTTCTTTTAATATAGGAAAATAATAAGATTTTAATATTTTTTCTAAATTTGAAATACATTGTAAGACTCTTAATTAAAACTGTTAACTTAAGCTAATTTTTAAAAAGCCCCAACGTTTTCTTTAAATCTCTATCCCAAGCCCAAAAACAAACCTTAAAAATTTGACTTCATAGGGAGCATGATTGGACCTGAAGGAGGGAAATATGTTGAAGGATTTTAAAATATGTCCTTTTGACAGTTTGGTAGTCATTTCTGGATGGCTGGATATGTATATCTATCTCTAATCTATTTTTTTCCATGTGTAGTTTTTGGAGATTTTCTGATTTAACTGAAGGGAGTGAGAATTTGAGGTGATTTTTAATTTTTTTTTTTATTGGGGGGCAGTCAACTTGAGAATTCTGAGTGTGTGCTAATTTTAGCAGATGTATTATACTGTATAGTGTGAGAATTGTTACATATCTATCCACAGTAAATTTATTTGAAAAATAGAAGTTCAAAGATCATGATGATAGTGATTCTAATACCAAGTTGTTACAGAGAAATAACTGTATAGTGAGTGATGTGAATTGGACATGCAGAGCTGGGAACTATATAACCATAGGGGATGGGGGGAAGAGTAGGATAACAAATCAGTAACTGTGTTACATCTCTGTTCTGGTGGAGGCAACTGTGGTTTAGACTAAAAATAACTTTTTCCCTACCTACCTTGTCCACAATTATATGATGGATTTATCTGCTCTAATACCAAAATAAGGGATAAAACTATCTTGAAATGTATTGTCAACCATTTCCAATATCAATATTTTATTTACTTTCAAGAATTCAAGACCATTTATGATTTGGCAGTAAACAAATAACGTTTTATAGAATCCTAGGTCCCTGCCATTTCAAACTCCTATTTAGGTCATCTGGTTATCTCCCTGATAGTTAGTATTGTTACTTACAGTACATTTAAAGCTATCCTGGACAAAATACGAGAGTGTGTCAGATCATGGGACTCCCTCTACTTCCCTGGAAGACTTCCACATTCCACACCTTACTGTGTTTCACTCTCATGAAATTTCTCCTGATATTCACCCTAATTCTTCCCTTCAGCAATTTCGATTCTGTAACTTCTAGCAATATCATGTATCATTCTACATAATTCCTCTCCATATTTATACTGTTGAAATAACTGTTGCCAGTTATCATAGTACGTTTAGATGGCATCTGTTAGCCAAGTATTAATGGGAATTCCCACTAAAAAGATTTCAAGACTGTCCAAGACATAATCGCACACTTATGAGAAACTACCTTTCCAATCACAATTACTGTCAACTGCTAATAGTCTAGGAAAAACACACCCCACTTCAAACATTTAAATTGTAGATATTCAAGGTTAGTAATTAAAGGATAAAATTGAGGTTGAGTATTTAATGGTAATAGGGAAGAAATAATAGAAACTTATGGTCTGGTTTTCCTGTTTTCCCTTAATCTTTCTCCCTCAATTCCAGCTGAAGTCAATGGGAAGTGTGTGTGCTCCACACCTATGAAAATGAGGCTCTTAGTTGTCGTCCTAGTAAGATAGAGGGACATGCTTTACAGAACGTTGTCTGGGAACCAGGAATAAACTACAGTAGAACCCCATTTAACCAAGCCTCCATTATCTGGCTCTCCATATTTATCAAAGCACCAGCTGCCCGGGGCAGACAGTGGCCGGGGCTTGAGAAACCATTCTCTCTGGTTTATCCGGATTTTTGGTTATCCGATCTGGCTCTAGTCCCAGATAGATTGAATAACCGGGGTTCCACTCGAGTTTTAATACCAGCTCAGCAACTGGTCCCCCTGTTGTGTTGAATGAGTCTCTTCAAGGAACACTCAACTTGCAATTTTTTTTGTTAAACTGACTAGATCTCAAGTAGCTTCATGTACTAACCTGCCTCTGATTTATTCTCTCCCCCCCCCCCCGCCAATCTTGTGGTTTTGCATAAACATTTTTCCAGTCATGTTTCCTTCTCTCTTTAAAAATTATCTTCTCTGTGGAATAGACCCCGACTAGCAGAATATGTAGGAGAAATAGTAAACAGTCTAAACACAGAGGACTCTCAAATTCACAAAGTAAACAGTCTGAAGAAAGGTTTTATTTTTGTAGGTGTTACTTGTGATAATAGGGGGAAAGGTCAGGTAGGTGTGAAGTTTTAAGTTGGCAGTATCCTTTTAATTTTCTCAAGCATAAAATCAGACCGTTCCGAAAGTTAATGCGTTAATTATAAAATGCCATGTAATAACTATTTTTTGGAACCTAGATGCACTATGATGGGTACTAAAAAAAAAAAAAAAAAGTCATCAAAACTACCTTTTAAATGAGTTGCTAATCCTTTTAAAATTTTATTTTACTGATTTTTTCCAAAGTAAAGTTGAATGATAATTCATAATTCATATGAAATTTTGCAAAATTAGTTATCTGTCTAGTTCACTGTTTCCCTAACTCTGGAAAGTTGAGCCCTTCTTCAGGAGAATGAAACGAACTGCACCTCCTTTTGATCCTGCCTGAGGAAGTGATCCCACTTTTTAGGAAACACTAGTCTAGTTGAATAGGCAACATGATACTCAAATTTTGAAAATGCGCAAGGGGCAAAGCTATACTTAGGGAGAGGCACTACCGGTTTTTAAAGAATAAATATTAAACCTGAGCTATAAAAATCTATTTACTTTCAGAAATGAATTTTATATGCTATACATATTGGGAGTACTGTGCTGACCTTAACTTTTTTTCTCCCTTTAGAATATGGTATCAAGTTTTCGAGTTTCTGAACTACAAGTGTTGTTGGGCTTTGCTGGACGTAATAAAAGTGGGCGCAAACATGACCTCCTGATGAGGGCACTGCATTTATTGAAGAGTGGCTGCAGCCCAGCAGTTCAAATTAAAATCCGAGAGCTTTATAGGCGTCGGTACCCAAGGACTATTGAAAGTCTGTCTGACTTGTCACCTATAAAACCTTCAGTTTTCAATTTGGATAGTAGCTCCTCTCCTGTGGAACCTGACTTGGCTGTTGCTGGAATCCACCCACTACCTTCTACTTCAGTCACCCCTCAATCCCCTTCGTCGCCTGTTGGTTCTGTGCTGCTTCAAGACACTAAGCCTCACTTTGAGATGCAGCAACCATCACCTCCAATTCCACCTGTCCATCCTGATGTTCAGCTAAAAAGCCTCCCATTTTATGATGTGCTTGATGTTCTCATTAAACCTACAAGTTTAGGTAAGTGTTTGCTTAATTTAAGACTGACTAAAGCAACCATCATTTTGATCATTACATCTGATCAGAAAATCCAGATCCATAAAATAGTGAGCTTCCCAAATTAGACATTTGTATAGAGGTCAATATTTCCACTTTGTAAAGACAGTAAATGCTGCTTGGCATTTTATAAATTGCTTTAATTTCCACTCTCAGAAGCAATAATGTTCTTTACCTGCAGCCAAGTGACATTCAAAATCATGGTTCTTTTCTGCCTTTCAAAATACTAAAGAAATTACTTCCTATATGATCTTTGCAGCAAAATGTACCTATGATCAGTATAAGCAAGGAGAAACCTACAAGGGCCAGTAGAAAATGGATTTTGGAAAATAATTTTTGATCCTTGTGTGTGATCACAAATTGCGCTGTCACGTTGCTAGAAGGAAGTTGTCAAGGCTAGCTTGTCCTCCAGCTACAGAAAATTTGAGATGTTTGTTTTCAGGGTAGGGTCTGAAGAGCCTCGCTCTTCCATAATGAATCTGACATTATACCAAATGAGTGAAGTAGATTTAATCATTTGATGAATGTTGGTTGTGCAGAAATGATTGTTCACCTTACCTGTTATTGACTGAGGCTATGGCTACACTTGCAGAGTTTTTGCGCTGTCCGTTTCACCAGTGATAGGGAACCTGTAAAAGAAAAGTGCCGGTTTGTGTTCTCACTTACTTCCACAGGCATCAGATCGTGTTCACATTTGCAGCACTTCCATCGCCGATGAGAGCAGCGCACTGAGGGGAACTATCCCACAGTGCAGCTCTCTCCATTTTGAGGCTAGGCCTTGTGGGAAAGGGGGGTGATCGCGGGGCATCCTGGGTCCCTGCACAGCCTCCTCTCCCCAAACACTGATCAGCTCCAGTGGCTCAGCATGGCTCTAAGCAGGGGATCGTTTGCTCCGATAAGTGAGCGCTTGCCAAGAAAACAGGAAGGGGAGTTTCAAAGTTCCCGGGGCTTTACAGGGGGAGGGTCGGATGTCTGTTTACCTGGCAGCAGAACTGCTCGCCAGAGTGGTCACCTTAGACACTGTGGGATATCCTCAGGACGCTAAAAGCTGTGTGAACAGGAAGAACGTGTCTTCACTTGCGTATCACCGGTAAGAACTGTACGCATCTCGTGGAAGTGGTTTTCTGTTTGCGGTGAAACTTTCACCGCAAAAAGTCATTGGAAAGTGTAGATGCTCTCGCGGTTTTTGCATGGAAAAAGGGACTTTTTGTGCTTTAAATGGCAAGTGTAGACATGCCGTGACTGTTTTTATTGGAGTACAGAATAGAGCTGTTGTGTGCACTACAGCAATTTGAAGTCCTGCTTATCCTCAGGCCCAGATTTTAAAGGTATTTAGGCCTTGGTGCACTCAGTGTTGCAATGCTTATGTGATTTTAGGGGCCTAAATCTCATTTTCAAAAGTGATCTAGTCCAAGGCTCTAAGTGCCTAGATCACTTTTGAAAATGAGATTTAGGCTCCTAAATGATATAGGCGTTGCAACGCTGAGTGCACTAAGGCTTAAATACCTTCAAAATCTGGGTCTAAATTCAGCTCCTTGAAAACATAATATTGTATCTTTGTGAATGTTGGTTTCTGCTTCTCCCGCGGGGGGGGGGGGCCCAGTTCAGTTTGTTGCATCACATTTAATATTCATGCCTTTAAGACTGCACATAAGGTGGTCTCTACCTCTATCTTTGCTCTCATTTTCCCTCACGCTCCCTGCTTATTGTGGGGATTTTTCTTTTCCTAATTACTTTCTTTTTTTCCCCTCCCCTCTTCTGTACCTGCCCGCATGACTAGGATAGACTATTTTGTCGTTCGTTAGTAGCTCCCTCTTTCCTTAAAACCCATTTCTTCACGCAATCTTTTATAAGTGATCCCTATACTCTCTCTCTCAATTGAACTTAATCTTTTGAATTGTAAACTCCACAAGGCAAGGATTGTATCATTTTCTGGTTTTGTACAGTACCAAGCACGCTGGTGCTGAGCGAGTGATATAACAACTAGGGCTGTCGATTAATCAGTTAACTCATGCAATTAACTAAAAAAAAAATAATTGCGATTAATTGCAGTTTTAATCAAACTGTTAAACAATAGAATACCAATTGAAATTTATTAAATATTAGTGAATGGTTTTTCAACATATATTGATTTCAATTACAACACAGAATACAAAGTGTACAGCGCTCACTTTATATTATATTTGATTACAAATATTTGCACTGTAAAAATAAAAAATAGTATTTTTTAATTCAGCTCATACAAGTACTATAGTGCAATCTCTAGCGTGAAAGTGCAATTTACAAATGTAGATTTTTGTTATGTTACAGAACTGCACTCAAAAACAAAACAATGTAATACTCTAGAGCCTACAAGTCCACTCAGTCCTACTTCTTGTTCAGCCAATCGCTCAGACAAACAAGTTTGTTTACATTTACAGGAGATAATGCTGCCCGCTTCTTATTTACAATGTCACCTGACTGTGAGAACAGGCGTTAACATGGCACCTTTGTAGCCAGCATTGCATGGTATTTACGTGTCATACATGCTAAACATTAATATGTTTGCTTGTAATGCTTTGGCCACCATTCCAGAGGACATGCTTCTATGCTGTTGATGCTCGTTTAAAAAAAAATGCATTAAATTTGTGATTGAACTCCTTGGGGGGAGAATTGCATGTCTCTGCTCTTTTTTTTTTTTTTAACAACCTGCATTCTAACATATACTTCATGTTTATAGCAGTCTTGGATGATGATCCAGCACATGTTGTTTGTTTTAACAACACTTTCATTGCAGATTTGACAAAACACAAAGAAGGTAACAATGTGAGATTTCTAAAGATAGTGACCGCACTTGACCCAAGGTTTAAAAATCTGAAGTGCCTTCCAAAATCTGAGGGAGGAGGTGTGGAGTGTGCTTTCAGAAGTCTTAAAAGAGCAACACTCCGATGCAGAAACTCTAAAACGTGAACCACCAATACAGAAAATCAACCTTCTGCTGGTGGCATCTGACTCAGATGATGAAAATGAACATGTACTGCTTTGGATCGTTATCGAGCAGAACCTATCATCAGCATGGTTGCATGTCCTCTGGAGTGGTGGTTGAAGCATGAAGGGACATATGAATCTTTACCGCATCTGACACGTAAATATCTTGTGAAACTGGCTACAACAGTGTCATGTGAACACCTGTTTTCCCTTTCAGGTGACATTGTAAACAAGAAGCAGGCAGCATTATCTCCCGCAAATGTGAACAAACTTGTTTGTCTGAGCAATTGGCTGAACAAGAAGTAGGACTGAGTGGACTTCTAGGCTCTAAAGTTTTACATTGTTTTATTTTTGAATTCGGGGCGGGGGGGGGGAGGTTGTACATAAATCTACATTTGTAACTTCAACTTTCATGATAAAGAGATTCCACTACAGTACTTATGTTGGGTGAATAGAAAAATACTATTTCTTTTGTTTTTTACAGTGTAAATATTTGTAATAAAAATAAATATAAAGTGAGTGCTGTACACTTTGTAATTGAAATCAATATATTTGAAAATGTAGAAAACATCCAAAAATATTTAAATAAATGGTATTCTTATTGTTTAACTGTGATTAATGACGCGATTAATCGCAGTAAATTTTTTTTAAATCGCTTTACAGCCCTAATAATAACTGTGTGTCTTATTTGGCTTGTTAATTTTTCAGAGCTGTGAACATGTCTTAATGATATAATAAATTATTGATGGTAAGTAATGGCTTGTTCCATTAGTGTGAATAACTACCACAGTTAGATCTTCAGCATGATCGTGTTCAACTGGCAACCTTTTTGGAAAAATACTTCTATATGGATACAGAATTACTTTAAACAAGGATGCAAGTGTAATCCAACTATTTATATATCCCTATAGCATGCTTCATTGGGTTACTACTAACCAGGTAGTCTAACGCAGTTTCTTCGTGTATTGGTACAGCCTGGAAGAGAGTAGTGCACCTGTCTTGGTTTTAGCCAGTGGCTAGATCTGGTTTTGGAAACATTTTAGATGTTCCAGATCTTGGGGTTGGTTTGTATGGTAGTATGTGTAATTTTTCTGGGTTGGTTTGTTTTTGTTTTTGAGGAGGAAGGTAGAAAACCTGCATGAATTTTTTTTTTCTCCCCAATATTTCAACCAGCTCTGGCAGCGTCTGTATCTTCCAGGGTGCACAGCATGCTGTAAGTGAGTTTGCTGACAGAGAAATGTGAGGCAATGAACACACTAAGTGTTTTTGTTTTTGTTTTTTTTGAATCTACATCAATGTAAACTGTTTCTCTACAATGGCTATGATAAAAAGGAAACTGATTAGGTCTTGAAAATGACTTGATATTGAGTATTGCAAGCACTGAACCAAGAACAAACAAATCAACATACTGCAAGGAAGTTGTAATTGAGATTTGGTGGTTGTCAGTTTTTCTTTTAAATTAAGACATTTATTAAAATAAATTTTACTTAAAGTTTTGTGGATTGTTTATAAACAATCTACGTATATTACTATTCTTAAATGGCAGGGTACAGGATAACTGTTTTTTCACTGTTGTATATCCTGAACCAAAAGTTGAAACTAGTCTGAAGTACTCTGGAAAATATGGCTGTATGTAGCAGGTACTCAAGCCATGGCTCAAATGAAAGTCCCCATGTGCTAGATTAAAGACAGAGGTCCTAGCCTTTGTAGATATTGGATGTTTATATACTGTGGTGTTGGGTGCCAATATAAGGACACAGATCATTAACAAGGAAAAAAGAACATAAGAATGGCCATACTGGATCAGACCAATGGTCTTCTCTAACTCAGTATCTTGTCTTCTGACAGTGGCCACTACCAGATATTTGAGGGAATGAAGAAAGAGGCAATTATTGAGTGATCCATCCCTAGTCATCCAGTCCCAGCTTCTGGCAGTCAGAGGCTTAGGGACATTGGAGCATGGGGTTGCAGCTCTGACCATCTTGGTTAATAGTCGTTGATGGACCTATCCTCCATAGAATAACCTAGTTATTCTTTTGGCCTTCACAGCATCCCCTGGCAATGAGGTTTATAGGTTGACTGTGAGTTGTGCGAAGTACTTCCTTTATGTTTGTTTAAAACCTGCTGCCTATTAATTTCATTGGGTGACCCCTGGTTCTTGTGTTATGTGAAGTGGTAAATAACACTTTCTTATTCACTTTCTCTAATCGGTTCATGATTTTTTTCAGACCTCTATCAGGCCTCTCTCTCTCTCTCTCTCTCTCTTCCCCTCCCTCCCTCCCCCCAGTTCTCTTTCCTAAGCTGAATTGTCCCAGTCTTTTTAATCTCTCCTTGTATGGAAGCAGTTCCATACCCCTGATCATTTTTGTTGCCCTTCTCTGTACCTTTTTAAATTCTAGTATGTCTCTTTTGCAATGGGATGGCCAGGACTACATGCAGTATTCAAGGGGTGGGTGTACTATGGATTTATATAGTGGCATTATATTTTCTCTTATGTATCCATTTCCTAATGGACTCTAACAAGGACCACTTTTGCTTTTATAATACTAATGTCAATTAGTAGAGTCAGCATAGGAAACCTTCCCAAAGAGATCTGGGGTCAAATTTTGATATACATGTGCATGGCTTGTTGGCGGGGATAGCATTTTCCTTACAGAATTCAGTACATTTTCTTTAAAAGATGACTAATATTGGAGTGAAATTTCACTTATTTTTTTTGCATCTGTATGCCCTTGAAAACAATGAAAGTGAAACCATATCCTGCAACTGCAATGAGATATGGCATTCCAGCTCTATGTTTTGAGAGCAATGCTAGTTAAGTACCTCTCTATCTTCTAGTGGTATTGAAGCTTCATTTTGTTGTTAGTATTTCTGTAGGGCGTTTAAATTTTAAAAGTACTGTGCATTGTGCCTCTAGTGATCTCCACTTTCGGGTGGCTTGTGGAGCTGCTTTTGTTTTAGTCATGATGAAACACTTAATTTTGATTTAGGGATATTCTTTTGTAGCCAAGTGCAGATTTCATATAGGATTTTTAGAAGGTTTCTTTACCATATAAAGTAACAGAAAAGCTCCTGGTTCATGCTTATTTAATCTGTTGCAGGTATTTATTTGTAAAAGTAACTGATAGTCTTGACAGATAACGTTAAATTAGACAGAGTATAGAACCAAACAGCAAAGTTTCCTTAAATGATTATTACAGTGGGAACGACCGGTAATATGGGGAGACTGGATAAAAATTAATGCTAAAACTAGGAAGAGGAAATGGACAGGTATTCCCACCTTGAGAAGCTGGCCACAATATAAAAGCATAATTGTGCTACATGTTTGCATTCCTGAAGAAATTAAACCCTTCTCCTTGTTCCCTACCGGGTATCATGCTTATGAAGTCACTTTTTAAAAAATGTGTTCAGCTGCAATATTTTTCAGCCTTTCAAAGCCATAAGCATCCTCAAGGATGGGGTGAGATGGGCCAGTAAGACCCTCTCCATTAACTTGCAAATTGTGAAGAGGAGTGATATCGGGCAGTTGTTGGCAGCATCATTTGTTGGCTTCCCACGTTTGAAGAGGGCAGTGACTATCACTTCATGACAGCTTTTTAGGCTTGTCACCTGCTAAGTATTACTAGCTATCTTTTAAGAGTTCTCAAGGTGAATAACGCTGCTGATAATCTATCAAGAAACTCATGCTGCAAACTGCAAGATGCAACATTCATGGTTATGAACTCATTGCTACTGTGAATGATGTTAAGTGTGGCCTGGGCATGGTCTTAAAGATGTCTCAGTCCTGGAGGACCTCAAGACCATGGGAATTTCTGTTGCTGCAGTAAGAGCTTGGACAACTGACCGTAATGAATGCTTGCAGACCTCCAAATCTTGAATGGCTGAAGCCTGTATTACCATTCTCTCCCCTCTCCTCCCCTCCCCCCCCCAAATTTGGCTTTGTACTTTGGTGACTTAAATAGCTACCACTCACAATAGGGCTATAGCAGACATGATGCAGTTGGTGGACCTCATTTGCAGATGTCTACCTTCTTTGTTTAAGTTCAAAATCAGGGACTTTTTGCTCTGGCAGATAGAACACTGAACACAAACCAGACCTCTGCTTTCTGATGAAAGACAATAGTGGTTTTCCTCTGAAAGCTTCACGAACAGTGCTTGGAAACTTTGCTTGCGGCCAACACTGCTCTGCTATTCTGCATGTCCGTTTAGCTGTGCATTGCATATGCCACAGTAATTATAGAAAGGATACACCATATCTGGTCAGTCCCAGGAATCTCTGACCGCCTTGTTTATCTTTTTACCAAAGGTGCTGTGAAACATGTTCCTCATAGCTATCGCATGGTCTATGCTTCTTGCTGGCAGCTGAAGAGTATGAGAAGAGCTATGATCTGGGCACAGCAAAAGCACTAATAGTCATTGAACTCTGCATGCCTGAAAAGATGGAACAAAATAATGGAGGGTCTTCACTACGCTTATTCTAGTAATAAAGCCTGGGCACTACTCTGTGAGCTTGAAGTCACTGACCTGGGAAAAACACTGTCAACCAAAAGTGACAGCCAATGCTGTCACCTCACCCTCCTTTGTAATTCAAAAACCAAAACTGACCTGTTTGGCTAGACAGAAGGTTTAGAAAGAGCTCTTTCTAAACATCCAACAAAGTTCTGCCACTTCACCTATATATCCCCGTATTGCATAGTAGAAGAAATCAAGGGTCTTGTAGCCACTAAAAAAGGAAAAGCTGCTCGCAAGGATAGCATTTATCCTGAATTCCTGAAGAATTTGGTGTCAAATGATGAGCATGGTTGGCAAATGTATCCACTGCCATACGTTCAATAGTAGAACAGTCATAGGTGGTTTCAGCTGGTGTCCATGTTAGACTAAGGCTGTACAAGTGATTTTGGGCGGTGGGGAGGAACATCACCACTCTTACTTAGCAAATGTGTTCTCTGTGCATATTCTGATTTAATAGAAGTCAATAGAAGTGTTTTACTTCTGTTAGCCTTGCACAATTGTCAATGAGTGCAAGAATTTTGCCTGATGAATTATTACCAGTGATGATGCAGAAGTCAAGAATTTTGCTTGACGTTTAGCTCCCAGGCTGTTTGCAGGACTGACCAGAAAAACACTTAAAAAAATTAAAAAATAAAAATAAAATTTGTAAACCAGGCATGCTTGAGCTAGAGTTTTATTCAGAGAGAGTGAACCCTTAAAACGCCATTTTTACTGTCCGTTTGAATGAAGTGCACATCAAGTTCTACAAATGAATATTTAGAGATTGGCTACAGCCAAGCCCTAAACAGGGCTTTACTTGGTGTAATTAGTTCCATATGAGGTTTTTTACATGAAATCTATCTAGATAATTAACTACTGGGGTGTGTGTGTGTGAGAGAGAGAACTGTTTTTAAAATAAAACAGACTTGGATTATGCACAATCCCATTTAGTAGACCCAGGAAGGCTCTTGAGACCAAGAACAAACAACTCACTGTGTGTATTTGAGAATTAGGGATTTGGAGGGTAAATAGACTCTTATGGTTGAGCAGCTAAGGAGTATAGTTATTCCCACATGACTTTTTGAAGGGATGAGTAGTTCATATATTTGCATACTAGCAATATAGTGTGGTGGTGGTGTTGGTTTTTTTTATCTTAAAAAACCAAACCGCACATAGGCAGGAGTATTACATTAGCCTTTCCAAATGATCATGAGAGTTTTACCAGCTCAGGCCCCAAAAAATACCTACAGGCCCCACCATTAACTCCCCTTCTGCATAGTAAGAACAACTTGTAATATTTTCTGGATCCTGACCTTTCCCACAATCTGAGATTTCTGGACTACTCCCTTCTTTAAATGCTGGCAGTCCAGGCTTTTCGAGGAGGCTCAGAGGCTTGGCCATGCCCCTTTTGCTCTTTCCCCAAATTCTCTGCCTCCAATGGTACAATCAATGTGGCAGTTCAGTGCTTCCAAGTTTGCCTGTTGCAATCCTAGTTTTTATAGGCAATTTTCGGAGCCATAGTGGCAAAATCTCTAAACCTTCACCCACTCTTCTCTGCTTTTAAGAGATGAAAATGTCATGGGCCTTTTCTCACTGACAGGGAGGACAAATGGAGAGCCCCTTGACTTGTCAACAAGTCTGAACATTCTACAGGCCATTATCCTCTGATCCCACTGAGGATTACCAAAAGAAACTACACCATCTGCTCAAGAAACTCCCTGAAAAAGCACAGGAACAGATCTGTACAGACACATGCCTAGGACCCCGACCAGGGGTATTCTATTTGCTACCCAAGATCCATAAACCTGGAAATCCTGGACACCCCCTCCCCCCCATCATCTCAGGCATTGGCACCTTAACAGCAGGATTGTCTGGCTATGTGGACTCTCTCCTCAGGCCCTACGCTACCAGCACTCCCAGCTATCTTCGAGACACCACTGACTTCCTGAGGAAACTAAAATCCATTGGTGATATTCCATCCTGGCCACTATGGATGTAGAAGCCCTCTACACCAACATTCCACACAAAGATGGACTACAAGCTGTCTGAAACAATATCCCCAATAATGTCACAGCAAACCTGGTGGCTGAACTTTGTGACTTTGTCCTCATCCACAACTATTTCACATTTGGGGACAATATATACCTTCAAGTCAGCGGCACTGCTATGGGTACCCACATGGCCCCACAGTATGCCAACATTTTTATGGCTGACTTAGGGGACGAGAGCTAAGGAAGCATTGTTCTAACACCCCTACTCTACTTGCGCTACATTGATGACATCATCATCTGGACCCATGGAAAAGAAACCCTTGAGGAATTCCACCATCAACTTCAGCCCAGACCATTCCACACAAGCCGTCCATTTCCTGGACACTACTGTGCTAATAAGCGACGGTCACATAAACACCATCCTATACCGGAAACCTACTGACCACTATACTTACCTACATGCCTCCAGCTTCCCTCCAGGACACCCCGCACGATCCATTATCTACAGCCAAGCTCTAAGATACAACATTTGCTCCAATCCCTCAGACAGAGACAAACGCCTACAAGATCTCTATCAAGCATTCTTAAAACTACAGTACCCACCTGCTGAGGTGAAAAAACAGATTGACAGAGCCAGAAACAGTACCCAGAAGTCACCTAATACAGGACAGGCCCAACAAAGAAAAGAACAGAACACCACTAGCTGTCCCCTTCAGCCCCCAACTAAAACCTCTCCAGCGCATCATCAAAGATCTACAACCTATCCTGAAAGATGATCCCTCACTCTCTCAGATCTTGGGAGACAGACCAGTCCTCACTGTCAATCACTTACAGACAGCCCCCCAACCTGAAGCAAATACTCCCCAGCAACCACACAACAAAAATGCTAACCCAGGAACCTATCCCTGCAACAAAGCCCGATGCCAACTCTGGCCTCATATTTATTCAAATGACAACATCATTAGCCACGCCATCAGGGGCTCGTTCTCCTGCACATCTACCAATGTGATGTATGCCATCATGTGCTAGCAATGCCCCTCTACCATGTACATTGGCCAAACCGGACAGTCTCTATGCAAAAGAATAAATGGACACATCTGACATCAGGAATCATAACATTCAAAAACCAGTAGGAGAACACTTCAACCTCTCTGGTCACTCAGTAACAGACTTTAAAGGTGGCAATTTTGCAACAGAAAAGCTTCAAAAACAGACTCCGAGTAACTGCTGAGCTTGAATTAATCTGCAAACTAGATACCATTAACTTGGGTTTGAATAGAGACTGGGGGTGACTGGGTCATTACACACATTGAATCTATTTCCCCATGTTAAGTATCCTCACACCTTGTCAAGTGTCTAAAATGGGCCATCTTGATTAGCTCTACAAAAGTGGTTTTTTTTGTTTGTTTGTTTTTCCTCCCCCTGATAATAGCTCATCTTAATTAATTAGCCTCTTACAGTTTGGTATGGGTACTTCCACTTTCTTATGTTCTGGTGTGTGTGTGTGTGTGTGTGTGTGTATCCACACACATATATTAAAAAACAAAACAAAACAAAAAAACTCTTCTTCTTACCATATGTTCCATTCTGTGCTGTAGCCCACGAAAGCTTATGCTCAAATAAATTTGTTAGTCTCTAAGGTGCCACAAGTACTCCTGTTCTTTTTGCGGATACAGACTAAGGCCTTGGCTACACTTGCAGATGTACAGCGCTGTGAGTTAAACCTGACTTCGTGCAGCTGAGTAGGGAAAGCGCTGCAGTCTGTCCACACTGACAGCTGCCCAGGGCACTGTCGTGGCCGCAATTGCAGCGCTATTGGGAGCGGTGCATTATGGGCAGCTATCCCACAGAGCACCTTTTCCCATTCTGGCACTGTGGGTTGTGGGAAGGGGGCGTGGGTGCGGGGCATTCTGGGTCCTGTCCCAACACCCCGTGATGCATCACTTCGCATCCCAGAAATTCCTTTGTTTCCGTTCACCTTTGGCGCCATCTTTCAACGGTTTCTGTGCAGCGTGATCTGTCTGCGGGAAATGGAGCCCAAATTGCTGAGGCGTATGCTGACTTATCTCGCCAGCACGTCACATTTGGTTGTCCAACTATTCCTTAAGATCCAAAGTGACAGTGACAGTGAGGAGTCAGACGATGCTATCGAGCCGCATAACGCGTATGACACGAAATTGCTTGTGGCATTCACGGACATGCTCAGTACCGTGGAACGCCGCTTTTGGGCTCGGGAAACAAGCACCGAGTGGTGGGATCACATCGTCATGGAAGTCTGGGATGACGAGCAGTGGCTGCAGAACTTTTGGATGAGAAAAGCCACTTTCATGGGACTGTGTGAGGAGCTTGCCCCCACCCTGCGGCACAAGGACACGAGATTGAGAGCTGCTCTGCCAGTGGAGAAGCAGGTGACTATTGCAATCTGGAAGCTGGCAACTCCAGACAGCTACCGGTCGGTCGCAAACCAGTTTGGAGTGGGAAAGTCGACCGTTGGAATCCTGTTGATGCAAGTTTGAAAGGCCATTAATCGCATCCTACTCAGAAGAACTGTTACTCTGGGTAACGTGCAGGAAATGGTGGATGGCTTTGCACAAATGAGGTTCCCTAACTGTGGAGATGTGATAGATGGGACGTACATTCCTATTCTGGCACCACCCCACCTAGGATCCGAGTACGTTAATCGGAAGGGGTATTTCTCTATGGTTCTCCAGGCGCTTGTGGATCACCGTGGGCGTTTCATTGACATTAACACAGGCTGGCCCAGAAAGGTGCATGATACACGCATCTTTCGGAACACTTGGCTGTTCAGGAAGATGCAGGCTGGGACTTTTTTCCCAGAGTGGAAGATCACGGTAGGGGAAGTTGAAATGCCCATTGTGATCCTTGAAGATCCCGCTTACCCATTAATGCCGTGGCTCATGAAACCCTACACAGGGAGCCTTGACAGCAGCAAGGAACAGTTCAACTACAGGCTGAGCCGGTGCTGAATGACTGTGGAGTGTGCCTTTGGCCATTTAAAGGCCTGCTGGCGATCTCTGTATGGGAAGCTGGACTTGGCCGAAAACAGCATCCCTGTGGTTATATCTGCGTGCTGTGCCCTCCATAATATTTGTGACTGGAAGGGTGAAAGCTTCACTCAGGCATGGACCTCTGAGGTTCAACACCTGGAGGCTGAATTTGCACAGCCAGAGAGCAGGGCTATTACAGGGGCCCAGCGTGGGGCTGCAAGGATTAGGGATGCCTTGAGGGAGCAATTTGAGGCTGAAAACCAGCAGTGATATTTGGTGCCCTGCATGGGAGTGAAGTGCAGTAGTTCCAATCTTTAGGAATCAGTGTTTGCTTAGCAGACAAGCAGACTTGCAGTACCTGTTTATTTCCTGGGCTAAGGAGTCTTTTACTTTATGCAATAATAAAGAATGTTTTCAAAACCAAAAAATCCATTTATTGAAAAGAAACAAGGGGGTGGAGTGGGGAACAGTACAATCCCAGATTCGCGTATGTCCTGTCTGGTGTGCTGTGCAGTGAGTGCTGCACTTCAGGACAGCTATACTGCATGGTGATGGGGGTTGAGTGCAGAGGGTAAGGGTCGTGGTTTTCAGGGCTGGGTGGAGAAGATACTGGTGTTGGAGGCAGCAGGTGGCGTGAAGAACATGGAGGTTGGGGAAAGTGGGTTGGAGGTGACAGTGGGGCACAACGGAAAGAGTTTTGGGACAAGGTCTGTAGGGAGGGGTGGCGTTTGCGGTACTGCTCCTCTTTCTGCATGGCTACCAGCTCCTGGATAGCGTCTGCTTGGCGCTCCAGGATGCTTATGAGCCTATCACTGCTTTGCTGCCGGTGCGCGGTGCTTTGCCGCTGGTGCGCTGCGTTTTCCTGGTGGATCCTGCTTTCTCTCTCCCTCCAGTCCTGTGCTTTCTCATTCTCTTTAATAGATTGCCGCATCACTTCTTGCAGCATGTCGTCTTTGCTTTTTCGCGGTCTCTTCCTGAGTCTTTGCAGTCTCTGAGCAGGCGATTAGAGGGACGGCTGAGGTCTCAAGGTTGCAGCTGTATAGGCAAAATGCAACATTTAACAGAGGCAGCATTGTTTATACCAGACAGAGTAATGATTCCCCCCACGCTTAAGGAGTAGAAAACACACAGGGTCTACACAATAGCATAACTTTCCCGTCCGAAACAGCACACACATCCCACGGGAGCCTCAAAATGGTGAGTAAGGGGGACTGATTGTTTCAGGGCTGCACTGTCCTCTGGGTTTCTGTGCCTTGGGGAGAGCCAATAGCTTCAGGGGGCACCTACACTGAACACTGTCCCAACATTTTCCACAGACGCTATCCAGGAGCTGGTAGCCATGCAGAAAGAGGAGCAGTACCGCAAACGCCACCCCCCCCTCCCCCCAGCCCTTGTCCCAAAACTCTTTCCGTTGTGCCCCACTGTGCCCCACAATCGTCCTGGACGATATCTCGGTGCTGAGGGTGACCTGGGAAGCAAGGGAGGGTCTTCTACTGCAATGCGGCTTCCGCCCTGGCCCATATGCAGCTTGCCTGTGTGCAGCAATGGTGTCCTCCCCCCGCCCCTCGCGGCACAGTGGCGCGGACTTGTTAGCCTGGCTGGGACAAGGACCACGGTGGCTCTCCCAATAAACCTGCGCAAGCGCATTGCACACGTTCTGGATGAGACATTTGAGGAGATTACCGAGGCCGATTACCGCAATGTGATAAACCACATCAATGCACTATTCCACATCTAGGCATGCAGGCCTAACCCTCCTCTCCCAAAGAGCCCGCACCGAAAAAATTCCTTCCCGAAAAGGAAACCCGCTTACTGGGAACTTGCTCGTCTGTCTTGTCCTCCACCAAGTACCGGCCACTGTGACTGGCTACCTTCCTCCTGGCTCGAGAAGAGCTCCTGGCTGCATGGTTCCAGGGATTCCGGGGTGTCTCCATCCGGCCCACCACCATCACTCCCGTTTTCCTCCTCCTCCTCCTCTCTCCCCCCTGCTCCCTCCCCACCGGCTCTGAAGTGTTCATGGTGGTGCTGGGAGTGGAGGTGGGGTTAACCCCAAGTATCGCATCCAGCTCTTTGTAGAATCGGCAGGTCGCGGGGGGAGCACCCAAGCGGCCGTTTGCGTCACGGGCTTTGCGGTAGGCACTCCGCATCTCCTTCACTTTAATCCTGCACTGCAGGGCGTCCCGGTCATGCCCCCTTTCCATCATATCCTTTGATACCTTCCCGAAGATATTGTAATTCCTATGGCTGGAGCGCAGCTGTGACTGGACAGCTTCTTCCCCCAAACACTGATGAGGTCCAGAAACTCGCCATTGCTCCATGCTGGGGCTCGCTCGGCATGTGGAGGCATGGTCACATGGAAAGATTCGCTGATAGCACTCCACGCCACGCTGAGCTGAGCAAACAGGAAGGGGATTTTTAAAATTCCCGGGGAACATAAAGGGTGGGTCACATAGTTGGTTACCTGAGGCCAGGGCAGTAGAGTTTGAACTGATGACAAGAGTGGCTAGAACAGGCATTGTGGGATACTGCCGAATAATTCTGGAGGCCATTCACAGCGCATTGGGCGGCCACACTGGCGCCGCAGCGCTGCAGCGACAGCGCAATACTCACTATTCTTCTCAGGGAGGTGGAGTACATGCAGCGCTGCAACCACGGAGATACAGCGCTGCAAATGCCTTGCCAGTGTGGACGGGGAGTGAGTTACAGCGCTGGGGGCGGCTTTACAGCGCTGTAACACGCAAGTGTAGCCAAGGCCTCACACGGATGCTACCCTGAAACCTAGTATTATGGGTGCGATTGGTCCCAGAAAAGAAATCCATAAGGGAACACATTTTACACCCTGTTCTCATGTTAAAATAATTACCATCACAAATGGCCAAGTAGGCGTATGTAAAAGGATTCTACCATTAGTCTGATTTCCTCCCTGCCTCCTTAATTATTCACAAGGGGGATCCCCAGGCACGTTTAGGCCTTGTCTACACTACAAAGTTTTGTTGGCAAAAGTTATGCTTCTTTAATTAAAGCACTTTAATTCAAAAGTGCTGTGGCGTGTCCACACTAGCTCCTTGTGTCACCAGAGTGCATCCACACTAACAGCTCTTGCATCGACAGAGAGCAGTGCACTGTGGGTAGCTATCCCACTGTGCAACTAGCTGCGGGGTGCTTTGGGAAGGGTTTGCAATGCCTCATGGGGCAGGTACAACGTCACATGACACAGATTTCTCAGTCACATGTTCCAGGCATCCCAGTAGATTGTCAGCTGCTTTTCAACTGAAGTGTGTGGGGGGAGGGAGAGGATAGTGGTGTCTGGGACAGGGGAGACAGCAGGCTGACTGACCTATCCTGAGGCAGGGGGAGGGGGACACCCCCCCCACACACACACACACGCCATTCCCCCTGCTCCGCACAGCAGTCTCTTCAAGTCTCTTCCACTCTGCCTGCCTGGGGTTCTGTGATTCACTCCGAATTCTCCGACCGCTTCCTCAGCTGCTGGGAGCGGCATCCTGAGCAGCTCTCCCTGCTGAGGAATGTCAAAGCAGCACAGCAGTTGTTTCCTTCTCCCCCCCCAGTCCCCGTGTTCCTAGTGCAGGGCAGAACAGGAGCATTCCACATTAATGATTTGCTCTTTGTTCCCCAAAGGGAGCTGCACACTCAGCTGTCAAATGCTTCCTGGAGCTTTCAAAGGGGAGGGGTGCATGCCTGCAGGGCAGCGGAGTTCAAAACCGTGAACAGAGAGGTCACGGCAGGCATTGTGGGATACTGGTGGAACTGGAAGCCAGTTATGTCGGCAAAACAACTGATTCTTTGTCATTTTAACTTTGCCACAAAATGCTTTATGCCTCTCGTTGAGGTGGTTTTATTTTGTCAGCAAAACAGCGGTGTTTTGCCGCCAAAAGTAGCTTTGTCGTGTGTGCACGCCGCCCCTGTGTTGTCGGCAAAAGACAGCTTTTGCTGACCAAACTTTGTAGTGTAGGCAAAGTCGTCGTATAGATGGTTTTCTTTAGTATTGAGGTCTGGTACTTTCCAAAGGTGTAACTTCCTTCACCGCTCCTGGGATTAAAGCAGTTTTCCAGTGAATCGTTATTCTCCATCTGGCCAGTAACAGCTTCTGCACATGCTTGTCTGATAACTACTTACTGTAATATCTCAAACTCTACTTCTTATATTTTTATGAGGCGATGTGGGAGGAAATGCAGGGTTGCTGTTTGCTTTGCATGTTTGCCTGACACCCAGCGAAAATTTTGGAACACTTCAACTCTGTATAATCCCTTGTAAAATCTAGGAATAAAATAAACCTAGTTTTCCAAGCTTCTGAAGAAGGCAAAAATGTCACTTTAGTATTAAGTGTAATTTTAATATTAAGCTATCTGACTGTAATTGAATGATTCATATCCATTCCTCATTGACAAATGCATGTAATCAACAGCAACTCCATTATTATGTGACCTTTGTTTTGTCCAAGAAAGCAGAGTTGTGGACTCTTCTATTAACTCACCACCCTTGCAATCATTTGGACTTTTGTTAGTGGACCATTCTGTTTTAAAGCTGCTTTGCATGTCTTCTCTCAGTACAGAGCAGTATTCAGAGGTTCCAAGAGAAGTTTTTTATCTTTGCTTTAACACCTCAGCAAGTCAGAGAAATCTGCATTTCCAGGTAAGAGGGAGTGCTTGGCATTTATTTGTGAGCATGTGTCAAATCACTGCTTTTGCAAAGTTGCAAGGGAGTTTCAGAAAAATCTTCCTTCACATCTCTTCGCCTGTGGAACAATCTTTCAAGTGAAGTGGTGGGTGGGAGCCTATTATTCAGTACACCTAAAACTAGTGTTTGTACAAACACATAATGGTTATGTTGGGGAACAATCCTGCATCATCAGGGAGTTAGATAAGAAAATGAGACCTGATTAATTGAAATCAAATAGCCTTCATGGCTGCTGCAAGAGTGGCAGACTGTTTTCTTCCCCATGTTCCCTGGTTGCTGGTAGGGATGTAAAATATTAAGCGGTTAACGGGTAAGTAGTAGTCTAACCGTTAACCCCCACGACCGTTAGCCCCATGCACGTGGGTCTTGACCAGGTTCTGGCAAGAGGTGATTATGGCAACCAGGAAAGGGTGGGCATCATTCCCATCTTAAAGGGGCCGGGTCGATATTAACACTCTAGCCCAGCAGGGTTTTCTCCCCGGGGGCTTCGCGGGGAGGAGGGGGCACGGCCAGCCGGGCAGGGTGTACACGTTTGGCCACGGGGGTTGGCAGGGGCTGTGGGCCCCGTCAGGGGAGTAAAGTCATCCCTGGCTTCTCCCTGTGCCATTGGAAGGGGTTTGGCTGCGGAGGTGGTCAGCACGCTGGTAAGGGAAGCTGCTGCTGGCGTGGCATGGAGTGTATGCGGAGGCCACATTGCGACAACTAGGTACCTGGGCCCCCCCTCCCTTTTCCTGGGTACTGAGGATGCGAGGGAGGTGCTGGGCCCCCTCAACTGCCCTAGGCTCTCCTGGCTAGGCCTGTTGTCACCCCCAGTATGAGCTCAGCTGCCCTTCCCATCTGTCAGGGGCAAGGGGGGGGAGGGGAGATGCGCCATCCTCGGAACAAAGGTCCTGCCTGAAATGGAGAGAGGCCCGAATCGGTTAACCTATTTAATAGATTAAACAGTTATCTTTTTAAACAATATTTACATCACTAATTGCTGGGGTGGGAGGCTGCTTCTACCCTCTATCCTTGTTTGTCAGTGGAATGCAGTAGGGAGGACCTCCTTCGGGCTGGCTTCCCCCCTCAGGTGGTGTCAGATTTTTTTTTTCCTCCCCTCTCTCTACACAACCTCCTTGGAGTCCCAAGACCTGGCTGGAGGGAAGGCACAGACCTAGTTTATCCTTTTAATACAAATAGATTGTTTTGGTTACAAGTGCTTTGTTCTTGTACTACATGGGTAGTGTAGTAATGAGAAACTTAAGAGTCTTGAAAGTAACTAGAGATGTTGGAGCAGGTCTGTCCTTTTTTCCTATGTGATAGATTGGGGTGTGAGATTTTGTTTCCCCTCCGACCCCCTCCCCTCCCTCTCTCTCAATAGACTCTCTTTTTTTTCTTTTCCCCCCAACAGGGACTTCTTGCCAGGGGGCAGGAGGGATTACACAGTCCAAGTTCAGCTAAGGTGATTAAAGGTTTTTCTTACATTAAGTTTGTACTTCATTATTTTAATTCAAGTATATTTTAACATATATAAATAGTTTTCTGAGTGCAACGTCACTTAAAAATGAAATTTCTCTTTTGGAAATAGGTTATGCCTAGCAGAGACTAGCTGCCCTCAAGAAGATAACTATCCTAATAGTTTGTGCATTAAAGTAAATGGGAAGTTATTTCCATTGCCGGTAAGTTATTGAAATTCTATTCAATATGTAGCTTTTGCTGATAGATTAGTTTGCTTAAAGTCTAAAGTGGGGAAGAAAAAGGGTCTGACTCTTTTTTTAAAAATTTGCTCACAAATTTATGTCTAATTTGCCTGTGTAGTTACCGATCTGTACATCGGGCATTTGCAGGCACTGATGATCACTAAGATACCAATGCTAATATTTAGCATTTTACACGTTAAAAGTACTATGTAGATATTAATTATTTCGGTCCATTTGTGACAAAGATAAATTGCAGCATAAAGATTCTTCTTAAATAGCTGTGGGGATATAGCAATATTCACGGTGAGGATGAAGGACAGACACATTCTAGGGCTTCAAACATTGCCAATAGTGGTGGAGCCAAACAACCGTAGGGAACTTTTTGCAGAATCTCCCTAGCACAGAGAAGGCTAATGTGAGACTCATTTCTATGGGCAGGTATTTTCATAACAATTAACATTTGGGCAAGGTTGTGACTCGTATGCACTAGAACTCTGAAGCTTGAGGGTAGATGAAAAGGGAGGAGAACTTTACCCATTTACAGGTAATCTTTGTACAGCTCTGTAAAGCTGTACAGAACTTTTCTATATTGATAAGTTTCAGGACAGAGCATGTAACTTGATGCGTACCCAGTCACTAGAGGGAAGTAAAGGTCTCTTTGCTAATGATTACAAGACGCTTATTGGGGTGGGAGAGAAGGGTAAGTAAGTAAATGATTTGTGATTGCAAAATACAAAAGGAGTGCCAAAAACTAACTTCAGAAAACAATATTTTTAACTTGGTATAAAAACTTCTGTTTTCCAAAAACCTTGTAATGGTGTCTCTTCAGTAGATTTCAGAGTACAGTCGGAGTTTGACCAGAGTACAGTCTAAAATTTTAGAGAAACACTTCTTTTCTTCCTTATTGCAGGGATATGCTCCACCACCAAAAAATGGGATTGAGCAGAAGCGACCTGGCCGCCCATTGAATATTACATCTCTAGTTAGATTATCATCAGCAGTGCCAAACCAGATCTCCATTTCTTGGGCATCTGAAATTGGAAAGGTAAACTATGTTCTTTGTAGTATGAGAGTAACCTCACTCAGTATTACTCCTTTTCCCTCTTTGATTGTTGCAGGCAAGAGATGTGCTAACATAAGTTGCCTGTACTCCTTCACTATAAAGATTTCAACTCTCTTCCCATCCAGTAGCTTGATTAATGACTATAGGAGAAATCCTGGTGCCATTGAAGTCAATGGCAAAACTCCAGTGAGTTCAGCAGTGCCAGCATTTCACCTGAAACTTATTAAAGTAAAACAATAATGTAAAAGGCTTTAGAATTGCTTCAGAGAACAATTTTTTTATTTTTCACTGTTTGTAGTGAGATGAAGAATAATAAAAATGAGTAGTAATGAGAGGAACTTGCCATTTCCTAACTTGATGATATAGTTTGTGACAAAGAAAATGCTCTGTAGCATGAGTCTTCTATAGGCAGTTGGCCATTAAGATTAATAAGAGAAGTTCAGGGGCACAGGAGCAAACATTTTGAAAATGACCAGACGTGCCTTGTCTCCAGCCACCCTCATGCAGACATGTTTGAGTTTCCTATTTTCTACCTAAATGCTGTTCATTTATAAGTAAAATTGGCTTCATAAAAACATTAATTTCACAATTAAGTTAATGTTTAAAATCAAATTTACACAAATTAAGAAGGAAGGTACTGTATATCTGGGGTCAGGCTTGGGTTATGTGGGATTACAAGTGTCGGTTACAGTGTTCATAATACACATACACATACACATAGTACATAACCAGCATAGACCCAGATTGGGGTGTGGGAGTTTTTAAAATGTTACTACAACTGATGCTAAACATATCAAGCCATCTGCATAGCAACATGGATTGCTGCACATGCATCAATGCGGTATTCTCTCTGCATTGGTTGCCAAGGCTCCTTTGTGCAAGATGCGAAGTACTCTGACACTGAAGCCTATGGGACTACTTATAAGATGTAATATAAGCACATGGTGAAGTGCTTTGCTAGATCCATGTCAGAGTGCTCAGCATCTTGCAGGATTGAGCCCTGAATTCAGTAGTCTGGTTCAGGGTCTCTGTCCTGAAATTGGAAACCTTTCATGGTATTGGACCCAGCTTCTGAGAGATCCCCTCTCCCACAGTGATCATAACCTCCCACAATAGCTACATTCACCAGTGATACATCTGTTAACTGGTAGTGGAAGCCTCGTGAATGCAGAACTTTCACAGGAGCTGGATCTATATTGTGGAACTTGTGCCTGCAAGAGATAAGTGTGATCCAGACTGCTTTAGAACTCATTCAACACCCCCACCCCCACACACACACTTGGCTTCCAGGGAGACAACTTTTGTGCACTCAGATATAACTATTCCTCCAACAGGTTTCAAAGGAAGAAATGTTGTTTTCATTTCTATTTTTAAATACTTAGGAGTGTTTCTGTGTTTAAATAGAAGGCACTCTGATACTACAGTGATGGGAGCCATAAGACCATAGCTAAAAGGAAAGAAAACTGGCTATGAAGAACTGTAAACAAAGGGTTATAAGCAGCACATTTTGTTGGAGGGGAAGTGTCTAGTGGGGGTACTATAGTGTCTTAATCTTCATCAGTGATCTGAAAGAAGTGATAAAGTGAGTTAATGAAACTCGCAGATGGTATGAATTAGGGAGCAGTGGTAAACACCAGTGAGGACCAAAAATTGCAAACTGAGATCTGATTTAGAAAATATAACCAAGGAAAAATAGACCAAAACAGATCAATAATGGAGAAACCTCAAAAGTAGTAATGGTACAAGCGTACACCAGACTAGGCTTGATTTTGCCATATGATACAGTAGTAAATAGACCAATACCTTCCATATGTAGCAAAAAGTTATATCGTATCACAAGAAGGAAATAGGTGTGACCACACCTGAAATAGTGTGCTCTGCTCTGAGTTTGACCAAAAAGATGGTGACAAATTGGAGGGCATTCAGAGGAGAGCATTTAAAGTTCTGAGGCCAAGAGTGCTTAATTTGCAGGAAGAGTGAGTTAAATATTGTTTCATTCATTTGAGTGACAGTTGAATGGGATATGCCTTTTAACATTGACAGGGTGTAAATAACAAGAACAGGTGGAGGTGTTATTTGACATAGTAAAAGGAAGTATAACTGGGAGTACAGGGTTGAAGGTAAGAAGGGGAAAACTTACGTTAAATCGGGAAAATTTTATGATGGTGAGATCTGTAGTACTGAGGAATAGTCTTTCAAGTGAAGTACTGGCATCCAGTTCTTGTACCCCAATTTAGACTATACAAGATATTAATAACTGTATTATAGAGAACTATTGCACACTGGAGGGAGGATAGATTATTCAATTTTGTCTATCTGTACATTATTACTTTTTCCCAGAAGCAAACTCCCATCTTGAGCTCTGATCCACTCTACTACTGGTATTGGAGATGTCTAGACGTAATATTACTCTCCTGCAGTTGTTCACTTGGGAGCCTGCTAAAGTCGTGGGAGAAAGTAATTGTGTTAGTATTAGTCTGAAATGTGCACTAATAATGATTATGTGGGCAGGCATGTGCTTTTATATAAAACAGTTTTATATTCTGTTTTGGGTCACATTTTGAGATACCTACCATAAAACTGCCAAACACATGACTTGACATCTGGCCAAGTTCTCTGTTGGTGTAAGAGGGTGGAACTTTATGAAGAGGTGCACTGTCTTGAACCAACTGTGATTTTATCCCACTGATTGCAATAGCTTCAGACTTTGGTCAGCAAACTAATAAATAGCTTTACTTAGGAAGAAATTCCATTTCTGCACCATCATTAATCTATAAAAATATTTCAAAAAGGTGTGACCATTTGTTTTGTTGAACTAACAGAAAATTGATTTACGTTTAATTCTGCTAGCATAGTTTATAATCTTACTGTATTGTGAGGTATGTCTGTTACTGCATGAAATAAAACTGGTTGTTTTTTGTTTGTTTTCAAATAAAAGGCAGGGAAACTCCCATCCCTAATCATATTTTTCTTCTTTTGTAGAATTACTCCATGTCTGTATATCTTGTTCGGCAGCTCACCTCAGCCATGCTTTTGCAGAGGTTAAAAATGAAAGGTATCAGAAACCCAGACCATTCCAGAGCACTAAGTAAGTTGGTTGAATTTTTCTACTTTTGTTGCTTTTTACTCTAGAATTGGTGAAAGATACCAAATTTACAGCATGCAGATTTACAGAAGTCTTCTATCTCCAGTAGAGAGAGAGAGAGAGAGTTTGCAATGCTTTTGCTCATTCCAGACCATGAGGGGAACAACTACTCAGTGTCTGGACTCTCTCCTGATATTGCTAAGAGCACCTCTGCAGTGGTGGGCTGTAAAACGTAGCGCTTGTGTTGACATCAATATCCATTAATCTCTCCACATGTATGAGGTGCCGTTCACCTTCCTGTGAAGTGTAAAGACTTTTTTGGAGGCCCCCTTCAAAGGTTGTATTTGATTCAGCCTATATATAGGTTAAGGCGCGCTCCTGCAAATACCATTGTGCCTAGTGCTAACTGCTGTGGGTCATCAGTGGGATTACTGTTGATGGCAGTGAGTACTCTGCCTGCCAGTGTTTGCAGGATTGGGCCTAAAACTAGGAAATCAATGCAAATTTGATACTTGCTGTAAGCAAATTTCCCAGCTTCTCAATTTAGACGACTTTACATGAAAATTAAGCAGTATATTAGTGAGTATCATAGAATATCAGGGTTGGAAGGGACCTCAGGAGGTCATCTAGTCCAATCCCCTGCTCAAAGCAGGACCAATTCCCAACTAAATCATCCCAGCCAGGGCTTTGTCAAGCCTGACCTTAAAAACCTCTAAGGAAGGAGATTCCACCACCTCCCTAGGTAACCCATTCCAGTGCTTCACCACCCTCCTAGTGAAAAAGCTTTTCCTAATATCCAACCTAAACCTCCCCCACTGCAACTTGAGACCATTACTCCTTGTTCTGTCATCTGGTACCACTGAGAACAGTCTAGTTCCATCCTCTTTGGAACCCCCTTTCAGGTAGTTGAAAGCAGCTATCAAATCCCCCCTCATTCTTCTCTTCTGCAGACTAAACAATCCCAGTTCCCTCAGTCTCTCCTCATAAGTCATGTGCTCAAGCCCCCTAATCATTGAGTATCTACTCAAACACCTGAGTGGCGAGAATGGCATTTTTAATAATGATTATGTAATGTAATTTAAATTGTGTTTTTCATTGTACTAGTTAAAGAAAAGCTGACGGCTGATCCTGATAGCGAAATTGCCACAACCAGTTTGCGGGTATCTCTGATGTGTCCTGTAAGTAAAGTTGTGAAGTATAATATGCAATTAAATTTTTGGGGTGGGGGTGGGGGGAGGAAATCATTCTTTATTTTTGTTCATCTTACATTCAAAGTTGGATTATTGTAAAAAGGGCCCACAACTCAGAACTTCATAAAATAGCTTTTACTGTTAGAGGGATTTCTATAATATAATAAGTGGTATTTTTTTAAATACAAACAGTAGTCAACAAGTTAAAGCATAAAAGTGCTGTGAGAGCATCCAGTGCAATATACTTGATCATTTGTACCTCTCAAGACCTTTTAAACAGGAGAGGAAGTATTGTTATCCCCGTCCCCCACCCCCCTTTTTTTTAAGAGGGTGAAACTGAGGCATTAAAAATTGACATGACTTGTCCAGAGTTTCTCAGCAGATAAATGGCAGAGCAGGGAATAGAGTTTAGATCCCCTGATTCAAATGTCCGTCCTACTATACCAAACTACCACCTTTTTATAAGAATAAGCCAACTCTTGACCACTTTGACACTGAATGTCATAAGACCTACAAATAACTTTGGGATTCTCTTTGAGCCTGTTTAGATTGAAATAATGCTGCAAGTCTGTAGTAGTGTAATCTTTTAACAAGAACAAGATGCCTGGGAGTCAAAACTTTTATTCCCAGCGCAGTCACAAATTTGTTTGTGTGTCTGTGACCAGCTAAGTGATCTGCTTTGTTCTTCAGTTTACCCATATAAAGTGGGTATAATACCAATTCAGAAGTCAGACTTCACTAATCCGTGTTCATAAAGCACGTTGAGATCCTGGGATAAAAGGTACAACATATTATGAATGCTTCAAGCATTTTACTGTAACAAAATCATAGCAATAGAACACTGACATTGTGCTGGCCCTATCGGCTATTAAAAGGCCTCTGCTGGGCCTTGACATTTAGAGGCAAAACCAATGTCTCTGTGAATGACACAATCCTGTATTCTTTCTGCACATACAACTCCTGTTGATTTTGATAGGATTTATGGGCCTACCAGGACCTTGGGATTGGGCATTTATTTACCAGCAGGAAACCATTCTTATCCTGTGACTGGTTTATTTCATTGTTATCTCCGAAAATGTATTTTGGTTCCCTCTTGTCTGTCATGCTGATATTTGTTTCTATTGCATCTCCTGCAGCTGGGAAAAATGAGACTGACAATCCCATGCCGTGCTGTTACCTGCACACATCTGCAATGTTTTGATGCTGCTCTTTACCTACAAATGAATGAAAAGAAGCCCACCTGGATTTGTCCTGTCTGTGACAAAAAGGCAGCTTATGAGAGTCTAATATTAGATGGGTAAGAGATTGAGTTTGTCATTTACCTTTTTTACAGTAGTTCTGTGTCTTAGAATATGAATACAGCAAGTACAAACCTATGCTATGGTTTCAACATTGAGATTTGCAGTTTCTGGCTATCTTATTTCAATGTTAACTTATTTCCTTGAATATTCAGAGATATCAAGGCCAGAAGGGACCATTTATGATCATCTAAAATGACCTCCTACATAACACCAGACCATAGTGTTCCTCATCCACAGACAACCTGCCAACTTTGCAAATTTGACACCATCAGCTCAGGATTAAACAAAGACTGTGAATGGCTATCCAACTACAGAAGCAGTTTCTCCTCCCTTGGTGTTCACACCTCAACTGCTAGCAAAGCACCTCACCCTCCCTGATTGAACTAACCTCGTTATCGCCATACTGATTTATACCTGCCTCTGGAAATTTCCATTACTTGCATCTGAAGAAGTGAGGTTCTTACCCACGAAAGCTTATGCTCCCAATACTTCTGTTAGTCTTAAAGGTGCCATAGGACCCTTGATTGTAGAGTAATGTTTTAGAGGGGTAGCCGTGTTAGTCTGGATCTGTAAAAAGTGACAGTCCTTTGGGTAGTCCTTATAGACTAACAGAAGTATTGGAGCATACGCTTTTTGTGGGTGAATACCCACTTCATCAGATGCATGTGGTGGAAATTTCCAGAGGTAGGTATAAATATGCAGGCAAGAATCAGTCTAGAGATAACGAGGTTAGTTCAATCAGGAAGGATGAGGCCCTCTTCTAGCAGTTGAGGTGTGAACACCTAGGGAGGAGAAACTGCTTTTGTAGTTGGCTAGCCATTCACAGCCATTCAAATGAACTGAAGCTCTGCAGTTTCTCTTAGGAGTCTGGTCCTGAAGTTTTTTTTGCTGTAAGATGGCTACCTTTACATCTGCTATTGTGTGGCCAGGGAGATTGAAGTGTTCTCATACAGGTTTTTGTATATTGCCATTCCTAATATCTGGCTTGTGTCCATTTATCCTTTTACGTAGGGATTGTCCAGTTTGGCCGATGTACATAGCAGAGGGGCATTGCTGGCACATGATGGCGTAATATTACATTGGTAGACGTGCAAGTGAACGAACCGGTGATGTTGTGACTGATCTGGTTAGGTCCTGTGATGGTGTCGCTGGTATAGATATGTGGGCAGATTTGGCATCGAGGTTTGTTGCATGGATTGGTTCCTGAGTTAGTTACTATGGTGCGGTGTGTAGTTGCTGGTGAGAATATGCTTAAGGTTGGCAGGTTGTCTGTGGGCAAGGACTGGTCTGCCTCCCAAGGGCTGTGAAAGCGAGGGATCGTTGTCTGGGTTGTAGATCACTACTGATGCGTTGGAGAGGTTTTAGCTGAGGACTCTAGATGATGGCCAGTGGAGTTCTGTTTGTTTCTTTCTTGGGCTTGTTTTGCAGCCGGAGGCTTCTGGGTACACATCTGGCTCTGTTGATTTGTTTCCTTATTTCCTCATGCGGGTATTGTAGTTTTAAGAATGCTTGGTGAAGATCTTGTAGGTGTTGGTCTCTGTCCAACTCTGAGGGATTGGAGCAAATGCGGTTATAACCTCAGCGCTTGGCTGTAGACAATGGATCGTATGGTGTGTTCGGGATGGAAGCTGGAGGCATGAAGGTAGGCATAGCCGTCGGTGGGTTTTCGGTATAGGGTGGTGTTAACGTGACTATCACTTATTTGTACCATGGTGTCTAGGAAGTGGTCCTCCCGTGTAGATTGGTCCAGGCTGAGGTTGATGGTGGGGTGGAAGCTGTTGAAATCGTGGTGGAATTCTTCCAGAATCTCCTTCCCATGGGTCCAGATGATGATGTCATCAATGTAGCGTAGGTAGAGAAGGGGCGTGAGTGGATGAGAGCTGAGGAAGCGTTGTTCCAGGTCAGCCATAAAAATGTTGGCATATTGTGGGGCAATGCGGGTGCCCAAAATAGTGCCACTGGTCTGGAGGTATATATGGTCACCAAATTTGAAATAATTGTGCGTGAGGATGAAGTCACAGAGCTCAGCAACCAGTTGTGCTGTGGCATCATCAGGGATACTGTTTCTGGCAGCTTGTATTCCATCTGTGTGTGGGATGTTTGTGTAGAGAGCCTCCACAACCATGGTGGCTAGGATGGTGTTTTCTGGAAGATCACCAATGCATTGTAGTTTTCTCAGGAAATCAGTGGTGTCACGGAGATAGCTGGGAGTGCTGGTGGTGTAGGTCGGAGTAGAGAGTCCACATATCCAGACAGTCCTTCAGTGAGAGTGCCAATTCCAGAGATGATGGGGCGTCCAGGGTTTCCAGGTTTGTGAATCTTGAGTAGTAGATAGAATAACCCCGGTTGGGCCTCTAAGGGTATGTTGATTTGTTCCTGTGTTAGTGTAGGGAGTGTCCTGAATAGATGGTGCTAGGGAGTGTCCTGAGTAGATGGTGCAGTTTCTTAGTATATTCCTCGGTGGGATCTGAGGAAAGTGGCCTGTAGAATTTGGTATTGGGGAGTTGTCTGGCAACCTCCTTTTGGTAGTCAGACCTGTTCATGATGACAACTGCACCTTCTTTATCAGCCTCTTTGATTATAATGTCAGGGTTGGTTCTGAAGCCTTGGATGGCATTGCGTTCTGCACGACTTAGGTTATGAGGCAAACGACGTTGTTGTTTTTCCAGAATTTCTGCCTGTGCACGTCGGCGGAAGCATTCTGTGTATAGGTCCAGACTGTCATTTCGACCCTCAGGAGGAGTCCTTGTGGCGTTCTTCTTCTTGTGCTGTTGGTGTGGGGGGGTATCTATGTATCAGTGCGCTCTTCAGTGTTACCTTGAAAGTATTCTTTGAGTCGGAGATGGCGAAAGTAGGCTTCCAGATCACCACAGAACTGTATCATGTTTGTGGGGGTGGTGAGGCAAAAAGAGTCCCCGAGATAGGGCAGACTCTTCTACCAAGTTGTGTGTGTAGCTGGATAAATTGACGATATTGCTGGGTGAGTTAGGGATACCACTGTTGTGGCCCCATGTGGCAGGTAGGATTTTAGACCGCTTACGATCTTTTTTTCCTTTGTAGAGAGGTGAAGTGTGTAATGTAGATCTCCTGTCTTATTTTAGTAAAGTCCGTTTGTGTGGAAGGTTGGTTATTTATGAAAGTCTCCAGGTTGGAGAGCTTTTTTTTGATGTTTTCCTGTTTGCTGTATCGGATGCTGATCAGGTGGTTCCTCAGTTTCTTTGATAGTGTAATGTAATACCCCAGGTAGATGAAATTTTTTTTTTTTTTTTTTTTTCTCCGTAGCTTCCTTGATGCAATTCACACTCCATTACAGCTGGCTTTTAACTTCATCACTTCTGATTTAGCTCAGGACCGTAAACAAAACCAAAGCAACTCAACTTTATTTTCCAGGCTCTTTATGGAAATCCTTAATGAATGTTCAGATGTGGATGAGATTAAATTCCAAGAGGATGGTTCTTGGTGTCCTATGAGGCCTAAGAAGGAAGCTCTGAAAGTGTCCAGTCCTCAGTGTACCAAAATAGAAAGTATGTATATTTGTGTACTGAATATCAAATGGATAAAAATATCTAAACGTTATAGACTCTCAGATGTAACTAGGATAACCCTTTTAGCTACCAGTAGTGAGTTTGGGGGCTTGGTATCCCTTCACCCATTTAGATTTTAAAAGAACATCCCTTTCTCTCTCTTAAATTTTTTTTTTTTTTTCATGTTGATTCTTTTGGGAAATGGACTGTTCATTATCCCTGGGAGAGGCACAAGAAGCAATTTGTTCCCCTCTGGTAACACAGAGATATACTGGATGATCTAGGTCTTTTGGGGCTGGTCTTCACTACAGCGCTAAATTGGCACCACTGCGATTGATTCAGCGCGTCAATTTAGCGGGTCTGGTGAAGACACAATAAGTTGATGGGAGAGCGCTCTCCCAGCGATATAGCACGGTGTAGATACCACATGAAGTTGGTGTAAGTTACGTCACTCGGGGTCTTTTCACACCCGAGTGACGTAACTTACGTCAACTTAAGCGGTAGTGTACATAAGGCCTTTGTGGCTCCCAGTCTTTGGTGCAGGGAGTAGTAATCCCAAGGTTGCTTTTGAATTCTGATTTCCTATATAGAGGCCAAAAGGCCCATGTTTCAGTTAAGTACAGTAGAATTTGAGAGGCTATTCATACCACAAATGGAAACGGCTGATGTTAACATTGCTTAAACAATTATGCTTCTCCTTTTAGGTTCCACTGTTGTCAGCAAACCATGTTCTGTGACAGTGGCCAATGAGGTAAACAAGAAGAAAGTAGATGTTATCGACTTGACAAGAGAAAGCTCTTCTGATGAAGAGGAAGATCCTCCTGCCAAAAGGAAATGCATATTTATGTCTGAAACACAAGGAAGCCCAACCAAAGGGTTTGTTAATTTTAAAGTTAGCTTATCTGAGACATTACAGAATAACAACTAACATGTGGATGGACTTGTAAATATCTCTTCTGGATGCAGTTCCAAATTTCCACATCAGAACTTCTGTTAGGTTACTTCTTGCAGAAAACTGTATTAATATATGGTATCTTCGTACAGGTGATTATTTTATATAGTTTTACATCACACGGAGATTTGCCCTCACTTGTTGTGTATGCAAGAACGTACTCCCTTGGTGTGATAGCTGTGGCAGAGGGCGTCCCCAGTGCTAAATGCTAATACATTCCTGCTAAACCAGCTTTCATTTAAGAGTTGAAAATACCACAAATAGTGAAGGGGGTCTGCATCCTGAAATCCTATAGTGCTGTTTCATTGATATGCTGGACTTCAGCATGTCAGCTTTAGAAGGGAAACACTGTACTGTGTTGAATCAACTCCTAGATTTTCCTTCCAAAGTCTGTATGCAGCTGAATTTCTTAAACCTGATCATCAACCAGAAGAGAGACAGAAAACACTGTGTGAGAGAGGAGAGTTAAGTGGGTTAGAAGAAGCAGCAATGGGAGTTAAAGACCCCCCAAAAAACCACAAAACTCAACTCCAGAAGATTGGCAGAGATGGCAAAAAGCCATCCTGCTAAAAACAAGGAGGCCATATTCATTCCTGGATACAATTCTGTTGTTTTAATAGAGTTACAAGGGGGATGGATTTTGTTCAGTGGCTTTTGCCAGGCCCTGTCAGAAGTGCCACTTCCTAAAAGTTCTCTTATCTCATCATCCCCCTGTTTTTCCCAGCTAGACACAGGATTCCCAACTTCCAGTGAAATTACTTACCATTACCAACATTTTTCTCTTCTGGGTCCCTCCCATTTTTTATATCACTCAGCAACAGTCCCAGGCTACATCTTCCTATCAGGGCATTTCAGTTGGAGTACTTTGGGGGCCTGAGAGACCTTTAGATACTCATCTAAAGAAGGGGAGTACAGTACCTCCTCGCTTAACGTTGTAGTTATGTTCCTGAAAAATGCGACTTTAAGTGAAACAATGTTAAGCGAAGCCAATTTCCCCATAAGAATTAATGTAAATGGGGGGAGGGAAAAATTTTTTCCAGACAAAAAACTATATTATGTATACATATACGTATAGTATACGTTTTAAACAATTTAATGCTGTACACAGCAATGATGATTGTGAAGCTTGGTTGAGGTGGTGAAGTTAGAGAATCATAGAATATCAGGGTTGGAAGGGACCTCAGGATGTCATCTAGTCCAACCCCCTGCTCAAAGCAGGACCAATTCCCAACTAAATCATCCCAGCCAGGGCTTTGTCAAGCCGGGCCTTAAAAACCTCCAAGGAAGGAGACTCCATCACCTCCCTAGGTAACACATTCCAGTGCTTCACCACCCTCCTAGTGAAATAGTGTTTCCTAATATCCAACCTAGACCTCCCCCACTGCAACTTGAGACCATTGCTCCTTGTTCTGTCATCTGCCGCCACTGAGAACAGCCGAGCTCCATCCTCTTTGGAACCCCCCTTCAGGTAGTTGAAAGCAGCTATCAAATCCCCCCTCATTCTTCTCTTCTGGAGACTAAACATTCCCTGTTCCCTCAGCCTCTCCTCATAAGTCATGTGCTCCAGACCCCTAATCATTTTTGTTGCCCTCCGCTGGACTTTTTCCAATTTTTCCACATCCTTCTTGTAGCGTGGGGCCCAAAACTGGACACAGTACTCCAGATGAGGCCTCACCAATGTCGAATAAAGGGGAACGATCACGTTCCTCGATCTGCTGGCAATGCCCCTACTTATACAGCCCAAAATGCCGTTAGCCTTCTTGGCAACAAGAGCACACTGTTGACTCATATCCAACTTCTCATCCACTGTGACCCCTAGGTCCTTTTCTGCAGAACTGCTACCTAGCCATTCGGTCCCTAGTCTGTAGCAGTGCATAGGATTCTTCCGTCCTAAGTGCAGGACTCTGCACTTGTCCTTGTTGAACCTCATCAGGTTTTTTGGCCCAATCCTCAATTTGTTTAGGTCCCTCTGTATCCGATCCCTACCCTCTAGTGTATCTACCACTCCTCCCAGTTTAGTGTCATCTGCAAACTTGCTGAGAGTGCAGTCCACACCATCCTCCAGATCATTAATAAAGATATTAAACAAAAGCGGCCCCAGGACCGACCCTTGGGGCACTCCGCTTGAAACCAGCTGCCAACTAGACATGGAGCCATTGATCACTACCGGTTGAGCCCGACGATCTAGCCAGCTTTCTATCCACCTTACAGTCCATTCATCCAGCCCATACGTCTTTAACTTGGCAGCAAGAATACTGTGCGAGACCATAGCTTTGCTAAAATCAAGGAATAACACATCCACTGCTTTCCCCTCATCCACAGAGCCAGTTATCTCATCATAGAAGGATAGTCAGGCACAACTTCCCTTGGTGAATCCATGCTGACTGTTCCTGATCACTTTCCTCTAAGTGTTTCATAATTGATTCCTTGAGGACCTGCTCCATGATTTTTCCAGGGACTGAGGTGAGGCTGTCTGGCCTGTAGTTCCCCGGATCCTCCTCCTTCCCTTTTTTAAAGATGGGAACTACATTAGCCTTTTTCCAGTCATCCGGGACCTCCCCTGATCGCCATGAGTTTTCAAAAATAATGGCTAATGGCTCTGCAATCTCATCCGCCAACTCCTTTAGCACCCTCGGATGCAGCGCATCCAGCCCCATGGACTTGTGCACGTCCAGTTTTTCTAAATAGTCCCGAACCACTTCTTTCTCTACAGAGGGCTGGTCACCTTCTCCCCATACTGTGCTGCCCACTGCAGCAGTCTGGGAGCTGACCTTGTTTGTGAAGACAGAGCCAAAAAAAGCACTGAGTACATTAGCTTTTTCCGCATCCTCGGTCATTAGGTTGCCTCCCTCATTCAGTAAGGGGCCCACGCTTTCCTTGACTTTCTTCTTGTTGCTAACATACCTGAAGAAACCCTTCTTGTTACTCGTAACATCTCTTGCTAGCTGCAACTCCAAGTGTGATTTGACCTTCCTGATTTCACTCCTGCATGCCTGAGCAATATTTTTATACTCCTCCCTGGTCATGTGTCCAATCTTCCACTTCTTGTAAGCTTCCTTTTTGCATTTAAGATCAGCAAGGATTTCACTGTTTAGCCAAGCTGGTCGCCTGCCATATTTACTATTCTTTCTACACATCGGGATGGTTTGTTCCTGCAACCGCAATAAGGATTCTTTAAAATACAGCCAGCTCTCCTGGACCCCTTTGCCCTTCATGTTATTCTCCCAGGGGATCCTGCCCATCTGTTCCCTGAGGGAGTCAAAGTCTGCTTTTCTGAAGTCCAGAGTCTGTATTCTGCTGCTCTCCTTTCTTCCTTGTGTCAGGATCCTGAACTCGACCATCTCATGGTCACTGCCTCCCAGGTTCCCATCCACTTTTGCTTCCCCTACTAATTCTTCCCTGTTTGTGAGCAGCAGGTCAAGAAAAGCTCTGCCCCTTGTTGGTTCCTCCAGAACTTGCACCAGGAAATTGTCCCCTACACTTTCCAAAAACTTCCTGCATTGTCTGTGCACCGCTGTATTGCTCTCCCAGCAGATATCAGGGTGATTAAAGTTTCCCATGAGAACCAGGGCCTGTGATCTAGCAACTTCTGCTAGTTGCCAGGAGAAAGCCTCGTCCACCTCATCCCCCTGGTCTGGTGGTCTATAGCAGACTCCGACCACGACATCACCCTTGTTGCTCACACTTCTCAACTTTATCCAGAGACTCTCATGTTTTTCTGCAGTTTCATACCGGAGCTCTGAGCAGTCATACTCCTCTCTTACATACAACGCAACTCCCCCACCTTTTCTGCCCTGCCTGTCCTTCCTGAACAGTTTATATCCATCCATGACAGTACTCCAGTCATGTGAGTTATCCCACCAAGTCTCTGTTGTTCCAATCGCATCATAGTTCCCTGACTGTGCCAGGACTTCCAGTTCTCCCTGCTTGTTTCCCAGGCTTCTTGCATTTGTGTATAGGCACTTAAGATAACTCATCGATCGTCCCTCTTTCTCAGTATGAGACAGGAGTCCTCCCCTCTTGCGCTCTCCTGCTTGTGCTTCCTCCCAGGATCCTATTTCCCCACTTACCTCAGGGCTTTGGTCTCCTTCCCCTGGTGAACCTAGTTTTAAAGCCCTCCTCACTAGGCTAGCCAGCCTAAGGATGGAAGAGGGTGGGATATTCCCCAGGGAATGCTTTACTGGTAAATGATGAACTAGCAGTCGGCTGAGTCCTCAAGGGTTAACACATTGTTAATGTAGCCTCACACTTTACAAGGCAGCACGAATGGAGGGAGGGGAGACAGCATGGCAGACAGAGACACACCCTGTGTGAGAGAGAGATGCTCATTGCCCCTTTAAGTACGCTTACACCACTCTAAATATATTGCCTTTTTAAGTAGATCAGGAAGTTGAGACAGCAGCTGCAGCCAGCAAGCTCCCTCTGTCCTGCTCTATATGGAGAAGCGGTAAGCAGGGGGGCAGGAGCAGGGGGGAGGGACACACCCGGACAGCCCCCTTCTTCCCTCCCCCCCACGCACAGCAAGCAGGAGGCTCCTGGGAGCAGTTCCAAGGCAGAGGGCAGGAGCAGCACATGGCAGTGTGAGGAGGGACAGCTGAACTGCTGGCAATTGGTAGCCTGCTGGGAAGCTGCCACACAGGGAACTTAGGGGAGCGGGGAGCTGATAGGGGGGCTGCCAGTCCACCCTGGTTCCAAGCCCCCACCAGCTAGCTGCAAAGGGCTGCTCTTCCTGCAAGCAGAGGACAAAGCAGGTGGCTGCCAAACGACGTTATAAGGGAGCATTGCGCAATTTTAAACAAGCATGTTCCCTAATTGATCAGCAACGAAACCATGTTAACCGGGACGACTTGAAGTGAGGAGTTACTCTATTGTTAGGCTGACCATTGCTCCGCCAACCCACTCCAGAGGGTCAACCTTCTGGCATCACTAACTGGTCATGATCAAATTTCCTACAACATCTGAGAGTCACAGCATAGTAGCTCATGTCCTTTCCTCAAGTAAATTCTCCACTCCATGCCCAAAACTTACTTTTCTCCTTTCTGCCACCTGCTGAAGTACTGAGCATGTCCTGTTCACTCTGCAACAACAGGTGTTTACTGCTCTTTGGCAAGTCTATAGTAGAAATTACTTTTCATAGATTTCCAGTGGTGACCCTCTTTGAAGTCCCATAACTTGTTGAGAGCAGCAGAGGAGTCCTGTTGCCAGACTTCTTCCTCTTTCAGTACTGATTGCAAATGTAAATAATTCTAAATATCTTCAGGAAAGAATACGTTTAATAGTAACATCAGATGCCAGTGACTTCCTTTCATAATGCTGCTGCTGCCACTTTTTGGCAAGATGGGTGCAACCAGCCATATGTTTCTTATGTTGATCTGAAGTATTCCTGTCTGTTTTCTGAGCACAAAAACCTCAGACATGCTTTTGTAGAATTAAGATGTCTCTGAAGCAGTCTTTTTCAGTGTCTAGAAATGTATGCATTCTGGCATGTTTCCTGTGTAAGGTTCTATCACTGACTTGGGGTTACAAAAAGATCTTATTCAAATATTTGAGCGGATAGTTGGCCCAGTGGATTACTGTACTGTCTTGCACCTCTGGAGAGCTGAATTTAACTCTTGCTTTAAGTTGTGAATGAAGATGAGTTTGTTGTTTTCATACCATACATTGGTCAGAGAGGACTGATAAATGCTGGACCAACTTTATGTGGCACTAGAAGTCAGCATTGAGAAACATGGGCGTAGTGATATGTGGGGAAGCTTAAACAAGTGCCAGCTTGTCCTGTTCCTGGCTCCAGTCAGTTCTGTCAGTTCCTCACTTCCCCCAGAGTACTTAATTCACTTACAAATAGCCATTTATATTCCTGGATGATAGTGTTCTAAATGACTGCAGCACTGTACTTTGTTTTAATGCCAACTAGCTCTTATGTCACAGCTGCTGTTGAGAGCCAAGATACGTTCATGTTATAATGAAGACTGTTATGGAAGAGGAGATTAGAGTGGAGTACTATGTAGTGAGTAGCCACACTATAGTTGTGTTGTAACATAGTGACCTTGTGAATGAGAATGCACTGTGGTGCAGAATTTCTCTCCTCTTAACTAACAGCCAGATTGTTTGTTTGTAATTTCCCATGCTGTTTAAAACAGGGTTCTCATGTATCAGCCATCTACCGTAAGAGTGCCCAGTGTGACAACGGTTGATCCTGCTGCTATTCCTCCTTCATTAACAGACTACTCAGTACCATTCCACCACTCACAAATATCCAGTATGTCGTCAGACTTGCCAGGTAGGTGGTGGTTAATTTTTTTAACATTTTCCAACACTCTCATTAATAACTAATGAGGTATTGCCTTACTGAGCACTGCACTGATGCTACATCTAAACCAGAACCGTGCAAGCAGGTCACTAGGGGGTCTTTTCATGTTCAGATTCCAGTCGTATAGCTTCCAAAATGGTGAAGTCAAAAACATTGCTCTAATGAGCACAAACTCGAGTTTGTGTGTTGGTAAATCAGCTAGAGGAGAAGTCTCTCACTATGATGGATTAAGTTTCATTAGTGTGATCACCTGGCTGATGTGCTTCAAAAACACAAGATAGGGAGAGTAAGCATCTAAAGTTGTGACCGCTCACCTCAACCTTACCTTGCCTCTAGACAAGGAGAGAAACCTTTTACCTCGATCTAGCTGGTTGAGGTTGTCCCTAGTGTTACTCTGCCTAACCTAGGAAAAAGGTTAAGGTGAGCTACAATGTGTAAGCTCTGACCTCTGTTGCCTTTTTTATCTAGACATCCCCTAAATGCCCATGATGCATTCTTCAACACTGCTGCTAATAGCAATCAGAAGGTGGGAAATGGTGGTATTTTCTATCCTCGCTCTTTACAAGAATGCGGTTTGTGAGGATTTTTGGGATTCCTTCTACCTACACTAGTACACAGAGCCTTGGAAAATGGTTTCAGCCAACACCCACCCCTTTCCCTGACCTGTCCATATCCTCCCTGCTACACTTGTGGCTTTTTTTCCTGTTCCAGCCCCCACCTGGATGATGGCATTGCGATAGATCACCACCTCTGTGTTTCACTGCGCTCTCTGGTTCTTTTATTGCTCCCTCCCTCCCAACATGCCTCCCTTAAGAAAACCCAGCGTCTTTCTGTAGAATACTCAGAAAAGCCTTCGGTTCACCTTTAGTTCATTTTAACCTTAAGGAGAGAATTAAAGTTCTAGAATTTCACAATGAGAATTGTGGATCCCTTATGGGCTCTGTAGAGATATATCTCCTGAATCAAATCTCCCATCCATTTTCTCAGAGGGTGGGGGGACAGACAGCCTGCTGGTGAGGGAACACCTTTGCCTAGATCCGGTTGGAGGCCAGGGCTGGCTGGCAAGGGAGGGAGTAGGAGGTGAGTTCTACAGTAGCCCATTCCATTCTCTATTCTTTTATCTTTCTTTCTGTCAATATGGAGAAGGCAAGGCCGGGATTTTCAAAAATACAAGACTAAAGTGTCTCTAGCATTGGTAGGCTTCTGTTTTTGAAAGTTCTGCCCTAAATGCTTAAGCACTGAAGGTGTATAAGATGGAAGAAATTCAGTCACCGCTCCTTGAAGCTTGTAGTTTGAACTGCTTCTCCATTCCTAATGTTTCCAGACTGCTTCAACACAATAGGGTTGATGTTAGAAGTGTTTCCTTGCTGGCTGCCTTTGGATGGAGGAGAGGCCTGCTGTTTGGTTGTGGACTTGGTCACGTTGTGACCTTTCTTCTCTACAGCATGCTTAATATTGACACTCTTTATGTCCAGTTTGATTAAAAGTTATGGTCACACAGTGAATCTTGTGCTATGCTAGACTTGCATACACTTGCAATATCTCCAGTTAGCTACCTCCTCATCTATGCAACCATGTTAAAATCACCCCAGTATATCCAGTGAATACACCACCATCACTCTACCTACATGTAGGGAAAAAACCCACTTGTAACTAGACAACTTTATTTTTCCTGGCTCCTGATAATTTGAGACAGGTATTACCATGTGTCCTTCACTAAGTACTCTGTAGCTAACACTAAGCAATTAATGGTGATAAAATGTTTCTTAAAGCTGTACAACTATTGATAACAGAGGAGACAACATTAATCTCTTATCTTTCTAGGTTTGGATTTTCTTTCACTAATCCCAGTTGATCCACAGGTATGTTTCCTGGCTACATTGATGTCTGTGTTTTGTTTTTTGTTTTTTTTCCTGGTTACACACTTCAGAAAAATTAATTGCAAACTAATCGGACCACCCGACTGGTCCAGACTGTCAGGAATCCTGTCTCAAACAGTAGCTAGTATCAAACATTGAGAGGAAGGCACAAACCATCCCATGATAGACCAGTATAGAATCCCTTTTCAATAAGGGAAGACTCTCTTCCCCCCCCTCCTCCCCCCCCCACAAAATCCCCAGATAGGTAGGTAGCTAGCGTCCTTTTCCCAGAAACATGAGTTTCTATCCCTTTGTAACGTAACTGACTCTACATAGTGGCCTATTATAATCCATTCCCCTGTGTAGGTAGGAGGCTATATCAGATATTAAATGGATACTACACTTGATCTTAATTAAATAGACACGATGAGATTAGGATTTGAGAGCGATTCTGATCCTCTCCTGAGCTTTCAGGACAGCTGTCATCTGCCCAGCCCTGGGAGAAAGAGGAAGTACTTACTGTAGCTGTGTCAGATGGGCAGGGGCATGCGCAAGAATTTAAATTCCAACACTTTTGAAGGGACACTAAACACACACACATGTGTGGCCCCTCCCTTCCCCCCATTTCTCAAGATGCCTCTGGTGGGGAAGCCCAGCAGTGAGGAAGCAGCATCTCCCCTTGCAGCAGAACTCTCCATGTCCCTGCTGCATGGGCACGGAGGAAGCAGCAGGGCACCTGGTTGCAGGCTCCTCCCCCCACTCCTATAGCTGCAGCCTGCTGCTGCTTCCGTGCTCCTGGATTCCCAGTGCTGCTACCTGCTTTGCAGACACCGCTGAGGTGAGTCGGGGCCTGGAGGCAGACGCAACAGGGGACTCGGAAAGCAGGGAAGGAGAAGCTGCAGCTGTAGGGGTGGGGGGAGGAGAAGCTCAGCCAGCAGCCCGGCCATTTTCTCCTGGCCCAAGGCTGCAGAAACACAGATTGGGGGGGGGAGGGGAGCTCTTGCCCCCCTTTTTGCACACCCCTGCAGATGGGCCATATAGTAGGGGACTCTGAGTTGGGGATCCAAAGGCTGCCAGGCTGGGATTGATAGAGGCTGTACACAAAGGATATAGATTGAATATATTGCTGTAAAGCAACTCCTCCAGCCAATTCAGACATTACAGTTTGATTCCAAACTATTGCTGTGACCTGAGGTCCCAGGGTGGGGTGGTTTTGAAGACACCACAAAAGTAAGAAATGAATCCATTTAAAAACTAGTATAGTACATTTTTAGGGTACATCAAGTAGGTAAAGACTGAAGATGTTCAGATCCCTTTTGGGTATGGACTCATTAAAACCTACTAGAGATTTAGTGCCTTAAACGCTCCTTGCTGTATTCAACCATAATAATGCTAGTTTAAAAGGAGGTTCTGCCAATTCAGGAAACCTATTTTGAATTTGCATGAGTTTGATTTTTTTTTTTTTTTTTGGTAAACTAGACTATTACAGCCCATTTGTCATTGGTAAAATGTTCTTAGAAAGAGTCAAATATCTCTTGCTGTTAAGTGGCTGCACTTCAGTGGTGTGGATGAAGTGATTCTTGTAGACATTGAATTTGCAAAGCACATTTGTCATTAAGGACTAAAGGTGCTATGTAAATATAAGGTGATTACACAAATGATAGGAGACCCTCTTATACTTGCACATCTGCAAATTATGAGGTAAATTTTCCACTAATGAGATGTGGTAGCAACACAAGACCTTGCTACAGCTCTGTACTAAGATTTCATTGTATGCCAGTAAATGTTCTGTAGCATATGTATTAAAAGTAATGAAGTGTTATTAAAACTAACCTAGCCTTCTCAAATAAATGAGCAGAATATAGTTTGATGCATTCTTTGCTTGCTGTGTTCTTGCTTGCTGGTTTGTAAAAATCTGGTTCTTATTGTGCATGTATTAGCAAGTTTCTGTTGTAGTTAACTTACTTGTTGTAGGGAAGATGCATCCTCAGAGCTTACTTTTCCCTTGTGCAGTTAAGTCTCTTCCTTATCGGCATCATTGTTTGTTTCAAGCAGTACTGTCCTCCCATGTTTTTGGATAGTCTCACTTCAACCTTAACAAGCAGCACCCCAGGCAATATCATCACATCTACCAGCCACCAGGAGAGCAGCACTCACGTTAGTTCTTCAAGCAGGAGCGAGACAGGAGTCATAACCAGCAGTGGGAGCAGCATTCCTGACATCATCTCATTAGACTGAAACACTGGCAGCAAAAAAACTCTAGGAGTAATTGCACAAAGCTGCTCGTCATGACTGGAGAAGGAACTGCAGTGTCTTGGAAGCTATTTTGATATTTATTAAAAAGACAGATTGATTCTGTTGCCTTCTGAAAGTCGAGTAAAACTACATCTACAGTAGGAACTTGAAATGATTAGAACTTTTTTTTTTCTTGGTCACAAAATATTTGGAGTAAAAAAAAGACAGTCAGAACAAACATACCCTTTGGCTTGTTCTGGGGAAACTGAATTTGTTTTGTTGTTGGATGGATTCCTACACAGCAATAATGTAAAAAACAACAACTTTTTTTAAATAAAAAAGGCACTTAACCACTCTAGAATGAAAACAGCATATGTTTATCCTGGATACAGGAAAAAGGTGCAGAAGTCTGCAGTGCTGAATTCTTTCACTGCAGCCTGTAATAAACTTCATTTAGAATAATGAAGGTTTGTGAAATAGCCATGATTTGTGCTATATTTGTTTGTTCCTTACATCCTTCTTTCCCCTTCCTCCCCCTTCCATGGCAAAAAAAAATTCCTGTAAATAGTTTTTTCCTGATTGTGGTGTTCACTTATGAATGCAAATTCCTAAAGTGTTCTTCCTTGTGTATTTTGGAGAAAAACTATGCAAACCCTTCATCATACAGATGTTAATGTGTGCTTTCAATTCATAGTGTAAACACAACAAACTGCTATGCAGAACCTGGCTGTAGTCCTTTAACTTCTGGCCAGGCCTCTTGTATAAGGTGGAAAGTGTAAAAAAAACAAAAAAAAAAAAAAAAAAACTAAAAAAAAAGAAATCCTTGTTCTTCCTTCATGTAATTGCCTACCCATACTAGTTCATAAAACTAAACTGTCTGTCCTTCAGTGCAGCTGTTGGAATCACAAAGTCGTTTATCTGTCTAGTCTGTCCTTTGTCCAGTGCAGGATTGTTCTTGGTGCATATTTGCCAAAGCTTTGTCTAGTTGAGCTTTAAATGATTCAAACAGCTTCACCCGCCTTTTTGCTATTGCACAGTGTGACACAACGTTTGGGAAACTGTCTTCACTCTTTCAGCCCATTACTCCTTGTTATAACTTCATGGTAGACTAGAGGGTTTCTTTGTTGTGATAATCATCAAACCAGTGTAGACACTGTCCCTGCCTGGTCAAAATATACATATAGGGCCAAATCATGCAAGGTTTCTTAACAGTACTATTGTGTATAGTGTCTAGAAGGGTTTGCTGATCAGGACTATAATTAATCTTTCCTCCTAATCCCTCCCTTTAATATTGTTTTAATCTTTGCTTTCCTCTTATCTGATATTTTCTTTGGTGGTACCCAGAATTGTACATGATATTCTATGGATGATCTCAGTGCTGTATGTTGGAAGGGGTTACAGACCAGGAAAGTGATAAGGAAATGCATTGCTTTAGAGCTGGAATCTTGGTATTGTCTGTCTTGACATTGCACCTTTTCCAAGTATAGTGTTTGTTGACTATATTTAAAATTCTTCCCGTAACAACTCACTTTCATTCTTTCCTGTCTCTTCCCTAATATCTTTTAGGTACTAGATGGGGAAGTGTTGCATTTGGTTCAGTGTGGTTTATGCCTCCAAAAGCCATACTTACGGCACTTGTTACCATAGTATTTGAACTAAGTGTAAATACAGGAGATGTTAAAACAGGGCTTATTGCACATCCCTTTGCCATCCTCCACTCCCACCCCAAATAATCGGCATCTGTTACTCGTAGCTTTTTTGTATGCTCTTTCAGCTAGTCTTCAGTTCATGTCAATCTTAATAGTGCACCCCCCCACTTTTTTCCCTTTGTCCACTAACTTTGTACCTATTAAATGAGCAAGGTTTTTTTCTGGCATGATTTGTTAATAAAGCCAAGCTGCTTATTGTTTCTAATTTTCTTTAGGTGATTAGTGTTTTTTCTCTATACTAATTGCATAGTTGAAGTAAAAATAGCATAGTCATGCTAATTTTGGGACACTAAAGATAAACAATATTTTTAAAAGTTCTCTTGTACTAAGAACACATGGTACTTTGCAGATGCACTAAGTCACTGGCATGGATCAGCATTTGTCACACTCTGTCAGTACCTGGGCCGGGGAAGCTAATGATCCAACCAGCGGACCAAATTCAGTGGTGAATCCTGGTGATGTGCCGCCTGAGGCATGTTGTGGATGACTGGAGTAGAAGTCAGTGACCAACACCGGCATTCTGATAGAGTGGATCATAAACTAACATGCGAAGCACTGAATTGCAATATGCAGTTCTATAATTTCCTAGTCTGTTGTATCTGCTCAATTAGAGGGAAAGGGTATTTCTTGTCTCTGAGCAGCAGACAACTGAGGAAACATACTTAGAGTTGCCCGTGATCAGCAGATTTGTTCCGTGCTCCCTTCCATTTGAGCAGGGTGGAAGGGTATGTCTGTACTGCATAGCGTACCTGTGCCTCCTACGCTTGCTTGGAACATCCATACTGCAGCCGTGAAATGAAGTGACAAGCTGTCCCTTCACCATTTGAGAACTATATGCGGAAGGTTTTGCCAGTGATGCATGCAGTTCTACAGCAACTAGTATAGTCTGTTTTTCCACTCATTCTCAGACGGATGTCTAGTGTATTGGCTTCCATTGCCAGAAGCCAAAGTCGTGTGGTATAACTGCCTTAGTCCCTGTCCAGAAAGTGATGTCTGGTTTGACCTGTATAGCTGAGTGAAGATTCTTTCCTGTAAGTAAAACTGGATCTAGGGAGAGCCAAAAGCCCACAACAACCCTTTGACCTGGGCTGGATTTGAAGAACTGGCAGTGCAGCAATGAGAAATAGCTATGCGTTGGTGAAGTCCACAGGACAGATTCTGTGCCATATCTCCAGGAGACCCAGCACCAAACATACCCAAGAGGCAAAAGGTGGCTTTAAGCTACACTTTTTTCCCCTCTGCCCAATTCTTGGTTGGCAGGAAGCTTGCTGTGGGCCGAGTGTAAATTAGAGTTGCCCCCGGGATACACTAGTATACAAGGGGCTCTAAAGGGCTGCTCTGCAACCAGGGACAAGAAAAAATGATTCACCTGACAAACCCACTCCAACGGTGGGCTGCATGGGTGCTTGATGGCCTAATGTATCCTGACAGACAGCCCCCTACAGAGGCTGCAGTAGAGGGGGATAATCCCTCTTTCAGCTTTTCTTATGCTTTGATCAGTGCTCAGTTTCTCAACAGTACATTCTTTGTGAGAGACCAAGCAATGGAATTTGCAACAGAATTGAAGTTTTTCCTTGGCACCACTGGTTGGTATGTAGCAAACGCTTCATTAGTATAAATCAGGTGCATGGGGGAGGGGAGCTGTTCAGCCGTATAACAATGATCATTACATTAAGTAATTGGGGGGGCAAATGCAGTCTCCACTTTCAAACACAGCTCTTCTCGGGGAAGCTTACAAGCACTGACAGGAAGTCAAGTTTGAGCTGTGTGGTTTAGCTTGACAAATGTAATTCAATTTTGACCATCGCTGTTTTCCTCGGCAGTTGCAAACTGGCATTGTAGAATGAGAGAGGAGTTATGGCAGTTGTTTTTCAAAGTTGGGCTTATTTTGTTTTAAAAACTGGCAAAACTTTTTGATGGATGCCTATGCAAGGTTTACATTCAATTAATAGGAAAGCATAGTTCTAAATATCAGGTGCAACCCTACAGTGACAGTCATGAAAGCAATTGAAAGACTTCCATGGACAAACTATAGCTGGCTACAGTTCTAATACTATACAGCTGTACATACAGCAGCGACTAGCTAAGACATTTGTGGACGGTTCCTAACAGACTGCTTTGACATGTCAGTCATACCAACCCTTCTGGTAGAAAGTTTATATTGAATATTTTGAGTACTCTAGGGAACAGAGTTCATAGTGTTGGAGAACATGCTGAATTGGGCAGCCTAGGGTACCCTTATTTCACCCATGCACTAGGGGGAGAAGGGGGAACATTTAAGGCTTTGTACTTCAGCATGTTTTTGCTTCATAGCAAGATTGATGTATATTGAGTTTATTAGTGTAAAAAATGTATGGAGAAAAGAGTGCTTCCATTTAGCTTCCACTATAAAAGAACCTGTTTTTTTTTTTCTTCTTCTTCTTCCTGCTTTGAGTGGAACTGAACTGAACATAGCCAGATACTGTTCAGCTGCTAGAGGAAAGTAGTTTCTACCACTGTTTTAAAAAAAAAAAAAAATTCCCTACCACTATTACCTACTCTAATGGGTAGAGAAAATAGTGGTAGAGAAAAGCCCAATGAGCCTCACCCCCACAAACTGATGATCACTATTATTTGGAGGAGCTCTGGAGCAGGTGTCCCCCTAACACCTTTTTAGTTACATTATTTAACTCTTTCAGAAACTGGAACAAGCTAGTAAGAAATTGTGGGTTGTTTTTTCTAATTGTCTAGTTCAGTTTCCCTACTACCAAAACAGATGTTCTGAATGAATCTAGATTATTAATCTTGTGTTAAAAGGCTTGGTTTCTAAGATCACTTTCACTATATCTTTAAGAACATGTAGGTTTTCAAAGGGGTATGTGAAATAGATTATTAGCTTTAAGGGGACTAAGAAGAAAAACCTAAATTTAGTTAAGAATTCTTGCATAATTCTGTAGTAAAACGGCTGCCTCCACTGTTTTCTACATCAGGACAGTTGTGAAACAGACTACATGTTAATGGAGAGAATCTCTTCTTTTAAAAGAACTTCAGGCCGTTAGTTCCCACTTACCTACACTTTTCACAAAGGTAACTACAGAGTGGCCTGCTTACAAAAATAACCCCTCTAATCAGTCAATGTAACTTTTTTTAATAGATTTTATTTTTTTTGGCAATGAACATGATCTAACTGCAATATGCTGGATTGTTTGTATTCAATGATGTTCTCAAAGCTTCCTGGTTTTGAGGAAATGTAACATATAAGCAGAGAAGGTGGTTACAATTTATCTAAGAAGTCGTCCAGAGGTGGAATACCCTCCTTCAAGCCTTTGCGCTTGCGTGTTTCAGCCACAATTTGCCCAAGACGAGAAGTTGCATCATAAGGATCTCCAGCCAAAAGTTGCCAATGATCAAAGATACATTGCGGAAAAGCTTGACCACCAGTGTTGGACCTCAAGTCAGCAGTGAAACCTGGTGGGGGGAAGGAAGCAAAGTCAGCCAGTCATACCTGCTGTGTCTAGGCAGAGTTGGAAGCCCTACTGTGCATTGAATAGTTTTTGCTAGAATGGCACAGTTGAGTGAGATTCTTGAAGTGTGCGTTTTGCTCTAGAGCAGAGCACCCAGAGAGAAAACAGTGTGAACTCCAGTTACTGTACAAGAGAGAACCTCTCCTTTCTAGCTGTGTAAACACCAAGCTGCTAAGCTCAACTTGGGAAGAGCATGATTAAAAAAAATAAAGCACTCAATAACTAAAATAGCCAGTGTTGTATTGTAATCCCCCCCATTGTCCACTGTTTAATTCTTAGAACAGTAGTGACAATCACACAAGACACCTCTAATCCTTCCTTCACACCTACCGCTCCTGCTCCCAATGCAATCTGTTGCTCTGTGCTGGTTTCTTAGTGGAAAGCAAAAGCAATGAAACCAGAAAAAAGGTTGGGGGATAGGGTGGAGCAGTCCTATCTTGACCCTTCCTTTCCAACAGCCAGAAAGTATTGTAGGGTTCAGTACTGTATGCATGTGCTTTCCCAACTGCAACCTCTAGGAAACTGACCAGGCTGATGCCTGAAGTTTACCATTTTGTTTTTTTCCAGGTTTCTAACTGAACACATTAACCTCTTATTTACTTTTCACCTAATTGTAATTACAACTGAACTGCTAGTACCAGTATTGCAATGGCTAACTCCTAGGCACCCCCCTTCCTGGGGGAATCTCAGACTCTACTTAGGCACCTGTATTCATTGTACTATGCACAGGGGAGACGTAAGCACTGCAGAAGCCAGCAAGCTGAAAGGGGAGCTGCCTAAATTAGCCATGAGTGAAATGCCAAGAAGAGCGGGTGGACGGGGGAGAAGAGACCCACTCCATTACAACCAGGGTACTCACCTGGGCTGAGGGGCAAGTCAGGTTCAGGCCCTGCTGGGGACTTGAACTTTACTCCCTCATGACAGATGAGAGTACCCTGACCCCTGGGTTATTGTGCATTCTGGACCCACACACTTGTCTCATGGATGGGGCCCAAACCCACAGCTGTGCCTATACTATCAGGCCCTATGGGGAGATAGGTGGAAGACAACTGACATGAGAAACTGCAGGGTTTCAGCAAAAGCTGTGGTCCCAGTGTCAGGAGTGCTGCTGGCTTTTGTGCATGCCCATCAGCAGAAACGTAGGTGGCAGCTGAATGGCAGACACACCTAAATGATGGACTTAAGTACCTTTGTGGATCTTGCCCTTTTTCCCTAGGTGAGCAATTCCTATGCATCAGAACTACTTCGGATGTAAGTATGTTCATTAAAAAAGGATGACTGACTTTTTCACCTTTCCCTCTTCACAAAACTACTACTGCCTTGTCTCCCCTCCCCTCCCCTCCCCCCCGCCGCAGCAATTCAGCTATGTGACTAGCTCCTTACTAACTGCGATATCAGTACTCCTGGAAATGCAACTTAGTATGAACTATAGGGAAAATATCAGTTTTTTGAACATCTTCAGTTCATCAGCTGAGAATGACAAGCTGTACCTATACCAAGGAAATCTAGGTGCAACTGTTTCGGAATTTGGGTTTCAACAAGATGCTCTGGTTTAAATTATGACTCAAGGTACAGAATAATCTGCAACCTACACAGTGTATCCTATCATTAGAAAAAGTTTAAATGTCTAATTGCAAATAGCACCTTCCAAACAGGAAACAAAGAAACCCATGTAATGTCTGTCTGAATCTCCAGAGAAACAAATAGTTCTATTGTGTGAATTGCCTTATTCTTACAATGTTAACTCTGAAACCTAAAGATGATCCTTTAAATACTCATTTCATACGGATAATTTCAGCAGAACTATCTAGTTAATATGCTTCTCACAACAGCTAGCTGTCTCAGACTATGTCAAAAGCCCATCTATTATCTTGTCCCCCTGCCCTACAGCTGGCAAAGCCTCCAGCTTCACTACTGAACACATCCCCACTGCCAAAGGGCAGTTTCAGTTTAAAAAAAAAAACTGACAAGTTATGGGCAGTGACGGAAAGGGATATAATAAGTTAATCAGTAAGGCTATGTAGATTGTATTATTCGTTTAAAACATCAGGCTACCTCCTGGGCTGTGGTACGCTGGTGTAGCTCTGCGTTACACACAAGTTTGCTACAGCATAAGAGGGGCCTTAGGTCCTGCTTTTAATAAATATCTTTAGTGACAGAAGTAGTGTCCTGGTCACTCTGGAATGTCCTCAGCTGGGAAGAGTAAGTTGCATGTGTCCGCACAGGGTGCCAAGAAGTTATTAAAGCCTAGCGGAGAAGGTGGTTGAAGATGCAAAAAACAGCAGGAAGGAAGTCAGATGTAAGAATTCCCATTTCATTAACTCCCAGCCACTTTGGTGGAAGTCTTCCCCCACCTCCAGACCTACTTAAGGAAGGTACAAGGAGTTGGCTAAAGACAATTTGGCGGCCTTACCAAAAGACTCATTTACAGGTAGATAAGCCTTGACCACAAACATCGGGGTTCCTGCCACTTGGAATTCGTCAAAGACATGACCCCGTTTCCTGTTCAGCACACCATAGATACCACCAACCACTTGTTCGGGGCACTATGAAGAAAAATGTTACTAAGTTACATACAGATAGCCGTGGCTTGGTCATTGAACATAGCAGCACTAAACTTAGCACCAGACAATCCCTTTGGATTCTTCTCCTACCCTGGAACCACCTCTCTGTGTGCCTGCTTCCCTCCTCCAAATCTCTCCAAGGCGCTTCTTCCCCAGTCTCAGGTTGTACAATTCCCAGCACGTCATTTGTGTCTACAATAGACTGGACTGCTGCATATGTTGGTGCCACACTGTCCAAAGGTTGTCGTGTTCAGTAAAGAACTGCTGCTCACTTTTTTACCCAGAATAATAATTCTCTACATCTTTTAGTGAAAGGGCAGATCAGTGATAGGCAGGACTCCCATCATTTGTCTAAAACTAAGTGCACACTAAGGTAAACATGTAAATGGAATTATGTAAAAGAGAGCTTGACACACACTGATAACGCTATTTAAAACAGTCAAGGTACTACTACAGGTGCTAAAAAGAACGGTTTTGCAGCAGTAGCCACTGCGAGCAGATCCAATTCTTCACTGCGATGCCCTCACTTGGCCGGGGGGACTGCGGGAAAGTGAAGTGATTCAGGCAACTCTACTGATAGTGTCTTCTGGCAGGGGATTTTTACCAGTACACATTTCTAAATGATGGCAGGCATTGAACTTGAGGGGTTTTTTTGTTTTGTTTTTTTTAAGGCAACCCCGTGTGTGTTTTGCTGTAGCAAGTAATACCTACTTTTAGTACAAATAGAAATTTCCTGAGGTCTTGTATTTACCAAACAAAGTAATTTGAACCCTTCCTCCTCTTCCCCCCCAAATAAAAGCGAAGTCAGCGGAAGGCTTGGTCTACACTACAGCGTTAGGTTGACATGAGGTAGCTTACGTCAACCGAACTATGTCAGTGTCTGTGCTACAGCCTTGCTCCCACCGATGTATATGCCCTACTATACTGCCATAACTCCACCTCCACGAGAGGCTTAGGGTCGATGTAGACACTGTGTTCCTTACATCAGAGTTGTGAAATTGATAAGAAAGCCAGCTCCCAGCTGGGCTGCTGCCTGATCTCAGCTCCCAGCCTCCCAACGCTGCCCCTCTTCAGTTGGTGGAAGTGCTCCTGGTGACTGCGGTGGCTATACAGGTTGACTTAAGATCACAGTGTAGACATGCCCTTACAGAGTAGGTCAAAACTCTAGAAAAAACTGCTGGTTAAGTATACAGAGACATATTTAGAGCTAGAGCTGCTTATACTGCCCTCTTTTCTGCTCTGGTTTAGGTCCTCAGGACACTTGCAGGGAGACCCTCTTTTTTCAAGGGTTCAGTTACCCCTGTTTTCTCTTGAATGTCCTTAGTAATAAAGGACAGAAGAGAAAGGCAGAACAAGTTCTTAGTTTCCCTGAGTGGCACTGGCAGTTCATGAAGAACAGTGTGATTTAACGCAATGCATGTAGCTGTCACTGCTCAAACTCGACCCTGTTCCAAACACACAAAACTCAAACTCTACCATCTTCAGAACACAGGACCAATTTCTAAAAAAAAACAAAAACACAGCAAGTGCAACATTCTTAACCCAGAAACAATATTTGTACAATGATATTCCTTTCGTGTCTCCACTACATCACCCTCTGACATACCTGGATCTCCAGGAGATAGATGGGCTCCATAAGTCTGGGCTGTGCTGTCAGAGCAGAGGCACACAGGACACTCCTGGCAGTGGGAAGTATTTGCGCACCACCACGGTGGATCGCATCAGCATGCAGAGTAACATCATGGATATCAAAACGAACGCCCCTCATGTTCTCCCCACACAACACACCCTGCAAGAGAGTCAATGGCCTTTTACAGAATTGAAAGGAAAATGGTGGATTTGATACTGTAACTTTTTACTACTTTGAACGTTTTTACAGATATGGGAGTTCACTTGGAAATCTATTTGACCATGTGCTTACACTGACACCTTGACCTTCAACTTAGAGTCATAAACACTCCTTTTGGTAGTGAGCAGATACCCTGAAGGAACAGAAGAACTATTCATTGCAACGTGGAAATGCAAGTTTTAAGAACACAGACGTTTTCACAACAAAGCTGCACTTGGAATCAAAGTTCAACCACTCGTAGACTGCAAACTATTTAATATTTGGGTGGAGGAATTCCAGGCATTTACAGTCACTAGAAATCTTCCATCTAAATAGAGTTTCAATTTTTTTTTTTGTTTTTTGCTGAAACTGTTCATAGTTTTGTGTAATTTCCTAACAGTTCTAATAAACAAGTTGTCTTTTCCTAAAGGTTACATATATATTCTATCACTAGATAAAAAGGTGTTTGGATAATGTGAGCAATATTTAATAATATCCTGCATGTAAACTATTATTCATACTTACTTCCTTTGTTGCCCACTGGAAGCCAGCAACAACACTGTCTTTGATTTCATTTAGGTACTGGACACCCTTGGTGATGTCAACCAAGATATTTGGACCAGTTCCATCAGGTCCAAAGCACCAGATCTTACGAACTTCAGACACATCCCACTCATATTTCTCTGCCAGGTAATGGGCACGCTGCTTCATTTCTTGACGGGAACTGACTTCTCCTTTGTCTATGTCCTCTGCCAAGCCATCAGGGAAGGGCCGAGCTTTCATATACAGCCTGTTGTGTTTATTGGCAGATTTGGACAAGCACATCTGGCTCGACTCTTCACTGACAGTTTCACGATAAGATACAACTGGGTCTGATTTCTGTGAGGTAGCAAATAAATTCCAATAAAATTGTAATAGTGAACGTCCAACATTTTACACTAAAATTACAAAAGGAACCTATGTCCCGTCATTCCCACATTTGTATTGTTTACCCTTTTTATAACAAAGTTCTAAAGCATTTCTTTGCCTTAGGCAGCAGGTTTTATTTTGTACTCCTGGGGGAATTCTATGCCATTGCACATACACAGTAATCATATCCGGCGCAGATTCCGCCCCCCCCCCCCCCCCCCCCCGAAAATACATTCTGCCCAAGAAGTGCTGCAGTTCTGCCTTTCGACCACCAGAGGCTGCTGTGGTGCCAGAACACGTGACTGACCCGCAGAAACAGCGTTCATCACAGCAGCCTGCCTGTGGAACCAGGTTCAGAGGCAGAGATGGGCACATGGGGCTGTTGGAGGGGGTGTCACAGACTGAGGCTCAGAAGGGCTAGTGGCGGGAGGGGGGAAGACAGACTGGGGCACGGGCTCAGACAGCATTGAGCCAGGGGCTGGATGGGAGGGTGACTCCAGGGCCACATGGCGATAGGGGCAGATGTGTCTGACTGAATGGGAGAGGCTCGAGGTCAGCTGGAGTCTGCATGGGGGAGGCCTCCCTACTCTCTAACAATCCTCTTCTCCCCAAAAAGAAACTTCCATACTTTTCCCACCCACACCCAACAGTCCTCCAGGATTCATTCCCAGGCTCCTTCCCTCTGCCTCAGCTCCTTCATTACCCCTGGCTCCCCCAAGCCTTTGCACTGTTTCTGAGGGGTACAGGAAATACGTTTCTGTATAGTAGTTTAAATGAATTACCCAAAGTTTTGTATTAATATGCCTAGTAAGGAATCTTATTTGTCAAAAAAACATTTCCTGAATCTTTTTTTTTTTTTTTTGTCTGTATTGTTACAGACATACTTGCTGACAGGTATTTTGAAATAAATTATCAAAATAATTGAAACTGGTGTGATTATATTGTGTTATTTTGACAAATAAAACATGCAGAATTTTAAAATATTGGGCACAGAATTTTTAATTTTTTGTCACAGAACACCCCCCAGGAGTAATTTTGTTCAAGGCAGACTTTAAAGCCAATTTCATTCACTAGTACAAGTGTTCCCTGACACAGACTACAGACTGCTAATTTCATTGAGACAATAAAATGCAGCAGAAGAACTGTGCTGTATTGACAAGTAAGATTATTATCTTCTGATTCCAAGATTTTCTGTGAAAAAAAACTCAGGACTTATAAATATGGAAAATATCCAGTGAGAAGGAATCCTAGTAACAGAAATATTTTTCCACGGCCAAATACGTTTCTTAGTGCAAATGAAGATGTCTGTGAAATTAGCATGGTATTTTCAAAGAAGCCTTAGGAAGTTAGGTGCCCAATTTGCATCAAATACCCTTTGAAAATCCCATCCTTAATGTGTAATCATATTCTGTACATTGCAGATATAAACACAAAAGAAGCCTTTTATACCTTGATTGGAATGCAAGCATGATCTTCTTCCAGATCTTTAAGGCAAATTTCTAGATGCAGCTCACCAGCTCCAGCAATGATGTGCTCACCCGACTCTTCAATAATACACTAGAACATGAAATACTAGTTGTGTAAGAGTAAAAAAATTATTTCTTAAATTAATTTAAATCAGAACATTCCACAAGCATTTTCTGTTAGATTAATCTGTGATTGATTTTTTCTAAAATTGCTTAGTAATGGCTGTTATTGTGGAGATTAACCAAATATCATTACATTTATGAAGTGCCTTTCATCCCAAGGATTTAACAATGAATCACCTTACCCACCAGTGAAATGTTGCAGGTGGTCTAACATCATAGAGCAAAACTACACAGTAGCTTATGATAGGAAGTGAAGAGCGCTCCATAACATTGGAACTGTATATGGAATTCAGGCAGGCAGAAACTGCCCACACTAATTTAGCCAGACACTAAGACTAATACCATCCCCACATTCCCACACTTGGAAAATCTGTAATGACAAGTAGTCAGGATCTCGGTTTTACAATCTCATCTGAAAGATAAGCAACTCCCAACATCATGCTGGGACATTGTTTCAATACTAAATCAAAGGGAAGAGTGCTGCCTAATGAATAACCAATACTACTCATTGCAAAACCTGGGTTTTCCTTAGAGACTTCCTATCCAAGTTCTGACTAGGCCCATCCCTGCTTAGCTTGTTGAGTTTCAAATGATTACAACGTAAGTGGTATGGCTGCAGATTCTAAACATCAGATTATGAAAGCTATCATGAATAAGTCTCTTTCTGAATAAAGTCTGAGTACTTCACGGCAAACCAGCAACTCTAAAACTAACACTCACCTGAACACTAACACTCACCTGAACCATGGGATCAGACTTGGCCAGACGCCTTAGACCTTCAACTAGTTTTGGTAGATCAGCAGGGTTTTTAGCTTCAACAGCAATACGTACAACGGGGCTAACACTAAATTTCATCACTCGCATGTTGTGTGCATGCTCAAAGGTGGTAATTGTACCCGTCTTCACCAAAAACTGGTCAACACCAACTAGACCAACAATGTTGCCACAGGGTACTTCCTCAATGGGCTCAACATAACGACCCATCATCAAAATGGTTCTATAAAGACAGAGATTGGGTAACAATCCTTAAATAGCTGTTGAAACGATGCCTTTTTATACCTAAAAGGCAGTTATAGAAACTTCCTTGTTTGCCTGCATTCCTTCTGGTACTCATTTTCTGTTATGTAAGCCAAAAAAAAAAATAATAATACAAATTTGGTATTTTAATAGAAAAAAGTAAACAATCCTCCTTTACTTAGGTTCCCAAAAATAGGCTTTGCAAGCATCTTGACCTTTTTTTTTTTTTTTTTTTTGCATGCATGCATTCTTCTTCAACAGAAGCAAACTATTTCCATCTACCTTTGAATAGATCTTAGGTAGAGATCTTCCTTCTTGCCAGGTGTGTAGTTTGGTCCCATGATTCGAACTTTCTGTCCAGTGGAAACAATACCAGAGAAGACTCTTCCAAAGGCATAGAAACGTCCCTTATCAGTTGTGGGGACCATTTTGGAGATGTACATCATCAAAGGGCCCTTGGGATCACAGTTTTTGACACCTACAGTAAAACAATGCATTTCAATGAGGCTTCAAAATCTGTTTAAAACTAGGCCTAACACTTTACTGAGCATTTCCTTCCCCTTCCACTTTATAAACCTTGTTTTTCATATGGTATCCATTATTGTGAATGCCTTCCAAAATTAAATATGCCTAAAGTTATAATTAACAGCTCTCCTACTTTCCAGTCCAGAGGGCACAGGTCTGTGTATGTGTGTGGCAGGTGTATAGTGTGGTAGACTAGCTCAAAGGAGTGGGTTTTGGGTTTTGCTCTTTAGGCACGGTGGTTTGTGGTCAACGTTATGTCTTCCATATGTGAGTTCCAGAATTCGGCCAATCATCAATAAATCTCTGTCTCCTGCAAGCACAAGTTTTACTTTTTTGGTTGCAAGTTCCATTGCTCCAGTAGAACACACACGTTATGGAAAGCCAAGATCACAGAGTGAGGTGGTTCCTCATGTAACTTGGCCTACTTGGATGTAGATCTTGAAGAGGAGGGCAAAAGCTTTGATTTTGATTCACCAGGAACCAAAGCAGCACACTGAAGTCACATGTTGCCAGTGGTCTGTTACAGAGGAGATTGCCTGCCATTAGTGACCAACTGATTTGTTTTTAAAGAGGTCACCTGTTTCAGACCTAGGTACAGAGAGTTTCAGAAATCAAGTCTGGAGGTCATGAATGCCTGGTTCACTACGGCTAAGTCCAGATCCAACAGGAGGCCGCGCAATCTTCTTGCCAAATCTAGATGGTTGTTGGATCCATATTTATTTGGGTTTCTAAAAGCAGTGAAATGTCAGGTGGACACTGAAGCTGCAGACTGTCTTCGTGACCTAAGAGAAGAAGCTATCAATGAAGGGCAATATTATAGAGACGATGAGTTCTGCACAGTGCCTCCTTCTCCCTACCAGCATCATTTCAGTCTTACCCAGGTTCAGCCTCAGCCATTTACTCTTTATCCAGTTGCTGATCTCAGCTAAGCCTTTGGAAGCTGGGAGATGGCACCATTTGCCTCTGATGTAATGGTAATGCACAATTTCCCTTAGTGGATTCATACAGATGTTGAACAAGATGGAGGTGATGATAGTTTAATATGGGACTCCACATAAGGAGTTTGGAAGTGGAGGAGCAGGTGCCCATCATGATTCTCCAGGTATGGTCTGATACAAATAACCAAGACATCTCAGCATGATGGGGTAGTCTGCCCCATTATGCATGCTGAGGCCTACAGATCAACCCATCCCCATCATCTGTTGTGGCCTTCTAAGATTTTAGGAGGTCTGATACAAGGACCCTCGGATATATTGGTAGAGAGAAAGTGGTTCTGGGAATTAGTGTTGGGAGGACATACCATTACCGTTTCTTTAAGGGACCACAAGCGTTGCCGAGTGGGTGGGACAAGGCTCTCATCTCTCCCAGCCAATTGGAATGATCTTTAGGAAGGGGATCAGCATATATACTGCCTCGTTCACAGCAGAAGGCCTGCCTGATGAATCTGAGGACTAATTGGGGAAAAGGAGCAGCTGGGTAAGGCCCTACAGCTGGCCTAAGCTACCACCACAGCTCCAAGAGGGGAGCTGGGGAACTCCTGCTTGGGAGAAACCATGTGAAGTACAAACCCAGCTCCAGGAAAGAGCGCCTCCTGAACAGAGGCAAGAAAACCTATCAAGACTCTTATATGGAGCCAGAGTGGGCATAAATTCCAGCAACTAAAGAAGTGATTTAATAGATCAGAACTCCACAAAGTGGGTACGTGCTCTGAACTAATCCAGCCTGGGTAACTGACTGGAAGAGTCCGAGTGGGTGCTGTGAACAGCGTACTTGCACAGCCCCCTAACACGTCATGTCTCTGGGGTGGGACAGCAGGATTCCATATTTGATAATAACCAATGCTGCAGTGATATACTTGCTGTTGTGTTGCTTCATGCTGTACATCCAAGGGTTAGTGCACACCGTCCTCCAACTCATCCCACCCACGTATTCTCAGAGACTGAATTAAAGACCATCCAGCAGATAAGGAGTTACAGTGAATTGTGCAGCAGCATGAAAACATTCAATTATTATTACTGAACAATTGCATTGTGGTAGTACTTAAGCGACCTCAACCAGTTGGGAGCCCCATCATACAAACACAGAGTAATGGAACAAATTAAATTTAAAAAAGGCCAGCACAATGTAATAACTAACTCTGAGCCAGATTTATGTGGCTTGTCACCTAGTCAGTTTTACTCCACGGGTTGGGGATAACAACATATTTTTAATCTTTGTTATGGGCATTGTGTAGTTAGTGTTGCAAAGTCGAAGAGCAGCCTCCTTACCCATAGCAGCTTCATCGTCAGGTGGCCCCTCATACAGAAGTTCACAGCGATATTTCTGTGCCGTTACAGGGGAGGGAAGGTGCATGGTGATCATCTGAAGCAAGGCATCTCCAGCAGGCAGCCAGTGGCGCATCACAGCCTGAGAAACACAAAAGTTGCATCCTCACTGAAACTAGATTTGAGATGATAAACATAACAACTGACCCCAGAAATAACGAATGCCCTTCTACACACTATCCAAAAATAGAGTTGGGGCAAAAACCAGGACAACTAATCAAAGCTCTTCTGGGACCATTTAAAAGTTCAAAAGACTTTAATCTAACTAAGCAGTTATTCCACTCATTGCCTGTTTTTTTTCTTTTTTAATGAAAACCTTCACATTTGAATTATTCAAATGGAGCATTCTGAAAACTCAGTTTTTTCCAAGCTGGTGCACTACATTTCAGGAGGAAGTTATGCTTCGGGCCACCTTAAACTCTGAAGCTGTGAATGGAAGCAGCAGTTTTAAGGTTTATTGACAAACCATTAGTATAACTGTACATTTTCTATGTGTAGTTTTGCCATCAAATTTAACTAATCAGTTGTGGAAAATTGTAGAAAGGACACCCAATTACACCATTATTCATGACATTTGTATGAGTTATTAATTCTGTGCTCTACAGTAGTAATTGCAGTTCTTTGTGACGGCTGGCTCTGCACATCCACACCACCCACCTGCCTTTCCCTCTTCCATGGAGTCTTATACCCTTAAGGACTCTGAGGTTTAGCAGAAGAACTGAGATAAAGCTTCTTACAGCCTCTGCTCTGAACACTGAGTGCTGCAAAATGGTACCTGTGGAGTCCCAATAGTCACTGCTTTTCTAGACATTTCCCAAAGCTCATCCCATACATGGGAACATGCAGAGGCAACTTTGAAATAGTTATAGTTCTCAAGGCAACCAATGTAAAATACACACACACACACACACATATGTGTGTGTGTGTGTGTATGTTGCATTAGCAGTTTTCTTCAGTTATTTATTTATTGCTTAATCCAAGTTCTCTCCCTCTTAACCAATATGCCTTTGTTTGGTTGTGCAGTATCAGACTCAAGTCCTGTTCTCATATCTCAAGGGCTCACACTTGCAAATCATTTATTGTCAACTGGGGCACTCTAGATACACAAGGTTGTCTTTGTTTGGCCCCCTATGTCTAGTTGATAAACTTTGAGATTTGCCACTGACAAATAAGGTAAGTCCTTCTAAGACCCACAAAGTATTCTAGAAGGCTGTGCTGTGTAGCAAAAATAGAAGGGGACCAGCAGCAAATGTTACAACTCCATTAATCCTGACTGTTGGGTTAAAGGAAAAAAGTCAAACTGAATGATTATATTAAATCTTTTTAAAATACCTTCAGAAGTGGTTTGCCTTCTTTGTCTCGATCTTCAACATCTAGCTTGATGTTAAGTTTCTCTATCAGCTTGGCTGTCTCTTCCTTGTTAAAGTTCATAACAGCATCAAAGATCTACAGAGAAATGTTTGGTAAAAGAAGATTTACCATTATACATCTTAAATCTGTTCCAACATATTGCTGTAAGTAGTGGATCTGTAACATGCAGATTGAAAATGTCCTCACACTGTCTCCAAATTTAGGTTTTTATTTAATAATTCTTTGTTCTTTATAAAAAACACAATTCACGATTTCCTGCAAAGATCTGAAAAATGATAGTTACACCAAACTTATTTTCTAAACCTCCCAATGAAAGATAATTCCTAAACCTTTGATTTGGATAACACCAAAATAATTTCTTTTGTATATTAAAACAAATTCACTGCACTAACAATTTTTTTTAATGCAAGACCTATGCCACATTCCATTCCTCTTTCAGACTTTGTGTTGCTTTCTTTCTCCTTAATGCTGCTGTATGTAGTTTACCTCGACCATAAATTCCTGAATGCAGGGACTGCACACACTCTGTGATATACAGATAACCAGCTTTTGGAGCCCACGTTTGGTGAGTGAGCTTCTGTCTTTTTCTAGGCTGAATCCTACAGTTATACCACTGGATGAAAATGCCAGAAGTTGGGACAGCTACAGATTAACTTTCTGTTTTACCTTAAAGATGGGATCCAGAACGAGCTGGCAGAACGTCCGTGGCAATTTCTTTCCATCTGGGCTGGTGGCTGATTTGCTGAATTTTCCGGTTGCTGGATCAAAATATCTAAATAAAAAGTTTAAGGCAGAGACAAATTAAGATTTAGTTGGGCCCTGGGCACAAAGAACATTTGGACCTCCCACACTCCAGGGACCTGAGGGCACCAGAACTGGGTGGGCCAGGGTGGCCATGGCCCACCCACTTTTTAACCTGGGTGTAGTAGCCTTGGGCAGAGCGCCCCGGGGAGCAGGGACATGGGCTGGGGGCTGCTCTCAGGCACCCCAGCCCCTGCCCAGGGCAGGTGAAAGGTCTGGGGCTCCCCACAGTGGCCCAGGCTCCCTTGGTGACTCTTACCACAGCCCAGCTCCAGCTTCCAGCCTGGCCAATAGGTGGGGCCCCAGGGAGAAGAGGAGCAGGGGTGAAGCTACCGTTCCAGCACCAGTGGGCCTCCCCGCCCCCACTTTTACACAGGTGTGGTTAGATGTTCGGCTGCGTGTGTGTGTTCTCCCTGTGTGCTATCCCAGCTCTACGCAGACAGCCGGCACAGCAGACCTTGAGCGAACCGCTCAATGACCACAAGATCCGTTAAGGTACAAAGGCACCAGGCCAGGTTTACTGTCAACAAAGCACAGTAATAGCACCTGGCAAACTCAACGAGAATACTAAGACATGTATGCCTGTGACAATGGACACAGCTCAGTGAATGACGGGACTTTCCATTCCCCCCTCGGCTGGACAAAAGTACTCCCTCTGAGATACATCTTTATACCCTAATACAAACAAGTTAGTACTGCTTCTGACATAGTTACTGCCCCCTGACGTAGCTATTTATTACCCAACACCTTGTACATGTTGGTTCAATTAAAACATCTCTGTTACGTACTGTCATCCTAGCCTTATCTTTAAGAAGGGGTCAGTGTGTTCCTGTTATCCTTGGGGAATGTTTTTATACCATCCTTAATATTGGGATGTTCTGGTACCACTTAATATTGGAATATGTTTGCATAAGTACTCTGGTGCTTGGCACTTCTTAGGAATGTGTATTTCTGCATTATTAGCCCTGTTCTTGCCAAATTTTGTAAGCAGGTCTTGCCTCATACCAGGCCTCTAATACAAGGGCTTATGTCTCAGGCTCTCTTCCTACTACAACAGGTTCCAGATTGGCCGGGTCCTCTGGGCATGGGGCCCATGCATTAATCCGCCACTGGTTTAAGGTGCTTTACTCATCCAGTTTGAACTTTAGAGGAAAAATATTTAAAGAGATGATAATCATCCATGGTTTGAAAAGTTTTCCAGATTTCTACTGATCAATCACTTTCTGAGAACAAGACTGTGCTTCAGTGTGGAACACCTTGAATTATGTACAGGGCACTAAAATAGTAGGAAAAGGAGAGATTCCTACTTGGAACATTTCAGAGCTGTTCCATTCATAGGGAGAAGAGTTAGTTGCTTTGGATAAAAGAAGTACAGGGAGCAAGTGTTTTTTGTTTTGTAAGCGATACCCATGCACTGGAATTAGATTTGTGTTTTCAATCACCGAAATTGGTCTAGTGGCTTGAGCAAAGAATTGGGTGCCAGGAATTCCTGAATTCTAATCTCAGGTCTACCTAAAATACCTTTTGTTATCTTGGATAAATCACTTCAACTGTATGCTAAATATCCCCATAAACTTGCTTATCTCATGAATAGGGCTTTACCAAATTCATGGTCCATTTTGGTCAATTTCAGGGTCATACGATTTTAAAAATTGTAAATTTCATGATTTCAGCTATTTAAATCTGAAAGTTCAGGGTGTTGTAATTGTAGGGATCCTGACCCAAAAAGGAGTTGTGGGGGGGTCACAGTACTGCTACTCTTACTTCTGTGCTGCTGCTGGCGCGGTGCTGCCTTCAGAGCTGGGCAGCTGGAGAGCGGCGGCTGTTGGCCAGGAGCCCAGTTCTGAAGGCAGAGCCGCCACCAGCAGCAGCGCAGAAGTAAGGATGGCCTGGTACGGTATTACCACCCTTACTTCTGCGCTGCTGCGTACAGAGCTGGACCCTCAGCAGCCACCGCTCTCCAGCTTCCCAGCTCTGAAGGCAGCGCAGAAGTAAGGGTGGCAATACTGCGATCCCCCCCCCCCCAAATACACTTATGACCCCGCTGCAACTCCCTTTTGGGTCAGGACCCCTAATTTGAGAAACCCTGGTCTCCCCTATGAAATCTGTATAGTGTAGGGTAAAAACACAGAAGACCAGATTTCACAGCGGGAGACCAGATTTCACAGTCCATGATGTGTTTTCCATGGCTGCGAATTTGGTATAGCCCTAGTCATGGAGTGATATTAGATTTTATTTAACATCTGTAAAGCACTTCCATAGTGCCTTTCACCTGAAAATTTCTTACTAAGCATTAATACATCTTCTAATAAGTAGCCTGTAACTTCCAAACAAGGCAGTTATAATTCATTTGTGCATAATTATTCCTCCTGCTATAAGGCATGGTCCAAATGTAACCCCAGAACTTGTTATTACTGCAGTCAGCCATTTTGTGTGTCCAGCCATTTATAGCTGAAAACCAAATACCACATAGCTAGAAATAATTTTAGGGCTCTGAGAGGCAAGGCCAAACAGCTGCATGATTGCAGTTTTGCTAATCAGAATCGGAGGATGGGACAAAAAGGTAAGTATCATGAAAATGGAAAGAATGTTTGGACAGCCAACGTTGGTGTTAAGTGCTCCTGTTTGATTGTTGTTATAACTAGAAATACCAGAAATGCTTTAATAAGAAGAAATAATGAGTAGTTTGCTAAAATTAGGAAAATTGGTGATCCACTAGGGGTTAGTATTGTGACCCACTAGGAGTCACTAGGAGTTATATACTTTGTTTAAGTTAGCTATAAAAAAATTAAGCAAAAGAATATGCTTTGGAGCAGTGGGAGGAAGCTTTTCTTCGGGCAAGGAGTTGACGCCTAAACTCCCCAACAGCTGGACAAAAGGAGGGCCCCCCAAAGCCTGGCTGTTGATCACGTGAAACCATTTCAAACATTGGGTAACTATAATATTTGGGATACTCTGAACCTACCGCTAGAGCATATATGTGTGTGTCTTTAAAACTTGAGAAAAAAGTACTGCTGGGTAAAAGCACTCTGGTTTGTGCCAATCATTTAGCAGACGGAGGAGCTGTGTCCCCACTGATTTATTCCTGACACCGCCTGGAGAGAAACATTTAAGTTACCACTGCTTTGGGTTCCGAAAACCCTGGGTAACACAAAGCCCTCTGAATTCAATAGAAAGATTGCCACTGATTTCAGTGGGCTTTGGAGCAGGCCCATAATCTAACTTGCTGCACATTCATTTTATCCACACGTTGTAATAAAAGCAAACTCCATCCTCAAGTTCTGGCAACAATCCAGTCTCTCTCTCTCTCCCCCACCCCCCCATGGTTTATGCCATCAGAATCCCCCTCTGGAATATATTTGTATCACATACGTGTAGTATTCCTAATAGTTTTATATATACACACACATGCGCACAGACATATTGTTGAGCCATACATGTTAACTATGTCTAGTTCTTCAGGCTGCTCATTAACATTTATTTTTTGTAAAAGCATAAGCTACTTCTCCTCAAACTGTCTGCATTAAATATGTATTCTGTAACAGGGTGCCTTGCCCAGGGGCAGGAGAGCCTGGGGCTAAACCAGCCCTGATTACAAAATGAGCCCCACCTGAGAGAAATCAGGGGACTCCTATATAAAGTGCAGCAGGCAACACAGGGGATGGTGGATGAGAGAGTAACTGAGACTGCTAGAGGCAGGAAGCCTGATACTAAGCTGAGGAAGTTCAGGAGAAAGCTTTCAAGGCAAGGAGAGATCCTGCCCAAGAAAAAGGGGACAGATAGCAAAGGCCTGCAGAGAAGGACAGACTCCAGGCAGGAGGTAATGGGAAGCAGACAGGTCCTCAGGCAGGACGGGGCTGTGTCTAGCTGAAACTGGGGTGAAGATGGTGGGAGTCTGTGTTCTGTTTTCAAATACACTGTGGTATTTTTGACTAGAGAGAGAGAGAGAGAGACTGAACTGGGGTTGGGGCCTGGAGGCCAGTGAGTACCCTGTGGACTAAATAAATGGGACCCCTTGTGGGGACTGGTTGAACTACTCTTGAACTATAAGTAGGGGTCTACTTAAATCGTGGAATAATCACACATTTTTTGCAAGTTGGTCAAGGCATAAATAGCAAATTTCATGGATGTGTTCACACCATGCTACCCTTACTTCTGGGCTGCTGCTGGTGGCAGTGCTGCCTTCAGAGCTGGGCACCCAGTCAGCAGCTGCTGCTCTCTGGCCACCCAGCTCTGAAGGCAGTGCAGAAGTAAGGGTGGCAATACCGCAACCCCCTGACAATAGGCTTGTGACCCCCTTTTGGTCAGGACTCCCAGTTTGAGAAACGACGTGTACTTTTGTATACTTTTACAGTATAGGGTAAAAGTACCCAAAAGACCAGATTTCACGGTTCGTGACACATTTTTCATGGCAGTGAATTTGGTAGGGCCCTAATTATGAGTTCTTAAAGGTCCTAAAGAGGGAGGGAAAACCAAGCCACTGTGCTAAATATATACACTTCATTAAGATATTCCTGAACAGCCTATCGCTGTGATAGCTAAGCATGTGCCTATGTATACATGTGTATTTCATCACTCACTTGTCTCCCCAAAGCTTTTTCATCATATCTTCTACTTTCTTTGAATGTTCGGCTGGAGGGAGTTGTGCTTTTTCACCTTTGGCAGCAAATTTGGCCACATACATCTCAGCAAACTGCTTCAAAGTAAATGCCCAGCCATGTAAACCAGAGCCAAACCCAACAGTACCAATAATGGGATCAATCTAAAAACAGAATGATAGTTAATGCCTGTGACAAGACACTTTGCTTTCAGTGGGATGTAGCACGTGACTGAGACTCCCAAAATATTCCGTAGTCTTGACAAGACTGGTCTTCTTGGATCTTACGTTGAAGCAAGAGTTCTATTTTGTCCCATTTTGCTAATCCAATTACACCCAAGGAGTTTTGATTATATTTTACAAAGATATCTACAGCGAAAGTGGATTTAAAGCCTTCCAAATATTTCCATGAATTTCTGTGAATTTTTGGTATTGAATTACCTCTGGAAGTTGAAACCTACGTGTCTAAAGTTAGGCAAAGTGGTCTGAATTTTAGTGGCTGGGTATCTGCAGCTCCACTGAACCCCCGTGTGGAAGAGCCTAGGATACAATCCTAGCTAATAAACCCTTGTTCTAACCACCAGACCATGACATAGTAGGTTGCGACAGAGGCCATCTGGTAGTTCAGTACTCTTTGCAGCAGCTCTTGTCAGGCCTGACATACTTACTACACCTAACACACTGTTATCATAATCTGTATCTAAAAGATATTGTGTAAGATATCAGTGCAAAACTAATAACTCACTGATCATTAACATTCTTGCATGATATAGGTACCGGGTGCATAGAAAGTTATGAATATATGCTAGAGTTATGTGCTTGGCAAGCAATGAATAAGCCCAGTCTGCCCTAATGGACCAGTGTATTTGTTTGTCTGACCAGCCTGGCCATCAGACAGAGCCAATGAAGGTGCATTTCCTGCTCTGCATGAGGATGAAGCAATACAGGCAGCAGGGGGCTGATCACAGGTATGTTCATGTGCTAGGCCAGAGGATCTTGAGTTCAGGAAACTGCCAGCTTCCACTGTGGAAATATTTTAATTCATTCTCCTATATAAAATCTACGAACACGTTTGCGACGAGATCCTGATAAGGAAGTGTGAACTACCACAGAAGCTTCTTGATACATTAATTCTTGGTATCATTTAAAGCAAAACTTGCGTTTTCTTTACCATAATATTACCCATCGGTCCAGTTTCACCTTCTCCATAGGTGGAAATGATGACATTGACACTTTCCACAATACGCTGGAAGGTCTGATAAAGTTCCTCTGGTTTTAGCTGTAATTCCAACAGAGCACGATCCATCTTGTTCATCATCAGTACTGGCTTGATGCGCTCAGCAACTGCTTGACGCAGAACAGTTTCTGTCTGAACACACACCCCTAAGAGGAAAAAAAGTCAATGGTTCAGATTCTTCAGTCTGCTAAGACCACTTTACGCTATATAAACTGGCCAGAGAATCCTAGCACAGAATTCCTTGTGTAGCCTCAGTGCTTCGTGCAATTGGCAGGGACAGGCTGCAGCCATTATTCCAGTCTATAAAATGGGATAGCAATTGTAAAAGGCTGGGAGGAGAAATGGGGAGTCTGAGCGGCAGCCTTGCACTCTGATGCTGGGTTGGAGGATGGATTTCACTTCCCCAGCCACTCTGCACTTCACCCACAGAGCCTGAATGGTCAGATTCATCCCTTGTAACGTGAACAGGAGAACATGCTAGGGACTAAGACCCACCATCAATTCATTTTCAGCCTAGTTCCAAACTGAAACTAAACATTCAGAGCAAGAAGGCCAGTGCATTAAGTCACCCACCAGGTTTTTTTTTTTTTTTACTGATGCAGCAAAACCTTGTAGTTAAAGCACACTCACCTGAAACACAGTCAACAACTACAAGGGCACCATCAGTGACGCGAAGAGCTGCTGTAACTTCGGAGGAGAAATCTACATGTCCAGGGGAGTCGATTAAATTAATAAGAAAACCCGAACCATCTTTGCTCTCTTTGATAAAGGCCAAGTCATTGTCCGAGAGTTCATAGTACAGAGAGATTGCTCTGCAGGAGAGAACATTTTATTTCAGTAATTTTAAACCTACATTATGTAGTCTCCTGTAGCTCCTCTTTAAAAAACACGATCATCATGATATACATAAATTAAAGGAAAATGAAAGAGGAACTACTCAACACTATTTTGGGGCTCATAAAATTCTTGGGATCCAATATTTTGCTCTGACTGTAAGGAATTTCTATTTTGATTCATGACCAACATAGCAGAATAGCTGTCACCAAATCATTTGCTCTATAAACTTATTTTCAACTGGTTGACACTGCTGCACTGAGTCATATGTCACATGTCGAGATGCTATTCTCAATCATCACAAATGGCCAGATTCTGCCATCTCTGGTCAGTGAGTAGTATCTTAGGCCTGGTCTACACTGGGTGGGGGATCGATCTAAGTTACACAACTTCAGCTACGTGAATAACGTAGCTGAAGTTGACGTACTTAGATCTACTCACCGCGGTGTCTTCACTGCAGTGAGTCGACTGCTGCCACTCCCCCGTCGACTCTGTCTGCGCCTCTCGCATCGGTGGAGTACAGGAGTCGATGGGAGAGCGCTCGGGGGTTGATTTATCGCGTCTAGACTAGACGCGATAAATCCTAGATGTGATGAATCGATCCCCGCTGGATCAATCGCTGCCTGCCAATCCAGTGGGTAGTATAGACATACCCTTACTCTACTGCAAGTAATCCTGTTAAGATTAAAGGAACTACTCAGAGTAAGGTACTATTCATTATGAGTAAAAGTGTCAGAATCTGGCCCAAAGCAAGTAGGAGAGACCACTACATGCGTTTATAAGCTGAACCCTGATATCCTCCATTTTACTGAAGTATTTGTTACAAAAATAACTCTAATATAATTAGCACTACCTACAAGTTATCTACAAACTAAAATCATTTAAAAACATTCATATTAGATTCTTAAAACTAAAAGCCATCACAGTATTTAAATTTAAATTCTAAGTGCTCGAGTGAAGAAAAGTGGCAAAAATTTAATACTTAAAAAGAATGAAATGTCAATTAGTGGATTTCATTTTAAATGTGTGCTGTTTCAAGTAACAAATAGAAAATATTACATTAGGAGAAGAGTGCACCCATAAGACTCCACTTGATGATTTAGCACTTTAAAAATAAAGATCATCACATCAATATGGAGAATATAATATATATTTTCAATTCAAGAAGCACAGCTGCAAGACATATTGACTCAAAAGAAACAAGTGGAACAGCAAATAATTAACAAAGAAGATATCCCCATCTATCCTGTAAATTAAAGGTCCTGGCATTGATGTAGCAATGCTTTGATAGTCAGTTGAATTAATAAAATGAATATAGCACTAACATTTGTATCTTCGGTAGGTAAGGAATTCTGAAAATAATCGCTACTATGCTTTAAGCAAAGTATGGTGATACAGTCATCAGACAGCATGGCCTATTAACATTCATTCTATTAACAATAACATTGATCCATGTATGAATATAATATAATATATGGAGATATACCTATCTCATAGAACTAGAAGGGACCCAGAAAGGTTATACGAGTCCAGCCCCCTGCCTTCACTAGCTGGACCAAGTACTGATTTTTGCCCCAGATCCCTAAGTGGCCCCCTCAAGGATTGAACTCACAACCCTGGGTTTAGCAGGCCAATGCTCAAACCACTAAGCTATCCCTCCCCCTATGCTCAGAAAAATCCGAGTGTGTGGGGGGTTGTGAGGAGGAAATTTTACAGTGTTGCATTACAAGATTCAGACAAAGGTTAAAAATAACTTTATGGTACTTACGTAGACTTGATTGTGATACATCTTTCTTGTTCATCTTTCCGAGTGTCCGTGAATCGTGTTTCACCAGCTTTGGCTGAAGCAATGATACCTGCTTTAGATACCAAAGAGTCTGTCAGTGTCGATTTGCCATGATCAACATGAGCAATCACAGACATATTCCTGATATTGGATTTTTTGTCCATGATCCCTCGGATCTGGTCTACGGTGAAATTCACCTGAAGGGGGGGAAAGAAACAGCACTATATATGACTTCTATAGAATAAAAAGATAGTATTTTATACTTCAATGACATCTGAAGCAAATTACATACACATTTCCCCTCATGAAAATTGCTTATTTTGTATTATTGTTAACTGTGACATTTTAAATCATCATTAGGCTTCAGAGTTCAAATACAAAAGAGCTGAATGGAGTAGTTTCTAACTCTCTGAACTATTGTTACAGACATCACTGCACTGAGATATACTCAGTTCACATTTTGCAGATAAAACAACGAGGAGTCCTTGTGGCATCTTAGAGACTAACAAATTTATATGGACATAAGCTTTCGTGGGCTACAGCCCACTTCATCAGATGCATGAAGTGAAAAATACAGTAAGCAGTATATATATTACAGCACATGAAAAGATGGGAATTCCCTTACCAAGTGGGGGAATTTTGCAGATAGTTTTTGTAACTATGAAGTCTAGAAACTTCATTTTAAAAATTACTTTGATTTCACAGCACAAACTGGCAACTTCTTAAAAAAATGTATCAACTTGCTGAGGCAGCATGAGCTGGCCCAATGTCACCCCTTCCTATTTCCCACAAATCAGGAGATACAGAGTTTAGGTGGAACAAGTGTGGCTATAGATAACTAACAAAACAAAAGTATTATGAGATGTGCTCTCACTAATTAAACCCTTTCCTTCTATATTGTACCCTTACTTGCATGTCATAGGAATCTAGGCCAGGCCTACACTAAGCCGTTTTATTAATTTATGTAAATATTGTATCTTTATTTCCTTTAACTTTATCATTTATTTTCTCAAAAACATACCTGGTTTGCTACTCTCCCACCCAATATAATGCTTATATAAGTAGAAAGTTATTTCTACACATACACATGCAAACAATGTACTGTATACTCCCATTTATCCAAAGGGCCTGGGGGACATCCCAAACTTTTGGCTAACTGGGCATTCAGATAAGCAGAAGTTCTAGTGACTAACATGGGGATGCACCTGGATTCAGATAACCAGGATTTTCAGACAAACGGAATTTGGATACCTACAATTATACTATATTTGTTTTGATTATTTGTTTTTTGAAATAAGGGTCAGAGTCACATTACCCGTTTAGGCCACATCTACACTACTGAACTTACAACAGCACAGCTCTCCTATCGACATAATAAAACCAATAAAACCACCTAAACAAGAGGCAGTAGCTATGTTGGCTCTGTGCACACGAGTGCTTACGCTGGCGAAACTTATGGTGCTTAGGGGAGAGTTTTTTCACACCCCTGAATGACATACATTTTGCCAACATAAGTGGTAGTGTAGACATGGCCTTAAATTTTCTGTATTCTTTGCTTTAACACAGTTGCTTTCCATGCAGCTGTTTAGTTTTTCAGTATTAGTTGTCAGCTTGAATAAAAGTATTATATTTCACACACTTATTTCGCAGGACTGGATGTTCTCTAAAAGCTGTTAAATCTGCTCCTGTCATTTGAGTTACACTGATATCAGTGAGAAGATTTGTACATTGCAGATTTGAAATGCCATGTATTTCCAACATCACTATTTATATTACAGTAGCAACCGAAGGCCCAACCAGGAAGGGGGACAGGGGGCTTTGTATTAAGTGTTGTAAAAACATATAGGAAGATACAGTCCCTATCCTGAAGAGATCTGAAAAGACAAAAAACAGATGAAGGACATGCTCTTCAGGGCAGGGACTGTCTGTTATATATCTGTACAATGCCTAGCACAATTGAGCTCCCGTCCCTTATTGGGGCCTCAGATGCAAACTGCAATGCAAATAAATAATAATAATTAATGACACGGGAAAGGCATACAGCATACAAGCAAAGTGATCCAGTTAATCCCACGCACGTGGAATGTCAGTTCTAAGGGTTTGTCTGCTTTTTCATGTTTAATATATTATTTATATTACTATTGCTTTTGGGGGAATGGCTGAAGGGGGTACGTAAACAGTAGAGGGAAACAGAGGAGAGTGGTAGAGGGGAAAGGAGATAAACACAACAGCAGAAGAGTGAAGTTAGGCAGGGTCAAGGCGGGATGAAGGGGACCAACAGAGCCGGCCCACAACATTTTGGAACCTGAGGCGGGGAGCTCAAATGACAACCCCATGCCCCATCACTTGGGCCAAAACTTTGAAAGGTCTCAATTCTGCCTTCTTCCTTTTCTACTCCTCTCATGGTACTGCTCTGCTACCTACGCCAATAAAGGAGAACTAACAACTTAAAATGCCTTGTTCAAAAATTTTAAGTAACACTTCACTTTCAAACGCCAGAACAGCAAATGTAACTTTTCTTGTCTGCATAGTAAACACTGGCATTTTTATTTGTTTGAATAATCAAAGTGGTGATTTCCATGCCTTCTTGGTTGCAAAAATTTGAACTGCTTCCTGAAGGTCCACGGTCTGGGCCAGCTCATGCTCTGTTGAGATGGTAGCAAGGCCGACCAGCCTCTCCTGTGTCATTGTGGAGTGTAGATGTGTTTTTATTAACTTCAGCTTGGAGAGCTGCGTTCTCCACTGGCAACTGTTACAGGAAGTGTTAGAAGTATGCGCAGAGCAACAAAAGCATTTGGAAAGAGGGTGGTCATCTTATTTGTGCACATATATTCCAGAACATCCTTTGGAGTTGATCCTGCTGAGATGTATCTTGAAAGGGCTTTCAGTTCATCACCTAAATCACTCGCATCAATATTGCGCATGTCATCATGTGTCACCACTGTCTCTAGTGCCCTGCCTTGCTGGTGTAGGTCTTCTTCAGGTATAGTGAGGAGTTTTGGAATATCATACAACATCCCAAATATACTGCGGTGTTCTTTGAGCTGCATGAAACGTTCTTCAACTGACTGTATTGCACATTTATTTCAAACAGTATGTCATGCCACAACACTAAGCCACACAGAAATTTGAAGTTATGTATGTTTCTGATGATTCCATTTCCCTCTGCCACTGTTTTCCCACGAACAGTTCCTGTCATAGCATTATCCTCCATTATGGGAACTATGGCATCATCTATCTTCCCAATTTGGTGTTTGATAGGCTTTATTGCCTCCACTTGACTTTCCCATCGTGTGGCACTCAGTGGTTTCCAGTGTCAGAGAAGTTGTTCCCAGATGTTGCTTCAAAATTTGCCATCCATTAGTTGATGCAGAGAAAAATACATAGATGCTTTGAATTACATTAAAAAAATTCAGCAGCCTCACTAGAAGCTGATGCTGCATCACTGACCACAAAGTTTAATGAATGAGAACTGCATGGGACAAAAAGAACTCGAGGGTTTAACTCTCAGATCCGTGTCTGCACTCCTCTGTTCTTTCCTCTCATGTTGGCACAATTATCGTAGCCCTGACCTCTCATGTCAGCTATCGCAATTCCCGACTCTTCCAGCTTTTTAAGAAGCACATTTGTCATACCAGTTCCTGTAGTATAATCGATGTCAATAAATTCTAGAAAATGCTCTCTGACAGTCACCATTGCAGGGACATTTTCACTAGGTTCTGTTGTTGTTACAAAATGCACCATTAAAGTAATTTGTTTCAATGTCAGGTGTGCAGTCCAGAATAACAGAGTAATATCTTGCTGACTTCAGATCTGCCACAATCTTCTGTTTGACTTTTGTTGCCAGTAACTGTAGGATCTCAATTTTGAATTGTTTTTCCAAGGTAGTGGTATGTGTACATTTCTTGAGTGGTGACTTTGCTTAGATGCCCCTGCATCAAACTCAGACATCAGCTCCACAATTTTAAGGAAGTTTCCAGTGTTTGGCACATACAGTTGATCTGAAGTGCCATGCAATGCTAGGTTTTGGGTAGCAAGCATTCTCACAATGGCAATGAGCCTTTTCAGAACATTTTGTCAGTAAACAGATTCTGATGCAATCTTCTCTTGATGCTGATAATCTCTGGTGGCCTTTAACCTTAGTCTCATCTCAAGCTCTTTCCACCTATGGAATGCTCTCTGATGGTTTGCAGCCTTCTTATAGCATGCCAGATTTCTAGCCAGATTTTTCCAGTCCTTTGTTCATGTAGAACCCAATGTGGCTGGAATGTTAGACTGGAAGAGTTTGCAACAAAAACAGTATGCAGCATTCTGGGTTTTTGAGTACATAAGCCATGGCCTCTCCACTTTGTCACCATTGGGGATTTCACGCCAGTAATGTGTTGGATGGAAACTTCTATTTTCATTGTCTTTGGGGAACATGAAGTTTTTCACTTGCTGTGGCCCATGCAGTACAAGGAAGTCCCTCAGGCTACTGCTCAAGTGGGTTCACAGTCCTGGATCATCTAGACTTAAGGAACTAAACTCAGCAGCAGCAGTTTCTTGTGCCTCCACCCCACTCTTCTCTGATCTACACTTTTCTTCAGGAGTGTGCATGGTTACATCCATTTGAGATGGAGATATGGATGCTGCAGTAGCTGCCAGGTCACCTGCACTCTGACTAACTGGAAGATCAGGTATCTCCTCACCAGTCACATCCTCACGGGGGCCGGAAGGCTCACCACGAACATTTGTGTCTATTTATCTCAGGAGAGCTCCTTCCTGCTTAGATAGAAAAGCTTCCTTTGCTTGCTTTCTTTTTCTGAATGCTGCCCCAGTGGGGTGTTTTCTTCTTTCACTCATGACTGCTGTTCTGTGCCAGCTATAGTGGCTCTCAACACTCAATTGAAGGGGACAAATAAGCAGGCTGGTAGCAGGGCCTGAGTGAGGGAAGATATCAGCATCTTAAGGGCCTAACTGGCAGGGCTGGCTCCCAGGTTTTCGCCGCCTCAAGCGGTGGGAAAAAAAAAAATAAAGGCAGCTCCACCACGCTGCTTTCTTCTTCAACGGCAATTTGGCGGCAGGTCCTTCCCTCCGAGAGGGACCGAGGGACCCTCCGCCAAATTGCCCCTGAAGAGTCCAATGTGCTGCCCCTTCCCCTTGGCCACCCCAAGCACCTGCTTGCTCAGCAGGTGCCTGGAGCCGGCCTTGCTAACTGGCTTCTACTACTTCAGTTGACTGCCTGTTCTCCTCAAGTGGGTTCAGGGAAGCGGCAGGAAACAGGAAGCTCCCTGAGAAGCTGGTGTGAATCAGTCCAGGCTCCTGGGGGTGCTAGAGAGGTACATAAGAGGCTCCTCCTCTCTCCCCCTGCAGCTCCTGCTGCTTTCTGTTATTCCCTCTCATCTTTTCTCCTGCCTGTCGGTTATGTCTCTTGTGCCCTCCTTCCTCCAGCACAGCACTCCACCATCTCTGTGCATCTAGAGTAGAGAGAATACATATGCACCAGCAGAAGACACAATTTTCTACACTCTGAGTCCTAGTGGTGCCCCCCCCACCATCTGGCACCTGAGGCGGCCGCCTCAGTTTGCCTCAAGGTAAGGCCAGCCCTGGGGACCAACAACCAATGGAAGTCAGGGGAAAAAATTCCAGGGGAGTTGCTAGTGTAGTTCCACTGAAGTCACTGAGTGGAGAAGCAGGCTCCCAGACATCAAGATTCAGAGTTGAGTGAATATTGGTGTCAGAAGACCTGGGAGGCTCCTCCTGGTTTCTGTCTCCCATGGGGAGGAGAGGCCACTGGTCCAATAACCAGGGCAGATCTCTCTGTTTCAAGTGCATGTGTCCGTAGCAGGTGGAATGTAAGAGAAGTGGAAAGCCCTGACTCTGTGGCCTTGGCTGTGGTTGGTGCAAGCTACTTTAGGAAAGGAGCCCCAAGGATCTGGAGATTTCCATAGTCTGTCCATTACAAGCTTTCTCACTACTGCTCAATATGTGGAGAGAGGAAGAGGGAGGCTGCTGGGCATGCTTCCCTGGGCAGGCCCCTCTAAGTCCTTCTAAAACTTGCAGTGAAGACTAGCTTCTCATAAGCTGAAGAATATTATATGTTTCTATGTATCATTGTAATCAGTGCTAGTAATGCATTTACGATAATATAATCACAACTGATTACATTCTCATTTTCTTAAAATTGGAAGGATTTTAGAAAACAAAGAAATTACAATTGTGCCTTTTTTGCTTACAATGTATAAAGGTAGCCTGCAGCAGGGTTACACTGGCAAAATCAACAAACTTGGAGTGAATCTGGCCCTAAACTTCAGCTATATAAAGTCAAACCAACAATGTTAGATATACAGGACAGGAAGAGGGACTTGTAAATCAGCAGCATAAAGATGAAAGTAGAAATTACAAAAGCAGATGACAATACCCAGGAATAAAGTCTAGAGGGAGAAGAGAAAGGAGCAGAAGACAGAACCACCCTGTAGGGTTCCCATAGAGAGCTTTCCTCCCACTCCATAAAGTCTTCCTGTTTCTTCAGTTCAATTTCAGGATGAAATGCGGGGTTCAGTGCTGCCTCTTTAGCAAAATAAGTGTAAATGGGTCTTCTCTTCTGAACACGAGCTGGCCCACCCATATGCAATTCAGGCTTCGTGGCATCTGTGGGCGTCTTGTAAAAGGACATGGCTGTTGTGTCTAGGCTTTTAAAGCCGCAGTTCGAAAAAATACGTGGCTTTGTATACACAGTCAATGCTCATTGGTTAGAGTTTTTTAAATAATCAACTCTGCAATAGCCCATTTCTGAAAGGCTCTTGTTTTAAAGTTTTGGCATGAAAGGACTGGTTCAAAAAGTGTATTCTGTGACGTAGCCGTAAAGCAGCGTCTGATTGGTCCACCAAGAGGCGGGGATAGTGCCCAAGGTTTGTCTCCCAGAACAGTTATCATTTCACAACCGGCAGTCGCTAGGCTAGGATGTTTCGCTCTGCATGTGTTCAGTAACATAGACTCTCTTATTGCGTTATTTTTTTTTATTCTCTAAAACCTTTTTTCTTTGCCCTGTGCTTATTTTTTCCTCTCTTTCTATTCTTTAAAAATCATCTCTCCTTACTAAACCTAACCAAACAATCTTTCTTCTGTTTAATAAGCTTTCTTTCCTTTTTTCCTCTAAAGCAGGGGTGGCAAACCTTTTGGCCCGAGGGCCACAGCTGTAGGGAAATTGCATGCAGGGCAATGAATGTAGGGCTGGGGCAGGGGGTTGGGAGGAGTGCGGGGTGTGGGAGGGGGGCGGTGTTCAGGAAGGGGCTCAGGGCAAGGGGTTGGGGCAGAGGAAGGGTGCGGGGTGTATGGGGGGCTCAGGGAATGGGGTTGGGGTGCAGGAGGGGGTGTGGAGTGCAGGAGGGGGCTCAGAGCAGGGGTGCAGGGAGAACTGTGGGAGGAGATTCAGGGCAGGGGGTTGGGGTGCAGGAGCGGTGCGGCGGGGGCTCAGGGCAGGGAGTTGGGGTGCAGGAGGGGCTCGGGGAGCAGCACGGGGCCTGTGGCACCATGGGCGTGGCAATCCCGCAGGCCGGATCCAAAGCCCTGAGGGCCTGGATCCGGCCTGCAGGCTGTAGTTTGCCCACCCCTGCTTTAAACCTAACCAAAAAAACTCATTTCATTTAAGCTCTCTTACTCTATTCTTTCAACCTTTTCCTCTAAATAATCAACCAAACGTATCAAAGTACAATCACACAACATTCCCCTGACCAAACATAAAAAATAAGGAAAAAAATTAGAAATGGCCGACTGTGCCAAACCTCGACACCAATGGAAATGGGAACGGAGGGCAGGACAAAAGCCCAAAATGGGGTGTAGAAACCTGTCAAAAATATAGTGATGAATGCTATCGAGCTGTATACTACTCACATTCCTCCCAAACTGCGTCCCAAAAGCCCCTTCTAAAACCTTACTCAACTGTAAAAACCTCTAAAACCACCCCTGACAAATTCTATGTTACTGTAACGTATTCCTCATACAAATTTTTTTGGCATAAAGAAAACTGGAAATATGGACATAGCATAAAAAATGTTATTCTTTATATTCAATTAATTTACAGGATTTTGTTTTACATTTCAACAAAACTGCTGCCGAGTTTCCAGTATGCTGCACCAGACTGCCGGAGAAAAGAATCCTGCCACAAAACGTAGGTCCAGCTTGCAACAGAGTAGATGGGGCTTAATAGTATGGAGACAGGGCAGGTGAAAAGGCAATCCAAAAATGTAGAGTATTTTTCTCCCTTCCACAAGTAAAACACAGCAGATTTTCAACAAAACCCACAAATTTTACAGCCACAACTGTGAGAAACCAGAATCACTCCTGGGCAATTACATGACATCATCTTGGCTGCATACTGCAGCAGTGCTTCTCACCGGCTCAGCAGCACAGGCACACAGGAGAATCAACCTCCCTCCCCCCATAACAAGCTTCCCCCTCTTTTCTTGGCTTCCCCACTGTAAGGCAAGGAGGAATGACCCACGACCCAATTTCAAGTCAGGAACAGACAGTGATATAAAGTAAATATGTAAAACCCCATCTAAACTTATTGCTGATGTAAACACAAGTAAGGGAGGTATACGCCAGTAAAAGGTGTACATATTGTCATGCCCCCCCCTCCAAAAAGTTAGAAATAGAAGGACTGAACTGAGAGATCTTAACAACATTAAAGAAAAGAGCAAAATCGTGATGGCATTTATTTATCTCAGAACCAGGCTCATTACCGACTGATCCCTACGATAAAAATATTCAGCAGAGATGAGATGCATTATTAACAGCTGGTGCTATTTAAAGTAATAGGGCTGGCTTGCCAACAAAATAAACACAAATAAATTAAAAAAAACCAACAACAACCCAGCAGTGTCTCCAATTTCCTAGGAAACCCCAGATGATCTGACTCAGGCACAACAGGTCTGAGCAGGTATAACACAGGATGTGTACTGACACACACAAAACCCCTTTCAGATCTCGTCTAACGTGGTGTGGTACCTATTACCTCCCTTACCCGTGTTTCTAAACCGCTTTCTACCTGCGCCGGCTATTATTTAACTCCAGAACCGTATGGGAACTTGTGGCTCAAGGAAGGATGGGCAACATGTACAACACAAAACGAAGTCCTAGCCTGTGTCATGATCTCCAGCACCCTTCACCCCCTAAACACAGAGCAGCATTTCTCTCTGCTGCCTGACTCACACGCCTGCCATCTTTATGGAAACAACAGGGATTATCAGGGGATCAGAAAGAGAACCCGGAAGTGAGGTGGAGCACTAGCACCGTATAAACGGCCCCAAACCGGAGTCAAGGGCCGTTCAGAGCATTCTGGCTCCTGCATACGCAGCAGTCAGGCTCAGAGCAGCTGTTTGGGAAGGTCCCGCCCCACTGTAAGGCTCCAGCAGCCCCGGGGCGGGCTCTCCGGGGGGCTAATCCCGCTCGGGACCCCGGGGCCGCAGGCAGACTCAGCGGCCCCCAGCCAGCCCCTGGCCAGACACGCCGCGGTGTGAGGGACCCTGCGGGGAAAATGGCCGCCCCGGCTGCCCTCTCCTCACGCCCCGGAGCAGGCGGGGGGCGCTGCCCCAGGGGCGCGGCGCGGCGGGCTGCCCCCGCGGGCTGCGGAGCCCTTCCGCCCGGGGGCACTCACCATGGCGGCGGATGGCTCCGGATGCTTCCCCCGCCCTCAACCCGGGGCTGCCGCCGCGCTTCAGGAGCCTCCGCCCCAGCCGAGACCCAGCCAGGAGGAGCCGGGCCCGGAACAGGGAGAGTCGGGATGGGGCAACACAGCCGCGCTGGAGCGCCCGCCTTCCCCGCGGGCGGGACGTGCTCCGGCTGGGGGCTGCTCCTCACCCAGCGCCAGTGGCCCCTGGTACCACAAGTGCTGGGGGTGCAGGAGCACCCCTGGCTTGCAGGGGTTTCCATCACACACAGGGGGGTTACTTGGGTTCAGTGGCTTTCAGCACCCCACAAATGGTTCCCACGCTCCTGCAGGTACCCAGCGATTCCACCTGCCCTTGGTTCCCCTCCCATGCCAGCTCCCTGCAGTATCCAGCGATTTCACCTTTCCCTGCTTCCCCTCCCATCCCTTCCCGTGCCAGCTTCCCGCAGTATCCAGTGATTCCACCTTCCCCCAGTTCCCATGCCAGCTTCCCGCAGTATCCAGCGATTTCACCTTTCCCCGGTTCCCCTCCCATGCCAGTGACCCCCATCCCCTCCCATGCCAGTGACCCCCATCCCCTCCCATGCAGCTCCCCCCAGTACCCAGCGATTTCACCTTTCCCCGGTTCCCCTCCCGTGACAGTTCCCCCCATCCCCTCCCATGCCAGCTCCCCGCAGTATCCAGTGATTCCACCTTCCCCCGGTTCTCCTCCCATGCCAGTCCCCACTCCCATCCCCTCCCATGCCAGCTCCCCCCAGTATCCAGCGATTCCACCTTCCCCCGGTTCCTCTCCTGTGCCAGTCCCCACCCCAGTCTCCATCCCCGTCCCCTCCCATGCCAGTTCCCCCCAGTACCTAGCAATTCCACCTTCCCCCGGTTCCCCTCCCATGCCAGTTTCCCCCTTCCCCTCCCATGCCAGCTCCTGCAGTATCCAGCAATTCCACCTTCCCCTGGTTCCCCTCCCATGCCAGTTCCCCTGTGTCCCCTCCCGTGCCAGCTTCCTGCAGTACCCATTGATTCCACCTTCCCCCAGTTCCCCTCTCGTGCCAGTTCCCCCATCCCCTCCCATGCCAGCTTCCCACAGTACCCAGTGATTCCACCTTCCCCCTGTTCCCCTCCCGTGCCAGTTCACCCCGTTCCCTCTCGTGCCAGCTCCCCGCAGAATCCAGCAATTCCACCTTCCCCCCCTCCCCTCCTGTGCCAGCTCCCCCCAGTACCAGCTATTTCACCTTTCCCCTGCTCCCATCTCCTCCTGTGCCAGCTTCCCCGGTACCCAACTATTTCACCTCCCCCCCATCCCCTCCCATGCCAGCTCCCCCTAGTGTCCAGCTATTTCACCTTTCCCCAGTTCCTCTCCCATGCCAGCTCCCCCTGGTACTCAGCTATTCCATCCTCCCCCTGCCCTCCCATACCAGCTTTGCCCCTGTACCAGCTATTCCACCTTCTCCCCCTCTCCCTCCCCCTCCCATGCCAGCTTCCCCCCTATTCCCTCCCATGCCAGCTCGCCCTCGGTACCCAGCTATTCCTGGAGGGGAAGGGGGCGTGGTTTGCAGTGGTGAAAAGTTGACAGGCCAGGCCCGTCCACTTTTGAAAAGTGGGAGGGCCATGGCCCCCTGACCCCCTGTTCCGGCACCACTGCCCTACACCCCCCCCCACTATGAGCTTCCTCCTACCCCCTCCATTGCCACCTTACCCCCACCACCTAGCTCCTCCAGCTTCCCTATGCCACTGTGACAGAACATACCCCTTTAGTCACATCCTACTCACTATTGTAATAATCTTTGTACAGAGTACACTTTGTAAGGTGTCATTTGAAAACTCATCATTTGCTTATCAGTATAATCCTGTTAAACTATGTGTGACAACATTATGTGTGAAGTTATAAGACTTCTCTGTATGGTGTTATTAACACATGTTCCAAACTGAGGTTGGCAAACAGGTCTGTCTCAAACAAGGGAATGTGTGTTCTGCTTAATTTGAATGTAAGCAGTAAACAGAGTCATCAAATAGGAAGGGAAACAAAGGAAGCTCAAACAAGTGAGAAAAAAAGTAGCAGGGAACATCCTTCCACATAGACTTTTTGTCTCCAGGTACCCAGAGGGAAATGTTCTTCAGGCAGGGGGACAAACATCCCAAGGTACATCCACCCCTCATTGATTTGCTGCACCTGGAGGGACAAAGGAAGCAGCCATTGAACTGGGGAAGGGATCCTGACCTAAGATGCTTGGATGATAAGACTGCTGAGAGCATGTGGTGAGGAAACTTTGCTTTGAATTTAACATAGTTTGTTAAGTTAGGCACCAGCAGTGTTTTATATTTATTTTTCTTGTAACCATTTCTGACTTTTATGCCTCACTACTTGTACATACTCAAACTCTATCTGTTTGCAGTTAATAAACTTGTATTGTTTTATCTAATCCAGTGTGTTTATAGTGAAGTGTCAGGGAAGCTCTATTTGGGGTGGCAAATTGTGTGCATATTATTCCTTTTAAAGAAATAACGGACCTAATATAACCTGTACTGTCCAGGAGAGGGCTGGGCAGTACAGGACTTACATTTCTGGGGAAAATCTAAGACTGGGGGTGTGTTGAGGTCATCCTGCAGTATGACCCAGGCTGGTGAGAGCCCAGAGTGTAACTGAAGTGTGGCTGGCAGGCTGCAGTTACACACAAACACTCAGGATGTGGCTTGACATGCTGTTAAGCTGTTTGTGAGCCGCCCAAGTGGGAACTACTTTAGCAAGGCATTGTAAGGCACCCAAGGTTGCAGAGCAGAGGTGACACAGCTGCTCATTAGTTTGGATTGTACCCTGGCATGTCACAGCCAGCATCTTGTGCCAGCTTTCCCCCAGCTATTCCACCTCACCCCCTCCAGTGCCGGTTCCCCCCCACTACCCAGCTATTCCCCCATGCCACCAATACCGTTTCAAAAGTGTTCTGTGGAGTTATTTATATTATGGTAGCACCGAGGTACCTCAGTCAGGAACCAAGACCCCATTGTGATAGGGGCTGTACAAGCAATAGAACCAAAATAGCCCCTTGCTCCCAAGGACCTTGCAGTCTTAACTTTAGTTGCCTGTAAGGGGAATTTCAGAAGCAACATTTATTATTTTGTATATCAGTAGCATGCCAGCCGTTTCCCCTGCTGGGGGAGTTAAAAACATTCTTTTGATAGTTTATTGCTTTGATCTTGAAAATATGGTGGCATAAGGTTTTGTGTGAAATGTTGGTGGCACAGTGCTAGACTTGATTGGTTGCTTGCTTTAAACAGATATTTAGACTCTACCTGTCATAGCCATTAGCTATGGAACCTACTTTAAAATTATTAACTTAACAGTTTCCCTTTAAATACAAAGAAAACATTCTGTTCCTATGGAACTTTTTCTTTTATTAAAGATATTCAAGTAAGAACGGGCACTGTCACTGTGCCTCCATGGGTCACCACTGAGAATACCAAATTCAGGACAAGCTGCTGGGGAAAGAGGACAGATGCCCCAAAACTGGTGGTTATTCTTCCATGAGATGTACCAAACCAGCAACTAAAGTAAACTTCTGTCTCACCACACTGGCTAACAAGAAGTCAGAAATGCAGCCTCCTTAGGTATTCCAGTCCTGGATTCAACACCCAGACACTAGACTTAATGAGGAGTGGTTATTTAAAACCAATTTCATCAAACAAAAGGGTACTTCTGATCCCAAAGGACCAGCCACATACCCAGGTCAATCTACAACTCAGATCTTATCCAATAATCAGACTGTTGTCAATCCCTTTAGTATCTAAAGGTTTATTTATAAAAAAGAAAGAAAAGTGAGAGTTAAAATTGGTTTAAAGAATCAAATAAATACAATAAATGCAAAATTCTTGGATCATGCTCATAGTAGTGATGGAATAAACTGCTGGCTTGTTAAGTCTCTGGTTGCTTCCAAATCGTTGGAAGGTCCTCAGTCCCTTGGTTAGAATGTTCCCATTAGTATAAGTCCATAGTCCAGACGTTTGAGCAGGAAAGAGGCAAAATGGAGCTGTTTCCAGGGCCTCTTATAGCTTCTGTCAAGTGAAGGGAAACCCATTGTTCTCACTGTGGAAAATTACAGGGAACAAGATGGTGTTTGGAGTCACATGGGGAAGTTACATGTCCATGCATGCTTCGCTTAGTCACAGTAGAAGCCATCACAAGAAATTCCATTAAGAGTAGATAGGCATCTCCCACGGTCCATTTTGAGTTAAGTGTTCTTTGATGGGCCATTCAACTTAAATAGTTCCTTCACAATGTGCTGGCTAAATATCTCGTGTGTGTTACCCAGAAGCAAACACATTTGAAATACAGATATAGAGTCAAAACTCACAACTTCAAATACAAAAATAATACATGCATGCCAATAGCATAATCATATTCAGCAAATCAACTTTTCCATAGACATTTTACATGCCACACTTTGTACAAGATTTGTTGCAATTATATAACAATGGTAGCAACAAAGATCTACGTGGTCATATTTTAATTAGATAACGTCACAGGCACTTTATATTTTTTCATACAGCTTTTCATTCAAGAATATCCTTTATGAATATCAACGATCTAAGCTTCAGACCAGGCTGTGAAGTGCAGAAAACATGTACATAGATCTCTTTATCCAATTCTGAAATGCAGCAGCCTCTGGGTTGGAACATGGCAGCTGTTTCAAAACTATAGAGCAACATTATGCAAAAATGTAAGACAGGAAATGAATATTATTTATTATTATTATTATTATTAATTTATTAACATGCTATCTATATAGCTCCAGAGATGTACCTTTACAATCACGTAGAAAGACTAGGTCCTTGTCAACAAACATCTTTCAACCTAAAACCTTGACCATGTGAGCTGTCTGCATGTGGAACTACCATTGAGTTTCCCAGAATATCTGCCCATGAAGGGCTTGTAGGATCATGCCCCAAATTAGACACATGCAACAAAAGCAAAAATGTTGCAGAAGCCAGAGGAGCAACAGAAAGCCCCAAGAAGCGATCAGTTTTGGATGTGCAAGGGTGTTTAGAAAAGCAGAATGTAGGAATATAACTAGCACACCAGGGTTAGCACCCTGTGACCGAGGGAGTCCCTCAGTGCCAACTGACAGTGGGCATACCATACTATCACTCACATCAGGCCTGGCACACTCATTGCCCCAACTTTTGCCCTAATCTGTATCTAAAAGGTGTCTTGGGATGTATAGTATTCAAATTGGTAGAATGCTGGTTATTATTATTTTTGTGTGATGTATGCATGGCGGTATGTGTAAAGTATTGTAGATGTATGTGTGACATTGCACTCTATATGATTTTATGAAAGTATGCTAAGTGTGAATATAATGTAACTAAAATATGCTTCATGCAAAAGGTCTCTTGTAAAGTATCATTACAAAGCTTATAATCTACTGAGTGTGGTCATCCTATTTGTATAAATGTATCACTCTTGTATCTGAAACTAGAAATATGAAATATAACTCTGAGGGCCTATTGTAATTATGCAAAGTGTGGGGCCATTAATGGTGGTTTGGAATCTTGATGGCTCCCATCAACCAGGACAATTGACTGTGGATGGCTCTGTTTGCAGGCAGGCCTTCCTGTGAGTCAGGCTGGGAGGAATGAAGGCTTGGGGTCTTACAGTGACATGTGATCATGTCACCTGAACTGGAATCCATCTTTAACCTGGTGTTTTTCCATTGAGAAGGAGGGGTGGGAACCCAGAGACAGGGCCACCCAGAGGATTCAGGGGGCCTGGGGCAAAGTGGGGGAGCTGCGGCGCTTGTACTCACCCGGCGACGGTCCGGGTCTTCGGCGGCGGGGGGCCCTTTAGTCGCTCCGTGTCTTCAGCAGCACTGAAGGGCCCCCCACCGCCGAAATGCTGCCAAAGACCCAGACCGCCACCGGGCCAGGGCTCGCAGGGCCCCGGGTAAATTGCCCCACTTGCCCCCCCCTCTGGGCGGGCCTGCCTAGAGGGACAAGGATTCCCTCCTTATGCAAAAGATATATAAGTGGCTGGAAGAGAACAAAAAAGGGGATGGCCATCATGAGAAATCCCCTAGCTACCACCTGAGCTGGAACAAGGGCTGTACCGGGGAAAGGATTGTGCCCAGACTAGGAAGGTGTCCAGTCTGTGAAAGAAAAGTATTGAAACATCTCTAAGGGTGAGATTTTATCTGTATTCAGTTTTATTACTGTACTAGACTTAAACTTGCGTGTTTTATTTTATTTTGCTTGGTAATTCACTTTGTTCTGTCTGTTACTACTTGGAACCACTTAAATCCTACTTTCTGTATTTAATAAAATCACTTTTTACTTATTAATTAACCCAGAGTATGTATCAGTACCTGGGGGTGGGGGCAAACAGCTGTGCATATCTCTCTATCAGTGTTATAGAGGGTGAACAATTTATGAATTTACCCTGTGTAAGCTTTATACAGGGTAAAATGGATTTATTTGGGGTTTGGACCCCATTGGGAGTTGGACATCTGAGTGTTAAAGACAGGAACACTTCTGTAAGTTGCTTTCAGTTAAGCCTACAGCTGTTAGGGGACGTGGTTCAGACCCTGGGTCTGGGTTTGCAGCAGGCTAGCGGGTCTGGCTCAAACCAGGCAGGGCACTGAAGTCCTAAGCGGCCAGGGCAGGAAAGCAGGTGGCAGCCCCAGGGGGTTTCTATGATCCAACCCATCACAATATGCTGGAAATATGTTCTTAAAAAGTGTTTGCAAGCAGTGCATAAACCAAGCCTTCCCTAGACAAAGGTATGTTGTTTTTCTTGTTTCCCCGTGTCTCTGATGTAAACTGAACCAGATAATGCCTCCAAGAACAATGAAGAGTACATGTACATATAAAGTAAAAAAACCCCATCAAGTTAAAACAAGAGGAGCGGAAATACCATTTAGCAATTAGGATGAGTGATGGAGCCTGTACTCCCCAGGAAAGCTTCCTGTCTCTTGAACAGACATCATAGACCAAGAGTGGCCAAATAGTGGCTCGCAAGCTGCATGTGGCTCTTTTACAGGTAAAGCACGATTCACGGAGTCCTCCCTCCCCCCATTACCAACCTACCAGACTGGGGTGTGGGGAGCTAAGGGTTTCTGCCCCATGGTAGGCACCTACCAGGGCTCAGAGCTTCAACAGGAGTGCCGGCTCTCAAACTTCTGAAGATTATCGTATGTGGCTCAGAGGGTCAGTACGTTTGGCCACCCCTGCAATAGACTTTGGGAAATAGAAGCAGAAAGCCATTTTGGTATCCATTATCTAGGGGACAAAGGGAGAGCAATGCCCTATGAGCTCATGAAAAGTGTATCCTCTTGGCCTGAAATCCAAGAGTAGCTGGAACTGACTATACACGAGAAACCTGTTTAGACAAAGATTGTAACATGCAGAAGTTATAGTCCCTTGTAAGCATGTTTGGTTTAGTTTTACTTGTAACCATATCTGCGTCTTCTATTCTTGCATATTATCATTTAACTGTCTGTTCTTTGTTAATAAATGTATTCTTGTTTTATTACAAAACTATCCCAGGATGGGTGGTTGATGCCACCTGGCAAGGAGTAACTGGGTGGTGGAAGCTCAGGATAAGACCATTGGGCTGTGAGCATGCTGTTGGTGTGGGGGCTGTGAACCAAAGCTGCGCAGCACAAAGGCTCCCAGGGTTACAGGTCAGGCAGTGACAGAACCTTTTGGTGGTCTGGGTGAAGTCCCATAGCATCATCCTGGTGTAGTCGAACAGGATTTACACACAGCCTGCTATTTGATGAGGTTTTTAATTGATTCTCAGGTGAGAAGGCTGGGAACAGTCAAAGAAAAGTTACAGTGTTATTTTCTGTTTGTTTATTTTGGGCGAGGAAATAGAACAAAAGAAAGTGTCAAATGAGTAGATAGACTAAAGTAACAAAAGAAATGGTGGTCAAAGAGACAGCCCTCAGCGAGGCAGCCATGCAATTCAAACTGGCTGAGACAGAGGTACAGAACTTGGAGGTAGCAGAGCGGACCAACAATTTGGAGATGGCTAAAATGGAGAAGGACCAAGAGCACTAGAGGTGGGAAGCTGAGCTCAGAGCCAAGGAGAGGGAGGCAGCAAGGACGCACACCAATGAACCATGGAACTAAACAAAAAGGAAGCCCAAGAAAGGGAGAGAGAATGGCTGTTATAATCTGGACATGATGAAGAAGCATGACCAGATCCCACAGCCCGGAGGTATTCTCTCTTCCCAAGAATCACCCAGCTGGGACAAGCTATGGCCTGCATACAAAGAATCAGATTGTACTTTGGAATATCTTACTACTTTGAAAGACTGAGTTCCATAAAGTCAAGACAAGAAAATTCCCAAGCTGGTTACAAAGCTCTCAAGTAAAGCATTGCACATATTTAAAGAAATGCCAGTTGAACAGGCTTTGAAATGTGATGAAAAAGGCTATATTGCAAAAGCTGTATTGCAAAATTGTAGTGTACAGGGGGAGATTTAGAAATGTCAAAGGATGTTAATGAGTCATACAGAATGGGTGATTTGATGAAGGAAAGGATTTAGAGAATTATGACCAATTACTTGACTTCTTTGCACAAGAGCATTTTCTGAGTGTATGTTTTTTTGAAGAAATCAGAGCTGCTATGTGGGAGAAATCCCTAAAGTCTGCACATGTGGCTGCCAATTTGGCTGATTCCTATATACAAGCCAGAGTCTCCAGTGAGCACAAGTCTCCAAGGAAAGGTTAAAAGCCCAGTGTAAAGGGGGTAGACCCACTTTACCCCTGTGAAGAAAGAGGAAGGGTGGGAGCCCAGGCATTCACCTCCCCAGAACCGCTCCCCTCCTGGAAGTCACATTCGCAGACCCCCTCCATAGGAGAACTACCCCAGAGGGTGTTGAACATGTAACTCCACCTAACACCTGAGGGACAATTGCCCTAAGCAAAGGGAATCTAAGACCACACCCCATCCAGCCCTAACCCAGGTTAATGCGGCTATTGTAAACACCGGACCCACAGGCTGCCTGAGGGGTTTGGTTGAGAGGTTCAATGGGACACTAAAATCCGTGCTGGGAATGTATGCAAACAAAAGGACCCAGGACTGGGACGAAACATTCCCCTATCTGTTATTTGCTTAGACGGAAGTGTCTCGAGTCTGCAGGGTATGCTCCTTTTGATCTCTTGTACACGAGTAAGATAAGGGAACCCCTAGATCTGCTCAGGGATTGCTGGGAAGGAGGCACTGAACCAGAAGGGGAACCAGTGACTGAGCAAACCCCAGAGACACTGAGGGACTTGCCTTCACCCGTTGTGGCTGCCCTGTCCAAAGGAGCCTGGGACCGCAGCAAGGTGCTGTCCGGATGTCACAGGGAATACGGTGGGAGGCAAGCTGGCTGGTAGATTGGACTAGAGAGGCTGCACCCCAAACTGAATGGACTGGTAGGAAGTAGCTCAGGTCAGTGGATTCTGACTCCCTGCTGGGCGGGACACCAACCTCTCTGTTCAGGGGTTGACATACACAGGGCCCTGGGCTGGGACCCAGTGAAAAGGGAGGGCCTGTATCCCCCCCCCCCCACCCTCCCCAGCCTTAAAGGTTGTGGCCACTCAGCCAGTAGGGGGCTGAGAGCCACGAGATCCAACCATTAGGCTGCCTGGTCACCCAAGTCCCTGTTACACACCTCATTGATCTGGTGGCTGAATGCTAGCGTGTACAAAGTACAATGACAGATTCATAAAGAAATACAAATCTCTCCGGATCCCTTCTATATAGAAGCTGTAGCTAACTGGCCTGTACCCCCACCAAAAAGCAGGTCCAGTCATTCATAGGTGTGGTCAACTATTACCGCTGATTAGTGGACAGATTCAGTGATATTGTATCTGCAAACACATACTTGTGCAAAAAGATAAAACCAAACAAATTTGTATGGTCAAAGGCATGTCTAGCGGGTTTTGATAAGATGAAAATCCTGTCTGAAAAGCCTGTTCTGCCCAGTCCAGACTCTGAGAAAATGTTTGAGCTGGGTACAGATGCACCAGACTTTGGTTTAGGGGCTGTACTGGTGCAATCAGGAAAATAACAAAAATAAAAAAAGCCCCCTTAAGCAAGAAACTGACACCCATTGAACAAAATTTTTCTGTCCTAGTGAAAGAATGTTATGCCATAGTGAAGGCCTGAGCGGCTTTATTGCCTAATCTCATTACCAAGAAATTCAAGGTCCTGACTCATGATTCTCCTCCTCTAGTCTGGTTACACAGGACCAGGGGTGCAAATGCCAAGCTGTTGTGGTGGTGCCTGACGCCTGGAGAATTGTACATGGACATTGTGGCTATTAAGAGGAAAGAAAATATAGTGGCAAATGCCCTGTCCAGGAAAGAGGGCTCTGACCCACTGCCTATAGGTGACCTCCTGCAGTACTGGAAGAGGGAAGGTGTGTGACACTATGGGAGTTTACCCAGACCAGTAAGGAGCTCTGTCACCACCTGCCCTGTAACCCTGGGTGCTTCTGTGCTGCACAGCTTTGGCTCAAAGCCCTGACAGCAGCAGCCTGCTCACAGCACATGTCTATAATTCTTTATACACGTCCCCCTACATACATCACCCCATAATATTAATGTCCAGCTTGTTGCCAGTGGCATATGATACCTCCCATAACACCTTTTAGATACAGATTATGGCAACAGTGTGTTGGGGCAATGAGTGTGCAGGCCTGATGCGAGTTATAGTAGGACCTTCCCCCTGCCAGTTGGCAGTGAGGGACTCCCTGGGTCACACAACCCTATGTCTATTAAAAAAGACCTGTCGATGTGAATAGCCATAAGGAGTTAGCAGGACTTTGGAGTTACAATAATCTTAAAGACTCAATTCATTAACAGGAGCTATTAGGTGTGTCCTACTGCTCAAAGCAATAACGTAACCGAGGAAAGAATAATCTTAGAGCTCAGAATCTTTCACTACCAAGTCCACCTTGCGAAGTTTCCCAGTAGAGGTAAGCATAGTTCTCTTTGCTCTCTTGCTTTACTGTAAGTGAAACTAACCACAAGCCAGTTTTATTGATCAGAGTCCTTCAAAAAGGCGAAGGGGCTCTTGTCACTCGGCGTTCGTGAATTTATATGTGGTCTTCATTTCTCTTCCCTGCACAATAGGAAATGTGACCATACACTTTGATTACAAGCTTTTTTTTTTGCATGAAAGCGCATTTTCCCTATAACATGTCTTGCAGTGTTGTCAAGCACCAACACCAAGCAGCTTCCTTTAATCAACCTGGTCATGTCACAACAGAGTAGAAAAACAACAACAGTTGTTTTGTGCTGAAGAATTGCCTATCACTCACTTGGCTTTCCTTATATATCACTTAACATGCACGTAAGCCCTATTTTGCAGTAACAGGTCAAGACATTTTTTTTCTCAGCCAATTAGCTTATTTCTCTAAGCACAAAGTTTATAAAACAACAAACTATGAATCACCACTCCATTTGTTTTTATAATCCAGCTGCTTCTATTTCAGAGAGCTGGTTCTTCAGAACGGATGGTTTAAGAAAACCAGCTTTTTTTAGAGCACGCTCACACAAAGTCTTAGAGCCATGCTGCACGTCTGGTGCTCAGAAAGGATTCTAGAAATACTCCCCAGTGTATATTTAGGTTTATTTTCTGTTATGATTAGTACATTCCAATGTATGTTAGCTACAAAGAAAAACACACGTAACAGAGCAAGAGTCTGTAGAATATTTGCCAAATGAACACGCTCCACCAAAGAGTGGCATTAATCTGGCTCACCCTCCACATATGGTTTTACATCATGTACAGGACCTTCTCCCACTATAGAACTGTCAGTTCTCTTACCCAAAGTACCTTTTGACTTGTACACCATTTACAGAACTCTCTTTAAAGGCCGCTAGTCCTCTTCCTCTTCCTGCTTTTTATGGTACATCCACTGACATTTTTATATTTCTCGGGATGCTCCTGTCTTTATTCTCTCCTTCACAGTATAACTTCCAGATTCTGCTGTCAGACTGTCTGCTGCTAGAATACACTTTGCTGAATTAACTCCAGGTGTAACTCCACTGAGACAAGGTGAGGGAGTTGAAATGAACAGAGTTATGCTTGGAGAATAAAATTCATCCATATGTACACTGAGACAGGAACTGTCCCCAAAAGGTGCAATTTCTCATCAGCAGCTTCCCCTGCCCTCAGGCAGTACTGCTCCAGCAATGCGAGCTGCCTTTGGCTTAATCCAATGGCATCCCCCAACATGCAGGCCTTGGGGAGGACTGAAAAGGACGTGCTACAGCTCTGAGCTATGTTACTTGCTGCTCAGTTTTCCATGAAGAAATTGTGGGCTTTGCAGGGCATAGTATTGCAGGATGGACAATATCATGCTGCATGGTGGTTGTCTTTTTGCCCTGTATCCTGAACTCTGCAGAGCTCCAGAACAGGGACATCCAGATAGGCAGAGAGGGATTCATGGGTGGAGAGTCCCCTCTGTGTGCATCCCAGAGTGATGATCTGGATTTAGGTTCCAGGATATTGGTGAGGCAAGGCCTAGTAAAATATTACCTCACCCACCTTCTCTCTCTAATAGTTCTTCTGTTCAGATCACAATGGAACCATGGGAATTATCCTACTAGATCAGACCAGTAGTCCATCTAGTCAGTATCTGGTCTGACAGGGGCCAGGACCAGCTGCTTCCCAGGAAGGGCTGTGAATCCCTGCAATGCACAATTTTGGAATAATCAGCCCACAGGGGGGGGAAGTCTTTCTAATCTCAGGCAGTTTAGTGGCTGGTTTATGCTCTGAAGCAGGAGAGGTTTTATGCCTCCTAAAACTTGTTTGTTTTCTCTAATGTAAATGTGGGCATGCTGTTATGCAGACAAAACTACACAGGATCGCTTCAGGGGGCAAGACAAAGATGCCACATTTATTATCATTTGATTTATGACCATTAACTAATATCTTAATACTTATATACACCCCCCCCCCCCGCCCCCAAATGTTCTGCAGCTGCTGGATAGTTACCCGTCCTGAGCGTAGCTTGAGTTCGTGGCTTGAGTTCGCAACTGGGTATTGTAGCTCATGGCAGCTAACTGGCCAGGAAAGCTGGGCACAAGGAAAGGCTGAGTCTCTGTTGGGCACGCACCGATGCCCCTCAATGTTGATAGAACGTTACCCAAAGTCTCCCATCTCACTCATCTTTTTTATAGGCTTTTAGTTTGAATTCAAAGTCTATAGGTCTTGCTGGATCATGCTGCCTCTGGGTTTGATGACTGATCACCCGTCAATTGCAGACCATGACTTTCAGCCTCGGACCTGGCTTTGATCTTCCTTCTATTGTACCTTTGTTCTTTTCTTTTTAGGGTGGACTCTTTTTACTTTGTTAGGGCTGTTGTCTGCATCTTCAGCTGTTGGTGTTTGAACTTTATTTCATCAGGACAGGCTGGCGCTGGAGGTTGATTCCATCATCCATACATCCCTCATTCACACATCTAAACTAAACTAATGAGATTACAGCAGGGTTTGCAAAAATGAAGGTTGCAGCAGGCTTTTACAAAATGGAGTAAGCGTTTTAAAATGGGGTTTGAATTACAATATGGCAAACAGTGAACAGAAGTTACAATATAGACAAGTGTAGTGGATGGCAAACAGTGAACAGAAGTTACAATGTAAGCAAGCATAATGAATGGTGAACAGAAGTTACAATACTGAAACAATCCAAATCTCAGTGATTTAAGCAGGAATTGGATTGACAGTGAAATTTACAAAGGCAGTGGGCTGAACAACTGTGGCTCTTAACAAGCAGCTTAATTGAGCTGAGCAGCAGCGGACTTAACCGCAGGAGCTCAACAAGCAGCTTAATTATCAATTAGCCAGTTATTGAGGTCACCGGTTTTATGAATGAATGTTGTTTCGTTCATAAAACTTTACCTATGAAGTTACTTTAATAAAGTGAACAATTAAAAACCATTTCATTCATAAGTTCTACAATGCTCATTATCCAGTCCTTTGGGAAATCCTGCTAAGCTCATGGCCTCCATAATATCATGTGGCCATAAGTTTCCTGGAACATCGTTAACTCCTACACAATACCTACTGTGGATGCTACTTGAGAGTCTTTGGGGTGGGGACTCAGCCAATGGCAACAGGGCTCAGACTGGAGCTATACTGCCAAGGGTGAGGTGACAACCAGCACAGCATCTTTAAGAGGCAACTCTCTGTGCACAGAAACTCCTGTGCCCATAAATTCAAGACTTGCCATTCCCTATGTGTCCCCTGGATGTCAGCAGTAGGCTTGTCCCCTCCCTGTTTGCTGTCAACATGCTAGAGGGAATTATGTTCTGAAAACTCCAGGAGAGTTTGTGGCGTTTACAGTCCCTTGTGTTCACCTCCTGCTGGCCCCATTGTACCACATGGAAAAAATGATGGGACCCTGTCACAGGTAGCACACTACTTGCAGCGCCTCCTGCTGGCCATTTTGGGGATTAGCTCTCCCAGCTTGTACTTTCCCTTTGATATGGTCTTCTCCCATCTTGTCTCGCTCTGCCACCCTGCTCACCAGGGTGACCATATTTCCGAAAGAGGAAACCGGACACCCCCAGCTGCTCACCCAAGGGCCCCCCTTGATGTTGCCCAGTCGTTGTAAGCCTGTGGGGAGGGGTGCATGCTGGAATGCTGCTTCTCCCCCGTGTGTGTGGGGGTAGCATCTCTGCTCACCCCCTCTGCACTGCACCCCACACTTTTGACAAAAATGGGCATTTGTCCCATTTGCTCTTGCCAACTGATCAAATCAGCAAGAGCAAACGGGACAAATGCCTCCTTTTGGAAAGAGTCAGGCTGGCCGGGACAGGGCTTAAAGGGATTGTCCCAGCCAAAACAGGATGTATGGTCACCCTACTGCTCACTTCTGGGTCTGCAGCTTCCTTGCTGTAGCTTGGCCCTCCAGTCAGGTCACTAAAGTCCTCATCTGTCTGGTGCCTTCAATGCCCTTGCCACCCCCTAATGGTGGCTAGGGGAAACCCAGGCCTACCCTCTACATGGGGGTTCAGCCTATAGACCCTATAACAAGCAGCCACAGTCCCACCTCTAGCTACTGTTTCTCTGAGTTTCTTCCTACATATCTGGATTCCTCCCTCTCTGGGTTTGCCAGTTTCCAAACTTCCTCCATACAGGAGCAGCAGAAGCTTCCTAAAAGTGTGTGCAGGGGGGCTGCCACCACCACCCTTTCTCCCAGAAGGAGGCCCCCCACTTGCGCTTCTCCACCCCATCGCTCACCCTTATGGCCAGTAAAAAGTGGGAAGGTATAGTCCTCCCACTTGTAAAAGTGATGAGGCCATAGTCGCCTGCCTCCATTCAGAGAGTGACTATAGCCTACTTCACTACAGCCTTTCCCAGCAGCTGCCCTTAACACTCCTTCCTCTTCCCAAGCAGTGACTACCTATTTCAGCAGTAGCCTACACCTACCCCCAGCTACCTGGCTTTATGCAAGCCCTGCCTATTCCTCCACATGTGAGCCTGTTCAAAATCAGTGGCCGCCTCCTAGTTTAAATCTCTCCTGTTTGCCGCCTAATTAGTTGATTGGGCCCACCTGGCCTAATCCAGCTCTTGCTGCGCTCATGTGGGGAGCACACCCCTCTCACATACCCATTCATATCACTGGTTACTGGGAAGAGATATTAAGGTGCATAGACAAGGGGAGAAATACATAGTTCCACCTTCCAGAGATACAGCAAAGCCCACGTCTTTGGGACAAAGGTGGGTTTATACCAGCAGCGCTGCAGACCCAGTGATGGTGAAGTTGGAGTCTGGTGGATTTGGTTCACTGTTCTTGCTGTGCTATTGAGTAGCTGACTTCATTAGGCTGAAGGTTCTAAATTGGATGGCTGTGGGGGTTTAAACAAAATCAATTACCTAGAGTTTGAGATGGGCACCTAAAATAAATAAATTTTCCAGCTTAGGCAGAGCAATTGAAAACAGAGATGGAAAAACACATTACATCATTTTTAGTCCACCCTCTGAACAGTGTAGGTACGTTTCTTACATTACTGTATATTTGCTAGTGTTTTATTCAATCTGGGTTTAAAACTTTAAGGGTAGGTTGAGGTGTGAAAAGTGATGAAGAATTGATGAGGCAGGGAGGCTGCTCCAGATGGCACCAATCTACTATTAGGATTGTTGCTTAATTATGTTACTGAGGTGTGCAAAGGCTCCAAACAGCTCCATTGTACTATCTATATACAAACATATGTAAACAGGGACTGGATGAGCTCTCCCCTGACATCTAGTGATGAGCTGGGGGAAAGACTTTGGGAACACACTGTGTTTGCATAAACACATCTACTACTCCTGGGGGAATTCTGTGCCAAAAAATTAAAAATTCTGCATATTTTATTTGCCAAAATAACCCCACATAATCACACCAGTTTAAATTATTTTTAGTCATTTATTTCAAAATACCTGTCAGCAAGTATGTCTGTAACAATACAGACAACAAAGGTTCAGGAAATGTTATTTGACAAATAGATTCCTTACTAGGCATATTAATACAGAACTCTGAGTAATAATTTATTGAAACTATAATACAGAACTGTATTTCCTGCACCCCTCAGAAGCAGTGCAAAGGCTTGGGGGAGTCAGGGGTAACGGAGGCACTGAGGGAGAGGGAAGTAAATTGCTGGGAAGGAGCCTGGATGTGAACTTGGAGGGTTGTTGGGTGTGGGTGAGAAAAGTGTGGGACAGGTTTTTTTGGGGGGTGGGAGGGATTGTTAGGGAGCTTCCCCCATGCAATCCCTGGCTGATCCGTAGCCTCTCCTATTCAGTCAGGCACATCTGCCCCTGTCCCCATGTGTTCCTACACCCCTATGTGTCCTTGCACCCCCTGTCCACATGTGTCCCTCCACCCCCACTCAGACACCCAATCCTCCCATCCCCATGTGGCACTGCACCCCTCCCCCTGTCCCCATGTGTCTGTGTCCCCACCCAGCCATTCCCCTGTCCCTATGTAGCTCTGCACCCTCTCCCCTATCCCCATGTGGCCCTGCACCTCCCTTCCCCATGTGGCCCTGTGCCTCCACTCCCATTCAGCCCCTGCCCTAGTCTGTCCTCCCCCACTAGCCCTTATGAGCCCCTGTCTGACCCCCCAGCAGCCCCATGTTGTCTGTCTCCCGATAGCCCCTGTCTCCTGACCTGGCCTGCTGTGAAGAAAGCTCTTCAGGCTCTTTCTCTTCCCTTGCTGGCCGGGAGCTGCTGCACTGTTCTATTGCCACAGTACCCTCTGGTTGGCAAAAGGCGGAATGGAAGCAACATTTTGGCAGAAGCTTTTTTCTGCGCAAAAAATTAAAAATCTGTGCATCTCATTAATTATGTGCGCATGCAGAAGCACAGAATTCCCCCAGGAGTAATCTATTTTGCCTAAGCATTCAGCAGACAGAGCTCCTTTGCCAAAGTGATCAGTTTTGGCTGGTGTTGGGTTACAAATCACTTTAGTGCGGGGGATAATGGAATGTTGTTATCCTTATTGTATGAGTAAAGGGTAGCAGAACTGTACTTAGCCTGTCCTGATTCAGGGATTTTCCCTAAACTGTACCTCACTCACTAAGCAAGGGGTAGGGATGCCAAATCCCACTGAAAGAGAGACAGAGGGTGGGGACAGGTGTTTCTACTGGGGGGTGTGGGCTCTGCCTACAGAGTTCCAAATGGTATTTGGCCCTTCTCTCACCACTGTTTAAAGACAGAGCTGATTAGATTCAATTGAGAGTCCTTGTTTTGTTCAGTGATTGCTACAGCTGAAATGACTGATAACCAGGTGCTGAGCCTTGCACATGGTGTGGGACAGTGTTGCAGTGAAAAAAGACTACAGAGCCTGCACTAGCCGCGAGGTTCCCCACTAACCACTGAAATCACTGAGAGCTGGGTCAAGTGGTGGAACCTTGTGCCATCATAGCTGAGGCATTGCTCAATCCCCCCCACCTTGCAGGGGGTAGAAGGTGAATTCATGTGAATGAACCTCTCAACTCTAGGTCTTCACTGATGCAGGACAGCAACTGTGAGTGAGGGTGCAATGGAAGAAGAGGGGAGTGATGTGTTAAAGGAACATTTGTTGTTGGACTTTCACACCACAAGATGAGAAACGGAGGCAAAGGACGCTGCCCAGTGTACTCTGGGGTGGGTGTTTGCGCACGGTCAGGTGCTTTTCAATCATAGTTGAGGTATTTTTCCCAAATTAATGCTGGGTTTCTTTTCTCTTTTTATTAAGTTTTCCTTGCTATACCCAGACTCAATGCTTGCGACTGAGGAAGTGTTGCCGCTGAGTGGTGCCCAGGGTGGTTGTGAATTTTCCCAAATTACTGGATGGGTGCTCGAGCTGGTTCTATCGTCTATTGTTAAGAAGAGCCCCTAGATATTGACCCCAGCCCTTGTTATTGCCAACTCCTCCTGGCAGAAGGGTTACATATACGATAAAACAGTGGCACTCAACCAGAGCTACACGTATCCCTGGGGGTATGCCAAGTACTTCCAGAGGGTACATCAGCTCATCTAGATATTTGCCTAGGCTTACAACAGGCTACATAAAAAGCACTAGTGAAGTCAGCACAAACTAAAATTTCATACAATGACCAGCGAAGGAAGCTGGTGCTTGGGGCAGCCAATGGAAAGGGGTGGCACGTGCGGGTCTTTGGCAGCAATTCAGCAGCGGATCCCTCAGTCCCTCTTGGAGTGAAGGACCAGCCACCGAAAAATGAAAGCGGCTCTGTGGAGCTGCCGCTGAAGTGCTGCCGATCACGGCTTTATCTTTTTTTTTTTCCCCGCTTCGCCGCTTGGGGCGGCAAAAAAGCTGGAGCCGGCCCTGTACAGCAGTCTGGAAAGGTTGAGAACCACTGCAATAAAAGACTTTCCCTCCCCTAAATAGCTTATAATCTAAGACCCTGACTCTGCAACCACTTATCTATTGCATGTAAAACTTTACTCACCCAAGTAGTCTCAAAGAAGTCAATGGGACTGCTCGCATGCAGGATCAAGGCCTAAATACATTTTTAAATAAATCTATTTTTGTCTTGCCTTATACGTTTTTTAAAAGCTGAATTGATTTTGATTTTTGTTCACCTTTGAAAGGGAGGAAATCCCCTCCAGCAGGGACTAAAACCTCTTTTTAAGGTGGTTTGATATTAGAAATGCTACTAAAAGAATCTCAAAGGGACACTGGACATTGCCGCATATCAGTGGTGCATCATGAGCCAAGCAGAGGTTTCACTCAAGAAACAGGCTGCTGTGCTCGCAAAAACAGCTGCTGTTGTCACATGAAGGAGAAGGAAAGCTCCTGAAGAAATAGGCCAGATATTGCAGATCCAGTCGAAAAGGGGGGTTGAAAGGGAGTGAAGTATTAGCAGCTCATGAACAGCATAAGCCTGATCCTATAACTAATAAAGCCATGATACTCCCATTGACTTCTACCGGAGCAGGCCCCCATAATTCCACTGTTTGTCCCCTGCTGACCTCTTAGGCAGGATTTCCGTGCGGGAGGGCACTCCAGCTACTGATACAACTGCCCAGGCAAGGGGAGTGTTTTGTGGGCGGACTGAAATTTGACATCAGGGGGAAGCTGGAACAGTGCATTGGTTGCAAATATCCGTGATGCAGAGGCAGAGGCTGGATCTGGCATGACATGTATAGGAGAAAGTGGTGAGGGGTGGGGAGACCTGGTGATTTGAAGAGCTTAAGAAACATGAGATTGACAGTGGAGGAGAAGCAGAAAGAGAAGGGAGCTGGGATGATAGAAAAGCTGCCACACTCACTGAAGGTAAATGAGAAATCATAGTCTGCCAGTCTGTTTGGCAAAAGTCTGATTGCTGCTGATCTACTGTTCTGTCTGGAGCTCTTGCAGCTGGAAACATGTGATGTTCTCTGGGGCATGTTCTGATCCATTTATTCAAACCTTTACCCAAAATTTAGATCCTTGGTGATCTGCTTAAGCCTCTTGGATTTTAAAAACGCAAATCAACTCCAAACAATTTAGGATTTCATTTTCACAATGGAATGCCTGTATTCTAAAGTGAGATGTTTTGTGTATAAAAATGAGAGCGTTCAGAGGAAGGTGCAGTACAAATGAGATGTCAGATGCATGCAGATAAATTCATAGTACCAAGAGGGAGATTTTCAAAGGCACAAAAGTGAATGGGAGTTAGGCATGAACTCTCTTTTGTGCCTTTGAAAATCTCCCCCTAAAGAATTTGGTAAAGGGATTTGTTAGGCATAATAACTATGCTGGGCTTGTCACCTGAAGATCTCAAAGTGCTTTACTATCCAGTGATAGTTTATGGTAATAATGGAAATGTGTAGAATGCTAACAGAAGTAGGAAATAAATAGGTGTCATAATGAAAGATGACTGTTTAATGAGGAATAAACAAATGAGAAGTTAAATTTAGTGATATGACATATGACCCAGACACTGGCTTGATTGATCTTGACTTCTTAGGGTCGTTTATTTTTTTTTCAGCTGATAGATAGATGATCTTTAACTGCTATCAAGTTAATCACAGTGGAATATTCCTCACAGATGTCCCTTGAGGAGACCTATCCCAGATCTTATTTCCTGTTTCTGAGTGATGCTCTGAACTTGGATCCAATATAAGCTACTCAAAAATGTTGGGCCAGTTAGAATAATGAATCTTTCAGTCACAGGCATGGAAGGTTGCTGGTAGCATTGCACCTTTCTGAAATTACATGCTCCAGTTACCCTGACTTTCTTTAGGATTGGTGAAACACAAAAATAGAGGAACAAGATATGAGACATAAAAACCATCAGATCCCTAATTCTATTGGAATCAGTATATTCTAGACCAGCCACAGTAGGTATGATACTGCTTAACACTTTTGCACTTGTCACTCACTATGAAGAATACATAATGTAAGTTTTCCTGGGAGACTGTAGAAAACAAAAAGAACAGGAGTACTTGTGGGTTCTTTTTGCAGATACAGACTAACACGGCTGCTACTCTGAAACCTGTGGAAAACAAGCAGATATCTGTAATCCCGCTAATGGGTGGCATTCACAGCTGAGTAGTATCAGGCCCTGCATTTCCATAACTTGCTACCTTTTTTTTTTTTTAAAGGCATCATTTTGGGGGGAAGGATACTGATACCTGAGCTACAATATTACTCATAATTAATAAAGCATGGTTCGATTTCTTAATGTTCATGTACAGTGTATTAAGAATTTTCTTTAATTATAGTGTATAAGAAAAGAATCTTGGAGCTATAAAGCTTCTCCTTATTCCACTTGTGGATCTCTGATTGACTCCCTGTGAAACCATTCAATCTAGTTAGTAGAATATGAATGGTATAAAATATCACAATGAAAGGACCAAGCCCTGGAGTTTAGTTTCAGAGAGGAACATCTTCATATTTCAGGACTATTCAGATCTGGAGTTCTCGTTGTGCTCAGAATAGAGACAGAGTTCAGGAACATAGTTTGGTTTTCTACCCAAACATTTTGGGTCAAGCCCATCTCTGCACTAAGACTGTTCACAAAGCCTCACACACACTTCAAAGTGAGAGGTGTTTATGAGAACCCTTACAGCATATGAATATTTTATAGCCTTACAATATAGCAGAGCTGAAGGCCGTGTCCATCTTCAAAGCATCATGGAGTCATCAAGTGATCTTAAGTATTGCTAGATCTATGGTGGAGGTCCAACTTGTAGTGAGTAAGGATCCAAGTGTTAGTTTTTGCCTCGTTGCCTGAAAGCATGCAGTAGAATTAAAGACCGCAGAGTGAAATAAGTTTTGGGAGTGTCACAAGTGGTGGATTCAGGCAAAACAGTATTTTAAGATACTGTCATCCTCACCTATTTTGATCTGAAAGCCTAGCTACAAACTAATAGAGACTGCTTCTCACATGGATTGAAGCTGTCTATTCTCTCTTCATTTAGTCAAATTCTTCTCTCAAGCATGCAACTGACTTCCAACCAGCTGTCAGTGGCTGTCAGTACACAAGAATGAAGACTCCATACACGATCCTGATCCTCCTCTCACTGTAGTTCATAGCAAAATTACTTCACTGAGACGACTGAATTGTTACAACCTGGCTCAGTCCCACTCCGGATGGTCACCAGTTTGTTGCAAGTGGATCCAAGTGTTGGGCCCCATATTCTTCCAAGTCAACTAGGTGTATGCTGAGTCTAGTCACTGTTTCTAGCTCTGGGTCTCTAGGGACACTCCCAGGCTCAGACATATTGTTGGGTCCTTCCTTGGGACCTGGGATTCCATAGTCCAACCTCCCCAGACCCTGGACCCAGAGTCTCAGACTTCCTGAGCCCCTCAGTTGCTTACATGCATTCCTCCAGAATTCCATCGGACTTCTAATTTAATTACTTTGGGGACAACGTGGCAGGAAAGCAAGAACAGAGACTTAGCAAAATAACTTCTTAATCACAGGAGCTTTATGCTTAAAAAGCACTAGAGAGTTACAGATCTTTGCAAAATAACAAATCCTGAGATGCACCCCCTGCTCTTAATCTAATCTCACCCCTTCTATGAGTCTGAGGTCTCCTCAGTGGTTCAGACTAGGTGGAGTCCCTCCCGCCTTCTCTCTCTCCAGCCCTCTCTTCTTGAATATGATGATGGATGCTCCCCTCTGCTCAGAGAAACATCCTCACTTTAAATATAGTCTCCCTCTTTGGCTCTGGGGCCTGGGTGAGAAGCTGCAGATCTACCAGCCATGCTGGTGCCTCTGTGTAGAAAATCCATTGTTCCATGGGGTTGGGCCATCAGCTGAGAGACAATCAAAGTAGATAGCTCTAGATTGCTCTGTGATGGCTTCTCAGTCATAGTCCTTCATTGAGCTTTTAAGCGCCTTTCCTGGGCAGGTTGGCTGTCTGGACTACATTATAATAATCTTAGGTTAGACATAAGGTAAGCACACAAAACAAAACGGATCTCCTAATCCAAAATGGAGATTACAACACAAAATGGAGCTCACAGTTAGACTCAGTCATATCCCACATGGTTCTGATCCAGAGACTGGACTGAAAAACTCCAGTTGACTTCTGCCCCTATGTGCGTAAGTGAAGTAGTGATAAATAAAGTCCCTAGCTACTGGTGGAGTTTGAGCACCAGAAAGTAACATTATTAGCCCCAGAATTATTATGAATAGCGACCTTCATGCGATTGCTAGTGATTCAGTCAGCATACTCTTTCCCTGTAGAGCTGGTTTACTGGGTTGGGGCTGGTCAGTCTGGCTTTCCCCTTGTACAGATAAGACCTGATGCAATGGGCCACACCAAGTTAGGCAAATGTTGCCCTTATAGAGGAGCTTTCTGATCTGCACTGGCTCTCCTGTGGAGCTTCCCATTGGCACCAGTGATGAGTCTTCATGTTGAAGAAACGCAGCATAGGCCATAGAGCTCCGCAGTGCAGATAAGCGCTTTGCGGTGGGGCTCCAAGCGGAGACGTTTGCTTTAAAAGTTATCTTTGATGTAGGTTTCCCTTTGCAGAGCTGAACTACTCTTCTGCTTCCACTAGATGGCATTTCGTTTCCTTAACAAAGCTCCTCACTTGCTTGTTTTCCAACAATTTCTTTCTCTATTATTATGGTCCTATCAATGTTAGACTCTATTTTTAATATTTTTAACATCTCATTATTTTGTCTATTTTTTTATCCCCGGAAGCCCTCAGTTCCTCTCCCCCCTCCCCCTTGGCCCAGGCTTGAGTGCATTGCTTGAATCTCAGACTGGAAAGTATAGGCAAGTTTGTATCCTTCAAGGTGACCTTAAATGGCATTAATAGAAGGAAAGCAATCTGATGCCATTAACAGCACTCTCCTGGATTAATGGCTGGCACAAACAAGGCTCCTTGGTGAAGATGCCCAGAGCCTTCCTGCATCACTGTTATTTTGGGTCCTAGGGTTTGTAATTGTATTACCCAGCAAAGCTTAACTAAGCCACAGTACCAGGTTCTTAGCGCCCTTGGATTTTTTCCGCACATTCCCAGCAGGGTTGACGCATCTACAGATCCAGCAGCACCGAGCCTGAGTCGACAGACATGTGCTACAAATAGCTGTGTAAACAGCACCTTTAAGTTGCGACTTGGGCTCTGAAGCCCACTCCCCTCCCTAGACTTCCAAGGCAGAGCTCCAGTGTCTACACAGCTATTTTTAGCACGGTAGCCCAAGCCCCACAACCCCAAGTGTGTTGACCCAGGATGAGAGGCTCACTGCTGTGGGCTCTGTAGACATGCACAGAGAAGTCAAGTGCCTTGGCCAAGGTCACATAGTGAATCAGTGGCTCTGCTGCATTTAGAACCCAACATCTTTCTTGTTCTCAGTCCTTTTGATTGAATCACCTGTCACAAGGCTGGCCCTTTAAGGGAGTAAGATGCCCAGCCTACCAGTGACAGGGTTCCGTGAAGGGCATGAACCAACCCAGGTCCAAACCTGGAGCCACAGTGTTTATGGGATGAGTCGCACTCCAACCCTCTATCTGGTAGCCTGCTGATACTTGCTTTCCTGGGACCCATGAAGCCCAGCCCCAGTTTGAGGCTCCGCCCCCGCAGTCTTATTGGTGGAGTCCCGGAGCAGCTGATTGGCCTGCTGGCCCTACTTAAGCCATCAGCAGGAACAGGGAGCTGTTTGAACAACTGGGCTCCACTCTGTTCTGGACTGTGTGCTTCCTGCTCCTATTCCTCTGGCTTGATTTCCTAGTATCTGATTCGAGGTTCTGACCTCCAGTTTGTCTCCTGCTCCTGATCTCTTCATATCCTGACCCAGCTGACTCCTGTATTGTGACTGCAGACTCTGGATCTGACTACTAGGTCCGGCCACTCGTGACCCGGATGCGACACCTGGGTCTAATCAAAGGCTTAGGACAGATCAGTTAAATGACGCTCCTGAGGAGGGGAGCCTCTCAGAGAGCCTGAACTAGGCAAAAGTTTTCTAGGTAGGGAGGCCTCCGAGAGACCCTGATAAAGTAGAGGAAAGACTGCAGAACTTTCCAGACAGGGTGGCCTGGGAGAGACCCAGTGTCAGGCTCTCTAGAGTAGCTCATGGGCATGAGTGCTAACCTCAAGGCAGACTGTCAAGGAACAGGGCACAAACCTCAAACTGGTTGTATGTTCTATAATTAGACGTCACCAACCAAATAACAAATGTGAACTCCTCAAGCACTAGAACAGCCTTAACAGAGACCAGAATGCCCATGGGGACTGTCTGTGACTCTATCTTGCCACCCAGGCAAGCCTGCCTTTCTGATCAATGGTCCCTTTCACCAAAAATCACAATATTCAGGTTGCTACCAGTCCCAAAGGACCAGTCACTTACCCCAGGTCGATTGTACTTGAGACCTCAAACCAAAGACAATGCTTATAGCTGTTGCCGGCACAGAGGCCCGAGGACAGCAACAGCGGGGTTTGTTGCCCAGTGTGCTTCGCGCCAATAAACACACCAGGCTGGAGAAGCAAACAAAGTTTATTTGAGATCTCAAAGTGGTGCAAGGAGACAGGCAAGTCTCAGATCAAGCACACCAGCAAAAACAGTTTTCCTTTCTTGATACATTTTACAACTAAGCCCCCCTTCTTCCCCCCTCTCTACCACCCCCCCTCTACTCCTTCCTTTCCTCCCCCTCCCCTCTCTACCGAAGGCATGTTTATACATTCAAGCAATTAAATCATTCTGGGGCTATAAGTCTAGTTTGTTAGTAACTTCTCTCTAAACAGTTATCTGGTCCTGTTCCCCTTGATTTATTACCTCTTCTCCAGCTAGAAACATGCAAGCCTCATCATTATCGCTTGGTACCTGGTATGAGGGGGGTTGTAACTGATAATTGGCTGTTTACACATTCCATGCATTTAGCTTTCGAGGTCGATTAGAGTTAACCATTGAAGAACTTTGGTTCACTAGGCCTAGTGACATCAACATAGCCAATCCTATAATACTAACAAAGGAAAAGAAATGAGTTATTTACAAGGTCAAAGCAGGTAAACATACACACACTTACATGTGAGAAACAGTCTTAGGTTCCAAAAGGTAATAGAAGCTGCTATAGTATTCAAGCTCTATATGTCCTTTAGGGCTAACCCAAAGCAGGCAGCTTATGCTTGGAAATGTTGCCCTCTGAATTCCAAGCAGCACAGTGACAATTCCTCTTTGACGGGGATTTTTATTCCCTTCCCTTAGCGTTCAAACTGTGATGGGATGAGTGTTTGTGCATGTCCGCCCTTCATGGGGGGACAGGAGGGAGGAAGCATGTCCACTCATGTTCCACAATGGCTTGTCTGATATCTATAGGCCTTCTTTTGTTGAGCCAGAGATGACACCTCTTGTGGTGAGCTAGTGTTCACATTTGGTAATGCTTTTCTCCTGACTGTGTGGGCTTCCAGTCTCATAGTAAACACTTTTTTATAGTTACAGAGCAAACACGTATATCTGTATCCTATGTTATAAGGTAGTATTTAAGAGAGGTTAATGCATGCAGCAGTTTACAAGCATTTCATAAAGTCTAAACACATTGTTATAAAAGTAGTCTCTATTTTAACAATGCCAACACTCAGGTGAGTCAGACTTGCTTCCAGCTATGCATTTGTCAGTGTTCAGTGAGGCCTCGGGGCCTTGGAGTGAGCTGGCACCTGGTCTTCCAGTGTTATGCACTGACCAAGCAGGAGACAGACTGCAGAGCTCTCCAGGCAGTGGAGAAGCCTGAGGCCTTACAGCAGAAGGAACCTCTGCGGGAACCCAGAGACTTTTGTTTGGGGACTTTTAAGTTTTATCTGGGCTCTGAGGTAAGAGCCTTTAAACTTATATAGGAGTGTTCCTTTCAGAAGGCTTTATTGAAGGGAGATATAGTGTAAAGCAGAATGTTTGGCTTCTCCTTGACTGGGCCTCTTACATGACCTCATTGTGACCTTATTGAGATGGGGAAACTGAGGCAGGCCACAGCAGCACCACATTTAGCCATAAAGGGGGTGCTCAGGAGGCAACGATGCCACCTGTACACTGCTAGATGACCTATTCTTTTTATCATCTTTAGTTGAACAGACTGGCTGCTGGAAAATCAGCTCAAGTTTTGTAAATGTACTTGTATACAAATACATATAATGGGTGATGTTGTCTAACTGGTTCACCAGCAGTTGTTGGGAACGGTTGCCTTCCTCATGAGTGATGAAGCCACAAGTCACTTATTCAGGACACCCCAAACATGGACCAATAAAACCTTTATGCCCCACCACACCACTTGCAAGAAATCCACCATCTTTTTGCCCCCCCCACCCCCCCCAAAAAACATTTTGTCTGAAAGCCATAAACATTTCTCTCAAGAAGTTGTCCAGGAAAAAAACCTACCAATTTTACAAACTTTTTTTGTAAATAATAATTTTTTCCCCCCAGAGAAGACACCAAGTGTGTTTATTGCAAAGCAGCATTCCCAGAAAAAGCTGCCAGGGCCAATTTTGTTGCCACTGGAGTCAATGGAAGCGTGGTCATTGAGTTCACTAGGAGCAGGATCAACTCTTACATATATTTCAAGGAACGTTTGCTGGAAATCCAGCAGTTTCTAATAATTCCCACCCCTACACAGAGGCAGCTGCAGGGGAAAGTCCTTTCCACTCTGGGGGAGCTGGCTTTTGTAATAGCTTCCCCTCCCCCATCCAGATGGGCTGAGGCAGCTGCAGGCAAAGTCCTGGGGGAAATATTACAGAACTAATTAAAACAATCACTCAATGCTTTTATCAGTGCTGTAAAAAAACAAAATAAAAAAAAAACAAAAAAAACCCAGGTGGCCTGAAATGCTCTTCCTGGATATAGATCCTGGAAGATGCTGAGTGCATTCTGGGCACTGCTCAGAGCCTTCAGCTCTTGTAGACTTCACTGGAGGATAAAGGTGCTCAGTTCTTTGCTGGCCTGAGGTTCTATGTGCCAGGTTCTATATGCCCACTTCTACACCACTGATGTCAATGGGAGTTTCACCATTGACTTCACTGGAAGCAGGGTAAGGCCGTTTTATGTACTAAGCTTGCACATGCTGGTCAGGATGCAGAAACCCAATTAGGTTCCTGAATTGACAGAACGTAATGATCCAGATTGCGCTACCTCTATCCATCCCCCATGAAAATCAATAGACAGGCTCCCATTGGTTTAAATTGGAATTGATTTGGGCCCTAAGTCAGTGGAGGCACAGAATCTGGCCCAATTATTCAATTTTATATGAGATGTGTGCGTTACTCTTTGGGGCAGATTCGTCCCTGGCATAACTCCACTGAAATTTGGCATCTGCTCACTCATTAAGTGTTTATTATTAGAGCATCGGTTTCTATTAAAACCTCCAAACTGCACAGAGAGTGAAGTTTCCATTTGTTAGCAGCTGGCGTTTTAATTTCTCTTCCTGAAGTATTCACAACAAGCAGAGCTGAGTACTAGGAAGCGTAGCCTGGGTGTGCAGATGTTAGCAACCCACAGAGCAAAAATGGTGTTTAAATTTTAAACTCCAGGAGCATGACATCACCAATGTGGTTTAGGTCTGATTTTAAAAAGGAGGGGTTCTTTCAGAATGAGTTTGAATCTCCGCATCCCCCCCTTCAGAGCCCTGATATTGTCCTAATTCCCTCCCTTTTCATATCCCTCTCCCAAGCCCCCTTGTCCCCAGAGCTCCATATGATGGCTATCTTCAAGGGTGAATTAGGTGCTCAGATATCACAATGATGGGCATGGTGTAGAGCCTAGATTAGATAGAATTAGGATTAAGCCTTATCTAGAGTAATCCTAGACATTGCCATGCCAGATCAAACCAGTGCTTGATTTATTCCCATATCCTGTCTCTGATGTTGGCCAGTATTAGATGCTTCAGAGAAAGGTGCAAGAAAACCCCGTAATGAATAGTTACAGACTAATCTGCCCAAAAGCAGTCTGCGGTTGAGTTATGCCCTGAGTCATGAAGGTTTATATCTAATCTATGTAATTGTAAAAGTTTTTATTCTTCATTCAAAGACACAGTCAAATCAGTTTGGCAAAGTCTTGACATTGTTGCGGTGAGTTCCAAAGGCTCTGTGTTGTATAAACAGGTATTTCCTTTTACCGGTTTTAATTGTATTACCTTTTCATTTCAATTACATCCTAAATTCTAGTACTGTGAGAGAGGGTAAGTGAAAGCACCCGATTGACCTTTCATTATTGTCTATACCTCTTCATGTCTCTCAAATAAGTAAAAAATACAAGATCCCAAATCCACTCTTGCATGAGCAGCTGAGTAAAAAATATGGATGAATATGGGTTTCCTAGTTTTGTTTGTTTGTTGTTTAAATCGTAAGAGCAGGAGGACTGGTAATGGAGAGGATTTACAGGGAATGAGGGAGCATTAACAGTAGAGGGCAGGATCAGTCGATCCGTATGACAATTCTTTAATCCACCAGGACCACCGTCCATGATGAAGCCTGAAAGGAAGACCCATGTACTTTGTGGAAAGCTTAACCCAAAATCTGTGGGAATGTCCCAGGCTTCTATGGCCCTTTGGTACAGCAGCCTGGAATTTTTGTGGCAGTTTCACCGAAATTAAAATATAGATGCTTTCAGTGAATTAAATATGAAACTGAAAAACACAATCAGCCCCAGTGCTATTTGTTTGGATATTAAATTCATTTTATGCTATCCCCCATTTTCAGTTTTTAATATGCCAAAGTTGAAGGTTTTATCTGAGGCACTATGTAGTATTTGAGCACCTCACAATCTTTAATGTAGTTATTTTCACAGCACACTTGTGAGGTAGGGCAGTGCAATTATTCCCATTTTACAGATGGGAAACTGAGGCACACACAGAGAGACTAAATGACTGGCCCAAGGTCATGTAGAAAGTCTGGCAAAGCAGAGAATTGAGGCCAAGCCTCCGGCTAGCACCCAAAGCACTGGACTATCTGTTCTGTTAGCGATTGGTAGGTGATAGTTAGGGCTTTTGTCCCCTCGAGTTGGCTCTGAATGCAGGTTAAGGGTGATTGGTGCTCTTGGACCCCTGGGAAATGTGGGAGATAATTTGGGGATTTGGAATAAGCACGTGTTGGACATTTCTCCAAAAATAATCAGCTCTGAAATAGTGTTGACATTTGAATTGCCTCTTTTGGTTTTAGTGTTAACATCCCAGTTCAGACTTCCTATGCCTGATGTTTGCCGCAGACTCAGGCCTGGCCTACGCTGAAAAGTTAGGTTGACATAGCAATGGCACTCATAGGTGTGAAAAATCCGTACCCCGGCGCACCATAGCTAGGCCGACCTAACCCCTGACGTAGATGCAGTTAGGTCGATGGAAGAAACCCCCTTTCGTCAGTGTAGGCAGCGTCTGCACTACAGCAACACAGTATAGGCCTGGCCTCAGGCAGATATCACTGAATCGGTTCATACTCGCTGCACGTTTTCAAGTTTGTCTTCACTGTGAGGGCTAGAAACATAGTATTGATTTTTTTTTTTTTTTTTAATGAAAGCTTAGATTCTGCAGCTCGATTCTGCGGTGAGGGGAGGATTCCATGACTGTAGAAATGTGAAATGCAAAGGCCATGGCTAAAGGCAAGCCGTGCATAATAATTAGGGAATGATGAAGTGCAGATTCCAGGCTGCAGCTCCAGTGAATAAAAGTGTTTCTTGGAACTGGGAGGTTTGCCTGTGTGTCACTCAGAGCAGAATTTGGCCCTCCAAGTCTTTGTTCTGATAAAGTCAGTGACCATTTAAACAAATTCACTGCCTGTTCATGTGTCACAGAACTATGGTTATAATGAAACTATGGTGAGGCAGGCTGGACAGTGATTGTTTCAATGCTTCGTCAGCTGGAAGGGATGCTAATGAGAGAAGAGATGTGCTCTTCCTTTGCCCAGGGACTAGGCAGGCTGCCATCACGAGGCTGAGACTGGCGGATCGCTTGAGCTCTGGAGTTCTGGGCTGCAGTGGACTATGCCGATCGGGTGTCCGCACTAAGTTCGGCATCAGTTTGGTGATCCCTGGAAAGCTTGGGGTCACCAGGTTGCCTAAGGAGGGGTGAACCGGCCCAGGTCGGAAACGGAGCAGGTGAACAACTAGTTTCCTTTACAGTCTCTGAGCCGCATCCAGAGGCTACACATAAGGTGGTGTAAATTACATGTAGATGGGTATCTAAGTTGGTGTCATTTACATGCTGAATGGTCCTGATTCTGCTGTGTCTTGCAGCTTGTGTAACCAATTAACCTGTGCAAAGTGAGTGTAACATGCTATTGGTGGGGAGTGGAGAATTCTGATTGAATAGCATTTTTTATCCATTTTCCATGGGTGTAAATGACTCCATGTGGTGCAGAGCAGCAGGTTAAGGACTAGGAAAAAACATGCAAGTTAAAATAGTGGGAAGTAGTCTAACTTGCACCAACTTGGGCCTTCCTGATAGTTTCTTTTCCTGCTGCACCTCTCTCTTGTAGCTTCTCAGCGAGAAAGTTACAGCAGTTTAAACTCTGGGGGGAAGGGGAGACTTATGGCCTGGGGTCCCTGAAGTTGGCCCTCCAGGGCCGCCCCTCCAGGCTTGCACATTTTCGCTCCGCAGCCTCCCAGCCATGGGCCATCTCCCGGGTACGCGCCTCTGCCTGCCGGCGGGCCCGCTCTGCTGCCTCGAGTCGTGCCCATAGATCTGGGTCCCCCAGGCCCTCTTCCCTCAGGGTCTGGGTCCCCTTGGTCATCTGTCTCACAACCACCTGGGTCCATTTTGTTCCTTGGACATGGCCCACCTGGTCCCCAGCCTCTTGCTGGACCCACTCCGTCTGGGTCTCTCTCTCCTGACTGGCGTGGCGACGGTCGGGGTCCCAGCCTCTTGTGGTGTCTCCTCCATCCCAGTCACCGTCTCGGCCACGTTTGGTCCCTCCAGGCCTACAGGCACCTCTTCTTGTTGCCCCTCAGTCCCTCTGAGGGGGGAGTGCCTCTTTAGATGGCCCGGTTCCTGGCAGCCCCAGCAGGCTTCTTGCCTCTGGGCTGACCGGGACTTCTTATTGTCCCTTTGGGGTCCTGTCCCCTTACCAGGACAGACGTGGACATCTTGTGTTGGGCCTGGGCATATCCTCCACATATGGCCCGACCGCCCACAGGCCCAACAAGTCAGCCACCGCCCGGGTTGCTTCACCTGGCGAGCCGTTCTCGGATCCTCCCTTCGTCCCTGCTGGGGTTGTGGCGCCCTGCCCCTACCCCAATAGGGACAGTCCCGTGCCACATGCCCCGCCCGTTTGTAGGCGTAGCAAGTCCTGCGCCCCTTCATAGGCCTCCTGGCCTTGGCGCTCCACTTCGCGTTTTGCTGGTGGCTCCTCCAACACTCCTGCCGGAGGAGTTGGACTAGGGCCCGCTGCTCCCTCACTAGCTGGGCCATCTGTCGATGGAGGGCCCGTTGCACCTCCCATCGTTCCTCCTGGGTCTCCCGGATTCCCTGCAGGACGTCAGCCCCTTTCCTCGGGGACGCTGACACTGGGACCCACCCAGGGACAACACCTGGGGTCTCTCCATAATATACCCCGGTATATACGGGATCCATTGTCCCGTTCCTCAGTTTCTCCACTGTCTCAGGCAATAGCCCTGCTGTCCTTGCCTTGGCCCTTGTGTCAGGGGTGGACCGCTTATGCCCACATTCTCCACCAACTCTGGCACGGTGACCAGCCTACACAATCATGACTGCCCCAATAATAACAAATACACCAGGCCTTAGCACACTAATACTCCTATCCCAAATATCCCTGCAAATAATCTCTTTATTCTGCCCTCCAACTAGGAAACAGTTGGAAAAGGGGAGAGTGCCCCTTCATAGGGAGTAATAGAACGGAAACCCCCATGCATCATTCTGAAAATAATTATGTGCTATAAACTGTAAGTAACTGAACTCTGACATTTGTTATTAAACTACTGGGAAATATCTACCTGTGTGGGCTCGGACCCAGATCCTGCCCTCCCTTACTTAGTTAGGGTTACCATTCGTCCGGATTTACCCGGACATGTCCTCCTTTTTGTTCTAAAAATAGCATCCGGGGGGGAATTTGTAAAGCACTCAAAATGTCCGGGATTTCCCCCCTCCCCCGGCAGAGCAGAGCGAGCAGCTGGGAGGGCTGCAGGAAAGTCCCGGGCTGGACTCCGGAGCAGCTGTAGAGGAGCCGGATCCGCCCTGCATTCTGAGCCGGCAGCTCTCCCCTGCAGCCCGGTCCAGCAGCACTGTGCAGGGCCAGGGACCGGGTTTTGTTGTGCTGGGGAGCGCAGCCACGTGTCCGGCTCGGCTCGCACAGAGCCCAACACCCTGTTCTGAGCAGCAGAGTAAGGGGGCCAGGGGGCAGGAGAAGGGGCAGGGAGGTTCTGGAGGGGGCAGTCAAGAAACGGGGGGGGGGGCTTTTTGGGGGGAGTGGAGAAAGTTTTGGGCAGTCAGGGTACAGGTAGGGGGTAGGGTCCTGGGGGGCAGTTGGGGGGGGGTCTTAGGAGGGGGCAGTTAGGGGACAAGGAACAGGGAGTCTTAGGTAGGGGGTGGGGTTCTGGAGGGCAGTTAGGAGCAGGGGTCCCAGGAGGGGGCAGTCAGGGGACAAGGAGCGGGGAGGGGCTGGGAGTTCTGGGGGGGAGCTGTCAGGGGGCAGGAGTGGGGAGAGGGATCAGAGCAGTCAGGGGACAGGGAGCAGAGGGGTTTAGATGGGTTGGGAGTTCTGGGGGGGGCTGTCAGGGGGCAGGAGTGCGGAGAGGGATCGGAGCAGTCAGGGGACAGGGAGCAGAGGGGTTTAGATGGGTTGGGAGTTCTGGGGGGGGCTGTCAGGGGGCAGGAGTGCGGAGAGGGATCGGAGCAGTCAGGGGACAGGGAGCAGAGGGGTTTAGATGGGTTGGGAGTTCTGGGGTGGGCTGTCAGGGGGTGGGGAGTGGTTGGATGGGGCGTGGGAGTCCCAGGGGTCTGTCTGGGGGTGGGGGTGTGGATAAGGGTTGGGGCAGTCAGGGGACAAGAGGCAGGGAGGCTTAGATAGGGAGTGGAGTCCTGGGGGGCAGTTAGGGGCAGGGGTCCCAGGAGGGGGCAGTCAGGGGACAAGGAACGGGGGGAGGGTTGGGGGTTCTGGGGGGGCGGGAAGTGGGAGGGGCAGGGGCGGGGCTAGGGCGGGGCTCCTCCCGTCCTCTTTTTTGCTTGCTGAAATATGGTAACCCTAACTTAGTATCATGATTTTTAAACTGGAGACATTTTATTAAAGAAAAGAACTAAACGCATAGATCCAAACAGCCAGACTTCTACGCTACTTCAGCCCCTGCTTTGTCTTCTTTGTTTACCAAGGGCTATGGCCTGTCTGGAATTCTATGCCAGGGTTTCTGAGGCACCCCAGAACATACTATAAAAACTCCAGGGCCCAGCAGGGGGCCTCAGGGCTCCTGGCTTCAGCCACCGGATGTGTGTGGGGGGCCTGCGGGACTTGGGGTGGCATTCAGGGCTCTGGACTTCAGCCACCAGGCGTGGGGGGGGGGTAGGGGTGCTGCGGCTTCAGCTGTGGGCTGAGTGGGGGTTTGGGGCTTCAGCCCTGCAGCTCTGTTCCAGGGGCACCAGGGCTCAGGGCCGTGTGCTTCAGTTGCAGGAATCCGCAGCCCCTGGTTGAGAACTGCTGCTCTATACCGCATACAGAGACATCTACTGACCGAATAATATAGAGCAATTCAACACATCATTTCATCACACTTAGGGCCAAAATGGCAATCGATGTAGTTCCACTATGCAGAGATGGGGGGAGGAGCAGGAGAGGCAGCCCAAGGACAGCTCATGCAGGCGGGATCTGTACTACCCTGGTGCAGGGGCTCAATCTGCAGAAACACAGAGGGTGGTTTGGGGTTTAGGGTTGGGTGAAAGTGTGGTCAGACAATCCACCCTCAAACCACTCCTTTTGTGAGAGGGAGGGCAGCAACCCCAGAGCGGTTCTGCTAGTGTTCTGTAACCGGGGGTGAGGTGACGAAGGATTCCGTCCCTCTGCTGCCCTTTGCATTGTGCATCTCCTCTTACTGTCTTTCAGGCTTTGATTTCCTGCAGGTGATCCGTGTGTGTTTGTTTTTCTGCTGATTTCGTTGATTGTCATTTAACAGCAAGAAAAAAAAATGCAGTCCACAAAGTGCCCTAGCAAGTTTCATTTGTTACCAGCAAGCCCTTTCTAGCAACAGCTTGACAAAGCATCAGAAAGTGCCAAGAGAACTTCTTATTTTTTTTTTTAACTTGCTTCCCTGATGCTAAAATAAGGCTTAATTGATTGGAAACTGCTCTCAGGCTGACTTTTGTGTGTGTTTTTTATTATGAAGTTTCAATTTAAAGTGACTGAATTACAGTGTCCCCCATATACCTTCCCACCCACTCTGCAGTGAAAAACGCCCACAGACCTTTTAACTCCAGAGGAGTTACTGCATGCAGCTCGACTAGAATGTCTAGGGTTGACTGAAAGCAACGTTTAAATACTAGTACTACTACTAATGATGATCGTGCAGAAGCTTAAAGGCAGGAGAACGTTCTGTGAAAACTCATGGCTAAATGACACACATTGCTTCCCTCTGCTCAAACTGCAGCTCTCCTGGGGATGCTTGTCCTTGTCAAAGACTTTTCTGCAAGCCTGCTTATGCAGCGCTGCCTCCCGTAGGCCAAATGCTGTCCCAGCTTCCCTGCATCCTGGATTAATAATGGGTTGTGGTTATTATCGTTCTTACGATCATGCCGTCTTCTCCCTTTGTCATGGTTAAAGGAAAAACACCAACCCCCCAATCAAAAACAGTCATCTCAATTATTTAAACAAATGGCATGTTGCAGCCTCCCCTGCTGCTTAAACAGCAAAAGGGTAAAGCCATTGCGAGGTTGTGACCACACACTGATAAATGCGGAAAGCATTTGACCTGTATTACAGTGACCTATGGTAGCAATGCTGTGCTGGCTGTGTACTGTTGGGAAGAAGTAAACTGCTGGGTTCTATGGGATAAAGCAAAACTCAAGAAAGCTCAGTGATGAGATTAGGTCTCCTTGGCAGCACACCCCAGAGGTTTCAGGTCTGACCAGAACTGCTTTAGTGAAGAGGCCCAGATCCTCAAAGGTGACTTCCACTGACTTCAGTAGAAGTTAGGAGCCTAAATATCTTTGGGCCAGAGGCACTGTGTTTGACCCTACAGCCCCACTGATCTCAGCGTCAAGGACACTGCCGCCCAAGACTTGACAGGATCAGGCCCCATACTGGAACAGGAAATCTAAGACTTCAGCCTGAGAAGACTTCATTACAGGGCCAGCCCACAACATTTTGGCACCTGAAGCGAGGAGCTCAAATGACACCACCATGCCCCCTCGCTTGGGCCAAAACTTTGAAAGGTCTCAATTCTGCCTTCTTCCAGTTCTACTCCTCATAGTACTGCTCTGCTGCCTACCCCAATAAAGGAGAACTAACAACTTAAAATACCTTGTTCAAAAATTTTAAGTAACACTTCACTTTCAAACGCCCGAACAGCAAATGTAACTTTTCTTGTCTGCATAGTAAACACTGGCATTTTTATCTGTTTGAATAATCAAAGTGGTACTTTCCGTGCCTTTTTGGTTGCAAAGATTTGAACTGCTTCCTGAAGGTCCACAGTCTGGGCCAGCTCATGCTCTGTTGAGATGGTTGCAAGGCCGACCAGCCTCTCCTGTGTGATTGTGGAGCGTAGATGTGTTTTTATTAACTTCAGCTTGGAGAAGCTGCGTTCTCCACTGGCAACTGTTACAGGAAGTGTTAGACGTATGTGCAGAGCAACAAAAGCATTTGGAAAGAGGGTGGTCATCTTATTTGTGCACATATATTCCAGAACAGCCTTTGGAGTTGATCCTGCTGAAATGTATCTTGAAAGGGCTTTCAGTTCATCACCTAAATCACTCACATCAATATTGCGCATGTCATTATGTGTCAACACTTTCTCTAGTGCCCTGCATTGCTGGTGTAGGTCTTCTTCAGGTATAGTGAGGAGTTTTGGAATATCATACAACATCCCAAATATACTGCTGTATTCCTTTATCTGCATGAAACGTTCTTCAACTGACTGTATTGCACAATCTAGCACCTGGTTAAAGAATTCAACTTTGAATTGTTGTTTGGGGTCTCTTATGGGATTATCCTGTGCCTCGTAATCAAAATGTCGTCTTCTTCAGTGACTCTTGTATTCTTGAATTGGTGGGAAAACAGCTTCAGTGTGAAGTTCCTCTGCCAACTTCTGTGCACTCTTCTTGAGAACGTTTTGAAATCCCTCATCTGACCAGTAAGATTGTAGGTATGACTTTGATTTGTCCAGTTGTTCCATTGCACCAGATATATCAAGGTCAACACCTTGGACTCTCTTGCTTACAACATTTATTTCAAACAGTATGTCATGCCATAACACTAAGCCACACAGAAATTTGAAGTTATATATGTTTCTGGTGATTCCATTTCCCTCTGCCACTGTTTTCCCATGAACAGTTCCTGTCATAGCATTATCCTCCATAATGGCAACTATGGCATCATCTATCTTCCCAATTTGGTGTTTGATAGGCTTTATCGCCTCCACTCGACTTTCCCATTGTGTGGCACTCAGTGGTTTCAGTGTCAGAGAGGATGTTCCCAGATGTTGCTTCAAAATTTGCTATTGATGAGTTGATGCAGAGAAAAATACATAGATGCTTTGAATTATATTAAAAAAAATCAGCAGCCTCACTAGAAGCTGATGCTGCATCACTGACCACCAATTTTAATGAATGAGAACTGCATGGGACAAAAAAAGCTCGAGGGTTTAACTCTCAGATCTGTGTCTGCACTCCTCTGTTCTTTCCTCTCATGTTGGCACCATTATCGTAGCCCTGACCTCTCATGTCAGCTATCGCAATTCCTGTATCTTCCAGCTTTTTAAGAAGCACATTTGTCACACCAACTTCTGTAGTATCATCAATGTCAATAAATTCTAGAAAATGCTCTCTGACAGTCACCATTGCGGGGACATTTTCACTAGGTTCTGTTGTTGTTACAAAATGCACCATTACAGTCATTTGTTCCATATGGCTCATGTCAGGTGTGCAGTCCAGAATAACAGAGTAATATCTTGGGCCTGGTCTACACTAACCCCCCAATTCGAACTAAGGTACGCAACTTCAGCTATGTGAATAACGTAGCTGAAGTCGACGTACCTTAGTTCGAACTTACCGCGGTCCAGACGCGGCAGGCAGGCTCCCCTGTCGACTCCGTGTACTCCTCTCGCCGAGCAGGATTACCGGAGTCGACGGCGAGCACTTCCGGGTTCGATTTATCGCGTCCAGACAAGACGCGATAAATCGAACCCAGAAGTTCGATTGCCTGCCGCTGAACCAGCGTGTAAGTATAGACATACCCTTGCTATCTTCAGATCTGCCACAATCTTCTGTTTGACTTTTGTTGCCAGTAACTGTAGGATCTCATTTTGAATTGTTTTTTGAAGGTAGTGGTGTATGTACATTTCTTGGGTGGTGACTCTTCTTAGATGCTCCTGGAGTACAGCATCAGACTCAGCCATCAGCTCCCCAATTTTAAGAAAGTTTCCATTGTTTGGCACATACAGTTGATCTGAAGTGCCACGCAGAGCTAGGTTTTGGGTAGCAAGCATTCTCACAATGGCAATGAGCCTTTTCAGAACATTTTGCCAGTAAACAGACTCTGATGCAATCTTCTCTCTATGCTGATCATCTATGGTGGCCTTTAACCTTAGTCTCATCTCAAGCTCTTTCCACCTATGGAATGCTCTCTGGTGATTTGCTGCCTTTTCATGGCATGCCAGATTTCTAGCCAGATTTTTCCAGTCCTTTGTTCCTGTAGAACCCAATGTGGCTGGATCGTTAGACTGGAAGAGTTTGCAACAAAAACAGTATGCAGCATTTGGGGTTTTTGAGTACATAAGCCATGGCCTCTCCACTATGTCACCATTGGGGATTTCACGCCAGTAATGTGTTGGATGGAAACTTCTATTTTCATTGTCTCTGGGGAACATGAAGTTTTTCACTTGCTGTGGCCCATGCAGTACAAGGAAGTCCCTCAGGCTACTGCTCAAGTGGGTCCACAGTCCTGCATCATCTAGACTTTTAAGGAACTAAACTCAGCAGCAGCAGTTTCTTCTGCCTCCACCACATTCTTCTCTGATCTACACTTTCCTTCAGGAATGTGCATGGTTACATCCATTTGAGATGGAGATATGGATGCTGCAGTAGCTGCCAGGTCACCTGCACTCTGACTAACTGGAAGATCAGGTATCGCCTCACCAGTCACATCTTCACTGGGGCCGGAAGGCTCACCACGAACATCTGTGTCTATTTATCTCAGGAGAGCTCCTTCCTGCTTAGATAGAAAAGCTTCCTTTGCTTTCTTTCTTTTTCTGAATGCTGCCCCAGAGGGGCGTTTTCTTCTTTCACTCATGACTGCTGTTCTGTGCCAGCTATAGTGGCTCTCAACTCTCAATTGAAGGGGACAAATAAGCAGGCTGGTAGCAGGTTCTGAGTGAGGGAAGATATCAGCGTCTTAAGGGCCTAACTGGCTCCTACTACTTCAGATGACTGCCTCTTCTCCTCAAGTGGGTTCAGGGAAGCAGCAGGTGTTAATCAGTCCTGGCTCCTGGGGGTGCTAGAGAGGTACATAAGAGGCTCCTCCTCCTCCTCTCTCTCTCTCTCTCTCTCTCTCTGCAGCTCCTGGTGCTTTCTGTTATTCCCTCTCATCTTTTCGCCTGCCTGCCTGTTATGTCTCTTGTGCCCTCCTTCCTCTAGCACAGCACTGCACCATCTCTGTGCATCTAGAGCAGAGAGAATACATATGCACCAGCAGCAGACACAATTTTCTACACTCTGGGTCCTAGTGGCACCCCCCCACAGTCTGGCACCTGAGGCGGCCGCCTCAGTTCACCTCATGGTACAGCCAGCCCTGCTTCATTAGCTTGTTTAATGTTTTCAGTTTTGTTCCTAAATTGGACTCTAGAGATATTTTATCAGGGTGACTTCATGGGTAGTTGCAATTTGCTGGAATTTCATAATGTGTAGAAATGAACCAAACTTTGGATGTGGTTGAAATCTCAGCATGGATCCCGCGGGGTCCTAACTGTAATCTTGGGCAAGTCACTCAATCTCTCTGACCCTTATCTGTCAGATGGAGCTAATAATACTTCCTTTCTCCCACCTTTTCTCTGTGATGTCTATCTGGATCATAAAATCGTCAAGGCAGGGATTACCTCTTACTATGCACATATACCAGGGGTTCTCAAATTTCATTGCACCGCGACCTCCTTCTGACAACAAAAATTACTACACAGCCCCGGGAGTGGGGGGACCGAAGCCTGAGCCTCACTGCACCGGACGGGAGGACAAAGCCCCCTGAGCTCTGCCACCAAGGGCTGAAGCCCTTGGGCTTTGGCTTCAGCCCTAGGCTTCAGCTTTGGCCCCAGACCATGGGCCTAGGGCTTCGGCTTCAACCCTTGGCCCCAGTAAGTCTAAACCAGCCCTGGCGACCCCATTAAAATAGGGTCGTGACCCACTTTTGGGTCCTGACCCACAGTTTGAGAATCGCTGATATATACAGTGCCTAGCACAATGGGGATCTTATCTCAGTTGTGGCCTATAGATTCTATTGTAATACATGTAATATGTAATAATGGCACAGACATTTATGGCAGATTAGAGCAGTGGCTCTCAAACTTTTTTACTGGTGACCGCTCTGAATGTGACCCCCCCCCCCCATAAATATATAAAAAAGTGTTTTAATTTTAACTTATAAATGCTGGAGGCAAAGCAGGGTTTGAGGTGGAGGCTGACAGCTCGTGACCGCCCATGTAATAACCTCATGACCCCCGAGGGTCCCAACCCCCAGTTTGAGAACCTGTGGATTAGAGGATCACTCATCAGTGGATTTTGACCCTGAGCCAAAGGCCCGGTAGAATGGCATTGCAGGGGGCTCTAGGTTTGCTTGAACCAGCAGTCGCTGTAACTGTGAATGCAAGTTAGGCCTGACATTGTGTGGGCACAATTTATGAATTAGACCCACAATATGAACATAAGAGGAAAACCAAGAGACCCTGAACGTGCATATCTAGGGTTAGCAGTGGTATCTGGGTAGAGGCTTCCTTCTTTTGGAACAGTTTTAGTAGAAACTCTGGGACGCTTCCATGATGCAGAAAGCCACAAGCCCAGGAAAAAAATTTTTTTTTGAAGGGGTGAGCTGTTTGACGTCAATGAAAGCCAGAGGGAGATTTTTTTTTTTTTTTTTTTAAATTGAATTTGTGCCTTAGACTGAAATAATTTAGGGAGCGAGATTGAGTCATTAAAGTAACAATATTCAGGCTTTTAAAAATATATCGGCTTAGTCTGGAAAATTAACTAGTATGAACATCTGGTCAAAGATCAATCCTTGCTGTTTTCAATATCTGATTACTAATGAATGCTATAAGAGAGTGTCCTTCAGAAGAGATTTTTATTAAATGAACAGTAGCCAAAGCTGAATTACAGTGGGACAACTGTGGAAATACATGTAACAAGGAGCTAATGAATATATTCATTTTGATTACCCTATTCTTACAAACGCAAAATTAATTCAGAACGATGAAACATTTAGGACAATGGTGACTTTCCCATCATTTCCGAATTCTGATCTCTTCCCCTCCATCGCGCATAACTGTACAATGTCAAATGATCAAATCATTTAGTTAATTCATCAACTATTACAATATAAAGGAATCTGTTAGGAGGGGGAAGAGAAAAATACTATTCCCCTTCCCCATTTCAAGTACTGTTGTTCATCATCACAGCAAACTATGTGCCAAGACCAAATCTTAGTCGTTCTTCTCAATTAAATCTATCCTTCTGATTGAAATGTATCATTGTTACAGTAACACAAATGTGTGTGCAGGGAGAAGCACATGTACAACAGTAAAACAAATACACAAAGGGCACTTTGCTATTAAATGAGGTGTGGTTCTAGCAGTATTCCCCATTCTAAGCTCAGGAGATTCTTGCTCATTATACTAGTAATACTATACCTAATGGAAAACGAAACTTCAGGGGCATCACCCGTCCTTGAACTTACCAGGTAAAATCCTGGTCCTACTGAAGTAATGGGAGTTCGGCTATTGATTCCAGTACAGCCAGGATTTCACCCAGTGGTGCTGATCCTGCTGTCATTGAACTCAGTAGGGATCAGGAGGAAGGTCCTGATATTTTCAAGCATTAGGAACATGTATGGCTCATTCAGCAGCTCATGGATTGTTTCTTTTTAACCAAGCCGTGGGCCCCCATGCAAAACCTGAATGGAACCAGTGTTTGTAACACCTGTGTAAGTGCTGCGTAAGTAACACGGGCCAGATTTTTCTGAGATGCTGAGCACCGCCAGCTCTCACTGACTTCATTTGGCATTCCGGGTAGGCAGGACCACAGAAATCGGGCTCTATGGCCTACATTTTCATTAATGGCTAGAAATTTTGGGTGATGCAATTTTTGAGAGCCCAGCTTGAGATGCCATTCAGAAAATCAGGCCCCTTTAAGGTGACTCGAGTTGGAAACCCAAAGCCAGAGGCATCCTAAATACTAGCTATTTGGGAAAGTTTAGGTCTATATCAGTAGGATTTCAGTAAGTTCAAGTACTGACTCATATGAATTAGTACGAAAGTGGCTTTTCTTACGTTAGTCCCCCACATATATGTAACATATATAACTTATGTGAACTGTTATCACATTTATCTCCATTTTTTTCTGTTGGTTACATGGCAATTTTAATACCCAACTTTGTAAAGCGCTTAGAGCTACACTTACAAGGTGCTATATAAGTGGGAAAGTATTTAATAATATGAAGGAAGTCCTATGTAAACATTTCAGGAAAGGCCAGAACTGGGTGACATTTTTGACACCCCGCCCTCAACATCAGGCCCCCCATCTGAAAAAAATCAACACGTTTTGTTTCAATGTTTTGGAAATTAAACATTTTTATTTTTCAATTTGAAATGATCTTTTGGTTAGAAATTTCCTTTAATTTGATTTAAAAAATTAAACATGAAATGCTCAAAATCTAAATGAAACATTTTTGTTTTAGATTAAATAAAACATCTAATTGAACCTGAAATGATTTTTTTTTAACCTTTTTTGATTTTCCAAAAAGTTTGTTAAAGTTTCATTTTTGGTTGAACCCAGAATGAGTGTCCCCCCCCGCCATGCCGGTGAATGGCAACATCTGCTATTCACCCAGCTCTGGGCAGGATTTGTCTCACTGTGTGTCTGTACAGCACTCGGCACAATAGGGCCCTCATATTGCTTTGGGTCTTGGTGTACTACTGTATTACAAATAATAGTTAGATTCAGTACCATACTCTTTTAAATTCACTGGCTAATATAGCAGCTATTAAAAACTTGTGGAACTCCTTGCCTGAGGAGGTTGTGAAGGCTAGGATTATAACAGGGTTTAAAAGAGAACTGGATAAATTCATGGTGGTTAAGTCCATTAATGGTTATTAGCCAGGATGGGTACGGAATGGTGTCCCTAGCCTCTATTTGTCAGAGGGTGGAGATGGATGGCAGGAGAGAGATCACTTGATCATTACCTGTTAGGTTCACTCGCTCTGAGGCACCTGGCATTGGCCACTGTCGGTAGACAGGATACTGGGCTGGATGGACCTTTGGTCTGACCCAGTACGGCCATTCTTATGTTCTTAAAGTCTATCCCACACTCTGCAATAAGCTGCCACTAATAATAAAAAAAACAGTGACTATAGCCTATGAACTGTGACCGATGTTGTGCTGGAGCTTCTTGCCCAAGGAAGAAGGATCCCATTCACTGACCCATGAAGAGATCCCTTGTGCAATGTGGAAAAGACGAGTTGCAATCTCTGTGTGTGAATCTCACTTTTTAAATAAGTTGCATATGTGCATGGACTGTAACATGAATGGAGCTGCTTTCATATTAGCTCATGTGAGTCAATATATAATCTAATAGGCTTTCAATATGCAAACCATATTCGGCTTCTGTGAGATCTCATCCCACCCAGACAGTTCCACTGTTAGAGGATATGGAATTGGAATGCCGTTTGGCTTCTATTCATGGCCTCAAAAGACCATGGACACTTTCAGCTTTGCTGCACTCACATTTAATATCTGGATCTCAAACTTAACTGAATCACTCAGGGATTTATGGCACCCATGAGGGACCAGACACTGTGTTGGGTAATAGATTATGCTAATACATCTATGTTGGTTTTTCTCTGCAACAGATTTAATATTGATTTGCTCTATTTTAATATTTAACAATGTGCTTCATTTGGGCAGTAATTCCACAAAGCACTTTACATACAAATGCAAAGTGCTCCACTTAGGAAGGAACAATCAGTTGCACACATACAAAATGGGAAATGACTGCCTAGAAAGGAGTACTGCGGAAAGGGGTCATAGTGGATCACAAGCTAAATATGAGTCAACAGTGTAACACTTGCAAAAAACCCTCAAACATCATTCTGGGATGTATTAGCAGAAGTGCTGTAAATAAGATGTGAGAAGTAATTCTTCCGCTCTACTCCGCGCTGATTAGGCCTCAACTGGAGTATTGTGTCCAGTTCTGGGCACCACATTTCAGGAAAGATGTCAACAAATTGGAGAAGAGCAACAATAATGATTAAGGGTCTAGACAACATGACCTGTGAGGGAAGATTGAAAAAATTGGATTTGTTTAGTCTGGAGAAGAGAAGGCTGAGAGGGGACATGATAACCGTTTTCAAGTACATAAAAGGTTGTTACAAGGAGGAGAAAGAAAAATTGTTTTTCTTAACCTCTGAGGATAGGACAAGAGGCAATGGCTTAAATTGCAGCAAGGGAGATTTAGGTTGGACATTAGGAAAAACTTCCTAACTGTCAGGGTGGTTAAGCACTGGAATAAATTGCCTCGGGAGTTTGTGAAATCTCCATTATTGAAGGTTTTTAAGAGCAGGTTAGACAAACACCTGTCAGGGATGGTCTAGTACAGGGGTTCTCAAATTTCATTGCATCGCGACCCCCTTCTGACAACAAAAATTCCTACAGGACCCCAGGAGGGGGGACCAAATCTTGAACCTGCTTGAGCCCCACTGCCCAAGGTGTGGGGGCCACCGCCCTGGGCAGGGGGGGCCAAAACTGAAACTCAAGGGCTTCAGCCCCAGGCAGCGGGGCTCAGGCTTCAGCTTTGGCCCCAGAAAGTCTAAGCCAACCCTGGCAACCCCATTAAAACAGGGTCGTGACCCACTTTGAGGTCCTGACCCACAGTTTGGTAGGGTGACCAGACAGCAAATGTGAAAAATTGGGACAGGGGGTGGGGGGTAATAGGAACCTATATAAGGAAAAGACCCAAAAATCGGGACTGTCCCTATAAAATCAGGACATCTGGTCACCATACAGTTTGAGAACCACTGATTTAGTACTTAGCTCTGCCTTGAGTGCAGGGGACTGGACTAGATGACCTCTCGAGGTCCCTTCCAGTCCTATGATTCTAAGAACATATTTAATTTTAAAAATTCTGTATTTAGCAAAGCACTTAAGCATGTTAAGCCGGTTCTTTGCTGAATCAGGGCCCCAGTAATTAGCACAAGCATAAAGTAAGTTAAAAATAGTCTTCATTCAACTAAAATCTCTTGCAATACATGTTTCTCAGGTATACTGGATGTGGGTTCTTTACCATATGTAGCAGCCACAAATAGGCTGAGTATGATGGGGAGGGGGGGGGCAGGGGTGGAGTGAAGAGAGGGTTGAAAGAAATTCCACGTATGAAAATCCTCAATCCTGCCAATATACACCCTCTGAAATCAAAAAGCAGAATAGAACGTGCATCCCTCTGTCCCATTTGCTCTCAGACGTGCTGCAGTTTACAAGATGAGGCCCTATGATGTCTATGAAGAAAGGAAAATTCTGTTGCACCTCTGCACATGAGAAGTGCAGTAGGATTCTTACCAGATTCTGTCCTTTTCCAAATCTCACCGCATGGAGCTGGCTTGCAGACGTCAGATGCACAGAATCAGCTTTCAATGAAGATCTCCCCCAGTATTTGGGAATAGATATCAGTCTTTTTTTGTTAATTCAATTTTGCTTCATTCTGGCTTCTGAGCAAACAATGGGCTCTCTATATCATTGTCTGAAGCACATTCATGTTTGTGCTAAGGCACCCAGAGCTTCACCATGTAATCTGAAAGAATTTTTCACAATGGATTATCTCTGACAGTATTTAGCAAACATGTCACATACCAAAATATGGGCCAGCAGTATGTGAGAGAGAGGCTGCCTCTTGCAGCCTCATAGTATAGGCATCAGAGTGTTGTGTATCTCGAGCTACAAGAGGTGTAACTTTGCCACAATATTTGTAGTTTTAACGTCAGATAATTAAGGTGCTTCACAGAATTAGATAGCCCAGCAATTTAATGGGAGGGAGGAAACGTTAGAGTACTGGATTGAGAGTCAGAACTCCTGGGCTCTTTTCCAAGTTCTACCACTGACTGTGCGACCTTGTGCAAGTCACTTAACCTCTCTGTGTCTCAGCTTCATAAGAATGGCCATACTGGGTCAGACCAAAGGTCCATTTAGCCTAGTATCCTGTCTTCCAACAGTGGCCAATGCCAGGTGCTTCAAAGGGAATGAAAAGAACCTGTAATCATCAAGTGATCCATCCCCTGTCGCCCATTCCCAGCTTCAGGCAAACAGAGGCTAGGGACACCATCCCTGCCCATCCTGGCTAATAGACATTGATGGACCTATCCTCCATGAACTTATCTAGTTCTTTTTTGAACACTGTTATAGTCTTGGCCTTCACAATATACTCTGGCAAAGAGTTCCACAGGTTGACTGTGCGTTGTGTGAAGAAATACTTCCTTTTGTTTGTTTTAAACCTGCTGCTTATTAGTTTCCTTTGGTGACCGCTAGTTCTTGTGTTATGAGGAGTAAATAACACTTCCTTATTTACTTTCTCCACACCCGTCGTGATTTTATAGACCTCTATCATATCCCCCCTTAATCATCTCTTTTCCAAGCTGAAAAGTCCCAGTTTTATTAATCTCTCCTCATATGGAAGCTGTTCCATAATCCTAATCATTTTTGTTGCTCATTTTTTGTACCTTTTCCAATTCCAGTATATATTTTTTTGAGATGGGGTGAGCAGATCTGCACGCAGTATTCAAGATGTGGGTGTACCATGGATTTATATAGAAGCAATATGATATTTTCTGTCTTATTATCTATTCCTTTCTTAATGATTCGCAACATTCTGTTCGCTTTTTTGACTGCTGCTGCACCTTGAGTGGATGTTTTCAGAGATCTATCCATAATGACTCCAAGATCTCTTTCTTGAGTGGTAACAGCTAATTTAGACCCCCATCATTTTATACGTATAGTTGGGATTGTTTTCCAGTGTGCATTACTTTGCATTTATCAACACTGAATTTCATCTGCCATTTTGTAGCCCAGTCACCCAGTTGTCTGAGATCCCTTTGTAGCTCTTCGCAGTCTGCTTTGGACTTAACTATCTTGAGTTGTTTTGTATCATCTGCAAATTTTGCCACCTTGCTGTTTACCCCTTTTTTCAGATCATTTATGAATATGTTGAACAGCACTGGTCCCAGTACAGACCCCTGGGGGACACCACTATTTATCTCTCTCGATTCTGAAAACTGACCATTTATTCCTACCCTTTGTTTCCTAGCTTTTAACCAGTTACCAATCCATGAGAGGACTTTCCCTCTTATCCCATGATAGTTTACTGTAAAATGGAAATAAAATGCATACCAATCTCCTAGGGGTATTTTGAGGTTTTATTAGTTTGTGTTAGTAAAGCACTAGGAGATTGTCAGGCGAAAGATGATATAGACATTCAAAATATTATTATTATACCTGACTCTTACACATTCCAATATTGTGCTGTCTAGGCTGTAGTATTTTGTTGCATGTGTTATCCATATCAGTGACATGAGAGAGGCTTCCTGTATGCTTGGATTTTGGCTGGGAAACATTATCTAGGCTATCCCATGCTACTGGTAGCTCATGGTATGGTGTAATACAGAGGTCACACCATAGCTCAAAAAACACTGTTGAATGCAACCTGGCTTTTAGTTCCAGTGATATGCATGATGCAAAGTACTGCAACCCCATCTTGCATTCCTGATAGCCAATTTCTGTGCCAGATGCTTGCACACACCTGGTGTAAAAAATTAAAAAAATCGGTCTCATTTGCTCACCCAAGAGGAGGAAGCTTTAAAAGATGGTCACAAATGAAAAGCCAGATTTTCAAAGGGACACTGAAACAAGGGTGCAAATGGGCAATTGTGCCAATAGTTAACAATTTTGCATGCACATGTGAGTGCAAAAAAAAATCACACATAGATGTTCCAGCAAATATTGCGGGCGCATTTGAAAATTTGAGTATCGACATCATATTTCTCAGTTCTTGCAGAGAGGTGTTTCTTCAGGGATGGTGCCCCTAGTCTCTGTTTGAAAGAAGCTGGGAATGGGCGACAGGATGGATCACTTGATGATTACCTGTTCTGTTCATTCCCTCTGAAGCACCTGGCATTGGCCATAGTCAGAAGACCGGATGCTGGGCTAGATAGACCTTTGGTCTGACCCAGTATGGTCATTCTTATGTTTTCTTTTGATATGTTGTAGTGCTGGTTTGAAGGCAATGAGTATAAATTTCCTTTACACACATTACCGGGGACAGTATTTGTACAAGGTTATATTTGTCACAGGAAACCTCTCCGTTTCTTAGATATTTCCTCATACTTTGTTCATTGCTTCAGGGACTCAAAAGTCTCCCGAGAATGTCAAAAATTCAGTGTCCTCAAGGACCATGTTTTCCAGTTAGCTCTGATTTAGCAGATGAAGGTGAAAAACACAGGTAGCCAGACTACTCCTGAGTGATTGCACACACGTTGATGCTGAGGAGAGAGAGTTGTTGCAGCTAATACTGGCATGTAGGCCAGGATCAGAAATAAATCATGGATATTCTGGTTTGGGGCAGTACAATATATTAGTGTGATTTCCCACCCCGCCACCCCCTAATGCTACTCCCTCTAAGATCTGGAGGATCACAGGGCATCACACTGCTGGTAGGTGCTGAGATTACTACTAGCCCTTGAAATACGTAAATGGCCAAATTCTGCTCTCTGGTACGTTTGGTGCAGTCAGAAGTCTTACTCCAGATTTGCAGCAGTGTAACAGAGCAGCATTTGTTCCAAAGAGAACCAGGTTTCTAGGCCAAGATTTTCAAAGGTACTAAGAGCAATTAGGCACTCAACTCCCTTTCAGAGTCAATGGGAGATGAGCACCTCGCCCCCTTTTATGCCTTTCAAAATCTCTCCTCTAATCTCCACAGGCAGATCTGTCCATATCACATGTGTTCTCAGCCTGGGACTCATGACGGCTTCCCTTCCATTACTGCTGAATGGCAACAGGGTGCTGGCTAGATCCCAGCTAGACAGAAGGGAACTCTCAGGGGATCCTGGTATAAAACTACTGTCCTATTATACGTGTTTAAGTGCATAAATGTTTAGAAGGACCATATTTGGTTCTGTGGGTGGAGACTTTGACAGATGGGATCCTGTTGTGGCTGTGACTTCATTATACAGCTGTCAATGTGTCTATTCCTCTGTGTGATATGAATGAATAAATTCTTCATTTATTTTTCCGAACAAAGTAAATGGCTAATTTGTTTTTAAAGGGCTAAAATGAACTGAGGAAAATAGGCCTTTTTGCCCCAGAGTTTACACCCCAATAATTATTGTGCTCACTAATTAAGGTTTGACTTCATTTTGCTGCCACTGGTCTTTCAGTACAGCTGTGGGAGAGTATACTGGCTCCAACAGTGCCTTGTGCATCATTAAAGGATTATAAACTAAGGAGACTGGGCCTTGTGTTCTGAATGCAGAATCTTTGGTGGTGGTGATGTGTGAGCTGCCAAGAACAGATCTGGACTCAGATCCCAGGCTGAATTTCCTGGCTGGTAGTTAAAAAGATGGTGTTTTTCTGTTTGCAAACGGACCACATTTGGATAGAATCCATGAGAGATATTGAATATGGACCCCACTGTCCCATTTCTGTGGAAACTACTTGTCAGTATAGAACTATACTTCAGACAAGACCTAAATTGTAATAACTTCACTAGGGATCCCACATGGGAGCTTTGAATGGGACTAGAGATAATATAATAGTATCTGTGTCTTGCCCTGAAATGGTTCTATTTTATTCCACGGAATAGCCCAGAAGCAGATAGCTTTTCTGCCCCCTATGCAGCCCCCCGGTACTATCTTTGCCCCACCCTCCTGCACAGTTCAGTATAGGCCCCAGCATGTTGGTTTGAACAGCTGGGATAATGGCACACTGGACATTGATTTAGTTGTTTGCTGGTTTATTCATATTAAAATCTTGTTGTTTTACAAAGGACTTTCCAATTTTTTCCCAAAAGACAGTTTTTTCATGTGTTATGGAGGTAAAATAACCTCCCAGCTGAGCCACTTTATTTGTGGTTAAAGCTTCCATAGGTCACTGTTTTCAGAAATAAACATTCAGGACCTGCTCCTGCTCCCACTGAAATCCAGGACAAAACTCCCATTGATTCAAATGAGAGCAGGATCGAGCCCCTACCAGCAACTAGCAAGCTTAATAACCGTTCTGATGGCTGGAGGCAAGGTCTCGCTATTTCACCCCATAACAAGAGAACTGTTCATGGTTGAGGAACAATCAGAATATTTGTCTCTTTAGATGAATAGTTCTTTAAGATTGCATTGAAAGTCAATATTCCCATCTGCGGCTGTGAGGCTATCCAAAGGCTGCCATAAATCAGCATGCAGGAACTGAGAGCTCTGTCCTTGAAGAGATGCACGGTGACCTTGCTTATGCTTACTCCGGAGGAATAACCAGGAAAAACATAGAAACCCAAACAGAGAGCAGTGATGACGAAAGGCACTGCATGCTGTACGCAAACGTTACAGTATCAAAGGCATTATCTGAACCTCCCCTTGTTAAATAAAATGCAGCTTTTCATGATAGCCTAACCAGGTTGCTGCTGCTGTTTTTGCAGGGGGCTGAATGAAATCATTACATACTTGTTCGATAATAGTATACCCCGGTCACGTCTCCCTGCAAGTGCATTTCACTGGAATCACTGAGCAGAAGCAAAGAAGAGCTGATGACTATGTGCTGCCGAAGCAGGTTGCGGGAGCCCTGTATTTTCCACTGGCTGCAGTTTTCTGTTTTATTTGCAGCTTCTCCCATCTGGAATATCAAAGTGGGATTGAAGTAGATAATTGTTAGCAGCGGGTTTATGAGAGAGACTGCGGGGAACAGAATGCTTCTCACACAGCACAAACTGCTCTGTCTGAAAGAGCTGTGAATAGATGATTCTTAGATGTTACCCACATCTAATGCTCCTGGAAACTTTACAGTGGAAATGAGCCATTGCGCCCAGTTTTTTAGTTAACAACCAAAAGGGGCAAGAAGGGGGCAGCGGGGCTGAACAATGGGACACCTTGTCCTTGGATTTCTCACAGAAAAGCTAGCAAATGTTTCCCACCGCCTTTCAGTGAAAAGAGCGTGAACGCTACAATGAACTGAATTCTACCCAACAGAGCTCAAGTAAGCTTTTTCCACAAGGATGGGATACAGTGACCCCTCATCAAGCAGGGACTTGCTGGGGAACAGAACTTTGTTCTTCATCTTCATCTGCGCTTTTGCTGTGGTCACTTTGCTGCAGCAGATCCTGTATGGGAGAAACTATCTCAAGAGGTAAGAGGATAGCAGAAAAAGTTCTATCTGATCAGACAGATTTGTGACCGAGATCCTGGTGCATAGGGGAATCCAATCATGCACTAATAGCATGAACATCCTGGCAAGAGTGTGGGAGAATGTGACTGGCAGCTGTAGCATTTGTCAGGATTATTAAAGAAAAATGCTAGGTAAGATATTAATTGTATGTATTTTAAATCTCAGTTGGTGTAAATCACTAGTTCTGCTGACATCATTGGAACTATGTAGACTTATACTAGCTGAAGATCTGGCCCAATGTGCCAAATTTTGCCCTGATTTATACCCTGTGTACTCTGCCACATGGCTCTGTGTCATCCTGTGTATGTCAGGGCCAAACTGGCCAGAAAGAATGAAGTGAGATAATTGTAGAAGTTTAATGCTTTTGTAAAATAAATGCAAATGTATTTCCAGAAATTCACATGATTGTAGCAATATCAGAGGTCAGAATAACAAATGGTTCACTTTATTGTTCCATGACAGTATTTGTGTTAATTTGGGAGAAGGATGGTGTGTCTGAATCAGCAGTCTCGCCTAAAGATCACATCAGTCATCAGCCTGAAAATGGTGAATTTGATGTTTCCTGCTCAGGTCACAACAAAATACCAGCTGGGAACGTCAAGTGTTTACCTGAGCCTTAAAGGATCTATTTAAAAAATATTGTGGATGGTTTGATTTATAAGTGAAATATTTCTATTAAACCCTTTTAGGCACCTGGGCTTCAATAACACGGGACTGCTGTGGAAGTTTTTGTTTTAATTTTAAGAGTAACTGGCAAAAAGATTTATGGTTTGATTCTCCCCTGCCTTGCATCTTCAGTAGTCATTTGTGTATGCAAAATGCATTTTAAATACTACCAAATGAGAAATTTCCTCTCACCATGGTAGCGTTTCACAACCACTATGCACTGACTTTACACAGATGCAAATGATAACAGAAGGGGCAGGGGCAGTGGAAAAATCAAGCCCTAAATGTGAATGAATAACGTAGAAAAATAACCACATTAAAACAAACCTGGTTCTGGGGAGAAGATGCAGTTAAAATTCTTCTACTGGGCCAAACTCTGTCCTGATTTATATCCTGCGTTTCTCCATTGACTTCAGTGGGGTTGCAGAGGATGCAAGAAAAGGCAAAAGTTGACTCCCAAGCTCTAACTTGCTAAGAAAAGCAGGTCCTGTTATTTTAGTCTGTCCTGCTCTGGTGGTTGCTATTACAAAAGTGGAAGCAAGGAGATGTCACACGTTTTGTAAGTGTAGGTTAATACACACTCATGTTAAGCTTAGCCATGACTTTTAGTGGTTTGTGTCTTTGGTCAATCTAGGCTTGAATAAAGGCTGGGAATGGCTGAGCCATTACACACATTGAATCTATTTCCCCATGTTAAGTATCCTTACACCTTGTCAACTGTCTGAAATGGGTCATCTTGATTATCACTACAAAAGATTTTTTTCTCCTGCTGATAATTGCTCATCTTAATTAATTAGCCTCTCAGAGTTGGTATGGCTACTTCCACCTTTTCATGTTCTCTGTATGTATGTATATCTTCTTACTATATGCTCCATTCTATGCATCTGATGAAGTGGGCTGTAGCCCACGAAAGTTTATGCTCAAATAAATGTGTTAGTCTCTAAGGTGCCACAAGTACTCCTGTTCTTTTAGTAGTCCCCCCAATGCCACTCAAGACACATTTTCTTCCAATGTTTGGGAGAAAGTACTTAGGACACCATCCTGAGGTGGGGTGATGGCTCTTCTCCCAGTGAAGTCAATGGAGGTTGAAGGAACTCAGTACCTGGTGGGATCAGGCCTTTAGATATTAAAGAGGGGAGGGTAGTTGCTGTATGTAAAGTCACTATAATTTGTCACTTCCCCACTGTTCTCATTCTCTCGCGGTTCTGCAATGGGGTATGGTTGTGGTCTGGCAGTTCTTTACATCATTTGGGTAAATGCTCCACATTTTTAAAAACATAAGTTTTTGGAAGCTGCCTTCTTCTGTACTCAGCCAGCAGCGTGTAAATAAAATTACAGTTCTTCAATGGTTTGCTCACTGGGCCACTTGCTAATGAGAGTTGCACGTATCCTTCGACTGGTGTCCCATTATCGTCCTCCTGGACCGGGCCCTCCATTAAAATGTTACACAGGCTGCAAAGTTGGCCAGACCCCGCCTCAGACCCTTTATTTGTTGCACCTCCTGACAATGCTCTTGAGCTGGGGGGGGAGGGGTTTAAGAACATCTTTATAGGGACGACGTGGGATATTTATAGTTGCAGCACTGCCTGCCAAGCTGGAGCTTGAGGACACTGGCTGAACACGAGGCCAAGTTTCTCACTATGATTCAATATGCTTCTGGCTTTACTATCGCCTGTGCTAGGACCCGCTGTGTGCAGCACTAATAGGCCTCTTGTACTTTTCCCAAGGCAGCAGAGAGAAATTCCCCAGAGTACTTCGGGAAACCTGGAAAGTGACCCGGATTACTGTCAGAGTAAAGTTATGATGCTTTCAAGCACAAATAGAACATCGGACCAGATTGTCTCATCCTGGCAAGAAGCCCATGGGAATAGGAAGGGGCCTGCAAGGCAGGAAGGGTTTGTGGGGCTGAACCCACTGAGGTTACAGCTACCCTGCATGCTCCTTACTGCCGTGTGTAAAGTACATATACCGCACGCCCCCCCCAGTAGGGTTACCAGGTGTCCGGTTTTCAACCGGAACACCCGGTCGAAAAGGGAATCTGGCAGCTTCGGCCAGCACCGCTGACCGGGCCATTAAAAGTCTGGTCGGCGGCGCAGTGGGGCTGGCAGGCTCCCTACCTAGCTCTGCGTGGCTCCCGGAAGCAGCTGGCATGTCCATCGGCTCCTAGGCAGAGGCACAGCCGGGCTCCATGCACTGCCTGTGCCCTGAGTGCCGGTTCCGCAGCTCCCATTGGCTGGGAACCGTGGCCAATGGGATCTGCAGGGGCGGCACCTGTGGGCAGCGGCAATGCACAGAGCCGCCTGGCCGTGCTTCTGCCTCAGAACCAAGGGACATGTTGGCTGCTTCCGGAAGTTGCCTGAAGTAAGTGCAGTCCGGAGCCCGCACCCCGAGCCCCGTCCTGTGCTCCAACCCACTGCCCCAGCCCAGAGCCCCCTCCCACAGCCAGAACCCCTCATTTCTGGCCCCATCTCAGAGCCCACACCCCCAGCCAGAGCCCTCACCCCCTCCCGCACCCTAAACCCCTGCCCCAGCCCAGTGAAAATGAGCAAGTGAGAGTGGGGGAGAGTGAGCAACAGAGGGAGGGGGGATGGAGTGAGCAGGGGTGGGGCCTCAGAAGGGGAGGGGCAGGGGCGGAGCAGTGGGGTGGGGGCGGGGCAAGTGTATTCGGTTTTGTGCGATTAGAAAGTTGGCAACTCTACCCCTAGCATGGGTGTAAATAGCAGAGTAGATTGTGACACTGCTTAGGCGAATAGAAACAGGCCAGAACCTTAGGGCATGTACCCTACACAGCTCTCTATGTGCCCAAGTGGTGCCTCCCCCGTCTAATGTCCTGCTGCCTCCCCACTGCTAGAGCCTTTCCCCGCGGCAGAGAAAGACTTGGGCAGCAGGGAGCTGCCGGAGCTTTTCCCTGCTGGTTACCCCCTGGCAGAACCTTTCACAGCCGTGCGTGGCTATACACCACAGTGCGGATGCAGCCTACTTTTCACTGCGGTGTGTAGCTACACATACCCTACATGCAGTCACCAGTGAACCTGCAGTGTAGACATACCCCGAGTTCCTCTAAAGCAGGGGTGGCCAATCTGTGGCTCCAGAGCCACATGTGGCTCTTCAGAAGTTAATATAGGCACCAACTCTGGGGCTGGAGCTACAGGCACCAACTTTCCAATGTGCCGGGGGGTGCTCACTGCTCAGCCCCTGGTTCTGCCACAGGCCCTGCCCCCACTCCACCCCTTCTCCCCCCCCCTCCGGAGTCTGCCATGCCCTCGCTCCTCTCCCTCCCCCCAGAGCCTCCTGCCACCAAACAGCTGATTGGGGGGTGCAGGGAGAGAGGGGGAGGCGCTGATCGGTGGGGCTGCCGGTGGGCGGGAGGTGCTGAGAGCGGGGTGCGGGAGCTGATGGGGGGCTGCTGACATATTACTGTGGCTCTTTGGCAATGTACATTGGTAAATTCTGGCTCCTTCTCAGGCTCAGGTTGGCCACCCTTGGGCTAAAGCATCATTTTACGAGAGGAGTAAAAGGGCCAGCAGAAATGGCAGGGGTGCCATGCTTCTCAGGGCTCTTCAGAGAAGACATTCCACCAACCAGCTGCATGGAGGCAAGAGGCATCTTGAATGGTGCATCCATGCTGCTGCACCGATGCCGGCATGCTGCTATTGAGTTCCCTTGTAGCCGCATGATGGCAGGTACGGCGGGAAACAGAGGAAGTTAACTCAGCTCCCAGCTATATTCATTCCTGCCTGAATCTTCACGTGGATGCTGCCAAGGAGCATAGACAGGCTCCCAAAGCCCCTTCCCTGTGGAGCAGCCGTGGATGGACTTAGTGAGGAGGGAAATCACATAATACAAGAGGAACTCCGTGACAGGTCACCTCCGCTCACTGAGATGCAAGGGATGGTCCTGTCTTACGCCAGGAACCCTCCCTTCTCTCCTCCCCCTTCCGCAGATGCTGAAATTCTAGCAACGTAAACAGGAAGGGGGCAGGGGGAGGAAAACAGGTGCATGGATTAAAATCAAGCGGCCAGATCTGGCAGTCCTTACTTGGGCTGAACTCCCGCTGCACACGGTGGAGGTTTTTGCCTGAACAGGAACTGCGGGTTTTGGCTCAGGGACTGTGACAGGAAGGAATAGAACTCTGGGAGACAGAACCACAGCGTGCTCTAGTGTGTGCTGTTGTTTCAACATTGGGCATCTGTATTTTTTTATATATTTTGAGTCAGATTCTCAGCTGAGATCTGGCCCCTTTGTGGGGTCCAGGTGGCACAGAGGGGGTGGATTCTGCTCAACAAGTGGACAGAAGAACATTCTCCTGGTCTGTGGGAGCTCCCCACTCCTGTAAAGATGTAAAAGTGGCTTTTGCATCAACTGCTGCCATCCCTCAGCCCATGGCACAGGGGGCATGTCAGGGGAGGGAGGGGACCTATCAGATACTAGGAAAATGTACCCGTCTTATGCTCTGCTACATTTATCTTCTACTGGCATAGACTCCATTAGATGCCAGCCCTCTACTGCCCTGACTCCCTCACAGAGTGGGGTTCAAACGCAGGAGAGAATTTGGCCCTCTGAGTTACATGCAGGTAACCAGAATAATGTTTAAAGTTTATTAAAGAACTTAAGTGAAGTTTTCCACCGAGGCTCTCACTAGAAACACATATAACAACTCTCAAACAACCATATGGTGAGGAAGAAACAGTAAATCTTTGCATTCGGAGTGTATGCACTGAAGTATTTAAAGGCTTTCTGCATTCTAAGTTAGCATAAAATCTCACCTACATGTATATACTGGCACCTAGTACTTAAAAAACAAAGAAATCACACTCTTAAAATGAAAGATTACATCAACATTGGCACGTCCCTAGCATCTTGCATCCAAGGACTGCAACGCAGACATCAGTTACCTACTCCTCACAACACCCACATGAGGGAGTTATCAGCATCTATGCAGGCTGGGAAAGTGAATGGATTGACTTGCCTGAGGTCACTGAATGTGTCAGATCTCCTGACTCTCAGTTCTGTGCTCTGTCCACTAGAGAACTTTCCCACCCAGATGGGAAATATTTTCTTGGTGAAATGAAATACCCCTAGCTAAGGTCCTACATCACTGACTCGTGACAAAGTACCTATCGGAATGTGAAACAAAGTTTCGCTGTTGGTCTGGGTTTTCTTAGGAGCAGAAGGACATTGGAGATTGCAGAAGGAGACAACAAAGCCTCAAACCCTGGTCAGTTTCTCACTTTATGTTAAGCAGTTCTGTCCTACAGTATATTGTTTAAGGACAAGTCTACCCTAAAAAGTTAGGTCGACCCAGCTGTGCCACTGAGGGGTGTGAAAAATCCACACCCCCTGAGTTCAGTAGCTAAGTCAACCTAACCCTTGGTGTAGACAGAGATAGGTTGACGGAAGAATTCTTCCAGCGACTTACCTATCGCCTCTCTGGGACAAGAACCCCTCCCGTGAGTGTCTACACTGAAATGCTAGAGCAATGCAGCTGCAGCTGTGCTGTTGTATGTCTACACTTTCACCATGATATAAGAATGGCCATACTGGGTTAGACCAAAGGTCCATGTAGCCCAGGGTCCTGTCTTCTGTCAGTGGCCAGTGCCAGGTGCCCCAGAGGGAATGAACAGAACAGATAATCATCAAGTGATCCATCCCCTGTCGCTCATTCCCAGCTTCTGGCAAACAGAGGCTAGGGACACCATCCCTGCCCATCCTTGCTAATAGCCACTGATGGACCTATCCTCCATGAATTTTTTGAACCCTGTTATAGTCTTGGCTTTTACAATGTTCTCTGGCAAAGAGTTCCACAAGTTTACTGTGCGTTGTGTGAAGAAATACTTCCTTTTGTTTGTTTTAAACCTGCTGCCTATTTCATTTGGTGACCCCTAGTTCTTGGGTTATGCGGAGTAAATAACTCTTCCTTACTTACTTTCTCCACACCAGCCCTGATTTTATAGACCTCTATCATATCCCCTCTCAGTCATCTCTTTTCCAAGCTGAAAAGTCCCAGTCTTATTAATCTTTCCTCATATGGAAGCTGTTTCGTACCTCTAATAATTTTTGTTGCCCTTTTCCAATTCCAATATCTCTTTTTTGAGATGGGGTGAGCAGATCTGCATGCTGTAATAAAGATGTTGGGGAGGTGCCAGGGGGTATGTGGACACCGCCGTTAAGTCCGCTTGTCCGTCTCTGGCCTCTCCACCCCGGGGTCTAAGGACCGGCATAAAGTTAATAGTCCTAGTGCCCCGGGCAGCGTAGCCTAGCGGCTAGAGTTAATAGCGTGGCCCTTTAGTGCAGGGCAGCGTGGCCTAGTAGCCAGTACCCAAGGGGCCACTAACAAGGCTGGCTGGTGGCTTAGGTAGGGGGGGTCCGGCCCCACACAACTCCACTGGGGCCCGACTTGGGCCCTGGCAGTGGCAGAGTGGTCCATCACTGGCTCAGCGGGGAATCCCACCGAAACATGCTGAGCATACCTGGCGTACCTGGGAGAGATACCACTCCATCACCCTCCCTGGGTCACTTCCTACTGTCGTCTCTGGTGTGGCAGTCCATGAGGCTTCAGGGTTTCCAGACTCCACAGCACCAGTCACTTCCTGGGGCTCTGCTGGTCGCAGGGGTCCAAGCTGACCCTTGGGGCCTCCGATCTCCGCAGGCGGGGGCCAGCCAGAAGGGGCGGCAGGTTTATATAATTTTTGGTGATGCCCAGAACAGGTCCAAATCCTGCCCCCGCCACCTGCCTAAGGCTCTGGGGGGGAGTTTGGGTGTGGGAGGGGGAGGGATTGGTCTCTGGGAGGGAGTTTGGGTGCGGGGTCTGGGCTGGGGCAGGGAGCTGGGGTGCGGGAGAGGATGAGGGGTGCGGGGCTTAGCTCGGGCGGTTCCTGAAAACGACCTGCACCCCCCCTGGCAGCAGCTCCTAGGCCAGGGGCCGGAGGTGTCTCCACACCCCACTGCCTGCAGGCACCACCCCCGCAGCTCCCATTGGCGCTTGGGGCTGGGGCAGTGTGCAGAGACAGCCCCTCTGCTCCCTCCGGGGCCGCAGGGACGTGCCGGACACTTCTGGAAGTGGAGTGAGTGGGCAGGAAGCTGCCTTAGCCCTGCTGTGCTGCCCGTGGTGGTGACGGGGCCCCGGGCCCTTTTAAATTGCTCAGGGGTGGCAGGCGGGGCCAGGGGGGACGCTCTGGGGGAGGCATGCAGAGGCAGCAGACAGGGCCGGGGGAGAGACCTGGCCCCAAACTTTGGTGGAATCGGGCCCCTGTGGTCTCATATTGGTGGCGCACGAGCACCACGGTCCCGTACAACTCACCGACTCTGGTAGCCGGTCCTCAGCAGAAGCTTCCAGCACAGGTCCTTCCCCTCCGGCATCCCTTCCCCAGCCCCAAATGAGCTGGGTTTCCTCCCTTTATATTGCTGCAGCATCTGGATCATGCCCAGTCCGGCCTAAGGGGTGGGACTTCTGCTGTCCATAATGTGGGTTTAACCCCATCTTGGCTAGTGCGGGGTATGCACACCCCGTCACAAGGGGCAATACGATATTTTCTGTCATATTATCTATCCCTTTCCTAACGATTCCCAACATAGCCTAACTCTTTAACTCCTCTTTAAAAGTGTTTATACCAGTTGCTGCTACAGTTGCTTTTCATATCTTATTCAGTACATGAGCACTCTGTGTGGTGCACTCTTCTCTCACTCTCCACTGGTTATTCATTATCACTAATAGGAGTTACACATCAGCACAGTATAGTGTTGAATATAAAGGGATTCTGTGGGTCTTGTCCACACTCAACATATCAGGGCAGGTCCCAAGGTGGTGCAAATCAGTTTAGCTTCATTGACTTCAGTGTAACTCCACTGATTCACACCAGCAGAGGATGCGGCCCATTATCCTACAATGGCTCACCATTGCCGCTCCACCTGTGATAACAGTAAGAGCAGTAGAGTACCCAAGACACCAGCAGCCAAACATTGTCATACTGAATGCCAGCAGCTGCTCTTCACTAACACCACTGCTAGCATAGGTGATAACAGTGGGAAATTCTAGGAAAACGAGTCCCAAGTAGACACTCTTTAGTCTTTAAGGTGCCACCAGACTCCTTGTTGTTTTTGTGGATACAGACTAACATGGCTACCCCCTGATACTTTAGTGTTCAGTCCTCCTTTTGCTTACACAGATGAAATTGTCCAACAGTTGAGGAAGGTGATTCTCATGGGAAACTGATGTTGAGTGCTTGTATTGAATAAAAGATCCAAACTCTTTAGACGTTACACAAACTTGCTCTGTGACACTTGTAAAGCTTTTCTTCCCCCTTGGCCATCTGTCTGTCCTATCGATCATTGTGAATTTTTCACAGCTGTGAACATTGTGAGTTTGTGCCTGTGTACACCCTTCCAAAGTTAAGGGGCCAGATCAACAACTAGTGTAAACTAGGGTACCACCACTCACTTCAAAGAAACTACAGCAATTTACTCTAGCTGGGGATCGGCCACTGGAGCTACACTGATTTGCACTGTTGATAACATGATTCAAGGAAGTGGCGATGCAATGTATGCTCAATATTCTGTCTTTAAACAGCCATCATTTTCATGATTTCAACCCCCAGATCTTCAGCGATGTCAGAAGCACTTATCCTCATTCACAGCTCCCTGCAAAGTATGAAGTGCTTTAGTTTGTAATGAATTAAGTAATGTCTGTAAAGTGCTTTGTAGATGGAATGCACTAAGGAAGGGTTAAGTATTACGTTTTTTAAAACAAAGCTGTTTGAGTTATCGGCGCTTAAAGCAAGTATCTGAACAATTTCTGGCAGATGGAAAACTTAATTTTTGATGCTTAAATAATGCAGTAACTTGGAGACCTTTAATACTTGACTGAGCAAAGAACTGGAGAAAATATAGTAAGTGGGATCTAATCTTGTGCTTTCAGGGGTCTAATTTCGGTGAATAACAGCCTAATATATTGTTATGCAATTTGAAAACCAAACACTATTGGGCAGAGAACAAACATAGGAAACTCTACAAAAACAACAAGGAGTCTGGTGGCACCTTAAAGACTAACAGATTTATTTGGGCATAAGCTTTCGTGAGTAAAAACCTCACTTCTTCGGATGCAATCCGAAAGCTTATGCCCAAATAAATCTGTTAGTCTTTAAGGTGCCACCAGACTCCTTGTTGTTTTTGTAGATACAGACTAACACGGCTACCCCCTGATAGGAAACTCTAGCACATTTGCGCTGAAAGTTGAGGAATAATTTGTGCTTATGAAAGTTGTGGGATAATAATACTTAACCACTCTTCTAAATTGCTTTGAGAACCTTGGGTGAAAGTTGCTATATAAGTAAAAAGTATTATCGAAAAGAGTTCTTCTTTTACGATCATCCTGTAGTAAATGATTGTGTATGATTGGTTACTAAAAATGGCACCTTTCCTTTTGAAAGTTATAAGTAGCTGTAAATAAGGGTGTAGAATATAAGTGATAACTCAGTTTTAATGAGCTGCAGCAGTACCGTACTCTCTGTCAGTGGGATGTTAGTTACTTGATTATTTAAAAATCGTTTATGAACTCCAATTGGTTACAAACAGCAGACAGTCCTATAACTGTGTTCTAAGCGCTCCAATACCGCAGTGAAGAGCACAGTGCAAGAAGCGAAGTCAACAGGGTAGAATATGACAGGTGGGCTGTGGAACTGCCTCAAAACTTCCTGAGGGCATTCCTCATACCTTTTTCAATTTGTGCTTCTTCTTCATGAACTAAATAAAGGGAGAGACATCACACGTTCTTGAGTCATGCGTTAAAACTCTGCAGAAATTTGCAAATATTCACAGCTCCTTTGTTGGCTGCAACTTAATTTTTACTGTGAAAATGTCACAGAACAAAAATCCTAACCCTGCTAACTAGTGGCTGGGTACAGTGCGAGAATTGTTTCTTCTGACTCATCAGTTCCTGTTTGCTTTTAAAAAGGAGATAAAAGCAGAATGACAACAGTGTTTTTCAGAGCTGTGTCTGTCTTAGGATGCAATCCTGCTCCCATTGAAGTCAATGGCAAAATTCTCACTGGCTGTACTGGGACGAGGGTTAGTCTTCCGATCCTTCTTCTGTTCAGTGTAGTGTAGTGGTTGGCTGTTGACTTACTTTATTCATAGCCTTATTATCTTAAACAGCTCATTGCCGAACTGAATAACCACACACAGTACCTACCCATGACCCTTACAGTAATTTCAGTTTTGGGTCTCGTTCTTTGCACTGGCTACTCCAGCATTGTTACACCAGCACATTTTGATACCCTGATACATGCTCGTACCCTCAGCATATTAAGTAACAGTGAACAAATTAAAACCAAATTCTGTTCCTTATGATACTCCAGTAGTCCCTTGCTTTCTGCGTTCAAGGCTTCTGCTATTGGCACCAAGGCAAATCCTTTGTCCACTCAAATAGCTCCTCTTCAATACTTTACTTAAAAAATATGCCAGGCCCTTCATTTTTGTAAATTTCTAGGGAAATTATCAGTGTTTATTTTAAAAATTAAAAAAACAACTGAAAATTGGTGCAAAAAATTAAGTGCACCTTTTTCTGGGTAGATGTCAGGGTTAAGATTGGGGGACATCAGGACAGAAACAAAGCAATAGATAGAGAAAAGAAAGAGTATTGAAAGTAAAATCAGTTTGATGCTGTGGTTTATTTTATGAACTGTACATAATGGTACGTACATATATACACGTGTCTGTATCTTCCACTGCATTGCCTTACTTTAACAGACAGACTCACCTTTACACTTGGCCCTGGTCTATGCTACAGAGTTAGGTTGACGCAAGGCAGCTTATGCTGACCTAGCTCTGTGTTTATACTAATATTTCGCTCCCGCTGATGTAACTCACCTGCTATACCAACTTAACTCCGCCTCCAGAAGGGGTGTAGAGTCAATGTTGATGTAGTTAGGTTGACGCAGTGCCAGTGTAGATACTGTGTTGTTTACATTGACTGTTGCTGGCTTTCAGAAGCCATCCCACAATGTCCCACGCTGACAGTTCAATTGGTGCAGTTCCTGGTGAAAACGTGTACTGCCGACACAAGGAACAAAGCATAGACATGCACAAGCGATGGAATTACTGCAGTGGTCAACTTAGTTTTGTAGTGTAGACATGCTATGGACTTAACTTCCTGTTTCCCCAGAATGTCCTTGCCCTCTGTTGCTTTAAACCATTCCAGTTCATTCAGCCTTTCCCTCACCCCCCTGTAATGTTCTGCCCTGACATCTACTGTCCCTACTCTGTCTCCTTTTAAATTTCACTTTAGTCCTAATTATTCGTTGCGGATGAAACTGTAAAAGTCAAGCCTTATCTATTCTGCTTGGACACTGCAGGTCTTGTAGCACTTTTCATAAGAACACAGGCAATCATGACCAGTATTTCTAAGGATCCAACTGAAAACCTTGGGCAACTAAGTGTTTGGTTTATCCTTCTGGTGGTAGGGACAGTGTGATGGGTTGGGTCACAGAAACCCCCTTGGGACTGCCACCTGATGTGCAGAGATTACCTCTGAGCCCATTTTCCCTACCAGCTTAGGACTTCGGAACCCAGTCTTGTTGACCAGACACTCTAGCCTGCTGCAAAGACAGACGCAGGTCTTAACCACATCCCCCAAAGCTGCAGGCTTTAACTGAAAACCACTTAGCAGGTACTCCTGTCTTCAGCACCCAGATACCCAGTTCCCAATGGGGTCCAAACCCCAAATAAATCCGTTTTACTCTGTATAAAGCTTATACAGGGCAAACTCATAAATTGTCCACCCTTTATAACACTGATAGAGAGTTATGCACAGCTGTTTGCTCCCCCAGGTATTAGTCACTAACTCTGAGTTCAATAATAGGTACAAGTGATTTTATTAAATATAAAAAGCAGGATTTAAGTGGTTCCAAGTAATAACAGACAGAACAAAGAAAGTTACCAGCAAAATAAAACCAAAACACGCAAGTCTAAGACTAATACAATAGGAAACTAAATGCAGGTAAATCTCACACTCAGAGATGTTCCAATAAGCTTCTTTCACAGACTGGACTCCTTCCTAGTCTGGGCCCAATCCTTTCCCTGGTACAGTCCTTGTTCCAGCTCAGGTGGTAGCTAGGGGATTTCTCATGACTGGAACCCACTTGTTCTGTTCCACCCCCTTTTATAGCTTTGGCACAAGGCAGGAATCCTTTGTCTCTCTCTGGGTTCCCACCCCGCCTTCTAAATGGGAAAACACCAGGTTAAACATGGATTCCAGTATCATGTGACATGTTCACATGTCCTGTGAGACCCCAAGCCTTCATTCTTCCTGGACTGACTCATAGGAAGGCTTGCAAGTAAACAGAGCCATTTACAAACAATTGTCCTAGTTGATGAGAGCCATCAAGATTCCAAACCACCATTAATGGCCCACACTTTGCATAATTACAATAGGACCTCAGAGTTATATTTCATATTTCTAGTTTCCAATACAAGAGTGATACATTTATACAAATTGGATGACCACACTCAGTAGATTATAAGCTTTGTAATGATACCTTACAAGAGACCTTTTGCAAGAAGCATATTCCAGTTGCATTATATTCACACTCATTAGCATATTTTCATAAAATCATATGGAGGTGCAACGTCACAGACAGATCATGCCCTCTGTTTTTATGCATGTGTATGGGGGTGGGGAATAGCCTAATAGTATAGCCCAAATTGTGTAGCAGTAGGGGGTTAGGCTGAACCTAAATGGTACCGTACTCATCCTTTTGAACAAGTGGAAACCTCTATATGAGATCTCCGTGCACTTGGGGCTGTGTGAATGCACTAAAACATGGGATTTCCCTGTGGGTCACAGTACAACTGTGGCTTGGGAGGGCTCCTGCATGGGAAGTTCTAAACCTGCCTCCCGTGGGATGAAACTGACACCATTACCTTGTCTTCCTAGGGTTTTGTTGTGGGATACCAAGATTTATCCCCTAATTATTAACCATAAGACTAACTCCTGATTAGACATCAGTCCAAGATCTCCCTTCCCCAGCTCTGGTGGCTCTCTGGATGGAAGCTAAAGATTCCCATGGAGCATCTTGAAACGAGTTCTGATGTACCTCTGGTGTCCTGACAAACCTCCAGTGTCCAAGGCTGTACTATTGTTGAGTCTATTGTGTACGCAAAATCAGGGCAATGCGTGGGCAGTGATTATGGATGCAACATTAATGGAAGCCGCATATGCTCATCTGAGAGCAGAATTTAGCCCTATGTATGAAAGGTGCTACATAAAACTAAATCCTGTTTGGGATTATAGTCACTGTCATATAGTGGCTTCCCACCTTTGTGTCTTCAATCTTGCTTGTGTGCTACTCAAAATAGACTCCAGCACCCAGGGCCGGCTCCAGGGTTTTGGCCACCCCAAGCAGCCAAAAAAAAAAAAAAAAAAAGCCCCGATCGTGATCTGCGGCGGCAATTCGGCGTGAGGTCCTTTGCTCCCAGCGGGAGTGAGGGACCGTCCGCCGAATTGCTGCCGAATACCTGGACGTGCCGCCCCTCTCCAGAGCGGCCGCCCCAAGCACCTGCTTGCCAGGCTGGTGTCTGGAGCCAGCCCTGCCAGCACTGCTCTGTGACTATCAATTCCCGCTTTAATCTATTGGGCCAAGCTTATCCCTACTGTAACGCCATTTGGTCCATTGTGTAATGAACCAGTCTTACACTAAGTCCACAAACACGGGACTTATGCTGCCCATCCTGCACCTACTAAGCCTGCTTACTGACTTCCTGGGGACCTAAATTGTTTGATTTAGTCCTTTCATTTAGTATGCAGCACACCTGCTATCTCCCATGATCACAAACCCTTTTCAAATCCTTTTTCTCACCATCTCCTGCGGATCAGATGGCTTGTCATCACAACCCTAGCCTAATTGTTCTCCCATCTTATGGCTAAAATGTGGTTTTAAAAAATCCACTTATTCAGGGTTGTCATGGAGCACAAGCAATGTGCTTGGGGCCCCGGTGCAGTCACCCAGGCTGGCTTGATCTCTCTGTGACAGGTGGACCAGAGCTGGAAATAATGGAAACAGACCAATCTTTCCTCCATTTGCAGCAGTTTGGGACCCTGCAACTGCCTGCACCTATCATAAAGTTACAAATCAGTGTTACAATCAGTTCAATGAATGGTTGGTCTGTATTAGTGTGGAGGAGAGGAATAGCCACGTGCACGTATCCAAACTAAAACGGGGCTAGGCTCACGTTAATGGAGAGACGAGGAAGCTTTTAAACTAGGCCTGTCAGGCCCAGATTGGCTCCCGCTGAACGCAAATGTGACTTTTGCCCATAACTTCAACAGCAATAGGAGCAGGTCAGTCAGTGACATCAGTGACACATGGAGTCATGTGACAGTTCCTCCTGTTGCGTAAAGTGGGATTATGTTGTCCCTAGATTCTGAACCCAAGGGGCCACATTCATCCCTGGTGTTACAGCTGCAATCTCCCCGGAGTTACACCAGGGATGTAACATCTGGCCCTGGATTGTTAGAGACACACGCATCCTTGAATCTCCCTCCCTTGTCTGTCTTATTATTTTTCTACGCTGCTGAGCCTTGAGAGTCGATTTAATGATGGTTCCAAGCATAAGACCGGATACTAAGAAGCTATTAAAGTAATCCTGTAATGTGCCTTTCACTTGTCACATAATTTTACCATGTAGGCAATTTAGAGATACCGAATCTCACCCTCCTGTAGGGGGAGTTTTTGCACACAGTGGATGACCTGCCTAGACCAGCGTTTCTCAAATGTGGCCACTGTGGCTGCATGCAGCCACCAGGGGCTTTTCTTATGGCCACAGCCTCCTGGGCTGTGATTGGGGTGGGAGAAGCAGTGGCCCCTCTTCCAGGGCCACCAGTGGGGGTTGAGCCCCCACCCTCCTCCAGAGACATAAATGCTGGAGGTGCAGGCAGCTGGTGAATTTCCCACTTTCCCTGGTGGGAGCGGGGGCAGACTTCAGCCACGGGGCTTTGGGCTCCATCCAGGCTCTTGTTCCAGGCTCTGGTCCACCCACACCATCGTCCCTGGGACCCGCGGCCTCCCTGCCCACCTCCCCATCGAGGGCTTAATTTGTCCTAGAGCTGAGTAAGTCTGCTGTGAAAAGTGATATTAACAAACATATAAATATCTTTTCACAGCAGCAGACTTACTATCTAGCAAGTTTTTTTTTTTTTTAAAAAAGCAACCAAAAAAGCAAAAGAAACAACAAAAAGACGAGAACACGCAAAGCATCCTATTTCTGTTTCTATTCTGTTTAGGTCCAGTAAAGAATAGATACCACTGTACATTATTGTTATCACTGAGTCTGAAAAAATCCAACATAAATAAATTACAATGATTTGTAAATGGATATGTGCATATTTATTTGTTTTTCCTAAAGTGAATTAAGTATTTTAGGAAAAATTGTCAGCGTGGCCACCAGCAAGAAAAAGGCACTCTGAGGCCACTAAAAAATTTGCCATGTGAACCCCTGGCCTAGACACTGCTCATGCTGCTAGGATGGCAACATACTGATAGTGGTTGTTAAATGGACGTTCTATTTCACATCTTCTAGGAATTAAAATATTTTCAAGCCCCTCTGAGGTCTCAGTCCCCACCCCCGACCTAAGCACAATGCGAAATTAAGCAAACGGGATATCACACATAGCAAACTTGCACCATATGGAAGGCAAATTTTGATCTCTGCTCTCCTGCCACCCCTCTTACCCTGTTGTCTCCATTGTCTCCTGTCCCCACTTCCGTTTTGTATTTTTTACCATACTATTCCCCTCATCTAGCAAACTCCTTTTCTCTCCCTCTTCAGTCCAGCCCTTCGAGCAATTCCTCCTCCCTTATTTATTTCAACAGTTTTTTCTTTAGCCCTTATCTGCATGGTATTCAAGCAGCCCACAGTCATTAATGAGTTTGTCCTTACAGCACCCTGTGTACTAGGCCGGTATTCTTCTTCTTATTTTACAGATGTGGGACTGAGGTCAGAGAGACTGACTGCCTGACTTGTAAGGTCACATGGGAAATCTGTTAATGAGTCAGGAATACATATTACACTTTCAAAGAGCATATTATGTGTGACAGGTTGGACCCCCCATTCGGGGTCTCACCTGATGTGCTGGGGTCTCATTGAGTCCCCCCTTTGCAGCAGCCTGGGTTTCCTCACTCTGTTGCACTGTACCAGGCCCTCAAGCCTTCTCCAGCGCATGCACACAGGTAGGGACACACCCAGTTGCAAATGGACATGGAGACACTGAGATCAGCTCTGTGTGGGAGAAATCAGCTCGGGGATTGCCCAACACTCACGTGATCATCTCCTTTGGGGTATAAACCCCAAATAATATTGTCTTGAGCTGTATAGAAAGATCTGCATAGCACAAGCTCATAAAAATTCACCCTCTCCCTCAGTGTGGAGGGGGAGATGCACAGCTTTTTGACCACCCCGCCAGGTATGAATTGCACAAACTGGGTTTTGAAATAACCAAGAAATAAGTTTATTAACTGCAAAAGGTAAATTTGAAGTGATTATAAGGGATAGCAAACAAAACAAAACATTCAAACTAAGCAAGTAAATAATTTCTCACCCTCAATGTTGTTTTAGGCAGGTTGCAGAGTTTCTGTAGCTTAGAGTTCCAGTTATTTCTCTTTACAGACTGGACCCCAGTCTCAGCCTGGACTCAGCCCCAGCCTTTCCCTTCAGGTGTTTTTAGCAATCTTCCTTCTTGGATGGGGAGGCAATGGAGAAGAGTCCTGTTTGCCTTACTCCCCAGCCTTAAATAGAATTTACATAAGGCGGGAACCCTTTGTTTCCAGTGGAAAAATACCAGCAGTGTCCAGCAGGCAGTACTCCATACCAGGTGACATCATTATGTGACCCTGCAGTGTCAAAGCAACATCCCAGGAAGCTCCTCAGGAAGGTGGGAGATTAGTATCTCCAGAGTTCTATTGTCCTTCTTAAATGGCTCATTCAGGCTGATTGCCCACTGTGGGTGGGCATTCCCCCACATACACACACAGTTGTAATTGTTACAAAGTCAATATTCCTAACGTCAGATACAGAAATGATACATGCCTACAAATTTGATAAACACATTCAGTAGATCATTACCTTTTCAATGATCTCACATGACCCATCTTGCAGAAAACGTATTAGTTATACCATATTCATATCATAACAATATTTCTATGATGAATATGGGGTGTAACATCACATTATGCACGTTAATTAATGAATTTTTAACCCGCCTCCCGGCAGGGTAGGTTTTATGATTCCAATTTTAGGTTTGGGGAAACTGAGGTACAGAGAGATTAAGTGACTTTCCTGACACTACAAAGTGAGTTGGTGGCACAGCTGGTGTTAGAAAGGCAGAGCTCTCTGGTTTCCACTCCCAGTGTCTGACTACTAGATAATTCTGCCTCAAGTAAGGACTTGAGATAGAAGATAAGTATGTAGAAGATAAGCAAGGAATGAGAGTAAGAGAATGGAGAGAGAGAAAGATTAAAGACAGTGAAGAGAGGAAGACATTGGGAGAAGTGTGAAACACACGGATTTCTCCTCCTGTCAGGGATAAAGTGCCCCTTACTGGTGGGTGGTGGGAAGGGATTGTCTTCTAACTTCAGTGTTACCCTTCACTGGACCATATGTAGGATCAGCAGACTTAGTCAGGTTTCAGGTTTGCTTACAGGCATTAAATGACATTGGGTTCAGTCCATTGATGCTTGCCTTTGAGTTTATTCACCCTCTCTAGGGTAACTGGAGATAACAGGATTGTCAGCCTGACAAATCACTGTAAATATCCCTCATCCTGAGAAGAAACAAGTGAGCAGGAGGTTTCCTGGGACGGGTTGATATTAGAGGTGTGTGGGATCTGCTAGTCTCTCCCTGACTAGTTTGCATAGAGCCGTCATTGCTATTCAGACCTCCTTGGAAATTAATGCTGAGCTTTCAGACGGTTAATCACTTCTTCATTTGTTTGTCCTGATCTGCCCTATGACACTCCAGTGACAAAGAGGTAATTATTTAGACTGTGATCAGTAGTGGGCAGATCCTTCTGCAGGAGCTGCCCAAATGATCAGGACCATCCTTCTGTTTAGGGCAGAAATGGGGCCATCAGGGACCAAGCGAAGTCCTTTAGAATCTTCTCTTCTTGTTTGAGCTGAACTTTAACCAGATATCTTGCATCCATAGTGTAGGGTTACCATATTTCAGCGAGCAAAAAAGAGGACGGGAGGAGCCCCGCCCTAGCCCTGCCCCTGCCCCTCCCACTTCCCGCCCCCCCTGACCTCCCAACCCTCCCCCCGTTCCTTGTCCCCTGACTACCCCCTCCTGGGACCCCTGCCCCTAACTGCCCCCCAGGACTATCTAAGCCTCCCTGCCTCTTGTCCCCTGACTGCCCCAACCTTTATCCACACCCCCACCCCCAGACAGACCCCTGGGACTCCCACGCCCCATCCAACCACTCCCCACCCCCTGACAGCCCCCCCCCCCCAGAACTCCCAACCCATCTAAACCCCTCTGCTCCCTGTCCCCTGACTGCTCCGATCCCTCTCCCCACCCCTGCCCCCTGACAGCTCCCCCCCAGAACTCCCAGCCCCCTACCCCCCCGCTCCTTGTCCCCTGACTGCCCCCTCCTGGGACCCCTGCTCCTAACTGCCCTCCAGAACCCCACCCCCTACCTAAGACTCCCTGTTCCTTGTCCCCTAACTGCCCCCTCCTAAGACCCCCCCCCAACTGCCCACCAGGACCCTACCCCCTACCTGTACCCTGACTGCCCAAAACTTTCTCCACTCCCCCCAAAAAGCCCCCCCCCCGTTTCTTGACTGCCCCCTCCAGAACCTCCCTGCCCCTTCTCCTGCCCCCCCTTACCCTGCTGCTCAGAACAGAGTGTTGGGCTCTGTGCGAGCCGGACACGTGGCTAAGCTCCCCAGCACAACAAAACCCGGTCCCTGGCCCTGCACAACAAAACCCGGTCCCTGGTCCGGACCGGGTTGCAGGGGAGAGCTGCCCTTGTATCAGCACAAAGTGCTCTCGCTCCCGTTTTGCTACGCTGCATGGCAGAAACCGCTCCCAGTTGCAAAAGGGGAGGGCTGCACTTTGTGCTGAGACACTTGCTCAGAATGCAGGGCGGAGCTCCTCTCCAGCTGCTCCAGAGTCCAGCCCGGGACTTTCCTGCAGCCCTCCCAGCCGCTCGCTCTGCTGTGCCGGGGGAGGGGGAAATCCCGGACATTGTGAGTGCTTTACAAATTCCCCCCGGACGCTATTTTTAGCACAAAAAGGAGGACATGTCCGGGTAAATCCGGACGAATGGTAACCCTACCATAGTGTACCTTCAAAGCTGCCCTGAGATGGAACCTCTGTAATCTGATGAGGTGATCATATGGATCCTAGACTCCATATTGGAGTTCATTCACTTGCTTGGTCTTGCTTATGTAATATTTCAGAAATCCAGATTTGACCTCCCCCGTTACTAAAACCTCAGTTCAGGCTGCAGTGGTTTCTTGTTTGGATTTTTGCAAAGGGCTTTTTGCTAGGCTCCCTGCTGCTTTCTGACACCACCCTTGACAGGCCCTCCAGAATTATGCAGCCCGGTTAATTTTCTGTTTTCCCATTATTTTCACATTACTTCAGTGTTCATTCAACCACACACTGGCTCAATCCTTGTAGCTACTGATTAAGGCCAAAACGTTGCTATTGACATTTACTGGTCTGAAAACTTCAAGTCCTCTTGGTTTAAGAGAACTGACTTGTGAGTACTTTCTAGTGCAAGTCTGTAAAACTCAGTCTGTCCAGAGGGTCAAACTCCATGGTTAATTATTGCCTGTGAGTTGGCCTCTAAATTAGGATCCTGCACTCCCTTCCATCCACAGTAGAACTCCCTTTGATATCAAGGAGAGATTTTTCACAAAGATAAAGGGAAAAATATGGCATTTATGTGGTAACTAAGGTCTTAATTATCAGGGGGTAGCCGTGTTAGTCTGTATCCACAAAAACAACAAGGAGTCCAGTGGCACCTTAAAGACTAACAGATTTATTTGGGCATAAGCTCTTCAGCATCTGAAGAAGTGGGGTTTTTTACCCACGAAAGCTTATGCCCAAATAAATCTGTTAGTCTTTAAGGTGTCACCGGACTCCTTGTTGTTTTTAAGGTCTTAATTATCATTGTTATTTGTTCGAGATTTTTATTGTCATGTTCAGCATCAAGCAGTGGGAAAATATGATAATTTAAGGGGGAGATGATATGTTATGATCATAAATCCATCCTTTGCAGCCACAGAAAAGTGCAGACATATCTTGGGAGGCTGTTTTTGAATATTTGATTCTTTGTCCCAATTACATATTAGGCCACTATTTCTGCCTCCACTTTCCCTTCCTTCCCCATCCTCTTTTCTTGTTTCTTTCCTCCTTCTTCCGCCCCCACCCCATTGCATTTCTTCCTTCTTGCAACTTTCAATTCCAGAGGCTTATCTTACCTTTTCCCCATTCAGGCCACTCAGACGATAAGCAACAAAATAGTTAATGCTGACTTTTTAAGTGGTGCTGTTAGGCTTTCGAATTAATACCCCAATGAGATAGGTTGGTGGGGTGGTTCACACGTCTCAGAGCCATTGTTTCAAGCTGTCTGCAGATTCAGGCAGAAAGCACTGCATCAATTTATACTTTGGTCTTGTCTATATGGACAGTTAGTGTGCAGCAAGTCAGGGTATAAATCTACAGTGCAATAGCTTACCATGAGCTAACAAGCGATGTGGGCCTTGCTATCTCACATAAAAAGTTCTGTTGTACATTTTGATCTATTCCCATTTCAAACAGCAGTGGATCAAAGTGCACTACGGAATTTTTATTGCATGGTAGCATGGTCCACACCACCAATTAATGCATGGTAAGCTAGTGCACTGTAGATTTACATCCCAGTTTGCTGCGTGCCAATTCTCCATCTAGACAAACCCTTAGTTCATGTTTTCAAGGTTTTCTTCACAACCACAAGGAACTTAGAATCATAGAATATCAGGGTTGGAAGGAACCTCAGGAGGTCATCTCCTCCAACCCTCTGCTCAAAGCAGGACCAATCCCCAACTTTTAAAAACTTTTTAAAAACAAAAGCTGAGATTCTGAAGCATTGGCCTCACTCTGCTCTTTTTGAGGTCCATTGTAAAACCCCCACATATTTCGATAGGAGCAGAGTTAGGCCAAGGCAGAGAGATTTTGAAAAATCTCACTCTTCGTTTTCCTTGCAATTCATTGTTTGTGCAAGTTGCCTTACTCGTAAGAACAGTTCTATTATGAAATATAGAGGTATAATAGAACTCCAGAAAATACATTACAAAGTTATGGACCCGATCCTGCATACCCATATTCCTCCTTGCGAGTAGTCCTAGGATTTCTGTAATGTATCTTCTTGAGTTGTAGTATAGCTCTATATGTTGTTAAATTCTTGAATGGTTCCATGTGTCACTCTCTTTAGTGAGGGATCCTGACACCTAACTGGACACTTTTTCTCTCCTTAAACTCAGCTCATCACCTTGTGGCTTGTCCTTACCATGAAGAGAGAACAGATTCATAACCAGACCCTTAGTTGCATTCCTTAGGTATGTTTTTATCTTAATTCGATCTCTTCTCTGCCATTTCAAGCTAAACATGTGAAGCCTTTCCTCATAAGACATACATGCCTTCCGTTCCCTTGCTGATCTCCTCTTGGGTCTTTTCCAAAATTTGAATGCCGGGCTTTAAACTTGATGCTTCAATTGCTGCACAGAGTATTCCAAACGAGGCCTGAGAAGAGGGTATTATAACATGGAATTATCATTTCCTTTATGAACAGATCCTCCCGTCTGAGCATTTGAGTGTTTCTTCTGCTTTTCTCCCAGAAGTTATGCGCTGTATAGAGATGCACCAGGGGGCAGAATTTTGCTTCACATTTTTAAAGTGTTTTTCAATTATCTAAAATCCATCTGACTGAATTTTAGCTATGCCATAGGAAGGGTCATGTATAAGGGCCACACTGATACGAATTATACATCTATTATAAGTCTACTTCAGTTTGCAAATGTTTATGTGAGTCCGAACTTGCCAAATGTAGCCTAAATCCAAATTTCAACTCAGCTCTTTGAAAGCACGGAGACTATTTCTCTCACTATCCCCCCATCTTATTGTTCACTACTGTCTTCATTAATTCAAACTCATTTTTAGAGGACGTGCGATCAGACACATTTGACACTGGTTTAAATTTAAATCAAAACTATTTAAAGCTATAAAGTGCAGTCACCAATCTGCCAGACTGAGGAACCTGGAAGAGAACAACAAGTATTTATTCCAACAGACACAAAATCTAAAGTAGTCAGCAGGAGTGAAAGCTTTCTCATGCCTGCTTTATACTACCCTATTTCCCCGAAAATAAGACATCCTCCGAAAATAAGGCCTACTTACAGTTTTGCCTCTCGTTGTAATATAAGGCATCCCCCCGATAATAAGACCTCCCCGATAATAAGGCATCCACCGATGTGTACCGTATTCTTCTTCATTGAAAAATAAGACATCCCCTGAAAATAAGACCTAGCGCATCTTTGGGAGCAAAAATTAATATAAGACACTGTCTTATTTTCGGGGAAACAGGGTAACATGCCACACAGAAATATGCACATTGGGCCAGACCCTCTGCTAGTACAAATCATCATAGTGCCCTTGAAGGTAAAGGAGCCACTCTGATTTATGCCAGCCAAGACTGCTTTCTGTCTGTGTTCCCACCGTACTTATAAAAAGGGCATTTTACAGCATTGCCTTTCTCAGAAGTCAAATGCAGATAGTTCTGTTTGCAGAATGGACACCAGATGGGAGATGGTCCAAGCTTCTGAGCACATAATTGAATCTGGTAGTGGGCTCTTACACCTGTACAGATTTCCCATTGACTTCCATGATTCTCCACTTGGGAATAAAGGGATACGTTAATGGATCTTGTTGCAGGATCGGGGCCCAAGAAAGCAACTTTTTTTTTTTTTCATTGGCTCTTCTATCTTTTAATGTGTTACATGGAGGAATTGGAATGACCACTTTTGATGCCAGGGTGTTTTGGTGGAGAGAGAGCAGAATGGATGGATCACATTTTATATAGTGGTTTTCCCCTCCCATGCAACTCTCTAAACTGCCCACTATAGCAGCGCCATCCAAAATGAATGCAAACTCTAAATTTGCTCTACAACCTGGTCTCGCTTCATGATAATTCAGCATACACTTTTGCACTGGCTAAATATTTCTGTTTATCTTTGGAAAGTCAATGGGATTCATTCAGTTACTTATAGGCTGTTGGTCTTTATTACAAGATGTATGTAAACAGAGTTATTGTTACAGAGGGAATGACATTATCATTTCATAAAGAATTTTGTATTTACATTTCGGCTGTGACTGCCATTACCTGCAGTGCCAACTAGTCTAGGAAAAGTACAGTGTCTAGCACACTGGGGCTCTGATCTTGACTGGTGCCTTTGGACTGTAGTGCCAAGCAAATTAATAATAACCATTGCAATGAGCAGTATGATATCTGCATGATGGATACTGAAATTTATCCACAGTATAATAGGAGTATATGAAATAATTAGTACCATGCTGGCAACAGACCCTTTAAATACTATATCAGACTGTCTTGGTATAGTAGTTTCCAACTAGAGCTGTGTGGAAAGCCAAAGCTACATGATAGTCACATGACTCCCAGCAGCCCAAGCTCCATTGAGGGCTAGCACACCCAGTAGATAGGTTGGGAGGTGGTCTGTGGCCATGCAGCTGTGCCCTGCAAGAGGCTCATAATCAAGGTAGGTGGGAGGAGGCTAGTTTGCCATACTAGCCTGCACTAACACAAGTAGGAATCACTGAAACAACACCTGCTAGTAGGTCATGTTGCAAACACTTTGTTGCAGACAAAGAGAGGCAACGGTGGAGCTAACCACATGCTGCAAAAACCAGCTTGTGAACATTTGTTTGAACTCCATCTGGCTGTTTGGTTTGACCATGTTTGTTTCCCTCCTTATTTGCTATTTGCACACATGGGCTTTTGTTTACACAGATGTTTGGGGGATGGCTGTTCATCTTAACAACACCCCCGTTAGCTGGCAAGCAAGGGTATTTGCAGTAGACGAGCACTGGCTATTCACGGTGTGCTATTCATTCTGTGAAATACTGCTACTTTGGCGCACTAGGTAGTTAGCAGAAATTAATGCCAGAGATCTGACTGGCGCCTTCAAACACCTATAACAATATAGAAAGTATGTGCCCACCCACAGATTTTCCCCATCTGGAACAAGTAAATTGCTATCATATAGATTCCTAGGCCAGAAGGGACCATTGTGATCATCTAGTCCAGAGGTAGGCAACCTATGGCACACGTGCCGAAGGCGGCACGCGAGCTGATTTTCAGTGGCACTCACACTGCCTGGGTCCTGGCCACCGGTCCGTGGGGCTCTGCATTTTAATTTCATTTTAAATGAAGCTTCTTAAACATTTTAAAAACCTTATTTACTTTACATACAACAATAGTTTAGTTATATATTATAGACTTATAGAAAGAGACCTTCTAAAAACGTTAAAATGTATTACTGGCACGCGAAACCTTAAATTAGCGTAAATAAATGAAGCCTTGTCACACCACTTCTGAAAGGTTGCCGACCCCTGATCTAGTCTGACCTCCTGTATCACACAAACCATAGAACTTCCCCAGAATAATTCCTAGGCAAATCTTTTAGAAAAACATATACCTGATGGCAGGCCAGAGAACAACTGGAGTTGTCCTCCCTCTCTGCTTCTGGAAGGAAGAAAACCCTTCATTTACATGTCTCAGGCAGTTCCTCCTCCCTAATTCACTTCCTGGGCAGATAACAGCTGCCAATTACACTGGTAAAAGGACATCGATGGATCACCTCATCTGTCCATCTAAATGCCTTTAATTTCCTGATAAATCACCTGACAACCTGTTCCCTCACCACAGCACAGCTCAGCTTCTACACTATCCAGCCAGACCATGCTGGTAAACAGCTTTCCTTGGGAAAACAGTATTGTCACCCCAAGTGTTCAGAAATCATGAGTGAGGCCCCCCAAATCATAGGATCGGCTTAAGAATGAGAAGTTTCTTTTTTAAAATAATCATGGGTTCTTTTTCTTGGGCTGCTGGCTTTTGAACCTTTGGGGAGCTCTCGGCTCATGGTCTCAAGCTTTGCTCCAGAACCATGAGGGCCAGAAGTATTTTTTTAAAATGGAAGCTGAGATTCTCACATACGTACATGGTTCCAGAGCTGGGGCTTTAAGAAAACTGCCTAATATGATGAGTGTTTGCACCACTAGCAGCAGCTATGGTTCATATACAGACTAACACGACTACCCCCTGATATTTGTTTATAACACTTCAGTTCTCCAATCAGGGAATGGAAACAATACCATGTGACTTTAGGCAAGCAATCAGATGTCATAAATAATGACAGGGAAGGGATTCTCAAACCTTTTTCCAACGGCCCACAAATCAGAGACATCTAAATTCCATCATTATTAAACCTGTGGGTCCAAATTGCAAACTGAGCCAAGTTTCAAAGCTCTTTGCACACGCAATCATCTGGTGTCACATGCACCTGTCTCTCTCTCTCTATGAAATTACCTACTTGGTCCATGTACATTTATTTTGCAGGCAGATCCCAGGTGCTTATCTTTGACAATTTGGCCTTTTAATTCCACAGGTTTTTGTTTTGTATGTAGCAAAATCAGGCTGAGCAAAGTGAAAGCTTCAACCATAACTATAAACAATAATAAAACAATGAGTCATGGCTCTTGATATTTTAATTTTTTAATTTAATCCCCCCTCCCTTTTTGGTGAATGTCTCCTATCTGCTGTGTCAAGAAACGGCCAACAGAACACATGCTGAAAGAATTAATCAAATGAATGACATGAAATATCAACTGCCTCATTTTCTTATTAGAGGGCTGCAGTTTAGCTGGCAGAGTGGAGAGGAATTGGCAAATTGGACCGGGACCTTTAATTTCACGGATGATGGAGCAGTGAAGAGTGGCAGTGACACAGGCACCAGGTACAGACACACAAGAGAATGACTATGGAGGGGAGAACTCCCATCGATGTAGATCTCTCTTTGTACACACTGGGAGTATCAGCATATATAACAGGAGCCAGATTCACCAGGCCACTCCAGGTGCTTTGCACTGTTCCTGGTGATGCAAAGCAACCAGGGCATACTGGTGAACCTAGCCCTCGATATGTATATAGTTGTATATATAAATTGTCATTCCCTGTAGTAGAATTGTTAGAGTGCCTAACAGAAAAAAAATCATTCTGCCAAGATGTTACTAATCCCTTTATTTACTCTATTTTGAAAACTCTTTTTTTCTTAAAGGAAACCAGTTGAAATCCCCAAAAGATTTACCATAGAGGTGTTGTTTTAATTTGTTATGGAAGGAACGCTGGTGCCTTAATCTACTCCCATTGTTTATTAATCGATTGCTAAAGACAATATATATATATAGCTGGTGGTTAAATGAAACACAGTTTGTATTATAAGGTGATTTAACCAATTTGGGCCCCAACTCTGCTATCAGGTTCACATGGACCAATCCTTGTATCCATGCAGAGCCCTATTGATGAGGAAAATGATTCACCTGCATAGATCCAGTTGCAGGACTGGAGCCAATACTGAGACTGTCCACATGAGAATGTGGGTCTGTGTTATTCCCCCCCCCCAACCTCAGAGGCTGGTCCATGAAAGAGATTAATGGATCTGTTACTGTTCCTAGCTAGGGGACTTAGTTATTTAGCTCAAGCAATAGCTGTTTATGTATTTAGTGCTATTAGTCTTGAGGTCAAATCATGCTGTTGGCCTATCAGGGGTGGTTACACAAATGGTTACTCAACGTGGGGGTGCCCTCAACTCCTACTGACTTCAAAGGGAATTGAGGGTGCTGACCATCTTGCAGCATCAGGTACAGTATATAGAAGGGTAGCTCTTAGAAACACAGTTAAGCGAAAAATGTAATAAAAAAGCCAAGCCAGATTGAATTCCTGGGTATAAATACAGCGCTAGAGTGTCTGGATAAATTAAACTCTGTGTGAAATATCATCATAGAGTATTTCAGTAACCATACCCCACTACATCTAGGGAACTGACAGCATTTGAAAGGCAAATGGAAGTACAAAGGCTGTCCTGTCAAAATCATACAGTCGCACTCAACTAAAGCAGCTCTCTGCAATTCCTGTTAGGGATCCCTGAGCTGTAATGTGATATCGTATCAGTGCTACCAGTCACTCATTCTGTTTAACGAGACAAGGGAGCCTTATGAAAAGAACCAACATAACTGCATTTTTAGCCCATGGGCTAAAATGGTTGGTTTACATATTTTTAAATTTCATTTGTTGTATTGATCTTTGTTTATATTCTTTGTGCATATATTTACAGTCCACATACACAAAGTCTTCAGTCTGGGCACTTGGCATATGAGAAAACAGCATGAGACACAAAGAAAGAAATCTTCTTGCTGAGAATTAATAAAGGTAGAGATTTCCCACCCCTAAGCACCCTTGATAGATGCAATTGGACTATCCTTTATAATGTGGTTGGAGAGTGAGAACTCTTGACTATGTTGTTCCAAGTTGTGTCCAGTTCTGGGCACCGCATTTCAAGAAAGATGTGGAGAAATTGGAAAGGGTCCAGAGAAGAGCAACAAGAATGATTAAAGGTCTTGAGAACATGACCTATGAAGGAAGGCTGAAGGAATTGGGTTTGTTTAGTTTGGAAAAGAGAAGACTGAGAGGGGACATGATAGCAGTTTTCAGATATCTAAAAGGGTGTCATAAGGAGGAGGGAGAAAACTTGTTCACCTTAGCCTCTAAGGATAGAACAAGAAGCAATGGGCTTAAACTGCAGCAAGGGAGGTCTAGGTTGGACATTAGGAACAAGTTCCTAACTGTCAGGGTGGTTAAACACTGGAATAAATTGCCTAGGGAGGTTGTGGAATCCCCATCTCTGGAGAGATTTAAGAGTAGGTTAGATAAATGTCTATGAGGGATGGTCTAGACAGTATTTGGTCCTGCCATGCGGGCAGGGGACTGGACTCGATGACCTCTTGAGGTCCCTTCCAGTCCTAGAATCTATAAGTAGTTATAAGGGATTAAGAGATTAAGAATTTGGATCTGATTTTCAACCTGCTTACTCCCCCCAAAGTTAGTGTCTCAGTTCAGATTCAGCCTGTTATACAAACAGGCTGTAAATGTGTAATTCAGATCTGGATTTCAAACCCCACTGAAGTCCAGTGCCAAATGCATGTGTGAAAGTTTGTAGAGTTGGGGGATTAGGATTTTGTGTGGCGGGTAAATCCCTCTCGCAAACATATGTTAGGATCCGTATGCCCACATCATATAGGACTGTAAATTGAAAATACATAAATAAGAACTATATGTATGAAATCCCTGGAGGTGATGCCATATGATGAATTGCCGAGCTAGGTGATAAATTGCATTTACCAGGCCCTTTTGGCCACCTCCTCTGCCCTCTGCTCAGTAGACTTCCCAGGCATTTATCCGAACACTCCAAAACTCTGAGCAGCTATACACTGCTGATATTGATTAAAAACTGCCAGCCACAAAAATGATTCATTCTTTTTACCAAATGTGGAACTTGCTGCCTAAATGACATTGGTCTGAGGCATGTTGATTTTAATTCTATATATAAGTCCCTGGGGAGGTGTTTAATGAGCACAAGGTAGATGAGGTGGTCAAAGGTGCATAGTAAATGTGATTTATTGCATAGTCTAGTTTATCAGAGAGTATCACCTCCTTGTAAAGTGTATAGGTAAATATTAATATCAATTTGAATAGATATTATAATTATATAAAACTAACACACCTCTGACCAATTGTGAGGGTTCATGCCCCTCCTTACAGGGCAGCACAGCCTAATGGCCAGAGTCCATACAAGCACCCCTGGTCACAGGGCAGCACGGCCTAATGGCCAGAGTCCATACAAGCACCCCTGGTCGCAGGGCCATAGGACCTTATTACTGGCTCAGCGGTGGGGGGGTCCTACCGAAACACACTGAGTCTTACCAGGGTCAAAGTACCAGTCCATCACCTCCCCTGGGTTGCTCCCTACCAGCTGGGGAGTTGGGGTCTCCCACGGATCCCAGGGTTCTCCGTGGTTCTCAGGATCCGTCGCCTCCTCTGGTTCCTCCCACAGTAGGGGGTTCATGCCGGCCTATAAAAGCTTCTGTTCCTGGCGGCTTCAAGAGTGTCAGCTGGTCCTCTGCAGGCGCTTCCCAGTTAGGTCCTTCCCCTGCAGCCACCCACCCCACTGAGCTGAGTTCCCTCCTTTTATACTCAGTGAGCATCTGGAGCATGCCCAGTTCGAACGGGGCGGGACTTCCTCTGTCAGAGCTACTGGTCTGATGTCACTGGGGCTAGTGCGGGGGGGGGGGGGGGCGGGGGGGGGCTGCCCTGTCACACCAATGCAGAGCTCTATGATGTATATAAATAATGTGTGTCTGTGTATGCAGCACTGAAGGTCACAGGGTATGGGGGGTCGTTACTTCTGCGCTGCCTTCAGAGCTGGGCTCCCAGTCAGCAGCCCCGGAGCTTCCTGTAGCCGGGGGAGGTTCCCGGAGGTGGGTCTGACCGTAACCTGGGAGCAGCCCCTGCAGGGGAAGAGGAAGTTCTGTCCCTCCCCAGCCCAGCCAGGACTAGCAGCCGGAGCCCAGTGCATGGTAGGAGCCCCCATCCCCTGCAATAGCCATGTTCCACAGGGAAGATCAGATTTCACAGTCCGGGAATTTGGCAGTACCTCACCTTGCTGGACTCAGCTCTTAATAGAGAAGGGGCCAAAATTCTTCATGAGAGAGAAGCAGGAAGAGCCCAAAGTATTGCTTGTGATGCTAAAAAGGGAAACGGGGAAGAAAAATGTTGTTCAAACATAGTGATTGACGTTATAAGATTTGTCATGTGCTTTGATAGGCCCTCCGGGGGGGTCATATGGATAACAAGATCAGCTGCTTATTTCAAGCAGAGTGATGGGAATGAACTTGATTAAAAGAAGCAAACGTCAGTGTATTCAAAATGAGAGAGTTCTGAAAGGATGGAATTAAAATAGGTTTCCCTGCAGCATCCCCCATCATTGCGTGTCACAAAGGAGCTGATGTGGTCTCGATGCATCACCCTAGAAAGCAAAGAGAGACCAAAGTCTCTCAATTTCCAAAAATTAGATTAAAGACATTATTTCTAAAGCTGTACTGATGTTGACACATTGTGTCCTGGGCATGCCTGCTGAAGAGAATACATGACAGTCCATGTTACTGTTGATATTACCAGAAGTCCCTCTCAGAGCAATCAATAACCACGTAAATGACCCTGAAAGTTTGGAGGCTGTGGTATTCTTATCAGTACTGTTACATAGTGTCTTCTGCAGGGAGGGTTTACTCTGGATGAATAGACAAAGAATGGGCTACTAGTCTGAACTTTTGATGCTTCCTCAAGGACTGCTTTTCCTTAGTTCCTGCTGATACTCCTACCACTGTTGCAATATTGGTGTAAGTATAGGTTGGAAGCGACCATGCAGATGCAGGAGAATATGCTGTAAGGAATGATCCTGCAATGGCAGGTCTAGACCTTAGGTCAATTCCCATCTCTATTGTCTGTGATAAGCATATTGAGCAGCTGAGCTAAATAGTGCTAAATCCCAAATGAGCAATGTATTAAATGTGAGAAGAGGAGGTGAAAATCAGATTTCTAGTGAACAGGAGATGAGATCTGTTGCCAGGAGGACACAGACAGGAAGAGCTAGTAGTGGTGAAGAGGGCACCCCCTGGAATGACCATCATAATCTTAACTGTGCAGATGTGTGAATTGTCTGCAGGTGTCATGGGGCTTTCTCACATGATTCCAGAACGGAGACATCCCTGAAATCCAACAAGAGGAACCAATGACATCCCTATGAGCTAGTCTACACTAGAATCGCTACAGTGGCACAGCTGTACTGATGTAACTGTGCCGCTGTAGTGCAGCCAGTGCTCTCTGCTGGCGGGAGAGAGCTCTCCCATTGGCTTAATAACTCCGCTCCCCTGAGCAGCAGGAACTTTGTCGGCAGGAGAGCGTCTCCCACTAACATAGCGCCGTGCGCACCGGCGCTTCGGTTGGCGTAACTTACGTTGCTCAGGGCAGTTGCTCAGCTTTTCCACACTCCTGAGCGACTTAAGTTATATCAAAGTAAGCGCTAGTGTGTGCAAGCCCTAAGATTCACTCAGGTGGGGATGCATACAGCTAGAGTCATCATCAGTGCACAGCCAGTGGTGCAGATCCGGAGCTAAGACCTTGAGGCTCTTAGGCTACGTCTACACTATGGGGGGGGGGGATCGATTTCAGATACGCAAATTCAGCTACGCAAATAGCGTAGCTGAATTCGACTTATCTGATCCGACTTACCCCGCTGTGAGGACGGCGGCAAATTGACCGCCGCGGCTCCCCTGTTGACGGCGCTTACTCCTACCTGGGCTGGTGGAGTATGCGCGTCGATTCGGGGATCGATTATCGCGTCCCAACGAGACGCGATAAATCGATCCCTGAGAGATCGATTTTCTACCGCCGATCCGGGCGAGTAGTGAAGATCAGCCCTTAGTGATGAGCGAACATCCACAGTTTGGGAATTCAGGTCCAGTGTGGGGAAACATCCAAATTTTTGGATGCTTGACTGAACCCCTAGAATGTGGAAAACTGGGCAAAAAATCTCATGGGAACAGCCTTCCTATTGGTATCTTGACACTTCTAATGCTGTCTCTAATCTGAAAGTGGAGAAGCTTGTGGAAATGGAAGAAAACTAAGTTAGCCAAACATTTCAGAACCTCATAAAAGGTTGGTTCTAAAAACTAGTGAAGGTTCAGGGGGTTCAAAGATTCATAGATTTTTAAGGTCAGAAGGGACCATTGTCACCTTATGGGTGAATTCAGGAGAATGTAAGGCTATGAGAGTAAATTTAGACAGAAAATCCAGAGTGGAGCCCCAAAGGCGCTCAGGTACTAACATTTTAGTATCTGCAGCGGATTGGGTACCAGATATATTTTTTCTTCCTCTCCTATGGATTTTACCGGTGACACTAAGAGGGGGGTCCTGATGCATGAGCAACTCAGGGCCTCCATATCATTTGCCCAGGCTTGCGCCCTGGAGAGGTACTCCAGCATTGCCTCGAACATCGACACAACACGGGAGGCAGCAGTCACTGGTTCTAAGCTCTTATTCGATTGGTGTAGAGTTGAGTGCCAGGGGCTGCCTCTGACGGAGGGAGAGATCATTGTATCTCACTGGGCAACTATCGCCAGCCATAAAACTGGTCAGCCCCCAGACAATAGGGTGTTGTCCCACCACAGTTTGCCTGCTTCAATGGGTGCTTGGAGCTTAGAGTTTTATAACATGACAAGTAGATTGTAACCAACGCACCAGGCAAATCAAGTAAAAGAAAGAAAACATCCTTAAAGATAGGGTGCTGGAATGTTCGCACCATGACAACTGGATTATCTGAGGACCTTCAGCGATCAAAGATGCACGTAAAAACCGCCGTGATCAATGACAAGCTGAAACAACTCAATGTGGATATCTCATCCCTCCAAGAAACACAGCTAGCATCAAGTGGATCTCTCATAGAAAAAGACTACACATTTTTATGGCAGGGGAAAAGTGCAGAAGAAACGCGAGAGCATGGAGTAGGATTTACCATCAAGGACTCACTTCTGGGGATGATTGAGCCACCTACGAATGGATCAGAGAGAATTTTTGGTACTATGCTTGTTCACATCTAAGGGCCTAGTCAAACTTGTGAGTGTGTATGCCCCAACACTCGCCTCGTCTTCTGACATCAAGGACCAGTTCTATGACCAGTTGAACCCTGCAAGGTGGAAGTGTCCCAGTGCTCGGACTTGAGCCCAAGCCTAACCGTCTACACCATGTGGTGGGGTGTTTGCCCCACGCTGGCTCATAAGGGGTTAATAGAGCCCCTGGGAGGCCGCCAGGAGGCAGCCAATCAGAGAGGGGCTGCAAGGAGCAGCCAGTCAGAGCTGGGCTGGCCCATATAAAAAGGGCTGCAGAGCAGAGCAGCTTCAGTCACTCCCTGGAGCTTGAGGAGGAAGGAGGACTGGCTGCCTTGCAGGCAGAGGGCAGCAAGCACCCTGGACATAGCGGTGCTGCAGGCAGAAACCCGGGGAGCTACGGGCAGCTCCTGGCAGGCTGCTGGGATCTGCAGGCTGAGGCCCTGAGGTAAGGGCAAAGAGGGTGCTGGTGCTGGGGCTGCGGGGAAGTGGCCCAGGGAGATCTATAGATAAGTCGGAGGGGACGCAGCAAGTGGCAGCCATCCACAGGGTCCTTGGGCTGGGACCCGGAGTAGTGGGCAGGCCCGGGTCCCCCTCATCCCCACTTGCCACTGAGGAAACGGCTGAACTGAGGGACTGCGATACTGTTCCCTGGAAGGGGGGAACATAGAGTGTGGCACAGCTGGAGGGCTGTGTCATGAAGAGGATGCTGCGGTCCTGGGAGTGACATGGGTCCCAGGAGCAGAAGTGACATTGCCAAGACATCACCAGTAGAGGGTGGACTGACATACAGAGCGAATCCCCAGGGCAGCCAGCAGGAGGCGCCGCAGGGGTGAGTCACACCCCATCACACACCACAGTTGAACAGCCCCTTAGACTGAGCCCTGAGAGCCCGAGTCAGCTGGCACGGGCCAGCCAGAGGTGACTAATTGCAGTGTACACATACCCTGTGTAGCTTGAAACTTCTCTCTCACCAACAGAAGTCGGTCTAATAAAGGATATCACCTCACCCACCTGGTTTTTCTAATGTCTGGGACCAACATGGCTGCAACAACACTGCTTAAAACACAGGCACGGCACATGGTTTCATGAGCCACTCCCAGACCGGGCAAACGTGCATCAGCAGTAGGCTGTGTAGGGCATTGTTTTTCATTGCCTTTCTGGTTATAGGCCTACAGCAGTGTTGCAAAATAGACAGTCTTGGCCTGCTAGGCCAGACTCTTATTAGAGAGAAGACCAAAGGTGAAGGATAGGAAAGTGAAAAAATAAGGTAAGGAAGGATAAGGACACTCACCAAGTTTCACATCTGGGATTTTGCCAGAGCCAGTGGAGGTGGCGATGTCATTTGGGTCCCTTTGACTGGTTGGGCCTGTTCAAGGCATTTCTCAGGCCCAGGACAAAGAAGGCCCAGTGGCGGTGGTGGACTTCAGAGTTTCAGGAGACGGGGATAGCAGCCACGATGGTGAAGCTTGCACCTTCCTACTTTTCTTTTAGTCACCTGCATTTTTGGCCGACAGCTGCTGCTTCTTAATTTTTCCCCACGAGGTTTTCTTTTAAGGACCCCAAAAAGGAGTGGTGGGTGGAATAGCCCTTCCTCTTATTATTCTGTTTACTAGTTTGGCCTAATTTTCCACACGCCAATTTTGGTCTATTGATTTTTCAGTCTCCCACTTTTCTTATTTACCAGGCATGCTGTTAACACAGTCTTTGAATTAATTGACTAGGCCTTTTTTGTTTAGATTAATTTAGTCTTTCTGTCTCCCTTTCCCACCTTCTCCCCTTAACTATTATTGTTATAGAGTGTTGTGACATTTAATAGACTTTTACTCCCTCCTTCCACTTGATCTTACAATTAGGATAACTTTGTAGGCCCAGTTATTACAACACACACCACTCCCACACAAGTCACTCCTTCACTTTAAAGACTCTTCCCAGTATCTAGCTACCACGGATAGTTTATCAGACTGCAGAAACAGCATACAAAGCAATGTGACTTTTTTGTCCCGGGCTCCTAGAGGAGTGTAAGTTGATCCACATGATGTACTGTTCCCACTCCCTTGCCAGTTCTGAGCTGCTATGGAAGCCGGAGATTCCATTTGGCAATGGTATGTTCTCAGGTATTCTCTTTCACAGATACCATATGAAAGGTTATTTCACTTAACATCAGAGGCCAGTGTTCCTGGTGCAATCTCATTCTAGTTAACAGGGCTCCACTGGTGTAGAGTGAGAGCAGAACCAGAACTCCTGGGTTCTCATTCTGGCTCTGCCACGCCAGTCATTTAACCTCTGCATTAGCTTCCTCATCTGTAAAACTGGGGAATTACCTACCTACCTTTCAGGGATATGGTGAGGATTAGTTGATATTTGGACAGCTGTTGGAAGATGTAAAATGCTAGGTAAGTGTTACTGTGTGGCTAACAAATTTGGGGCCAGAATTTAAAAGGAGATAATACATTTATCAATTTATTTGGGCCAAATCCTGAAATCTCTGTTAATGGCCAAACCTTGCTAGCCTTATTCTCATATTCACATTGAACTATTCATGTGAGGAAGGCAAGAGAGACTTGGCCCTCACTCAGATCCTCCAGTAAAGGAGAGAGAGACTTGGCCCTCACTCAAGATCCTCCGCAGGACCGGGCCCTTTACTTCTCATTTTCTTAGCCAGCGGAAGGTGTTTGGTTTTGGAGAAAAGCTTGTTCTTCCTGCAGTGAGATCATAATCCTGTCTATATGGCATCAGGATCCCTTGCTGTGGAAGTGGAACTTGCAGTCATCACAAACTGAGCATGCTGACTTAGATACAGAAGCCGGTAGGAGAGAAAGCTCTTGTTTAAAGACACACGTCTGATAATGACACTTAACTATATATTTTAAATCTGCGCAACATATCTAATGAACCGATGCCCCAATGGCAGAGTCCCTCTAGGGCAGGACTGAGGTTGCAGACATTATAACTGATGGAGCATGATCAAGGAGATCTTGGAGGTCAAGGAGAAGAGGTAACTTAACTGCAGTTGATCAAAGAGCTCAGAGTTACAGTAGCCAATGCACGAGCATGGTACCAATTCCTTCTATCAGTAGTGAACGCAAAAGTTACACAGCTATAAATAAAAGCATGAAGGAGAAATGAAGGTTAGAGAGGAAGAAAGCCTCAGCTCGTAAAAGCTGGAAGTCCACAGTGCAAATCACATTTCATTTCACTACTGAGAGTCATACGGAAAGAATCCTCTTCCTGCACTCACAGCTGTAGGTGTTGTCTTAAGACGTGGGATTTGATGCTAGAAAGAGCCGTCAAATATTAGATAACCAAAAGTGACCTGAATGTACCTACAGTAGTTTGTAAACAAAGTGTATAGGGTACAACTATGAGAAAATCTAACCCAGTGTGTTTGCATCTTTGGGCATGTTACAGCTCCTGTACGTGTGCTGTATGTTTTATATAGTTCGATCCATTTTGGACATATGTGAAGATTCCTGTATTTTTGTGTCAGTGTGTATATTTTTGCATCGGAGTGTATTTTCAGTTAATTGGTGGTCTTGGGAGTGGGGGACAAAAATTACTCAGGTTTACAGAGATGGGGGGGAAAGTTAAAGTAGAGAGAGGTGACATTCTGGGCATGCAGTGTAAAAACTTCTTTGAATTTATGGAAGAATGATCATTGTCCTTGGGAAGGTAGAACATCGAGCCCCACTGGGTAAAAGGGATGGCTGTTGAGTGTCTGTCAGTGAGAATGTGCACCTGGGTAATCAATAATCTAAAACAAAATAAAATGTACCCAGCTGTCATTTCATAGCTGTCTGTCAAGTTTAGACTAATGGAGAGGACAGATTTCTGTCATGTTACCTATTTATGCTAATTATACTACTTAAAAGCCTAGTGCCTCATCAGTTGCAAGGAATTGCATAATGTAGAGTGGGAGTTAATAGGCAGAACCTTCACTTATAATATAGTGAGTGGGTGAAGGTACAGTACCTCTCATGGGAAAGTACCACACACCGCAGTTCTGAAGGAAGAGGCCTACCTGTGTTTCAGCAAGCTGCCTCTATTAAAAGCAAATAAATAGAGTAAATGCTACTGGGGAGAAAGAGAGGCAAATAGGATTTTATTTTAATATATGTTTAATAGATAGCATTTCAGTAAGTCTTTAAAGCTGTGACAGCTTGGCTCTGGGGACTGGATATCCTAGAGCTAGAGAGCTTCACCTCTGGCTTGATGGTTCAAATCCAGATCAGGGTGATAGTCCATGTGATGGTTGTTCCATGGCTTATGTGAGGTGAGCTGGTTTTAGATCAATTCCTACTGCACCAACATCTAAATCACAATTAGTGCCCTTTTCTAGCAGTCTCACCAGAAAGACTAATGGTTGGACTGGCATGGAGACTGAGCCATCTTCTCCCTTTTACAGGTGGTCCCTCCTGCTGAATAGGGCTGCTAAATTTCTAATCTCACAAAACTAAACATCCTTGCCTCGCCCCTGCCCCACCCCTTCTCTGGGGTTTTCACTGGGCTGGGGTAGGGGGTGGGGGTGCAGGAGGGGTGCAGGCTCCATGGTGAGGCCAGAAATGAGGGGTTCAGAGTGCGGGAGGGAGCTCCGCGCTGGGGCAGGGATACGGGAGGGGATGAGGACTCTGGATGGGGGTACGAGCACTGGGGTGGGGCCAGGGATGAGGGGTTAGGGATACATGAGGGGGCTAAAGGCTGGAGCTGAGGGGTTTGGAGTGCGGGAGCGGGCTCAGGATTGGGGCAGGGGGTTGGGGTGTGGGAGGGAGTGTGGAATCTGGGATGGGGCTCAGGGCTGGAACGGGGGTTGGGGTGCAGGCTCTGGGAGGAAGTTAGGGTGTGGGAGGGGGTTCTGACCTGAGGCTAGGGGTTGGGGTGTGCGCTCCAGCTCTCCCAGAAGCAGCCGGCATGTTCGGCTTCTAGAGGCAGGGGCGGCCAGGCGCCTCCATGTTCACAGGCACCGCCCTCCGCAGCTCCCATTAGCTGTAGTTCCCGGCCAATGGGAGCTGCGGAGTCGGTGCTTGGGTTGGGGGCAGCATGTGGAGCTTTCCTCATTGCCCCTGCACCTAGGGGATGCAGGGATATGCCAGATGCTTCCAGGAGCTGCGCAGAGCCAGGGCAGGCAGGGAGCCTGCCTTAGCCCCGCTGCACTCCCGACCGACTTTTAATGGCCCAGTCAGCAGTGCTGACTGGAGCCGCCAGGGTCCCTTTTCAACCAGGCGCTCTGGTCGAAAAGTGTGATACTGTGGCAGGCGATGAATCTGCGAGCAGCAAGAACAACAGGCTGGCGCGGAGAGCTGGGCCCAGCCCTGCAGGCCAGAGCTGCCAGTATGAGGTGAGTGCCGGGTAGGCTCAGCCCCCAAAGAAATATGTTCACCGGCCGTCTGTGTAGGAGCCAGTCCGAGGAGCCAGGCTGCGAATCCCTTGTTCCCACAAGATCCTACTGAAAGCAATGAGGCTATTTGAGAAGCGAGGTGCTGCTCAGTGAGAATAAGGGGCTCACAATATGGCCCTCTAATCTTTTCAAATGTTATTTAATGGAGTTCCTCTGTTATAAATGCAGTACTATTACGGGGGTTTCCTTTCATCCTGTAGGCACTGTTTAGTTTTAGTATAATCCCTTCCCCCACCCCATTCCCCCTGGTTTATAACACATCCTTTCTCTTCTCAGCATTTGGCTTGGCTGTTTGTGTAAACAGGAAATGATCCGGGGGGGTCTCTGGGACTCAGGACATTTCATACATAGCTCATAAAGTGCCATCTCCCTCTCTGACGGAAGCCAGCTTTTCCCCCGCCCCCCCCGCAGGATTACCATATGGTAACGTGAGCTGTTTGACGTCAGAGCTGGGGTTCTCTAATTTAGGAAATGGACGCAGAACAGCATGGGAAAGAAGAGTGTGCATCTGGATTTTAACAATGTCTTTCGGTCTCCAGGGAGTTACTGTGTATTCTGTTCATTCGGGGTGATACTCACCCCTGTGCAGAAGGCCAGCACCAGGTCCACACACCCCTTATGTCCCACATAAGCCCCTATGGATTGAGTGGTGGACGTCGGCATGGCGTTGCATTTCATCCTCTAGCTGTGGAGGGAAATGCGCACATTCAGGGTTGCCCTCTCCTCTCGCTCACAGCAGTCGAAGTAAGGAGTGACTCCAGTGAACTCAGTGGAGCGGCGCTGTTGAAAATCTAGTGTCAGAGGAAGTCAGAGGAGAATCAGGCCCTCAGTTTATAGTTGCTGTTTTGTACCACAGCAAAATACTGTCATTGATCACTCATCCTGCCTTACTGTGTTACCAGCGTTGCCTTGAGAGAATGGAAAGGACAGATGGCAGAGGCCAATGGGAGAGAGGGGTGGCTCATGTTCATTCCCATTGCAAGGACAGGCTGGGACCCTGCTGTATGGAGTAACCCCCATGAATACAGTGTGGCTCTTTGTCTCCCTCTAGTGCTCAGACCATGTAAAGAGCATTATGAGTTTGCTACTATCTTTGAGATGTGTCCTTTAGCTCATGGGTTCTCAACAGTTTTCTGTCTGAGCCCTCCCCTCCCCAAACATGCTATAAAAACTCCATGGCCCACCTGGGCCACAATTGTTTCTTTTGCATCTAAAAGCCAGGACTTGCGTTAGGGGCTAGCAAGCAGGGCAATTGCCTGGGGCCTCATGCCACAGGGGCCCCCATGAAGCTAAGTTGCTCAGGCTTTAGCTTCAGCCTGGGGTGGCGGGGCTCAGAGCCCTGGGCTTCAACCCCACATGGTGGGGCTTTGGCTTTCAGCCCTGGGTCCCAGCAAGTCTAATGCTTGCCCTGCTTTATGGCCCCTGAAACCTGCTCATGGCCCTTTAGGGGGCCCCAGACCCGTGGTTGAGAACTATGCTTAAGCAGTGGTGAGCCAGGCTTTTTAGGTCCAGAGGGACTGGGTTCAAATCCCACAGATGACCCAGGTGTCATTAATATTCAGTCCCTGTGCCTAGCTATATGCAGTAGAAGTGCACTGCATCATGCCTTCAAAAACAGCAGCAGCTGGTGGGGCATGGTGGTGTTTCCTGACTGCAGCCTCAGTCTGGTAAGAGAAGCTGCATACACACAGGGTAGGTCTACACTTACCTCCGGGTCCGGCGGTAAGCAATCGATCTTCTGGGATCGATTTATCGCGTCTTGTCTAGACGCGATAAATTGATCCCGGATCGATCCCGGAAGTGCTCGCCGTCGACGCCAGTACTCCAGCTCGGCGAGAGGAGTACGCAGCATCGACGGGGGAGCCTGCCTGCCGCGTCTGGGCCCGCGGTAAGTTCGAATTAAGGTACTTTGAATTCAGCTACGTTATTAGTTCGAAGTGGGGGGTTAGTGTGGACCAGGCCAAAGTTCTGTGACCAAAAAGTTGTGATACCAATGCTGATTCCTTATCGAGTTAAGATAAATTGGAATGAACCAGATTTAAATCGAAGTGTTTCCACAAAAGATTTGCACTGGTTTAACCAAATCAGCTGTTAAATCAATGTAAAGTTAAACTGGTGTAACTTTGAATATAGGTGAGGCCCTAGACACCCTTACCTTCTTTGGGAACTATGAGTGCTCATTACTTCTCCAGGTTAGATGTCCCAAGATGGGTTCCCAAAATTTAAGGCACTTCTTATTGCTTGAACTACCAAGAGAAGTAACTTTTTCCTTGACTGTTTCAAAGAAATATTTGTTGAAAACTTAGTATTTTGATGCCAATTTACTTAAAAATAATGTTAAAACTATGTTAGGAACCAACCCACATTCCAGTTCTATTCCCAATATATAGCCATAAAGTGGAAAACCCTTGTACTTTTCTTCCTTATGGAAAATACAAAATACATAGTAAATGAAGTCAGTAGTTATAGATTCATAGCGTTTAAGGCCTGAAGACAACATTATGATCATCTAGTCTGACCTCCTGCATAGCACAGGTCATAGTATTTCCCCACTAATTTCTGCATTAAGCCTATAACTTCTGTTGAGGCTAGAGTGTGTCTTCTAAAAGATAAATGATTTTGATTTATTGACTTCCAGTGATGAAATGGTACTTAAATATTTAGGCAGATAGGGAGCTTGGTTTGAAATCATTATTCTTCCTTTGGTAGTTCCAGTATGTTTTCATTAAATTTCGTAGACAGCATGGGCTCCCTCTGGTGTCTAATTTGAATATCTGAAATTTAATTTAATTTGCCCTTTCATCCTAGCCCAACGAATATCGTAGGTAGGTTTAACTGAGAAAGCTGTGTTTTCATGTCTGTGTTTGCATCAAAAACTTGATTATCAGTCTTATTTGTGATGGAGAGTAGTAAATCCATTTAAATGATTAAATCCACTTCTTACCATTTAAATCCTTATTTTCTAAATTAAAGGGATCTCCGATCAAAAACATGTACTAAGGGGGGGGGGGAAACCCAAAGAAAAGGTCAACTGCTTAAAATTGTGATATTGACAAGAAGAACCAAACTCAAAATGCTATTCCTGTCATGTAGAAATTGTAGCTTTCATCCTAAGAAAAGACACTTAAAAAGATCTTTAAAAAGTACCTTGTGCCCATTCTGACCACTTGAAAATCTGGTGACTTCACTTAGGTGCCTAACCGGTAGCTGAGCAGTTTTGAAAACCTGGCCACTTATTTAAACTGGCTAAATGGAAAGTGGTGGTGGGAGCTCTCTCTTGAAAATCTGACCATTAGCATTTGAGTTTCTAAAGCGACAGGGACACTTGGCATTTTGCAGTCACAGATGGTACCAGTGTTTTGCTTTTGCGTAATAACTTTGCTCTATTCTGGGGCCAGACCGTGCACTCCTAAAAGGGACAGGGAACACTGGCATTGGCTTCAGGCATGCTTCCCTTGATAAACAAAGCTATGTTTCAGAATCTAACATTTGTTTGCAACCTTTGTTATTTTTGTCCTTGTTCTTCCTTAGGTACTTTGAGTTTTATGAAGGACCTTTTGAATACAACTCCACCAAATGCCTGGAATTAAGACAGGATATCATTGAGGTGAAAGTGCTCTCTATGTAAGTATGAGCAATTGCTTTATAAAATGGTTGCCCTGTCAGACGGGTTACAAACACATGTGACTTATGAGGAGAGGCTGAGAGAACTGGGATTGTTTAGTCTCCAGAAGAGAAGAATGAGGGGGGATTTGATAGCAGCCTTCAACTACCTGAAGGGGGGTTCCAAAGAGGATGGAGCTCGGCTGTTCTCAGTGGTGGCAGATGACAGAACAAGGAGCAATGGTCTCAAGTTGCGGTGGGGGAGGTCCAGGTTGGATATCAGGAAAAACTATTTCACTAGGAGGGTGGTGAAACACTGGAATGCGTTACCTAGGGAGGTGGTGGAGTCTCCTTCCTTGGAGGTTTTTAAGGCCCGGCTTGACAAAGCCCTGGCTGGGATGATTTAGCTGGGAATTGGTCCTGCTTTGAGCAGGGGGTTGGACTAGATGACTTCTTGAGGTCCCTTCCAACTCTGATATTCTATGATTCTATGATTCTATAATGCGGGGGCCAAAGACACATCTCTAAGGAGCAGGGATTTTGAACTTCCATCTCAAAGAAATGGGGATTAAGAACTTGATCCCAAGTGGAGACAATGGGGCTCTTTCCATTCATTTCAGTGGGCTTTGGGCCAGTCTCAGTGCCACGGTCTGAATTTGATTAATGTAAGGAGCCCATGTTTTCATCTATAATAGTCTATTCAGGGCCCTCTACTGAGATCATATCGTGTGTTTTCATTTGCCAAGTAATTTAAACAATTCAGTAGCATAGCACGATTCTGTCATTTGATCGACGCAGTATCAGTATTCCATCTTGCGTGGTCCCACAGGTACATCGGGAAATGTATCAGTTGCCTAAGAGGATTATACATCCCTGAAAAGGGGTTTTAAAACATAATAAAAAGGTAAAATAATAACTGATATAAGGACAAAATTCTCTTCTTCAATCCACAGTGCATATTCCTTATTTTCACTACAGGCTTCCTTAGTACATGTCCTGCACATACTCCCATTGATATCCATGGGAATTGTGCTCATAAAACAACTGCACAATAGGTAAATGTCCATGTAGCAGCTGGAAGCGCGCTTCCCACTGCAGGCAAACAAGTGCTAGTTCTGCTCAAGCTAGTATGCTAAAAATAGCATACTATACTGGGGGAAGCCTCTTGAGTACAAACCTGCCTGGACTGCCTGGGTGCATGCTCGGGTGGCTAGCCCAGGCAGTTGCCTGAGTTATCTTTAGCTACACCGCTATGTTTAGTGCACTAGCTCTAATGCAGGGGTTGGCAACCTTCGGCACACGGCTCATCAGGGTAATCCGCTGGCGGGCCGCGAGACATTTTGTTTACATTGACCATCCACAGGCACGGCCCTCCGCAGCTCCCAGTGGCCGTGGTTCGCCGTTCCCGGCCAATGGGAGCTGTGGGAAGCGGTGGCCGGTCAACGTAAACAAAATGTCTCGCGGCCCGCCAGCGGATTACCCTGCTGGGCCATGTGCTGAAGGTTGCCGACCCCTGCTCTAATGCATGGCTGTCTACCCACACTGAGAATCACTCTCCAGTTGCAGTGTAGACATACCCTGTGACTAAGTTCTAAGCTATGGAGCAGAGGAGTTTGTCCTAGACAAAGTAGCTTAAAAGTCTTCTCTACAAAACTGTAACAAATCCTGGAGAGATTCCACATGTAAATGGAAAGAAACAGCCCAGGTATTGGTTTAAACAATTATTTATTATTAAAAATAATGTGTCACCTTGAAAACAGTTTCAGACTGTTAGCCGTGTTAGTCTGTATCAGCAAAAACAACGAGGAGTCCTTGTGGCACTTTAGAGGCTAACAGATTTATTTGGGCAGACGCTTTCGTGGGCTAAAACCCACTTCATCAGATTCATGGAGTGAAAAATACAGTAAAGCAGCATATATATAACAGCACATGAAAAGATGGGAGTTGCCTTACCAAGTGGGGGGGTCAGTGCTAACGAGGACAATTCAGTTAAGGTGGAAGTCGCCTGTTCTCAACAGTTGACAAGAAGGGATGAATATCAAAACAGGGAAAATTACTTTTTGTAGTGACCCATCCTCTCCCAGTCTTTATTCAGGCCTAATTTAATGATGTCCATTACATTGGCCAAACCAGACAGTCTCTGCGCAAAAGAATAAATGAACACAAATCAGACATCAAGAACTGTGACATTCAAAAACTGTAGGAGCGCACTTCAGTCTCCCTGGACACTCAATAACACACTTAAAAGTGGCAATTCTTCAACAAAAAAACTTCAAAAACAGACTTCAATGAGAAACTGCAGAACTGGAATTAATTTGCAAACTGGACACCATCAACTCTTTGTGCCTCCGTTTCTCCACCTGTAAAATGGGGATAATGACACTGACCTCCCTTGTAAAGCCCTTTGAGATCTACTGATGAAAAGCACTATGAAAGAGCAAGGTATTATTATTGTTAAACACAGATCAAGACATATTTCCTGTCCTGGGCCCCAATTGAGCTAAGTAGTTAAGCATGTGCATAAATTTCATTTACTTCAATGAGACCACTTGTGCACTTAAAATTAAACATGTGCTCAAGTGCTTTGCTGAATCAGGGCCTTGAAGAGCTTTTGTTCTAAGACAAGACAAAGACAAGATAAAACACTGGCTGGCAGATCAGATAAGGAAGGGACAGGAAAGGAGGAGGAACCCAACATACACTACTCTTCGGATATTTCTGGCATGCTTTCGGTAGTGTGATAGGCAGGTCCATGCCAAACTCTGCAGTTTGCATTCTTTAGGTAAGGAAATATGATGGCACTCTCGGTGGTCCTGTTTGGCCCACTGCTACCCTCTGAAAGGGACTGTCTGTAATGGACATAGGTATAAGGACAGTTTTTCCCTTACCCTCTATCTTTCATGCTTTCTGACACGTATCACATTTCGCCTTTAACACATGATCCTGGACAAAATGCCTCCATCCGTGGGTGGCGCAGGAACCGCCCATTTGGGGAGGCTAGCCCCTGACCCCACCCCTTCTGCGTGAGGCCCTGTCCCCCTCCCCAACCCCGAGTGCCCCACCACGGCTGAAGGAGCCCCGCACCAGCCGCCCCGAGTCCTGGCTCACTGGCCAGCCCCAGCCGCCGGCTCCCCATCCCAGCCCTGGACCGCACCGGCCAGTCCTCCCCAGCGCCCCCAGCCCCAGATGCCAGACAAGCGGCTCGAGTACCCACACCAGCTGCCCCAGGTCCCAGGCCGCCAGCGAGCTGACCTGCCCCTGCCTGCTTTGGGGAAGAGGAGCAGCTTGGGCTGGGGCCACGAAGGAAGAGTGGGAAGCAGGAGGGGGCCTCCAGGCGGGGTGTGGGCGGGCTCCCCTGGCCTGTGAGACCCACCGCCCATGCCTCCATCCACAGCATATTCCAGCCCCAGACAGACATTCAGCTGAGAATCTCAAGCAAAGGATGAGCAGGACCTGCAGACTTAATGCCACCTGAATATTCCATGGGACTTACTGGAGTCAATCTCGCCCTTGCCTTGGCTTCAAAGAAAAACCTGCGGCTGGTCCATAAAATATTTTTTTTTTTAGCCATTGCAGCAGTAGGCCTACGCGGGAGGAATTTCCCTACAGCTCAGCCACCATTTATCAGCTATTTGTCCGAGGGACTCGGTTCTCTAGGGGTTAGAGCAGAGTAACTTGGAATTAGAATTCAGGGGCTCTATTCTCAGATCTGCCACTGACTTAGGCTACGTCTACACTGTGGGGGGGAGGGGGAATCGATTTCAGATACGCAAATTCAGCTATGGGAATAGCGTAGCTGAATTCGACGTATCTGATCCGACTTACCCCGCTGTGAGGACGGCGGCAAATCAACCGCCGCGGCTCCCCCGTTGACGGCGCTTACTCCTACCTGGGCTGGTGGAGTACGCGCGTCAATTCGGGGATCGATTATCGCGTCCTGACGAGACGCGATAAATCGATCCCCGAGAGATTGATTTCTACCCGCCGATCCGGGCGGGTAGTGAAGACCAGCCCTTAGTGTGTGATCTTGAGCAAGATATTTAACCTCTCTGCCTCAGGTTGGAAACTGGGGATTGTAGTTACTTATTATTTGGATAGTGCCAGGTACCAGTTACTTTACAGACAAAGTATAAAAGACAAAGTTCCTGCCTCCAGGTGCTTAGAGCTTCAGTGATAACACTTTCCTACTCATAGGCCTAATTATTGTTTGTAAAGCGCTTTGAGATTTTCAGATGAAAAGTTGCTCTAGACGTGCAAAGTATTGATGAAAACCGCCATCTAAAGCAATAGCAACAGCACTTTGCTGCTACAGCTCTGCATGAATCTTGGACATACGCCTCCCTCATTGACCCTGAACAGATAGCAAAGCTGGCTAATGCCTTTCCCCCTGTAACTGGCACTGGATGAAGGACATTGGCATAGCAACTTTGTCTAGTTTGCTGACTCACAATGCTTAAAAATAAATAGTGAGAATGGGAACAACTTGCTAGGGAGCGGGCTGAAGGTGGTGAGTGCTGGAATCGTGTTCTCTTATATTGATTGCAGGGCATAGAGAAAATCACCTCTCTGTATCTTATCCAGTGGCACTCAGTTGTAATGGATTTCAATTTAATGGGATAGAATTAGCCTTGGATGTGCAGTTATACATTATTTGTATTACGGTGGTACCATAAGCTGTTTAACACAGCAAAGCTCTGTTTGCCACGCTGGGTTCTTCTAATGTGCTTGGGGAATATTCTTTTCCCCTTAGTTATCCCTCAGGGATAATGGAAGATTTCCAAATTAGCATGCTCCGATGGACCACAGAAGGTACATTATGACCTAGAGCTTTAAGAGTGACTTCCACACTCTTGAAAGGCTTAAATTATACCAGTGTTATATATAAAGCTATTCTTAAAATATCCTTGTTATTTTATTGAAAACCAGCATAGGGAGCATTCAAACCCCTCAAACCCAAAGACAATGCACCAAGATCCAGCAGCCTCAAAGAGACCTCAAACTTCATCAAAGTCCAAAAGGGGACATCACATATCCATTCTACCTAGATATTTGTGAGTTCCCAGTCCCCAGGATATCTAGGTTCCAGATACTGAAGATCACACATGAACTCATCTAGGTAGGTAGGAGCAACTTCTGGAGCTTTAAGGTAGTCCCAAGATGCTGACCATTGAAGCCCTCTTCCTTTCCCCAGAAGATATGAAAGACAATCTTCTAATGTCAAATCTATAGGCCATTCTGGCTCAGACTCTTAGCAGAAGGTTATTTTATGTTCTTATTGCCCTTATATAAATCGATGGTACGCCCACATCTTGAATACTGCATTCGGATGTGGTCTGCTCATCTCAAAAAAGATATACTGGCACTAGAAAAGGTTCAGAGAAGGGCAACTAAACTGATTAGGGGTTTGGAATGGGTCCCATATGAGGAGAGATTAAAGAGGCTAGGACTTTTCAGCTTGGAAAAGAGACTAAGGGGGGGGGATATGACAGAGGTATATAAAATCGTGAGTTGTGTGGAGAAAGTGAATAAGGAAAAGTTATTTACTTGTTCCCATAATATAAGAACTAGGAGGCTACCAAATGAAATTAATAGGCAGCAGGTTTAAAACAAATAAAAGGAAGTTCTTCTTCACGCAGCGTACAGTCAACTTGTGGAACTCCTTACCTGAGGAGGTTGTGAAGGGTAGGACGATAACAGCATTTAAAAGAGAACTGGATAAATTCATGGTGGTTAAGTCCATTAATGGCTATTAGCCAGGATGGGTAAGGAATGGTGTCCCTAGCCTCTGTTTGTCAGAGGATGGAGATGGATGGCAGGAGAGAGATCACTTGATCATTACCTGTTAGGTTCACTCCCTCTAGGGCACCTGGCATTGGCCACTGTTTGTAGACAGGATACTGGGCTGGATGAACCTTTGGTCTGACCCAGTACGGCCGTTCTTATGTTCTTATGGAATAGTTTCCCTAAGGGAAGTGGAGAAAGTCCCATCACTGGAGACCATTAAAACTAAAGTGGACAAAGCACTAGCAAAAAATACAGCTGGGAAAAATCTTTAACTGGAAGAGGTGCAGTAGGGGCTTGATCCAATCTCCCTTGAAGTCAATGGGGACTTTTCCCATTAACTTCAAGAGTAGTTGTCGGGTCTTAGGCATTGCCTGCACTGAGGACATGCTCTGGTTACAGCTGTCAGTGGCCAGCCACCTGTGTAGCTATCCCAGTGCACTGCTGCGGGTTCATCTACATTTGAGCGGGGAGGTGTGATTCCCAGCTCCCGTAGACTTACCCATGCTAGCTGTGATTGAGCTAGTGTCTAAAATTAGGAGTGTCTGTGGTGGCACGGGCAGCTCCTCAGGCTAGCTGCCCCAAGTACAATCCTACCTGGCCCCCGTGTACGTACTTGATCGGCTAACCCAAATTATCTCCCATGCAGTCACGGACACAGTGCTGTTTTTAGGTTCTAGGTCAAGTACAACCAGTGCGGGTCCATCTACGCAAGCTAGGAACCACAGCTTCCAGCTCCAGTGTAGACCTAGCCTTAGCGTAGATAAGCAAGGTATCTATCAGTTTCATTTGGCATCAGGATAGCTTACTTAGACTGAAGCTATTTGGGACAGGGGTCCGCTCTGTGTTTGTACAATGCCTAGCTCAAAGCATCCTGCTCTGTGACTGGCCTCCTAGATGCTACAGCAAGATAAACAATCACTAATAATAATTTACTCTCCCAGTTTCAAGCAGGGTTACGTTGCAGGGGTGGAAATCACAGTTTATAGTGGTTTTGCATGCACACTAGGGGTTTGCACAGGTGCAGCTACCCTGATGGCTGCAATTCTTAGTGTGGACAAGGCCTTAGAGGAGAACTTGAGGCTTTATACTTCGAGAATGGGATTTTCAAAGGGGCCTAAAGAAACTGGGCACCAAATTCCCTTAGGCCCATTGAAATTCCCAGCCCAAATCTTTTCCAGATCTAATCTCTGTGGGTCCATAAATTAGCCATCATTACCAAGTGGAATCCAGAAAAATCACACACAAGAGATCACCTTGTTTTTTAAACGTTCTGTTTCTCCAGGTTTCTTTCAGAATTGAAGGAAGAGAATCTGAAAGTATAAGTGTGATTAAAAGAGAAACAGGCATAAATAGGATGTGTGAATTGACATTAACTGCCACTACTTAATCAGACTTCAGGGCCTGTCTTTAATGTTGATGTATAACATTTGTGGTCTAGTGGACAGGACACTGGACTCGGACAGTTCTGGACTGTACCTGTCTGTGTTACTGACTTCTGCGTGACCTTATGCAGGTCACTTCACTTCTTTGTGCCTCTCTTTCCTCTCCTGCCCTTTGCCTGCCTTGTCTATTTAGATTGTAAGCTCTTTGGGGCAGGAAATATGTTTGTACAGCACCTAGCACAATGGAGCCCCAATCCTGGCTGGGGCCCTGTAGGCACTACTGTAGTAGAAATAATAACAGTAAGAAGAACCATAGTGTCCCATTCCGGGGTGCAACCCAGACCAGCGAAGGGTTGTGCCTCACCCTGCTTTGCTGTTGTAGCTCCCACCATGGGCCACTCACAAGCAGCCTGCCAGCAAGCAGGTCAAACCCTGAGTGTCTGTGTATAACAGTAGCCCTGGTCTAGCACCTCGGATCCCAGCAGCCTGTCAGCAACACACCAATTGCACTCTGGCTTCCAGCAATCTTGGTTACTACTTGCAGGGTGACCCCAACATACTCCCAGTCCCTAATTTCCTCCAAAATGTGTGTGTTTTGCACTGTCCAGCCGTCTCCTGGGCAGTTCAGATATTAAAGGTCCTTTGCCCCTGTAAAGGGTCAATAGTCAACAGTTTTCTACTTTTAACTGGTGTTACCAAACAGTTCAGTTTACACACAAACACTGGATTTTTTTAGATTAAAAATAAAACAAGTTCATTTAAAGAGAGAGATTTTAAGTGAGTCCAAGTATAAGCCATTAATGCAGAAATGGTTACAAGAGAAATAAAGATAAAGTGCTTCCTAGTAGCTAAAACTTAACAAAGTAGACTTGGTTCAAGGTAAAATCCTTACCATGTGTTCCCAGCAACATGGCTGACCAAATTCACCTCCCCTCAAAGTCAAAGAGCTGGTTTCTTTGTCTTGTTAAGTGAAAGAGTAATAACCTGGGGTGTTTTTGCCCCTCACTTTTATAGTCCAGTCACCCTTTGTAAAGCATTTTCCTGAGGGTTACCCCTAGATAAAGTTCATTCCAGCTGAAAGGAAGGAGACATGGAGTCTTGTGGTGAAGGAGGTTCCAGATGGTTGTTTGCCAAAATGCAGATCGCTCTGTTCTTGCCCCCCTTTGTTGGCAAAGAATGGCCCTTGACACATAATTGCCAGTCAACTTTGACACCTGGCTAGCATCATCAGCTTGTTCTTTTGTCTTTGAGAAACCAGTTTACCCACTCCCCAGACTTGCCTGATAAACATGTTTTAGTCATAATTTCAGTTTATGTTCAGAACTCTTAGTATGCATTTTGTACATACATTACAAAAGAATACTGATGATTCGTGTGGTGTTAGTTTTTAAATGATACCTCACAGTATATTTTGCACAAAGGTTATTACAAAAATGTTTATGGTGTGAATACAGGGGTGCTTTCAGTCATACATAGGGATTAGGTTGTAGACAGAGAGCATTCACGTGGCCCAACTATCTCTTCCTACCAAATAACCATTACGTGCCCTCATCAATGCAGTGTTATGAATGGAGAAAAGTGCATTTCATAAAAGTGCACTCAAAAGTCTTTGGTTTTGTTTTCAGGGTGAAGCAAACTGAATTGTTTGACAGGTGGAAGAGCCTACAGATGTGCAAATGGGAGATGAATGTCACAGAAGCCCACCTATTCAAGTAAGATGGGTTTCTGTTAATGAGACTATAGCTACCAGTCACTAACGGGGTGAGTTTCAATGTAATTGATTGTAAAGGAGTGATGTCTTCACATATCGATGGTTATTAAAGAGCAAGTAAAACATCAAGAGGCTGTTACTTTTTACCATTCATGATGATCGGAGAGACCAATGCATTTAAGTAGGTTTTGGTTATTGTTAATTTTAAAAAAGTCAGGTAGCAGGACAGGGTGAGGATGGAAGAATGCTATAGAAGCACCTAAGACTCACCCCTCTCTAGGGTGACCAGATGTCCTGATTTTATAGGTACAGTCCTGATATTTGGGCCTTTTTCTTATATAGGCGCCTATTACCCCCCCCACCCTATGCTGATTTTTCACACTTGCTCTCTGGCCACCCTATCTATGAGGAGGGGAAATCTGTGCTGAGGATCCCCCCAGCGTGTTTCAGGGAGAGGAGAGATTATGGAAGATCACAGTGAGTCAATGACCAACTATGGAACAGAACACTGGAGTCCTGCCTCCCAGTGCTATGCTCCAGTCATAAACCAAGAGTTAATTGTGATGCTCCTTGCGTCAAGGGTGCGGACCAAATTCTCAACCGGTGTAAATGATTGCAGCTACACTGTCTTCACTAGTAACACTGCTGTACACCAGCCAAGAATCTTCAGAATCATCAGAATGAAAATCTTGATAGTTTGTTCTGTATTCAGGACCCTTTCCATTGATTATCTTTCCTGATTAGCCTTCTCAATTGCCATTCTCTGGCCTCCTCAGCTGCTGTTCTGGTATCCAGAGGCCTCTGTCATTTGTCCCTAAAACACTCTATCTTATCTTATGCTGAAGTTCATCTACAATGATTTCAGAACCCAGCTTTGGAATGCTGTCCTGTAGGTCCACTATCTGAATGAAGCCACAGCATTGTTTTAGCTTTGTGCACGTATATTTATCACTGTGGATGCACAGGCATCAGAGACATGGTCATTGGCTCAGAAACAAACGTGCTCTGGAATAAGAGTGGGAGTAATTCAAGGATTTCTGTTGCAAAGACAAAAGTAGAAAAGGCATTAAATGAAAGACGTGAACTAAGAAATTGACTCCATTTTGGCACACATCACTCACTCCTCTGTATATTTAAGTTTAATATGAAATCTATGGTGAGAGTAGCACATTAACCATAACATCATTGGGACAGCAATTTCTATCCATTTCAATACTCATTCTAACTCTTAGCTTTACTCCATGCTATTGGTTCATGTAAACTTCTTCACCTATTGTTCATTTGACAGGTCAACGTTATCAAGATGTTGCAATGCCCCTGCCTTTCTGTTCACCACACAGAAAAATACTCCCCTGGGAACTAAATTGAAATATGAAGTAGATACTAGTGGAATCTTCCATATCAATCAAGAAATCTTCAGAATGTTTCCGAAGGTGTGTTACATGTCTGCATCCATTTGCTAAAACCTCACACTGTAGCTGCTGCATTGGACAAAGTCTTATATAGTAGTCAAGCTTTAACCAACATGCGTGATCCTGCATCTTCATTTTCCATTTGATATTCCATTTGTTTTTTCCTCTATCTAGTTGCCATCTGCTCCAGCTGGCATGCAATGTGTATACTTTTGACTGCAGAATTTACTGACCACATGTTAACTGGCTAGTGAAATGGCTTTAGAAATCAGCATATAATGAAGCTCAGCGCATATTTTAAACACATTATTTGTCTGGGTCTGATTCTTATTCTTATTTGAAAATTTGAGAACTCAGTGATTTTTACCTGTTTGCAGGTTGTGAACATGTTGCAGAATTCTCAAATGTATTTATTAGAATTTATACACAAATTTCTTCAGCAAATAATTCTTTACAACCCAATATACAATTCTCAGTGCACACTGAAATTTAAGAGCAGAAACTAATTTATGTGACTATGAATTATGTAACAAACCCACACATCTCGAATTTCAAGCTGTATGTTTGTGGAAATATCTGAAACTCATCCCTTTGCAGAGGACCAGTACAATATTGATCTGAAGTTCTTATATGGCTGCCATTATCATAGTATCCAAGCACCACATGATCTTTAATGCATTTATCTTCATGGCACCTCTGTGAGGTAAAGCAGTGCTATTATCCCCATTTTACAGATGGGATCTGAGGCACAGAGAGCCGGCCCTAAGGCCCAGTTCCTCAAAATATTTGGATGCCTAACTTCCATTGAAATCAATAATTTTGATGGATATTAGGCATGTAAATACCTTTGAGGATCTGGACTTAAGTGACTTGCCTGACTTCTTATAGGAAGTCTGTGGTGGGTGGAGCAAAGAAGTGAATCCAGGTCTCCCAAGTCCCAAATCCAGGCTACTCCCTCACAGCCACCAGACCACTTTTACTCTCCAATGCTCATTCCCTCCCCAGGTTATAAGAACATAAGAATAGCCACACTGGTGTCAGAGCAGCGGCCCATCTAGTGCAGTATCCTGTCTTCCAACATTGGCTGCTACCAGATGCTTAGGTGGGAATGGATGAACAGGGCAATTATCTAGTGATCTATCTGCAGTTGTCCAGTCCCAGCTTCTGGCAGTCAGAGGTTTAGGGTCACCCACACCATAAAGTTGTGTCCCTGACTATCTTGGCTAATAGCCATTGATGGACCTATCCTCCAGGAACTTATCTAGTTCTTTTTTGAACCCTGTTATAGTCTTGGCCTTCACAACATCCCCTGGCAACAAGTTCCACAGATTGACTGTGTGTTGAATGAAGAAGTACTTCCTTTTGTTTCTTTTAAACGTACTGCCCATTAATTTCATTGGATGACCCCTGGTTCTTGTGTGATGTAAAGGAGTAAATAACACTTCCTTATCCACTTTCTCCACACCATTCATGATTTTATAGACCTCTATCATATCCTCCCTTAGTCATCTCTTTTCTAAGCTGAACAGTCCCAGTCTTTTTAATCTCTTCTCATATGGAAGCTATTCCATACCCCTAATTGTTTTTATTGCCCAACTCTGTACCTTTTCCAATTCTAATATATCTTTTTAATATTTTTTCTGTCATATTATCTATCCCTTTCCTAATGTTTCCTAACATTCTGTTAACTCTTTTGACTGCTGCAGATGCTTTCAGAGAACTATCCATGATGACTCTAAGGTCTTTCTTGAGTGGTAACAGCTAATTTAGACCCCCATCATTTTATACATACAGTTGGGATTATGTTTTTCAATAGGCATTGCTTTGCACTTATTAGCACTAAATTTCAGTTACCATTTTGTTGTCCAGTCTCCCAGTTTTGTGAGATCCTTTTGTAACTGCACCAGTTGGCTTTGGACTTAACTATCTTGAGTAATTTTGTATTGCCTGCATACTTTGCCACCTCACTGTGTACTCCCCTTTTCAGATCATTTATGAATATGTTGAACAGCACAACAGGTCCCAATACAGATTTTTGGGGGACCCTGCTATTTACCTCTCTCCACTGTGAAAACTCACCATTTATTCCTACTTTGTATCCCCTATCTTTTAACCAGTTACTGATCCATGAGAGGACCTTCCCTCTTATCCCATGTCTGCTTACTTTGCTTAAGAGTCTTTGGTGTGGGACCTTGTCAAAGGCTTTCTGAAAGTCCAAGTACCAACTGAACCACCCTTGTCCATGTACTTGCTGATTCCCTCAGAGAATTCTAATGGATTGGTGAGGAGTTTTCAAAAGCCATGTTGACTCTTCTCTAACATATTGTGTTCATCTTTGTGTCTTAGTTTCAACCAATTTGTCGGTACTGAAGTTAGGCTTATTGGCTTGTAATTGCCAGGATTGCCTCTGGAGCCTTTTTTTTTTTAAATTGATGTTACATCAGTTGTCCTCCAATCATCTGGTACAGAGGCTTAAGCAATAGGTTACATACCACAGTTAGTAGTTCTGCAATTCCATATTTGAGTTCCTTCAGAACTCTTGGGTGAATATCATCTCGTCCTGACGACTTATTTGTCATCAGGTTTGTTTCAAAACCTCTTCTATTGACACCTCGATCTTGGACAGTTCCTCAGATTTGTCACCTAAAAAAATGGCTCAGGTGTTGGGATCTCCCTCACATCCTCTGCAGTGAAGACCGATGCAAAGAATTTATTTAGCTTCTCTGCAACGGCTCTGTCTTTCTTGAGTGCTCCTTTTGCACCTTGATTGTCCAGTGGCCCGGTGGTTGTTTGGCAGGCTTCCTGCTTCTGATGTATTTTTAAAAAAAATTGCTATTAGTTTTTGTGTCTTTTGCAACTTGCTTTTCAAACTTTTTTTTTTGGCCTGCCTAATTATACTTTTTTGACTTGCCAGGGTTCATGCTTCTCTCACTGCCTCTTTTACTCCATTGTTTAGCCATGGTGGTATTTTTTTGGTCTTCTTACAGTATTTTTCTTATTTGGAGTATATATTTAGTTTGAGCCTCTATTATGGTGTTTAAAATAGTTTCCATGAAGTTTACAGGCATTTCATTTGTGTGACATTTCCTTTTAACTGGCTTTCTCATTTTTGTGTAGTTCCACTTTTTGCAGTTAAATGCTACTGCAGTGGGTTTCTTTGATATCTTCCCCCCTATAAGGATGTTAAATTTAATTACATTATGGTCACTTTTCCTGAGCACATCAGCTATATTCTCCTCTTGTACCAGATCCTGTGTGCCACTTAGAACTAAATCAAGAATTGCCTCCCCCTGTGTGGATTTCAGGACTAGCAGCTCCATTGAATCAGTTATTAATGGTGTCTAGAAATTTTATTTCTGCATCTTGTCCTGAGGGGTGACATGTACCCAGTCAATATGGGGATAATTGAAATCCCCCATTATTATTGGGTTTTGTGTTTTTATAGCCTCTGTAATCTCCCTGAGCATTTCACAATCAGTGTCACCATCCTAGACATGTGGTCAGTAGTATATTCCTGTTGCTATACTCTTATTATTCAAGCATGGAATTTCTATCCATAGAGATTCTATGGTACAGTTTGATTCATTTAAGATTTTTACTATATTTGTCTCTATGCTTTCTTTCACATATAGTGCCTAGGGTGACCAGACAGCAAATGTGAAAAATCGGGACAGGGGGTGGGGGGTAATAGGAGCCTATATAAGAAAAAGATCCCAAAATCAGGACTGTCCCTGTAAAATCGGGACATCTGGTCACCCTAATAGTGCCACTCGCCCAGCAGCATGACTTACTCTGTCATTCCTATAATTTTGTACCCTGTATTACCATGTCTCATTGGTCATCATTGTTCTGCCAAGTATCTGATGCCTATTATATCAATATCCTCATTTAATACTAGATACTCAAGTTTACCCATATTAGTATTTAGACTTCTTGCATTTGTATACAAGCACTTATACAATTTGTCAGTATTTAGATGTCTGCTTTCATGTGATGTAATTGAATTGGATTCCTCTTTGTTTGACTGTTTCTCTTCAGTTCCTGCCCTTTCTTTATCAACTTCTATCTGCTCTTCTTTGCTGGGATGTTGAGTATCCCCTTCAATAAATCCTTCCCAAGGGATGTCTCTGTCCAAACCACGTGCTCCTCTGCTCCTGTCGGCTTTTCCTGAGAACCTTAGTTAAAAAGTCCTCTACGACCTTTTTAATTTTACATGCCTGAAATCTGGTTCTGTTTAAACACTGTTTAAGTTCCAGGTATGCCCTCAGAACAGTGTTTATATGAGACTTATGTCGTGCGTAAGTGCCGTGCGGGACTTCTGCATAAGGAAGGATTGGCTTTTACCCAGTATGGCTCCATTTTAGCAAAGCACTTAAACACATGCTTAAAGTTAGGCACATGAGTAATCCAATCCCTGTTGCTCCGAGCATGTAAGAACATGCTTAATTCTAAACACATGCTTAAATCCATGACAATCAAGAGGATGAAGGCATATGCTGAAATTTAAGCATGTGTTTAAGTGCTCTGCTGAATCGGGGCCTGTGTCGGTTTGTTGCATTAGTAACCCAATCAGGGACCAGCAATAATACCACATGATTTATGTAACTAACCAGCACAGTACAAATTGTGAATTGCACATTTTACAATCTAAATTTGTGGTCAGATTTCAGTGAATATCGAGCTGAAAAATTTCTCTTTATTTTGAGAGTAATCAGTAGGGCTTGTAGGTGTGCGGAAAGTGAAAACAGTCAAATCAAATTTACTTTGGAATTTGGATCAATGTTAGCCAAAACCCTTTCCCACTATTTACTCACTTCTAGGAAATTCCGTTGTATAAGAGTAACAAGATAGCCCAGCAGCACGCGTCCATGGGGTTGTTATTGCTTTTCTGAGATGGACAGTTGTATTGTATGTCCTTCAGCCTCATGCCTTATGTGCAACACGTGTAGTGCACTATAAATAATCACCTAGACGTTCATTTTACATCACTATTCCATCTGGATGTATTTTTCATTATGAAATTACTTATAAAATATGTATGTGCTAATAGGAGCATTCTCATGCTTATATAAGCACATCTCTACATATTCATAGGGTGTCAGTTCTCCTGAGCTTTGCCTCACACTTCTCACACCCTAAGGGCCTAATTCTGTCCTTGGATATGTGATTATAACTCTCATTAACTTCAGTGGCTGTTCCATACATTCATCTGAGAGCAGAATTTTACCCTTTAGGATATAGAAGAGATGCTTGATGCTTAGACCCTACCCTGCAAAGGCTTATGCATGTGCATATCTTTATGCATTGTGAATAGTTGTGTTGACTCCAGTGTGATGACTCACAGGCCCATATCCTCAAAGGTACTTAGGCTCCTCGCTTCCATTGATTTCAATAGGCCATGGTGTTTAAGCTGAAGCAGATGCATAAGTCTTTGCAGGTCGGGGCCTTAAATTGTAAGCCATCTTTGTGTTATGACAGTAGAGGTCTTAGCACAATGGGGCCCAATCCCTGATTAGGGCCTCCGGGCACTGCCTCAGTACAAGTACAGTAGAACTTCGGGAATGGAGTTGTTTGTTACTCTGAAATGGTCGAAACTCTGAACAAAATGTTATCATTGTTCTTTCAAAAGTTTACAACTGAACATTGACTTGATACAGCTTTGAAACTTTACTTTGCAGAAGAAAAATGCTGCTTTTAACCATCTTAATTTATATGACACAAGCACAGAAACAGTTTCCTTCTCTTGTCATATCTTTTTTTAAACTTTCCCTTTATTTTTTTAGTAGTTTAACACAGTACTGTACCGTATTTGCTTTTTTTGTTGTCTCTGCTGCTGCCTGATTGTGCACTTCCGGTTCCAAATAAGGTGTGTGGTTGACTGGTCAGTTTGTTACTCTGGTGTTCATAACCCTGAGGTTCTACTCTAGCAAATAATAATTACGATGCTGTTATTACAGCAAGAGATATCCAGAATCCAAGTTCAGTTCTGATAAGCATCCCAAATGTTCTCCTTTTCTCTAAACTATGCAGCCTCTTGAATCTTCTAAACTAGACCAGGTGTTTCTGGCATGTAAAATCAGGACAGAAATATCATAAGAGCAGTGTTTTTTAGGCAATTTATAATATAATGCCTATGATAGAATGAATCTATGGTTTTGGTCCCCATCTGGAAACTAGAAGTGAAAGAACATCTCTAACATTATGGAAACTTACACATTCAGTTCTAGATATTGGCTAAAGGTTCAGGTGCTCTTACTTTTTTTTTCCTGAACCAGTTTCCCACAGCATCTCTCTAACTACAATGAGAATGGTCATGTCAGTTCATATAAACATGGATCATGGGATTATTGGACCCCAGGGAGGGACCAATGGTAATTGCCTATTATTATTCCATCCATCTGATTTTCATTCAAGATATAGCTGTAGAAAAGGAAACTGCTGCCACATGCATGTCTCAGGAAAGTAACTGGTTTGTTCTCGTTTTGCTGTAGGATATGCCGTACTATCGCTCCCAATTTAAGAAATGTGCTGTGGTTGGGAATGGAGGGATTCTCAAGAACAGCAGATGTGGACGGGAGATTGACAGTGCAGATTTCGTATTTCGGTAATCATCCTATAGTACGGTTCTTTTAGCATTGTATAGTACTAAATAAAAGATCACACATCTATTCTTTCTTATGTTGGAATATAAGAATTGCCAAAATGGAACAAATGGTCCAGCTAATGAACTATCCTGTTTCTGGCAATGGCCAGATGGTTTAGAAGAAAAACCCACCTAATAGACAATTATAAATTATATGTCTGTGGGGGTAACTTCTTCCTAACTCCACACAGTTAGTTACTGGCTTATGTCCTGAAGGAGGCTATCCCTATACATTTTCATCCTCCTTATTGTAACTCAGGAGGTTATTTTTATTATTCATATCAATGTCTTTAGTATTGTCTGTTGGACTCAGGATGTCAAAGTGGGTGAGATGATGTGTTTTATTGGACCAGCTTCTGCTGGGGGAAGAGCCAGAGACAAGCTTTCAAGCTACACGGAGCTCTTCTGAGAGCTCTCTCTGGCTCTTCCCTCAGCAGAAGTTAGTCCAGTAGAAGATATTTCACCCACCTTGTCTCTCTCTGATTAGTGTCTTTGAATCCTATTAAACTCTTTGTCTGGCTTATATTTTATGTCAGTGAATTCCACAGATTATTTATTGTGTTGCATAAAAATATTTCTTTTTACATTTTTACCTTTATTGGACCAGATTCTGATCTTAGTTACATAAAAGTCAGTGAGTTACCCTGATTTACACTGGTGAAAATGAGATCAGGTTCTGGCTGATTGCCTTTTAATTTCATTGGGTGCCAAGGGATAATTAGGAACAACCTATGAGTCTTCTTTTCACTGTTCATTACTAAATACACCTCTGTCATGTCGCCTTTTGTATCCTCACTGAACTAAACAGTTGTGATCTTTTAAATCCATTCCTCTGTGCCTCTAGTAATTTTCTTTGGCTTTTCAGGCTCGTTTCTATTTTTTCTGGAGACAGGGTAACCCAAACTGAATTTATACAGAGTCCCACCTATTTGTATTGATCAAGACTGTTCCTGTCACTTTGATTGAAATAAGCAGCGGATCTTGTTATGAATTTAGATTGCCAACCATGAGTAGGTGAATGGCAGCATGTACAGCAGAAGTCATAACATTAGTGTCTGCATAATGCAACTTTTAGTTGTAATAATCTTTTTTTGACTCTTTTTTTCCTGTGATTTCATTCAGAATGTTGACATTTCTGTTACACAGGGACTTTCCATAGCCTGTAATTGACCTGTGCCAGCCCAGAGAGGTGGTGGATCAAGATAAAAAGTGGAAGTTGTGTTTATTTTAATACTAATGATTAGGTTCCTGAGAGTTTGATCAAATCAAAAGAAAGAGCATATCGAAAAATGACTGAATTTCAGTAGAAACAATTGTAATATTAGGATTCTCATGCAAAGAAAGCGGTTTGATGTCTAGAAGGAAGATAGGCCCTGATTAAGAAATGCACATGCTCAAATCCAGAAGTCTGTTCAGAACAGCATTTCACATGTGCTTAACTTTAAGCACATATTTAAGTTCTGTTGATGTCAACTTTGAAGTAAAGCATGTGCTTAAGTGCAGTCCCGAAGAGGCAGGTTTTCCTGAACTGATGCCATCTTACTTCACTGTGGGATGATAATCATCTCATTTTGCCATTAAAACTGCTCAAAAATACATTGCAGGACATCCAAAGAACGCTGCTGAAGTCAGTGGTAATGATGTTGATGCCTATTTTAACACTGACAGGGACGTTTATGTTTAGAAGGATTTAAAACCATTGTTTTCTAGAGGGGAAAAAATGGATTTTATTATAGATTATATATGGAATTTCCATTTATCACCAGTTGCTGTTGCCTAGCTCCACTTACTGACCAAATAGGAAAACTACATGGAAACACATCAGACACATTTGGAGTAGATCCCTGGCAGGATCTTGCATAAAATGTTATGATTTTATGATTCTTGCACAAAAAATATTGTTGGTTTAAGCTGATTTAATTATTTTTATAAGATGTTTTCTAATTCAACAAATAGAAGTTGCCCTAATGTATTTCTGTATTGCACTGATACTTGCTACTAGTTGGGTAATTAAGAACATTAAAAATTGAGGCTGAATATTTGGGGAATCTTCCTAAAAGTGAGTTCTCATAGGCTATGGACTTAGCTGCCAAGGGAATTAGTAGAACCCAACTTACTAGAGAAATTTAAAACTAGACAGGACAAGCTAGCAGAAGAAATATCGTAGGGAGCAATCCTACCATGGCTGAAGGATAGACAATGATGTCAGTCTCCGAAATGATATGGACACTAGTACGAATGTATGAACGATTGTCTTCAAATACATTCCCTCCAAAGGGTCATTACTGCCGTCTTGTTAAACAACTTCAGATCGTATTGAAACTACATAAGACTTCTAATGCAGAATCCTCAATATTAGAAGATTGTGCCCTGATAGGGAGGACTTGGAAGAGACGAGCTCAGTTCCCTGCTCCACAGTCTTCCTGTGTGATCTTGAGGCACTTAGGGCCAGATTTGTAAAGGTGCTTAGGTGCCTAATGAGGTAGATAGAGCCCTGGTGAGGTTTTCAAAAGCACCCATCTGCCTCAATACTGTTAAAAAAATCTGCCTCTTAGGGTATGTCTACACTACAAGGTAAGCCCAGGGTTAGTGGGACTTAAGTCAGCTGACCCTGGGTTAGAGAACGCAGGGCTTGAGCGTCTACACTTATTGTTAACGGTAGGTTAAGAATTTTCTAACACAGGCTTGAACCTGGGGCTTTGGCATCCACACTGCAGCAACCAGACCTAAGTCAAATCAACCAAATCCCAGACTCTCTAGCGCCCACCTAAAATGCAGCTGCTCTAGCTAGCCCTTTGACCGTGTTGCGCTGTGGGAAAACTTGACGATCCACCCTGCACATGACAGGAAGTTTGAACCACCCGCCAACACATCTCGCCAAGCAGTCATTTTGGTCAGTGGGCTTCCAGCCACCCGAGCCAGCAACATGGAGGAGACACTTTGTGAAGAACTTCTCTTGCTTGCGTCTTCACTCCTGTGTCAGGAAATGGGCAGCACTTCCGTGAGATGCTGATGCGCATTTCGGCACCATCATAAAGGGAGCAGGAAGAGGAGGAGGCGGAGGAGGAAGAGCACCAAGCATGGCAGACTCGAACTGACTGATGGTTCTCAGTACACTCTGTACAGCCTCTGATGCCCCCTATGTAGACTGGAGCTTCTGGAGCAGGGCCACAAGCACAGACTGGCGGGATCACATTGTCATGCACCTGGGATGACCAGCCATGGGTCCAGAATCTTTGCATGAAGAAAGCTACATTTCTGGAGCTTTGCAAGCCACTTGTCCGATCTTTCAGGATAAAGACACATGCATAAGGCCACCCCTTCTGATCCAGAAGTGGGTTGCTATAGCCATTTGGAAGCTGGCGACCCCAGACTGCTCCAGGTCTGTTGCAAACCAGTTTGGTGTTGGAAAGTCAACGGTGGGTAAAGTGGCTGTGGAAGTTTCGGAGGCAATCAGGCATGTGGTTTACCCCAAAGTGGCAGTCCTGAAGTAATTGCTGGCTTTGAGAGAATGGGGTTTCCAAACTGCACTGGGGCCATTGATGAGATTCATGTGCTTGTAGTTTGAGCACACGAGTACATCAACTACAAAGGGTACTACTCCATCGTTATGCAGGCTCTTGTGGACCCGAGGGCGATTTATGAATGTCACATGGGGTGTACTAGAAAAACTCAAGATGCCAGGGTTTTCCAGCAATCAGGAGTCTACATTCATGGATCGGCTGTTCCCACCAAATGACACTATCCCCACCAAATGACATTATCATCAATGGAGTTACTGTCCCCTCCGTTATTCCGGGGGACCCTGCAATACCTCCTTTTGCCTTGGCTTATGAAACTGTACCCTGATTTCAGAGGCCCTGGCAAAAGATAGTTTAATTACACTCTCAGCAGGTGTAGAATGGTTGTTGAATGTGCTTTTGGCAGGTTGAAATCCCGTTCGAGATGTCCACAGACCCATTTGGATGCCAGTGTCATCAATGGTGTCTGCCTCACTGTGGCTTGCTGTGCTCTTCACAATCTCTGTGAAGCCAGAGGTGAGCCATTTCCCCCTGAATGGGCCTATGACAGCGACGGGCCGCTGAATTGGTACCCGCAGCCAGAAAGTGCACCTACTACAGCTGGAGCTGGATGCACCCGGACAACAGCAGTCAGGGATGCTTTGTGCTCCCACATTATGGACTTGCATGGTCCAATGGAAAAGGGGGAAATAGTACCTTTATGAATGTGCTTGTGGGGTCTGGTGGGGGCATGAGGCTTATTGATTGTGGGGAGGGGTGGGGTGCTTGGAGAGAAGGGTGGAATTAGGAATGACAAGACCACTTATGAAATAGGGGGAAGAGGGTTATTCAAAAATGGATTGATGTAAGGAAGTGATTGAAGTATGAATGGCTATAGATCACTGGGTTGAGGGATAGTCTTTGCATACAAATTCCTAATTGTCCCCGATCATGTGTTTACCTTTATTATTTTGAATACGCATCGCACCATGTGAAGCAGTGATAGAAAGAAACTTATTTGATGAAATAAAAACGCTTTAATTATAAACGTGTTTTAGGAAAGTACAACATTCGCCCATTCCCAGGCAGGCCAGCAGCCATCACCACACCAAAACACCAGTCACAACCGAAGCTTGCAGAAACAACCCCCCCACCCCGCAAAGTGCATGAAAAAGTGCAAACAGTGAAACCACGTACAAAACAGAATCCCCCCCCCCCGCCCCATCATGACATTTTCCCTGATCCCCTGTTCTCTTTTCCCTTCTTTCCCTATTTGCCATGCACTTGGTGCTGTGGGAGGGAGGTGGAGGCATACACGGGGAGGGGGTCAACATGGAGGGCTGCATGGGGCAACATTGCCCTGCCCAGCCACGCCTGGGGTCCGATTGCCTGGGCCACCCAGTCTGCTTCTGGACTGCAGCACAGGGTAGTGCGCAGAGGACAGGCCAGGCATAGACGATATAGCAGGAGCTGCTACTCTTGCAGTCAGTGATATGGGCCACTCAAACCATTCTGTCTGCTGAGCTCTGTCCTCCTCCCTTAGCCACCGTTCCTATTCCAGGAACTGTGAAGCAAGTGTCTGCTCCCATGCTAAAACCCTGTCCTCAAGCCGTGCAGCCAGCCTGAGCCTTTCACCTGGCAGCATGCCCTTCCTCTAGCCACAGGTCCCTTTGCCTTTGGCATGGGAACTACTTGAGGCCCTCTCCAGAACTTCAACCATAAGTTCAACACGGAAACGCTTCCTCGTGGAATGGGCTCTGAAGGTACATTGGCCCAGGCGTGTGCTGCAGTGCGGGCGAGCAGTGGAGGTACTGCAGCCACTAGCGGTCAATTGGCCTGGAACAGGGCAAGACATAGAGGGTTATTGTCTCAAATAGCTCCCTGCAGGAACACAGAAAAGATCTCTGTGGAATTTCAAGGACATAAAATGATACTTTTACGAACGGAACTTCAATATATTGTGAGAAGGCTGCTTCGGCCCACAGAAGCTCCTGGACACAGCTTGGTTAATTGTGCAGCAAAAGAATTGCAGGCACAATGGTAAGTTAAAGAAGCAAAGCTGCATTTTTTGTTGTAGAAAATTGCAAAACTACTTGGGTTTGAGGGCAGGTGGTGAGGGGTGACAGGCTTTTTCTGTTATTTCAGGCCTTCCACATTTTGGAGGACATTACAGTTCTTGTGGTGCACGACTGGCAAAGGGAGATGTTATTCCAGTCTGCTGGTGGGAAACCTGCAGTTTATGCAACAGAAGTATTCAGACGTAAAGTGAATGAACAGCACAGCTAAGAGTGGTCTGGGCTGGTCAGCTACTGAGGTGGCCCTGGAACATACGCCCTTCCCCGAAATGTGACAACCTATCTGGAGTTCCTGCTTCAGGAAAAGTTTGCAGCTATCAGTACCCAGGATTGGGTCAGGAATCAACACGATGCTGCGTTAGCTTGCACATGGCTTAGCCTGCCATGACTGCATGGAAAACCGCAGAACTCCACAGCCTTCCTCCTCCCAGGCCCCAGCGCATTTCTGGAGAAAAATTCAAACCACCGACATATTTGGAACAAATAGTTTTGTCACCTATGGACTGCATGGATTACTTCCAACTGAACTGGACTAAATTTCTGAATGGAACACATTTCCCCAAACACACAAACACATGCACGCACACAGTGTTCACTATTGCCAGGCAGCTTGATAGACCATAAAATGGTTATAGAGAGGCATTCTTACAGGCATGGCAATATAAGGTTTATTATTTTTAAGTGACAAGAATGGCCCTAGCAAAAATCTGTGCCTTTCCAGTGAAGATACACTTCCAATGTGTGCTTTAATGTTTGCATGCCCCAGTTGCCTTTTTGAACTCCGTGTGGTGAGGGGGAGCCACGTCTCTGGCATACAATCCGCCATTAGCAGATACACGCTGCTAGCTGGGGCTTCTCATAACTTCAGCGTTGGTTCATAGAATGGAAATCCCTCCCATTACTGTGTTAATAAACATTAAAACGGAGCCAGAAACTTACCAGGCTTAGGGCAGCTTCTGTCCTGTCTGTGTTTGCTGCAGGCTGTTCCTCAGGGGCTGCATCAAACAGCTCTTCTGAGTATAGACCCAGAGTGTGCAGCTTTTCCAGAGCCTCCTCTGGAACTGGTTTCAGCAACAGAGTGACTTCTTTGTCTCCATTTGGTGCTCGGTGCTGGCACCCATCAGTCCCCATGATAGATTCTGGGCATGGCTGGTGGATGAATCTCTCCTTCGGGGAGGCTAGCCCGCTGGCCCCGCCCTTTCTGCCTGAGGGCCCACCCCACGCAGCCGGAGGACAGGGTTGCAACCCTCCAGGATTGTCCCGGAGTCTCCAGGAATTAAAGATTAATCTTTAATTAAAAATTCTGTCCTGTGATGAAATCTCCAGGAATTCCTACAACCAAAGTTGGCAACCCTACCAGGGGAACCCTGAGGTGCCCCCGCCCCCACTGAGAAGCTCAGGCCCGCCTGCCCCCGCGCCATCCTGGGCCAGCCCCAGCACTGCCCTGGGCCACTGGCCCATCCTGTCCCCCTGGGCCGACCAAGCTCCAAGCCACCAGCTGGAGCTGAGCCCCTGCCAGCTTCAGGGGAGTCGGGGGGGGGGGGAGGCAGGGCCTTGGAGTGGAACATGGGCGGGGCCATGGCCTGGGTTTGGGGAGGCTTAGCCTCCCCTGGCCTTTGATACCCACCGCCCATGATTCTGGGGCCACTAGGGCACCATTCCAGCTGACCAGGTCATCATGCACAACAGTTGGCACCATTCTGGGCGTAACGCCCGGCACCTGGCCAAACTCTTCATAAAATGGGCATGATTTTGACAAGTTCCCCCAGGTGCAGTTCTGGTCCCTGGTTTTCCGGTACTCACTCTTGAGCCGCTTAACCCCTCTCCCTGCACTAGTCACTGGTTCGGTATATTTGCAAAGCTGCCAGCCTCTTCGCTATTTGCTACTGTGCAGAGTCATTCCTGGTCCTCTTACTGAAGGACACAGTTCTGCTGGCCTTGCACCAGAGAGTTTCCAAAAGCTCTTGTGAGATCAAGCAGCGCACTTTGCAAAAGGCTTGTTCTGTTCTATCTCCATTGCAAACACAGAAGGCTCTCTGATGGTGTGTAGGCAGCTTGGTGATCAGAAGACAATGGACGGGTTAACGCTGACTTACTGAGCTGCTGACGTACACCGAGGGTGGTTGCTGCTGTTTTCTATCGAGTAGATTGAAGATTTTAGATAGAGAAGACAAAGGAACATAGTAAGGACAAAGGAAATTGGTCTATGGGATTGTGGGATACTTTTTGGAGGACTCCCAGGATCTGAGTCAAGCGGAGCAGCATGTACACTGCAAAACAATAGGGCTTGAACCCTGGGTCAAGGTCCTGGTACCCTGTGTCTGAGCCCTGGGTTAGCGCTATTTGTGTGTGGATGGATGGGGGGTTAGGCTTGAGCCTGAGTCTGAGCCTGAGTTCACATTCCAGTGGTAGACATGCCCTTAGTGCCTCAGTTTCCCATCTGTACAGTGGGGGTAACAGCACTGCCCTACCTCAGGGGGTGCAGTGAGCATAAATTCAAATAAGATTTTGAGTTGCTCCAATAGTATGGTAACAGAAGACATATAAGTGTGCAAATGCCAGTGTTACCTAATTTATATTTTAGCTTTTGGGTAAAACGTTTTAAGTAGAAGATAATGGAGCAAGTAATTAAGGAAATCATCTGCAAACACTTGGAAGGTGGTAAGGTGATAGGGAATAGCCAGCATGGTTTTGTAAAGAACAAATCGTGTCAAACTAATCTGATAGCTTTCTTTGATAGGATAACGAGTCTTGTGGATAAGGGTGAAGCTGTGGATGTGGTATACTAGACTTTAGTAAGGCATTTGATATGGTCTCGCATGATATTCTTATCGATAAACTAGGCAAATACAATTTAGATGGGGCTACTATAAGGTGGGTGCATAACTGGCTGGATAACCGTACTCAGAGAGTTGTTATTAATGGTTCCCAATTCTGCTGGAAAGGCATAACAAGTGGGGTTCCGCAGGGATCTGTTTTGGGACCAGCTCTGTTCAATATCTTCATTAACGACTTAGATATTGGCATAGAAAGTACGCTTATTAAGTTTGCAGATGATACCAAACTGGGAGGGATTGCAACTGCTTTGGAGGACAGGGTCATAATTCAAAATGATCTGGACAAATTGGAGAAATGGTCTGAGATAAACAGGATGAAGTTTAACAAAGACAAATGCAAAGTGCTCCACTTAGGAAGGAACTATCAGTTTCACACATACAGAATGGGAAGAGACTATCTAGGAAGGAGTACGGCAGAAAAGGATCTAGGGGTTATAGTTGACCACAAGCTAAATATGAGTCACCAGTGTGATGCTGTTGCAAAAAAAGCAAACGTGATTCTGGGATGTATTAACAGGTGTGTTGTGAGCAAGACACGAGAAGTCATTCTTCCGCTTTACTCTGCGCTGGTTAGGCCTCAACTGGAGTATTGTGTCCAGTTCTGGGCACCGCATTTCAAGAAAGATGTGGGGAAATTGGAGAGGGTCCAGAGAAGAGCAACAAGAATGATTAAAGATCTTGAGAACATGACCTATGAAGGAAGGCTGAAAGAATTGGGTTTGTTTAGTTTGGAAAAGAGAAGACGGAGGCTAGGTCTACACTACCCACCTGAATCGGCGGGTAGAAATCGACCTCTCGGGGATCGATTTATCGCGTCCCGATGGGACGCGACAATCGATCCCCGAATCGACGCTCTTACTCCACCAGCGGAGGTGGGAGTAAACGCCATCAAGAGGAAGCCGCAGAGGTCGATTTTGCCACCGTCCTCACAGCAGGGTAAGTCGGCTGCGATACGTCGAATTCAGCTACGCTATTCACGTAGCTGAATTTGCGTATCTTAAATCGACTCCCCCCTGTAGTGTAGATGTAGCCTGAGAGGGGACATGATAGCAGTTTTCAGGTATCTAAAAGGGTGTCATAAGAAGGAGGGAGAAAACTTGTTCACCTTAGCCTCTAAGGATAGAACAAGAAGCAATGGGCTTAAACTGCAGCAAGGGAGGTTTAGGTTGGACATTAGGAAAAAGTTCCTAACTTTCAGGGTGGTTAAACTCTGGAATAAACTGCCTAGGGAGGTTGTGGAATCTCCATCTCTGGAGATATTTTAGAGTAGGTTAGATAAATGTCTATTAGGGATGGTCTAGACAGTATTTGGTCCTGCCATGAGGGCAGGGGACTGGACTCGATGACCTCTCGAGGTCCCTTCCAGTCCTAGAATCTATGAATCTATGAATCTATAAGTATCCACAATATAGAGGGGAATATTTGAGGAACACTGGGAGTTTAGAGATTAGTTTTTCTTGGAGTCTCATCCAGATATTTCTGGCCATAAATATAATCAGAATCAAAGCCAATGAACTGACAAGAAGGAAATGTTATTAACAAGCAATGGACATTTCTACAGGGCACATGTGTGTGTTAACATTTGCATGAGCAGGGAGGAGTAAATATGTTTCTTCTTACAGCCACTGACATTAACAATTTGTGACCTGCAGTGTGCAGTTTAAGCATCAACTCATTTTAGAATCAGAGAATTGTAGGGCTGGGAGGGACCTCAAGAAGTCATCTAGTCCACCCTCGCCCCCGTGCTGAGGCAGGACCAAGTATACCACAGTCCATCAGATTGTGTATCCACGATCAGATTCTTAATTCACAGTCTACTTCTAATTTTGCTGTTTATAACAAATGTTTAAACACAGTTCCATATTCTCATCCTGAACAGCTGCAAGGCATTCTTGAACTTACTTTTTACTTCTTTCCTTTAGATGCAATTTACCTCCTATATCTGAGAAATATGTCATGGACGTTGGTGTAAAGACAGACATTGTGACAGTCAATCCCAGCATTATTACTGAAAGGTCAATTCATTTATTTTTTTTAACCCCTTTAGACTTTCCTCCTGTCTTCGCAAAACAGACAAACAGAAGTGTCACAGAAAATCTGGCTGCAGTTAGACAAGACCTAAAGGATGGATCATGTAATATGCTGAGCAGGCTGGCCCCAAGCCACCAAAGCACATAAAAGCACATGCTTAAGTCCCACTGAAGTCAGCAGCATGTGCTTAAAGTTAAGCAGGGCCTTGTGTGTTCCCATTGAATCAACGGGACCACTCACATGCATAATGTTAATCGCATGCTTAAGTGCTTGCAGGACTGGGGCCATAGAGCTACATCCCACTTGCCTCACTCAAGAAGTCCATTCAGTGTGTCTCCTTGCATGAGTAAGGTGAATGGGATTTGGCCCCAACAGATACAAGCTTCTTTCAAACATTGGTTTCTAACCATCAGACGAGTGAAGTTCTGGAACAGCCTTCCAAGGGGAGTAGTGGGGGCAAAAGACATATCTGGCTTCAAGACTAAGCTTGATAAGTTTATGGAGGGGATGGTATGATGGGATTAGTCTTTGACTATTAGCGGTGAATATGCCCAATGGCTTGTGATGGGATGTTAGATGGGATGGGATCTGAGTTACTACAGAGAATTCTTTCCTGGGTGCTGGCTGGTGAGTCTTGCCCACATGCTCAGGGTTTAGCTGAGTGCCATATCCGGAAGAAATTTTCCTCCAGGGCAGATTGGCAGAGGCCCTGGGTTTTTTTCGCCTTCCTCTGCAGCGTGGGGCACGGGTCACTTGCTGGAAGATTCTCTGCACCTTGAAGTCTTTAAACCATGATTTGAGGACTTCAATGGCTCAGACACAGGTTTGATACAGGAGTGGGTGGGTGAGATTCAGTAGCCTGCGTTGTGCAGGAGGTCAGACTAGATGATCATAATGGTCCCTTCTGACCTTAAAGTCTATGATTACATTTTAGATGTTTCACTAAAATTTCTGCTCTGAGGTGATATTCATTCTTGTATAATCCCCGACACTGATATGTGTTAATATGTATCGAATACAATTAGTAAAAACATTTCAAAATTTAAAGTTTTCCACCTAAATTTTGATGGAAAAAATAAGGGATGAAATTTTTGTGGAAATTTTGACTCATTTTTTGACCACTAGTCAAAGGATTTACTGGTTGGGAAAGGTGAAATATATTCATGATTTTCTCTCTCCCCCTCTCCCTTTTTTATTACCAAAACTTTTTAATGACAAATTTCCTACCAGCCACAGAGCTAAATACATTTTCCGTTTGTCACTGAAAGATCATTTCAAAAATTTTTTGCAAGCAGCTCTATTTATTAAGATCAGGGTGTTTCATTGTGTCGGGGAATCTTTATGGAAAGCTTCTTGTTTGTTAGTTTAATTCATATTGAACCTCACAGCCTGATAATCACTTGTATCCTTTTATCTTTAGATTCCATAAGCTGGAGAAATGGAGGAAACCTTTCTATGATGTGCTACAGGTTTATGAAAATGCATCGGTGCTGCTGCCTGCTTTCTACAACACCCGCAACACGGATGTCTCTATCCGGGTCAAATACGTCCTGGACGATTTTGAATCTCAGCAAGCCGTCTACTATTTCCATCCTCAGTATCTCATCAACGTCTCGCGCTACTGGCTTGGTCAAGGGGTGCGTGCCAAGCGGATTAGCACGGGATTGATTCTGGTGACTGCTGCCCTGGAGCTCTGTGAAGAGGTCCACCTTTTTGGCTTTTGGGCTTTCCCCATGAACCCCTCAGGGATTTTTATAACTCACCATTACTACGACAATGTCAAACCTCGCCCTGGCTTCCACGCAATGCCCTCAGAAATCTTCAACTTCCTCCACATGCACAGCAAGGGGATTCTGCGGGTTCATACCGGGACTTGCAGCTGCTGTTGATGATGATGATGATGATTTTTCCTCCGATGTAAAAGTGCAACAGGAACTCAGTGTCTATGTTTAGTGTAGAAGAGTTTTATTACATCCTGAGATTATGCAATAATTGTTCAATATCGATTTCTCAAAGCATTGCATCCCATAGACACTGAGATTCCAGCATCCTTCCTGCTAGATGGGGTAGGGTTATGTGATTTGGGTGAAGTGAAACTCATCCATCACAGGCTATGCACTGCCCTGGAAATCAGATCTAGAAGCACATTTCCAATAGGTTTTAGAGATATACAAAGCACATTAGTGTAGCTATCATTTCACTTTCAGGAAAAGCACCAAACTGAACCCATTGGGGAAAGCGAATTTTAGCATATACTGCAGGGCATTAGAAAGGTGTTTTGACTCATAGACAACTGCGGACATTGTTGATTTTATTGAAACTGCTGTTCTCTTGCATTAGGGTTTTAAAAACAAATTCTTTAAGCATTATTGTAGTTGTAAGGGGAGAGGTATAAGCTGTGGTCTTTATTGTGTAATGACCCATAACATCGATGAAACATGTCTGTGTAATATCTCATGGTGAGGTTAGCTCATTTGTGAGAAGCCAGGTAGGACAGAACAGGTGGTTAAACTGCAATTCCCAGCAAAATGTAACTGCATCAATCTTATCTCACAGCTTCCTCTTCTTTGTTTTCCCACATACCTCCTTGTGTCTTACACGCCTCCCTCCCTTCCCCAAACACGTTTTCTTCCTGCAGTCACCAGCTCTGGACTTCTGACTATTTCGTAGCAAAGTAATATGTTGGCCCCATAGAATTCTGCCTGGGCATGTGAATAGTTCTCTTGAAGCCCATGAGACTATTCTACATGAGGTTTGCAGAACTGATTTTTGGGTTCATATGGCACCGACCATAGGAGACGACAAGGCTCTTCTTGCAGATTATTTTTTCCAGATGATTTTGATGAAGCACCAGAATGATGAGGTGCTTCCCCCAGTGGGAAAGCTTTCTAGTTACTCAATATTTACAGCAGCTTTTGGAAAGTAAATGCTGATGGCTGGAGGGTTGGGAGGAGATAGAAATGAAGTTAAACAATGGAGACACTTCTCATAGGTCGCGTGTGTTTAATTTAAAGTTATACATTTAGAGACCTTAAGTGTATTTATTAGACATTGTCTTCTGTTGAGGACACTGTTGTGAGTGTTATCCCATCTTAGCGCTAACCTACACTTAAAAGTTTTACCATCATAACTATGTCAGTGAGGTCAGAGGGATGTTTTTGCTCACATAGTTATCCTGGTAAAAGCCCTAGGGTAGCTGCAGTTTTATAAAAGGTGCTTTATACTGGTATAGCTTATTTCAGTTCCTGTACAGGAATCAGCTATCCTGGTATAAGCACTTTCATAGCGTTATAGGTGTGTCCACTCTAGGAGCTTTTTCTGTTTAAACTATGCTGCCATAATTAAAGTGGCAAATCTTTGAAGTACAGACAAGCCCTTAATTGAAATGTTTAACAGCCTCCTAGATAGTATCAGTAATTTGATAAACATGTACAATTTAACCTGGCTCAGTGTTTTCTAGGTCTAAATAATATGGAGGGTGGACCCTGGGACCTGGCCTTCTCCCCTAGATTATCAAGATTTGTAAAATGAGTAGTTTAATATTTCCACAGGTATCTTATATTTGCAATATTTGTCTCCGTATTAAACTAGCCACATCTCTTCTGGCCTATATGGGAGATGCCATTTTGGCAGTAGATTAGAAAGCACTTAACCACTGAAAAATAAAGGTGTGATTAAAGAGAGGTTAAAAGGCATAGCAGAGAGAGAACCCTTCCGTTTATTGTTACCAGTTCTGCTGAGGTCTAATTCTTGATCTGTTGATGCCAAGTTAGTTTCATACATTGAACTTCATGGAATTTGTCTAGTTTGGGGGACAGATTAATTTAGTTTCCAGGACTTACTTTAATGGCCTGTAGCAGAGAGCTAATCCCGCACATCCAGAGTTCTTAATGACTTCAGGATATTCTGATTCCTCATCCCTATTAGGGGTTAGGGTGGCCAGACAGCAAATGTGAAAAATCGGGATGGGGGTGAGGGGGTGGGTAATAGGCGCCTATATAAGACAAAGCCCCAAATATCGGGACTGTCCCTATAAAATCGGGACATCTGGTCACCCTATTAGGGGTAGGCCAAGGATGTGGAAGTTGGATCCAGACAAGGATTATGTAGCCATCTTTTTCAGAAACCAAATTTGCCAAATCTGACAAGCTCTCTCCCTTCCCTGGCCTAGTCCAACACTATTTCCTTCCCTTCTTCCTTCCCTCCCTTTTTCTGACCCTGAGATCTTTCTTCCGCTGTTTGGATTTAATCCATCAAACCTTTCTCTCCCTAGCTGTTTATAATATTTCTATCAATTTAGTATCTAACCCTTCTTACCTCCTTTCATTCCAGTCTCCCTTTCTAAAGGCCCATTTGAAGTCAAACATAAACTTATTGATTCTAGTAGTAGCAGCCCGAATTCTCTATCTCCATTGACAACTGCACTCTCCTTCCTATTTTCCAGGCCCACAACCTTGGTGTTATCTTAGACTCTTCTCTCTCTATATATCCAGTCTCTCGCCAAATTGTCTAAATTCAGCTTGTTGAATATCAATAATATCGGCTCTTTCTCCAACCCCACCATTAATAACTTACTTACTGGTTCTCTCTCACTTTTATGACTGTAACTTGTTCCCATCTAGTCTCCCTGCTTCTCACCTCTCCTTTCCAGTCTTCTTTCTGTTTCCCCGTTCTGTCACATCAGTCCTCTCCTTAAGACCCTCCATTAGTTCCCTGTCTCTTACTATGTCAAAATCAGTCCTCTACACAGCTCTGTGTGATCTCGCTCCACCTATAGCTCACATCTCTTCTTTCATTTCTCTCCCTCCCCCATCCTCTGCCCATGCACTTCCCAAACTTTTCCCATGGCTTCCTACATCTTTGTAACTCTCTCACCTTCATACCCTATTCACCTGAGACACTCTTGCTGTCCTCTCTTTCTTCCTTCAACCTCACCACTTCAAACAATACACTTTCTCATCTTCCTCACTTGAATTGTTGCCCACTGTCTTGTCTTATTTAGATTTGAAGCCCTAGGTCAGGAAACATGCCTTAATAGGCATGTAAAGAGCTGTGTACCTTAATGGGGCTACAGGAGGATCTGATATAAGGTTTTGGCTAGGGTTTGAGTCCGAATCAGGGGCCTAGGGTTTTTAGTTTACAATGTAGAGACCTCAGAAGCTGTTCTTGCAAGAACTTTGACTCTCTCCTTTGAAATTTGGTTTCAGAGCTCCTTCCCATCCCTACGTCTATCAAAATTGCTTCCATTATAAACAAAACATAAAGAAAACAAATCTAAAAGGAAGAGGAGAAGTACAGTTGTCTTCATTCAAAAGTCAGAGTTTCCCAGCAGTGACCAGGATGGTGTTTGGAGATGGTCCCATACCTCCCTTTCCTTAGAACAGGAAATACTGTGATATTTAAGATTCTGCAGCCTGTTGACTATGTAACACCCATCACTGTAATTGATTATAGCATTTCAGAGCTCCTAGGGGAAATCTCACCGGGGAAAATACCAAGTGAAACAGAAGAGATGCCCATGCTCCAGGGTCCTGTAGTTTTGTTGTCATGCTGTAGGCATTGAAGGTATATTACATTTGAGCAAGCATTGATTTGTATTTAACAGACATAAAATACTAAGCACACAATATATGAGATGATGAATGTCTGAGTGCGTGGAATGTTTTTCCTTGATTTAATATGCAAAAGAGGGCTGCATCTTTGATGTGTTGATTAAACTAATGTATGTATAGGGCCTTGATGGTAAAAGTGCTATATACAGAGCAATGTGGACTAGTGGCTAGGGCATTTGAGTGGGATTAGGAGGTTTGAGTTCTATTCCCGCTGCTGACTTGCTGAGTGACCTTAGACAAGTCATTTTAACTTCTGGGCCTCAGTTTCTCTATCTGTGAAATAGGGATAATAGTGGTCACCTAGGGCTGGTCTACACTTGGGGCGGGGGGGGGGTCGATCTAAGATACGCAACTTCCACTACGAGAATAGCGTAGTTGAAGTTGACGTATCTTAGATCGACTTACCTCCCATCCTCACGGCGCGGGATCGATGGCTGCAGCTCCCCCGTCGACTCCACTTCCACCTCTCGCCCTGGTGGAGTTCCGGAGTCGACGGGGAGTGCGTTTAGGGATCGATTACTGTATCAGGGATCGGTGAAGACATACCCCTGCTGTTCACAAAATACCCTGCGAGCCTCGGATGAAAAGTATGATGTAAGAGTCAATATTGTCGTTAGAGTGCGCATAACATTTTTCATTCTTAAAGCATTCCACAAACACCAACTAGCTTATCCTCACAACTCCCTGGTGAGGTGGCTAAGTATTAACATCCCCATTTTATGCTTGAGGAAACTGGGACAGAGGTAAATTAGGTGAATTATCACAAGGTGAGTCAGTGTCCAAATTGGGATTAGACCTGGTGCACAGTGCCTTGCCTAGCTCTCTAGACAACATTGCCTTTTGTTATGGGTTAAGTTTTATAATAATAAGAGTGATCCTGAATCCCTGACTCAGCTTTGACTGGTTCTGTCTGAATACGGATTGAGTGATGGCGTCCGCATTTGCCTCAATATTTCTTTGCTGCTCTTTTTGCTACGGTTCCTTTCTTTGCTGAGGAAATGTCTTTGCTTCATTGGTTGACGTGAACAACAGTGACTGAAAGGAGTCTGATGTATTGTGACAGATACTTATAACATGGGAAGACTTGGAAAAGCATCTGTAAGTGGGGAGAAAATGGTGCAAATCTGCCTTTTTATTATAAGAAAGTGTGTCAATTTTTAACACAATTACAGGGTAACGGGCCTTTCCTTTTCTTTGTTTGCTTTACATAACTGATTGACGTACCTCGACCGGGGTGACACTGTAATAGGTGCAGTTTTACTGTCTTTAGAAGTTGATTATGATTCTATAATTACTCTATTTTTTTAACAATTTAAAAATGTATATGCAAGATACTTACACATCTGTACCAAAGGCCCAGTCCTGCAATGTTTATCCAGATGAAATTCCCATGGAAGTAAATGGGAGTTTTGTTTGTGTAGGGACTGCAGAAACAGGCCCCAAACATGTGTAGGAAGCTTTTCATTCTAGTGTACATAGCTGTATAGAATTAGATATATACAGTCATACACAAACTATGTAGATCTAGAAAAACCCATATAGTATATGATTAGCCTATGAAATAACATGTATGCTATTTCCTGGAGAGTTTATGTTTACCTGCCTGGTATGTTTTGCAGAGTGGTGCTCAAAAGTTAACTTGTGAAAAATGAATCTGGGTTTGAAAAGTAGAAACTTTAGCCCTGTTCTCATCTTGGGCCTTGATTCTGCATTAGTCTCCATAAAGTCAGATGCCTGCGTCCCCACAATGACTTCAGTGGGGCTCTGGGCAGTTGCAGGGGTCTAGCTTCATGGAGCAGCTTTCAGGATGGGGGTGTGAGACCAGGGAATGCTGTTCCACTCTTTCCAGGATGCAAATAAATATAACGGCGGGAAACAACACTCCTCAGATGCACAATGGTCATTGCCTGTAAAATGTTACTGTAGAATGAGTTGCACTGTGGTCAGTGCCAGAGTTTATGGCATAGGCACACTGACAGATGCTGCAGCTTAATGAAAAGGAGGAAAAGAAGGATTTTAGGGAGAGCCCCACCATCCTTTCTGAATACCACCATTATCCTGTTCAAGTACTCTTAAGCTTAAGAAAATACCTTCTTGAAATCAGGAAGCTCATTGAATTTGATGGTATTTTGCTTCCCTTCCCCCTCATTCAAACACTGAATGGTAAATGACTGCCTAGGAAGGAATACAGTGGTGGCAGATGACAGAACAAGAAGCAACAGTCTCAAGTTGCAGTGGGGGAGGTCTAGGTTGGATATTAGGAAACACTATTTCACTAGGAGGGTGGTGAAGCACTGGAATGGGTTATCTAGGGAGGTGGTGGAATCTCCATTTTTAGAGGTTTTTAAGGCCCAGCTCGACAAAGCCCTGGCTGGGATGATTTAGTTGGTGTTGGTCCTGCTTTGAGCAGGGGATTGGACTAGATGACCTCCTGAGGTCTCTTCGAACCCTAATGTTCTATGAAAGGGATCTGGGGGTCATAGTGGACCACAAGCTAAATATGAGTCAACAGTGTAACACTGTTGCAAAAAAAGCAAACGTCATTCTGGGATGTATTAGCAGGAGTGTTGTAAGCAAGACACGAGAAGTATTTTTTCTACTCTACTCTACACTGATTAGGCCTCAACTGGAGCATCCAGTTCTGGGTGCCACATTTCAGGAAAGATGTGGTCAAATTGGAGAAAGTCCAGAGAAGAGAAACAAAAAATGAGTAAAGGTCTAGAAAACATGACCTATGAGGGAAGATTGAAAAAATTGGGTTTGTTTAGTTTGGAGAAGAGAAGACTGAGGGGGGACATGATAACAGTTTTCAAGTTCATAAAAGGTTGTTACAAGGTGGAGGGAGAAAAATTGTTCTTCTTAACCTCTGAGGATAGAACAAGAAGCAATGGGCTTAAATTGCAGCAAGGGAGGTTCAGGTTGGACATTAGGAAAAACTTCCTAACTATCAGGGTGGTTAAGCACTGGAATAAATTGCCCAGGGAGGTTGTGGAATCTCCATCATTGGAGATTTTTAAGAGCAGGTTAGACAATGATATCCCCCAACCAATTGGCTATCAAAGCCACATGGGGGAAGAGTGTAAAGCCAGTAGCCACGACTGTGCTGCAGCGGCTGTATTCCTGTGGAATTACATCTCGGAGGCTGTAGTAATAGCTACATAATTGCTGCACATTTTTTTGTTGCGGGGCGGGGGTAGGAGCCATTTTCCCACAGCCTCCTATAGCTTGCTCACAGTGAGGCTTGGTGGAAGAGAGGAGTGAGTCACCCGAGGTGACTAGATGAAGTGAGAGAGGGCCACAGAAATCAACATTGTTCCATGCATAATTTACACTGACTGGATCATTCATTAAATCAATAGGAACATTGACACGAGAGTGATCAGGCTTGTTAATGATACAAGTGCTATTGCTGACACAGCAATATTGCAAGCGTTCGATTTTTATACCGTAGTGCAGCCGTCTCTGCTAGAATGGTTTCTTTGCATAAGGAGGAGGGGGTCCTGAATGAGTGGTGCTGAGACAAGTGGCTGGAGGCTTTCCTCCTCCAGTGACCCTTATGAGGCTCTGATATTTGCCCTCAGACCCCTATCTTTACAAAAAGGGGGAGCTGCTCTTCTGAATAGTTTGTAGCTAGATCTGGATGTAATTTTTTGACTGAAACTTTTTCCGTAAAAAAAAAAAAAAATGCAGGTTCAGTGATGCTGAAACCTTTCCTGAATTCGTGTGAATTTCACCAAATTGTTTCGGTTAGAAAGCAAGCTAAAAAAAAAAAATCTGAAAAAATCAAAATGTTGGATTCTGACATTTTCAAAACAAAACATGTTGATGTTTTGGTTCAAAACAATGTTTTGTTTCCAAATTTCCTTCAATTTCCTTTAAGAAAAATCCAAAAACATTTCAAAATGATCCAAGCCAAAACATTTGGTTTTTGATCCAAAACTAATATTTTTTCCGATTTTTTTTTTTAGAATTGCTACTGAACCGAACCATCTGTTATTCACCCAGCTCTATTATGAACCCCGCAGAAGTCCCGTCTCTATCTGGTTTACATCTCAGGGTGCAGAGAACTCTTTGCTTTTTAACTAGTGAGCAAAAATCCCACTGTTGCAAAATCCCGCAGTCTCTTTACCCAGGCAAAGAGGCATATTGCAGTATTCTCCTTGGAATTTTGGAGTCAATGGGGTTTTTGTCTGATTTACGAATAATGCTCCAGTCCTCAGCAGGTACTCAGCATGCTGAAGACTTGATCCAAAGCCAATTGAAGCTATTAGAAAGATTTTCATTGACTTCAGTGTGGTTTGGATCAAACCCCAAAGGTTCAGAGGATTGGGCCCTGAGTGTGAACTGCAGGATCAGCCCTTTGTCAGTGAGTTGTTTTAATAGAAAATGAGATTTTTATAAATTGTAGACACTGTGCAGTAGCAATATTGTGTTTTAAATTGTGTATGTGTGTAAACAGGAACAAAATCCTATCTGGAGGCAGAAATGTTGTGTCTCTCCCTGCTCCCCCACTCCCCACTGATATCTGCACTTTCATGGTTATATCTGAGAAGTGTTACGTTTTAAATCATCTATGCAAAGCGTTTAACTGAAGCAACGTAAATTGCCATACAAACTTACAGGAGCTTCAGTTATTAATGAGACTTTCATACACAACACGCCTTTAGAAAAGGGGTAGTTCTGTGCTGTCTTTAAATAGCTGTGTGGCGTTCCTTGGTGATATTAACTATTCAGGATGACAACCCAATGCCGCTCTGTTTGAGGTCATTATGAGTTTTGCCATTGGCTTCAATGGGAGAATGACAGGTCTCAAGTCTTGTAAATCAAAGTTTCAGGCAAACTGATAACTGGTATCACTGGGAAAAAACCCTATCACACTGTGGTCCTTTTAATATAGGTGAAGCCATGGGGTATTAGTGTGTCATTTGCATGGTATTAAAAAATCAACAGTAACTGTTCTTAGGAAAGTGCTTTTCAATAACCCTGGAAGAAATCCAAATGTCCACTAATGTTAACGTTTAGGGGCCAGATACTGCAAACCTTGTGAACCTCAAACTGAGTGTTTGGGGTAAAAAAGAATGCAGGAATATGTCTTACTGGGAGACTAGAGGAAGAACAAAACTGGCTTGAAAGCATACAGGGTTGGAAGCTTGTAAATAAATAATCATGCTATTGACATGTCTGAGTTTCCCTTTAGAAAGCCATAAATGTTCTCGATGTTTGAGCTTTAGGTGAGTTGATGTGCATTATTCTTAATAACACCAGTCACTGTAATAGGTGTCAGCATGCAGAATGGTTACAAATTAGTATTAGTGTTACTAATTTGTGCAAGGAAAGTAGACAATATGTTGGATATATCTTGATACTTGTATCCTGTTGAACTGCACTAAGATGGACAAGGAACTGAAGTGTCTCCACTAGTCGATACAACTTGTATGTACCATGGTTAATGCCAACATTAATGGTTAGAAGCAAGTAGGTCTGAACTCATCCCTGTCTGTTACACAATCCTGTGTTATGAGATGTGATACACACTTATGTACATGTGACTACAGGGCCTATTACTTTAGTGATGAAGAAATCCGCTTGCTACTATACCTAGAACAGGAGATAGTGATTTGCTGCTTCTTTCCTGGGTCCCCCTTATTGTAAACCACAAGGTCTCTTACCAGACATCAGTGTTCAGCAAATGTAAATTGTACTGTATTCAAAAGAGGCCTTCACAAAGGAGAAAAAAAGAGGGAAAATGCTGGTTAAATGTCCTCCATTTTCATCTGATGGAAACAAATGCTCCAATGCACTGGTGCAAACGTCTGTGTCTTCATGCTGATGGAACTTGGGCTATTACTAAAATAAACGTTGTTTTGTTTTTTGTCAATTTTAAGTGGGGGAAAAAATCCAAACGGAGTCTCCTTAGTTTCATGCCGGTTTGTTAATGATCTCATGTTCAGTGACTCATGGTTAACTGAAATCTTCCACCTTGTAATTTTTGCTTATTGTTTTTGTAGCTGTATTATGGGTGTGATAGAAAACCTATCAATTGATGTAAGCCATAACTAAAAGAGTAATCAGGGTATTTTTTTGGTCTGTGTCACTGTGTTTGAAAGACAATTTAATTATCAAATAAACCAGTCTAACAGTTTCATTTGAAAAGCAAACTTTGCTCCACTTCTTTTTGTGCTTCCATACTAATGCCAACATTAATGGTTAGAAGCAATGGTTGGCACGAAAGCTTATGCTCCCAATACTTCTGTTAGTCTTAAAGGTGCCACAGGACCCTCTGTTGCTTTTTACAGATTCAGACTAACACGGCTACCTCTCTGATACTAATTTGTGTCTCTTACAGTTCCTTGTCTCTGAACACAGAGGGCCAGAACCTCAGCTGGCATAAACCGGCTTGTAAATGGAGAGTGAAGTCAATGCAGCTATGTTAATTTGCATCATCTGAGGATCCAACTCCATAATGATTGTACTGTGAATGTTAAATCCTGCAGTATTAAACAGCAGTCTTATAATGCTCTGATCTGCATTCCACTCCTATCTATGCATCTCTAATGACTTTGTCTCCATGTATCTAGGCTCCTTCCACCAAATTATGAGCAATATCATTTCTGCCTGCAAAAGGACCAGACTCTCAACTGCTCTCTTGTTTTAGACAATTTCCTAGGTGCAATTCATTCTTGGTGGCTGCTCTGTTGTAAGAGAAACTTTCTCAGGATGTTCTGCAGCTGCTGTTAATGAGGGTAACTTTGCAAAGATAAAATAAAATTATTAGTCTCTAAGGTGCCACAAGGACTCCTCATTGTTTTTGCTGATACAGACTAATATGGCTCTGAAACCTTTGCAAAGAGGAATCTTGCATCATACTGCAAAAGTAGCAAAACTTGGTGTACAGATACTATAGTGGTACACCTATATAGTGAATCTATATCGGCAGAAGGCTTGGCCTCATTCTGATCCTTGAAGGTGGGAATTATTAACCAAGGCCTTTCACCTGAGAGCGCACCCCTGTGGTCACTAAGGGTTTGTCTACATTACCCACCAGATCGGCGGGCAGTGATCGGTCCAGCAGGGGTCAATTTATCGCATCTAGTATAGACACGATAAATCGACCACTGAGCGCTCTCCCGTCGACTCCGGTACTCAACCAGAATGAGAAGCACAAATGGAGTTGACAGGAGAGCACCCGCTGTTGACTTACTGCGGTGAAGACACTGCAGTAAGTAGATCTAAGTACAGGGCCGGCTCCAGGCACCAGCTGAGCAAGCTGGTGCTTGGTGCAGCAGATTGAACAAGGCGGCATTCTGCCCAATCCTAGGGCGGCACGGACGCTTTTTTTTTTTTGTTCCGCTTCGGCCGCCCTGTAGGGGGCGGCAGCGCAGAGGACGGGAGCACCCTGCAGCAAGCCCGGCAGGGCAGTCCTCGTCCTTCCCTCCCCGCTGACTGGAGCGGAGCCCTCCCGGCAGGCATCAGGCTGCAGGCGGTGCGGCGCGGTGGGAGGGGCCGTGTGGCAGCGCCCCGCTGTAGCCCTGGCCGCCCCCCTTCTCTCTCTCTCCCACCCGCTCCCTCCTCCTCCCCCCGCTAGCCGGTCCCCCTGCATAGAATCATAGAATCATAGAATATCAGGGTTGGAAGGGACCTCAGGAGGTCATCTAGTCCAACCCCCTGCTCAAAGCAGGACCAATTCCCAACTAAATCATCCCAGCCAGGGCTTTGTCAAGCCGGGCCTTAAAAACCTCCAAGGAAGGAGACTCCACCACCTCCCTAGGTAACACATTCCAGTGCTTCACCACCCTCCTAGTGAAATAGTGTTTCCTAATATCCAACCTAGACCTCCCCCACTGCAACTTGAGACCATTACTCCTTGTTCTGTCATCTGCCACCACTGAGAACAGCCGAGCTCCATCCTCTTTGGAACCCCCCTTTCAGGTAGTTGAAGGCTGCTATCAAATCACCCCTCATTCTTCTCTTCTGGAGACTAAACAATCCCAGTTCCCTCAGTCTCTCTTCATAAGTCATGTGCTCCAGACCCCTAATCATTTTTGTTCCCCTCCACTGGACTCTTTCCAATTTTTCCACATCCTTCTTGTAGTGTGGGGCCCAAAACTGGACACAGTATTCCAGATGAGGCCTCACCAATGTCGAATAAAGGGGAACGATCACGTTCCTTGATCTGCTGGCAATGCCCCTACTTATACAGCCCAAAATGCCGTTAGCCTTCTTGGCAACAAGAGCACACTGTTGACTCATATCCAGCTTCTCGTCCACTGTGACCCCTAGGTCCTTTTCTGCAGAACTGCTACCTAGCCATTCGGTTCCTAGTCTGTAGCAGTGCATAGGATTCTTCTGTCCTAAGTGCAGGACTCTGCACTTGTCCTTGTTGAACCTCATCAGGTTTTTTTTGGCCCAATCCTCTAATTTGTCTAGGTCCCTCTGTATCCGATCCCTACCCTCTAGTTCATCCGCGCTCCGGCCGTGCCACAGGTTTTTGTTTTTTCGTTCTGGCCGCCCTTTTTTTTTTTTTTTTTGCTTGGGGCAGCCAAAAAGCCAGAGCCGGCCCTATCTAAGTATGTCGACTTAGCTATGCTATTCACGTAGCTGAAGTTGTGTATCTTAGTTCGACCCCGCGCTATAGTGTAGACAAGCCCTAAGAGTTCTAGCCTGGAAACAGTCAGTCTCAGCCTCTCTCTCTCTGCAGTGGTAATACTCCCATCACTGCTGTTTCTAGGCATCATCTTGTTCAAGCCAGTTTGTTTATGTTAAGCCAAACAACTCCAGCAGGTTCTATTTCTGTTATCTGTACTGAAAAGTCTAAAAGTCCCATCACACTTAGGAGTGTGATGGGAGCAACTCGTGGGCTGCAACATTGAGCAACCAATGTTGCAGTCCATGAGTTCATTCCAAGTGCTGCTTTACATGGGAGACCAAACAAAATGATTCCAATTGAGTGGGGAGAGCTGTGTAAGGCATATTAAGTAGGTGAGCATTTTAGTTGGCAATTTCTGATACAGTGATCAGCAGTGAAATGGTTAACAATGGTTGGTTTGTTTAAAAGGATTCTAATCAGGTTGAAAAGAGATGACTCTAAAGCAATGAACAGGGGAAGCTTACGCATCTCTAGATGCTACTGATTCATTCTGTCTGCCTGCAGATTTACAAGCCACAGTGCATCAGTTTACATGATTTTTTCAGAACCAAAAGAATTAAAACACCAGTTTTCAAGAATTTGTGAGAATACAAAAAAAAAAAAAAAATAACAGGAAGCCCCTAATTTTTCTGGAAGTCAGAGATTTTCCATGCTGTTGGGTTACTATTGCTCCAGGTTACAAGCAGCTGAAACTAGGGACTGATAATAGAAATGCTGCCCTCTCAGTGTTAACTAACTGCTCCATTCTGAAGAAGATTGAAATTGCTTTGGAGACATAGCATTAAAATGAATACTGGAGGGAATCAGTGCTCATTCTTGCTGACATTAAAACTGATGGGTGCGCTTCCTTCCTACAGCTGCTTGTGATTATCGTTAGTGATTAGTCAATCAAGAAGAGGAAACATGTGGAGAGGGAAAGAACGAGTAGACAAACTTACTCTGTATGATATAATTGCAGTCTATCAGGTTGCAGATCGCTCAGCTAAGCAAGCAATCAAGAAATGGTTCATTTCCTTAACGTCGCAGTGTCACCCTCCATAGCAGTGCATGCAATCCTTCGTCTCCATCAATGGGTAGTGAAATTATTGCCTCAACTGATGGATTCAGGTCAGAATCTTCTCCCACCAGCTTGGACCAGGTGACTCTGCCCACCACCAGCCCCATTGGAAGCAGCCTGGGAGCCTGAGTATCCTTCAGGGGGCCAGGTCCCCGATCCTCCAGCCATTGCCTCCCGTCTCCCCCAGTGGGGACACAGCAGGGGTGGGGAATGGGAAACTGTTTACTTTGGGAAAAAATTGTAAATGAGAGATTTTCTAAATGTGAGAGTGAGGCTATGGCTCCTCCCCGAGCCCCTTCTACCAGCATAGAAATGCCCACCAGGAACAGAGCTCCCAAAAGCCTATGCTGCCCTTACAGAGCCTTAGCCCTGCTCCTCCAGCCTTAGCTTCCATTTGCTGGTTAGAGGGCATTTTACAGTGGTAACTTTCCCCCACTGCTCAATAGTAAGTAGCATCTCCCTTCCTTTCTCCCTTCCCCACAACGCAGATAAGGGCAGTAGGGGTGTCATGACAAGACAGACATCGTATTTCAAGGGAATCATAGAATCATAGAATATCAGGGTTGGAAGGGTCCTCAGGAGGTCATCTAGTCCAACCCCCTGCTCAAAGCAGGACCAATCCCCAACTAAATCATCCCAGCCAGGGCTTTGTCAAGCCTGACCTTTAAAACCTCTAAGGAAGGAGATTCCACCACCTCCCTAGGTAACCCATTCCAGTGCTTCACCACCCTCCTAGTGAAAAAGTTTTTCCTAATATCCAACCTAAACCTCCCCCACCGCAACTTGAGACCATTACTCCTTGTTCTGTCATCAGGTATCACTGAGAACTGTCTAGATCCATCCATCAGAATGGATGTCTGATGTCAGACACACCCCTTTTCTTGGCCTCAGCCATGACTAGTATTATTATTGTTGTTATGCCACCATGCTCTCAGCACACCCATCACTGCTCCAGCCAGGAACAGATTGCAGCCCACAAAAGAATCTAACACCAATTTCTGTGAAGAACCATCATCCTACTTCGCTGAAAAGATCAGGAAAGCGTCACAAACAGCCTGGATCCGATCTGGATATACCCACCAACCAAGAGCCCCCCTGCATCCCCAGAATTCAGTACAGTCACTCATCAAGAAGTATTGGACACTCTAAAGGAGTCTTGGCCCAAGACCTCTGGATCCAACCTATCTATGCCCTTCCCAGTTTGTGAAAGAGAGTCATGAACAACTGATGCCACTCCTGCCTCATTCAATGGCTAGGGGAGACTGTCCCATCCTGGTGGATGATGACTTGGCCTCAATTATACACAGCTTTGTCAACTCCCCCGCCCTCCTGGACTGCAGCAATGGATATACCTGGGCATGAACCCACAGCCCTTAAGAAACTCCAACTATTAGAAAACACTGCAGTGTGTCTCCTAAGCAACATGGGCTACCATGAGCACATCAGACCTGTCCTCCTTTCTCTACACTGGCTTCCCCTAGAATATCTAGTCAAGTTCAAGGTCTCTATCTTTATCTTAAAGGAGCTCCATTGCCTAGGCCCTGCATATCTAAAAGACCACCTAGAGCTCCAGGATGAAGACTGTGGTCAACACCTCCACTCTTCAGGCACAATGGAACTTTCTACCATCAGGGTAAAGCTCGTCTGTGCAGACACAAAGCTTTCTCGGGGGCTGGTCCTACACTGTAGAACAAACTTCCTCAGGAACTAAGGACCATCACAAACTTCACCACCTTTTGCTCCACGTGCAAAGCGCACTTCTTTGACCTGCTTTCTCAAACATAAAGCCATAAAAGCATGTACATTAAAAAGCAAACAAACCTCACAACCAAATCCCTGCCCAAAACAAAACATTCCTCTGCACACCCACTTCTCCCCCTGGGGAGGCTGAGGGAGAGAACAAACAACACATGACAGATGTTAGTCATATTGCTTAATGCACTACTGGAAGGCGCTCAGATACATAACGATTGGGAGTGGTAAAGAACCTATCTAGAACAGACCACAACAGAACATGAAACAAGGGCATTCCCATTTGTTTATATGCAGATGATCCTATGAAAACATAATTGGCATCACCAGAGGTTAAGGGGAAGATTACCATGGGACAACGAGAAGAACAGGGGAGGCAAGGGGATAATTACCTTTCTCTATCAACTTATTTTAGACATTCCTAGAATACCCTTCACTGTAGTATCTGAGTACTAGTAATGGGGCTGAAATAAAGAATATAAGAGAGGGTTGTCACGGGGAGAATTGTCATGCATTCATTTTGTTGTATTTATGTAGAATCAATATCAAATGAAAGTTTGCTTATGTTTGATTAAAGAAATATGATTTGTAAAGAAAGGCCCTAACTAGCCAGCAAAAGAAAGGCCTTGAGTGTAATGGGTTGTAGGGCTAGAAGGAATGAAATAGGAAGGATGTCTGGTTCAAAGAATACCGAATGAAATAAGGGGAAGTTTCTAAAAAGGAGGCCTCCTGACTGATAGGGGTGACTGCAGATGGTTTAAAATAAGACAAACAGAATCTGTTTTCATAGATTCATAGATTCTAGGACTGGAAGGGACCTCGAGAGGTCATCGAGTCCAGTCCCCTGCCCTCATGGCAGGACCAAATACTGTCTAGACCATCCCGGATAGACATTTATCTAACATCAAGTGCCAACAGATTTTCCTACCCACATAGCAGTGTTATCTCAAAAATTAGGGCTTATGTGAACCCATGTGCAATGGAAGAACTGTTCATTTTCAAGCGGGAGGGAAGAGATAGGGAGGAAAGGCCTTGGGGAGAAAGGTGATTGTAAATCTTATCTGGATTAAGACTGGAAATAAGGGTGAACTGTCTCAGAGTGGATTTTATCTGACATCACCAACTGGCAATGACATCACTTCTCTGTTAAAAGGTATCAAAAAGTACACTCTTAAAGGGTTCATTGCTAATACCTGCCTGACTGCATTGGAGCCGACCAATATGGGTCTAAGCAGCCCTTGGTTTAGCCCACTGGTAAGTATCTTGATCAAATGCTTATCAATGTTTTGTTACTGTTCGGTTGTAGTAAATTGCTTATTATGCAGCCTTTTTAGGCATGTTTTGAACAATTGTATAAATACCATTTGGCCTCTGGATGTAATAAAGAAATTTATTGTTAAATTAGTGTTGTAATAATATCCTTCATAAATAATAATAATTCCAGCAATTGATTTGGTGTCACAATGACTTCATTATTGTATTGCATGGCTTATAATCGTGAGAGTGAGACCCCATTGTGCTAGGCCCTGGATAAACACATAGTAAGAGCAAGCCCCTGCTTACAAGCTAAAGAGGCAAACAAAGGCTAGGAGGGGAAGCAGTCTCAGAGAGGGAAAGTGACTTGCCCAAGGTCACATAGCAGGTCAGTTGCAGAGCTGGGACTAGAACCCAAGACTCTTGGGTGCCTGCCAGATACCCCATCCACCGGATCAAACTGCCTCTTATGGTTGTGGTGATATTTCATACTTGAAAACCTCCTAGCTGTCCGTTGCTTACTCTAAAATGTTTTTTTTCTCTTAATGTAATGTAGTATGTCCATCACAGATCTGTGAGTGGTTGTCATGTGCACAGGTGTGAAAGATATACCATCTTCCCAGTGAACTTGTGAGACTATGGCCATGCATGGTTCCTCTTTCTGAAGACAGCAGTATAAGATTGTGTCAAGCTTTGGGCATCAAATTCAGTGAACGGCATCAGGGGTATAAATATTTAATGTTTTTTTATTATTTTATTTTATTGTTACAATTTATTTGTTTGTGGCAGTGGCCAGCAATGGGCTAAGCACTCTACAAGAAGAGAAAGTTCATGCTGCGAGGAGCACACAGGCTAAGGACAGACAAATAGATGATGTGAAGCTTCCCACATCACATCATCTGGGGTTGGGAAACATCTCACTACCACCTGCCAGGGGGTCAGTTCCCTGACCATCCCACCCACAGGCCACACCTTACAGTGCAGCTCCACTTACCACACAGCACTGAGATATGTTTATAAACAAAAGAGGTCTAAGTTTATTTAACAAAGAATAGAGATTTGTATGTTAACAACATCAATAATGGAAACAAAGGGTTACAGATAAAATCATAACACTCATTACAAAGCCTAAACTCGGCTAACAAGATGGTCTCTTGTCAAATAAGCTCCTTCTCACAGCATTTTCAACAAAGATGGCTGAGAGACCCTTCTTTTATGGGCCCAAGTCTACTGGCAACTGACAGGAGCGTGTGGATCACCTTTTGGTGACCTGCCTTAGCTCACAGCCCTTGAGAACATAATTTTCAGTATGCAGGATATACATATTTTCTGTAGACACATCTCAATGACAGGGGTGAAAGTAAGTCAGGACACTTACTGGTACGGGGCCGGGGGGGAGGGGCCTCGGGTGGAAGGGGTGGGGCCTCGGGTGGAAGGGGTGGGTCTGGGAGGTCAGCCTACCTCAACCAACCCTTCCAGGCCGCCTGGCCCATGCCGCCTGGGGCTCCCATGTTGATTTAAAGAGCCCTGGGCCCTTTTAAATCGCCGGCCCCAGGGCAACTTCTCCCTCCCCCGCCCTGCCTGTCAGCGGCTGCGGGGTGGGGGGGGGCAAAAGGGGCAGGGACATTAAAGTGCTGCAGGGTCCTTTGCCGTGGCACCACTTTAAGGTTGCTACCCCTTCCTCCCCTCCTTAGGGACCCGCCCAGCAGGGCCGCTGACAGGGGAGGCAAAAGGGACAGGGACATTAAAGCGCTACCGCCGCAGCCCTTTAATGTGGGCTGGGTATGGGCCGGTGCAGGCTCACTTTCACCCCTGCTCAATGATTATGAGGACTGGTGCGACACAGGCTTTCATTAGAGACCTGACATGACATTCTTTAACAAACTAATATGTAGATACCAGACCTAGGGGATCCCTGTATCTCTTATGCACCCTTATGCCTGCTACCAGCTGGATGGTTGTTTGCAACTTATTTTCACATGATGGAAGTGTCCAATGTATTTTGTACGCCACACATTTTCTTTTCCCTGGTCACTTGTTTCCTCAACACCATTTAAAAAAGTGCCTGCCTTTCTGAAATAGAAGTAGATGAAATTATGAATGGGACATAGAATGTCAAAGTTCTTGACCAACATTAATGGATGTAGTCTCACAACAGCTGTGTGAGGCTAGTAAGCATTATGATCAATGTAATAAGCAGCTTTGACTGCTGCTTATTATGTTAATCATAACTGTTTCAGTCTTACCTTGGGGGGAGGGATAGCTCAGTGGATTGAGCATTGGCCTACTAAACCCAGGGTTGTGAGTTCAGCCCTTGAGGGGGTCATTTAGGGATCTGGGGATTGGCCCTGCTTTGAGCAGCGGGTTGGACTAGATGACCTCCTGAGGTCCCTTCCAACCCTGATATTTTATGATTCTACCTTGTGCTCCCTCAGTTGTTTGTTGTCTGTTTTACAGCTTCTCTACATGGGGACACTCAGAAAAGTTAATCCAAATTAACTAAAGGTGGGAATTTAAAGTGGATCACTTAAACTGCACTAAAGCCCCTTGCAGAGCCTGTTAGTCAGAATTAATTCAGTTCAGCTTGATGTAGGCCTGGTCTACAGAGTGCAGCAATGGGCCATATGGGGTTGTGACTTCTAAAGTGCACTAATTGGTCCATGTAGACCTTGCTGGTGCACCCTAAAAGTTCCCTAGTGCACTTTAATGTAATACTCTTTGAAATGGGACTATGTTAAAGTGCATGATGTAACTTTTAGTATGCACCAGCGGGATCTATATGGACCAATTAGTGTTTACCTGTGAATTTTCCCTCAAGGACTTTCCATGTCAGACAGTCTGACCTTTTCTCAGTGGACTGCATTAGGACCAGAATTGGTTTCTGCTATTGCATGCTTGTTAAGTAGTTTGAAAGGGAAGAAGGTATTCTTCCAGGAAATCCCTAAATTAAATGTCAAGGCTCAGCTGCAAATGGTTTGATATTTAAACTTGTATATAGTTTGTATTTTTTCACTTTGGAAGCTGTCGTTCTGCAGAGGTCTTCCCGAGGGGTGGTTCTAAACCCACACTCAAAGGTCTGGTCTGCCCCCAGTTGCAATGAAGGCAGGGAATGTGACACCGTGAAGACTTTCTGCCCTGGGAGGCACCTAGAATGAAAACCCACGGGTAAGACAAGAATTTTCCCTGTTTCTACTACACCTGATTCCACTAAGAAATAGCTTTGCTTTTTTTAGACTAGCCAGGGATGGAAAGTGTTGATGATGACACTGCTCTTGCTGTTAACTTGCATTACAAACCATATGGGGTTCACTGAAGTGTCCAACAACTTGACAAAGATTTGTACTGGGTCTCAGAGCTGGTAACTAATTAATAAAACCATGAGGCTGTTGTCAGTGCCTTGGCATGTCTTAAGGGAAAACAACATGCTCTAGTCCAGGGGTCGGCAACGTTTGGCCTGCGGCTCGCCAGGGTAAGCACCCTGGCGGGCCGGGCCAGTTTATTTACCTGCTGACATGGCAGGTTCGGGCGATCGTGGCCCCCACTGGCCGCAGTTCGCCGTCCCGGGCCAATGGGGGAGGCGGGAAGCGGCGCGGGCGAGGGATGTGCTGGCTGCGGCTTCCCGCTGCCCCCATTGGCCCGGGACGGTGAACCACGGCCAGTGGGGGCTGCGATCGCCCGAACCTGCCGCATCAGCAGGTAAATAAACTGGCCCGGCCTGCCAGGGTGCTTACCCTGGTGAGCCGCGTGCCAAACATTGCCGACCCCTGCTCTAGTCTGAAGGACAGTGGATGATACTAAGGCAAGACGTTTAGAGCAGCTTGACTCTAGCCCACGATTTCATCAAATGGAAGGGGGCAGGCAGACGGTGAAATAAAAACATTCATTTGAAGCTGCAGGCAGATGCTTTTTGGTTTGAAGCTGGCTCACTTATCCCAGTCAGAGGCTCTGCGAAAAGAAGGCGTGACTTTTTCATACTTTCGTGAATTTTACTGCAAATCCAGCAGGGGATGCAGAAACTGCAAGCGTTTTTTTTTTCCTCCAAGAAGCTAACAAAAAGTGAATGGAAACAAGATAGATACACTTTCCAATTTATATTCTCCTTCCACAAAATACATGTAAACGTGATCCGCAAAGGGGGGAAAAAAGGGATTGGGACATTGTTTTGCTTTTGAAAGACGTATAAAGAAGGCCAGAAAAAGTTTATTTTTAAGATTTTCTTCTTCTTGCTATCAATATCAGTAATAGCAAGTCTGGCTCAGCAAATGTTGGATCTGGATTATGGGCATAATTATTATGCATTTGTATTACAGTAGAGCATAGAGGCCTCATGGAATGAGTAGAGCCCCTTTTGTGCTAGGCACTGTACACACATGGGGAAAAAAGCTGTCCCCAGCCCCGCAGAGTTCACAATGTAATTATAAGGGCTTGTCTACAGGGGGACACTCATGACGGGGGTTGTTCGGCATTACAGTAATGCAAATACAAGAGCGTATTTCTTGCATCACAGCGGTGGCACAACTTTTGTACTTGGGCAATACGACACAGTCGTCACCATAGTGTAATAGATCCCCACGCCGGGAAAACTACTGCGCGGTGGATCTGGGCACACTATAGACGCTCCTGAGATGGCTGAAACATGGTTTATTCTTGCAATGAAGATGGGATCAAAGCGGGTGTTAACCAGGATTTTCCAGGCTAGGCCAGGGCCTTGATTTACGGGACAGGGCCGCAGTCTGGGTGACTGGGCTCCACCCAGCCTAGCTGAGGCCTGTTGTGCTGGATGGGATTTCGGGGGGGGGGGAGCAGGCCCCCGCAGGGCGGCGCTCGGGGGCTACCGAGCCGGGCTGAGGAAGCCGGTGGCCAACCGCGGGGCGCGTCCGGGGAGGTTTGAGGCAAGAGCGCCGGGCTCCGGCTTGTCCCGTCTCCCGCTCCGCCCTTCAGCCCGCCCGGCTCCGGGCCCGGCCCCGCCCCGCCCCGCCCAGCGGCGTCCTTAGCAACTTCCCCAGCCGCCGCCGCCGCCGCCGCCCGGCGGCCAAGTGAGCCCGGACTGGGGCAGCCTCCCGCGCCCCGCAGCCCCCCTCCGACAGGTGTGTCTGTACCCCTCCCCCCGGACAGGTGTGTGACCCCCCCGAGACAGGTGTGTGACCCTCCCCTCCTCAGACAGGTGTGTCTGTACCCCTCCCTCCCCTCCTCAGACAGGTGTGCCTGTACCCCTCCTCCCGGACAGGTGTGTGACCCCCCCGAGACAGGTGTGTCTGTACCCCTCCCCCCGGACAGGTGTGTGACCCCCCCGAGACAGGTGTGTCTGTACCCCTCCCTCCCCTCCTCAGACAGGTGTGTCTGTACCCCTCCCTCCGGACAGGTGTGTGACCCCCCCGAGACAGGTGTGTCTGTACCCCTCCCCCCGGACAGGTGTGTGACCCCCCCGAGACAGGTGTGTCTGTACCCCTCCCCCCGGACAGGTGTGTGACCCCCCCGAGATAGGTGTGTCTATACCCCTCCCCCCGGACAGGTGTGTGACCCCCCCGAGATAGGTGTGTCTGTACCCCTCCCCCCGGACAGGTGTGTGACCCCCCCGAGATAGGTGTGTGACCCTCCCCTCCTCAGACAGGTGTTTCTGTACCCCTCCCTCCCCTCCTCAGACAGGTGTGCCTGTACCCCTCCCCCCAGACAGGCATGTGCCCCCCCCCTCGGACAGATGTGTCTGTACCGCTCTCCCTCAGACAGGTGTGTGACCCCCCCTCCCGAGACAGGTGTGTGTGTGCACCCCCTTCTTCCCCCTGAGTCAGGGGTGTCTGTACCCCTCCTCTCCAACCCCGGACAGGTGTCTTCATCCTCTCCCCCCAACAGGTATGTCTGCCCCCCTCCTGAGACAGTGGTATCTGCAACCCCTCCCCTCACCTTCCCCACAGACAGGTGTGTCTGCACCCCTTATTCCCTGGACAGGTGTGTTTGCACCCCCTACTATTCCCCCCAACAGGTGTGTCTGAAACCCCCTTCCCTGACAGGTGTGTCTGCCCCCTCCCTCCTGACAGGTGTGTGTGCACCCCCCCTCTCTCCAACAGGTGTGTCTGCACCCTCTCCCTGCCAATTCAGGTGTGCCTACTCCCCCCTGACAGGTGTCTGCACCCTCCCCGAGACAGGTGTGTCTACAACCCCTCACTTCCCCCCACCCTGACAGGTGTATGTGCACAGTCCCTCCCCTTCTTGCTGAGACAGCTGTGTGACCCCCCTTCCCTGTAACAGATATTTTTGCCCCCTCCCTCCCCTTCACAAGACAGGTGAGTCTGCATCCCCTTCCCCCACTACAGGTGTGTCTGTACCCCCTCCCCTCCAGCAGGTGTGTTAGCACCCCTCCACTCCCCCAGACAACTGAGTCTTCATCCCCTTCTCCTCCTCCCTTTTCCCCCAGAGATGAGTGTGTCTGCACCCCACCCTCCCCTTCCTCTCCCACCCAAGACAGATGTGTCTACACCCCCTGTCCCGACAACTGTTTCTGTATCCCCTCCCTTCCCCCCCAAGACCGGTGTGTCTGTATTCCCACTCCTCCCCTTCCCTGCCTAAGACAGGTGCTGTCTGCACCCCATCACCATCCCCCTCAAGACAGGTAGGTCCCCCCCCCCCGATAGGTCTTTCTGCACCTCCCCAGCAGGTGTGTCTTTACCCTCTTCCTCACCCCTCCCCATAAAGGTGCCAAGTGTGTCTGCATCCCTTCGCCCACCCCAGTAATGGTGCCAGGTTGCATCACCTCCACCCAGTAATGGTGCCATCTGTGTCTGTAACACCCCACACGGTGTAATGTGTACTTCTTCAACTCCCTGCCTCCAAATAATGGTGCCCGGTTTGGGCAACGCTCCCTTCTGCCATCATGGTGCTAGGTGTGTCTAAACCCTTTCCGTCCAAAATGTGGTGCTAGATGTGTCTGCAACACACACAACACGTGTCCCCGAATGGTGTGGGGTGCATCTACAACTCCTTGCCTTGGTGCCTGTATATTGTTTTTCTTTTACAGCGGGAGTGGGCAAACCTTTTGGCCTGAGGGCCACATGGGGGTTCTGAAACTGTATGGAGGGCCAGGTAGGGAAGGCTGTGCCTACCCAAACAGCCTGGCCCCTGCCCCCTATCCGCCCCCTCCCATTTCCTGCCCCCTGACTGCCCCCCTCAGAACCACTGACCCATCCAACTCCCCCCCCCCCGCTTCTTGTCCCCTGACTGCCTCCTCTCCGGACCCCCCACGCCTCTAACTGCCCCCTGGGACTCCACCACCTATCCAACCAGCCCGCTCCCTGTCCCCTGGCTGCCCCTATCCACACCCCCGCCCATGACAGGCCCCCCGGGACTCCCACACCCATCCAACCCCCCTTTCTCCACCCCATCCAACCACCCCCTGTCCCCTGACTGCCCCCTGGGACCCCATGCCCCTTATCCTACTCCACTGCTCCTCGCCCCCTTACCATGCCACTCAGAGCATCAGGACTGGCAGCCGCGCCACCCGGCCGGAGCCAGCCATGCCGCCGCGCTGCCCGGCAGGAGCTTGCAGCCCCGCCGCCCAGAGCGCTGAGCTGAGGCTGCGGGGGAGGGAGGACAGCAGGGGAGGGGCCGGGGGCTAGCCTCCCCTGCCGGGAGCTCAAGGGCCAGGCAGGAGGGTCCTGTAGGCCGGATGTGGCCCATGGGCCGCAGTTTGCCCACCTCTGTTTTACAAATACCTTCAAAACAAATATCTTTGTGAATACTTGGTTTGAATGTTGTTCTTGCCATTTCACTAATGCAGGAGAGGTACTGAACCTTCAGGAATTTAATAAGACCCAGCCCCAGTCAAGATTTGTCACCTGTGATCAACTGGACACTGACTGAAAATGCCAACCCAAATGCAGTATTATAACTCCTCTCCTTCAGTGACCGGGATTCTACATCCCCAGACTGCACAGTGTGCCTTTGAGAACATGAGACCCAGAGACCCCTATCCCAGGCATACTGCACCACGGATACAACCCTCCACAGGTAAGGGTGTGTGATGGAATCAATCCGGTAACTGCTACATGCTCTCATTGCATAACTTTGGTTTATTCTGTGGCTGGGGAAACACAATTTGCAACTGGTAAAGTCTTAAAGTTGTGTTCTTCCATCAGTGCACATTTGAAACTTCTGAAGTGTACACATACAACAACAAGAAAAGCAGATCCCTTATATTGTAAGCATCCTTCTGTAACCGAAACATCATAACATGTAGGTTAAAAATAAAGTAGAACTACCACTAACTCTTTTTAATGGACACCGAGTAGTGCATTCATTTACCACGAATTGTGATTGTGCAGGTGCAGATGACAGTTAGATGCATACATGGCCATTTAAGGATGTAAAAATACTTGATCTGTGTATGTAGTCCTGGTGTTTGTGTACAATTGCGCAACCCTATGTGCACATTTTGAAAATCAGGCCTTATGTGACTTTCCCAAGGGCACACAATATATTAGTGGCAGAGCTGGAAAGGGTACTCAGGAGCAACGTTCCCTGTAAACTGTCTGCATGGGCGGCCATGCAGCAATCTTGTGTCTACCGCACATGTCACATGTCAGACCTGAGTAAGGAGCAGAGTGGGGAAGGCAGGGGTTCCTGATAGGGGTGGGTGTAGGAGATCACAGGGGGAAAGGAAGGTGCTTCTGTGCATTTAATGACCTGGCAAGAAGGGAGGGCTGTGGGGAAAGAGGCCTTGGTCTGTTGAGTAGCTATAGCAGGCACACAGCCTTCGCTACCTGGCTCACCCTTGTTGCTGCTTAAGGGGTTGCGCACCCCCACAACTGCACTGTAGGTCTGTGAACCCCTGTGAGTCTCCCCCACCCAACCTGGAGAGAGACAATTAATAAATAATACAGGGAGGTGTGAGTCTGATCATTACTAGTCCTAGCAATTCTCTCTTATGTCTTGCTGTTTCCTTATTATGAGATTATGCTTTAATTCTTTTGGGAAACTTGCAACTATATAAACCCGTGTTTCTGTTAAGGTCTCATCACGAGATCTGTTTCTCTGCCACTTGCAAGTTTCTATTGAGATGAATGGTCATTTTATTTTGCCTTAATCTTACTGTATCTATAATGCTGTCATATAAATCAGTGGTGTGCCCTTGCTTGGAATACTGTGTTCAGTTCTGGCTCAAAAAAGTTATAACAGAAGTAGGAGTTTAGAAATAGGTGATGGAAAATGTCTGGAAGAGTGGAGAGACTTCTGTATGACATGATATGAAAAGATTGGATCTGTTTAGTTGAGAGAGGAGAGGAGTCGGAGGAGATATAATAGTGGTATGCAAAATAATGAAGAGTATACATCCATATAGTGGGTGCTCCTATTTATCTTTTTCAATAAAACAAGAACACGAGGATCTTTAAACTAAAAGACGATAAATTAAGAATTTCATTTTAGTTTGGTCATCTTTATAGTTACAGGCCTTGGCTACACTTACCCGCAAGTTCGACGGCTGGAAATCGAACTTCTGGGTTCGACTTATCGCGTCTAGTCTGGACGCGATAAGTCGAACCCGGAAGTGCTCGCCGTCGACTGCGGTACTCCAGCTCGCCGAGAGGAGTACCGCGGAGTCGACGGGGGAGCCTGCCTGCCGAGTGTGGACCAAGGTAAGTTTGAACTAATTCGAACTAAGGTACTTCGAACTTCAGCTACGTTATTCACGTAGCTGAAGTTGCGTACCTTAGTTCGAATTAGGGGGGGTAGTGTAGACCAAGCCTTAGTGTGCTGTCGTATAAATACTTTCCTTCTGAGTGCATATATATAGTTAGATCAGTGTAAGAAGTCTGAAAAAAATAAACCTGTAAGCTTGCCAGAGGACAAAAATGTACTGCCCATTGGAGTTTGTATCCCGCTCACTACAAAGAAAATTTAGAGGGAATGTTGCCCAGGAGTCCTGACTCCCATTCCCCTTCCTTGATGCTCAAGCCTTTTTCCTAAAGTAGTCAAGGATGAAAATAACAAGCCTATTTAACAGTAAAAAATCCACAGTTTGAACTAAGTAGGCACTTATGCTCACCTGCATTGCCGAGGGTAGAGTCAAGCCCAAAGCCCAAAATATAATTAAGTTTACTGGGTTTTTAAAGTTGAAATGTGCCACAAGGAAGTAATTGGTGGTGAGCATGGCTAGGTGCTGTAGTGATACTAGGAGGTCTGTTGTGTTGTCATTATGTGGAGGAAGGGTGATTGTGCTGCCATGAGACTTATTCATGAGGAGTGATAAAAGGTTTAGGAAACCAGACCTATGAGGAAAGGTTAAAAAAAACCTGGGCATGTTTAATCTTGAGAAAAGATGACTGGGGGGACCTGATAACAGACTTCAAATATGTTAAAGGCTGTTATAAAGAGGACAGTCATCAGTTGTTCTCCATGTCCATGGAAAGTAGGACAAGAAGTAACCAGTTTAATCGGCAGCAAGAGAGATTTTTGTTAGATATTAGGAAACATTTTCTAACTGTAACTCTTCTGCCTGTCAGAGCCAGCAGCAACAAGGGCCGGGTTCAGTATCTAGGGGTTCCTTTTCAACAATACAACACAAAACCAGCTCGAGCCCCCACCCAGTGACCTGGGATAATTATACACCACCCCCTGGGTGCCTCTAGGAGGCAATAATTCCTCTCTTGCAGGCACAGAGTCTGAGTGTGGCAAAAAACTTTTAATAAAAGGAGGGAAATAATGTGGCATTGATTTGGGGAAACACTGCAAACAGGGTTTATAAACATAAACCCTGAGCAAAAGACCCACCACCGAGTAAGTTGCGCAGTGTCCTTTCCCCCGAGGTTCTTAAGTCCAGCAACCCAAAAGTCCCTTTAACGTGCCCGATCCTTCCTTGCACCCCACTCACAGTTGCTGTCCTTGGACAGTGCAGACCCAGAGTTCAGAGGTGCAGACCCAGAGTTCACCTCCCACCCTGGGTGGATGCAGGGGAGTGGGTAAGGAGGCATCTTACTCGCTCTGCTGCTCAGGCACTCACTTGCCACCCCTCTCTGTAGGGCTCTGCTCTGGCACTCTCTGCCCACCACCCTGCTGGCCACCCACCACGCCTCTCTGCCAACCACCCTGCTGGCCATGCCAAGATGTCTTCAGGGCCCCCCACTTAACACAGCTCTCAGTGATTTCAGTTCTGAGTGATTTCAGTTTAGTGGGGGAGCTTCACTGTTGCTGTACAGTGGGCAGTCTCTTGCATCAGACACACTGTCCCAAAGCAGATCTAAAACTTACAGCTAGGTTTCAGAGATTTCAGCTCTGTAGCACGTAACAAGACTCTCAATTGAATCTAAATTAGCTCTTTTATTACACAGTGGAGAGCAGAAGGGTCAAATTGTGTCTAGGGCTTTAGGCAACACTCACACCACCAGGTACAAGTGTTTGCCATCCCCCTCTCTCAACTCACTGGGCTTTGGAACCCATGTCCCCTGCCTACCGAGTGCCATTTCGTTGAGGGTGAGTCCCTCAATCGAGAAATGCCAAGTACAGTTTTGCTGCCCTTGATTCACACAACAAGGATAACAACCTTTTATTACTCCTGCCCCACTAACAAGGAGACTGGGGATTCCACACCAGCCAAAAGTGATAATTTGGGCAAGCAATGCCATCTTGCTGAGCAGCTAAGCAGGGTGGGTGTGCCTATGCAAACGAGATCAGCTCCTGAAGTCCTTTTCCACAGCTGACCACTAGATGTCAGGGGAGAGCTCATTCAGATTCCGCTTACATAACTATAAGGATAGTTAAGTATATTTCAGAAAGTTTGTACAGATACACCCCAATCTAGTACAAGATACGATGGTTTGACAGAACAATGAATAGGGATGTTTTGTCCAAGATATCAGGAACAAGGGAGGTAACAAACAGATGTCTTGAAACACGTAAGGTGGTACGTACGTTGTGTATCCCCATTGTTTGTCTCCGTCTACAAATGTCAGGGTACCTCGCCTCAATCCTTTGTGTAGCCTAGCAGAGACTCCTGCTGCTGACTGAGACACTCCTTGCCACTGAGCACTCGTGTTCGTTGTACCTGTAACCACGGAGCCAGGGTACGAGGACTCTGCCTTGAGGGCAATGAACCGGGCCGAGTGCCTTTGTCACTGAACCGCAACTCTGATAGTCCTTTATGAGTAACTTCGAGGTCTGCTGAATTAGCATGATCAGCTAGTCCACGGAATAGAAGCACTGAACAGCCTGACCAGTATTACCGAGGCAGTGACTTTCCAGCCTTCAGCACTTAAGAACACTTGGGACCTCTGAATCTAAAAACCTGAGCTTCTACTGCCTATGCTAAAAGGCCTAGGTCTGTTAGCATAAAGGTTGTCGTGCACTGGTCACTACAGGGGAAGAGAGAGCTACACTGTGTGAGGCTGGTTACACACGGACCGATTTGTGTTGGCCAAGATTGCAGCTAGGATGTCAGGAACTGAACTGGGGAACCCTCGGAGCTGAACATGCGAGTCTTGACAGCTTTAGCTGAAGAGCTGGGCCCTGTAGCTGGGGGGCTCTGTCAGACTCGCATCTGATGTGGATTGGGCACAGAGGGGGACATGTAACCCACACTGACATGTGCGTTACACACACAATACCCTCCAGTCCTGGCTCATCAAGGCATACCCTCTCTACATACACGTCTTGCTGACGGACTCACCTCTTTCACAAAGCCCACAATGTTTTTTCGATTATAAACTCTTTGTCATCTGTCACTTTTAGAAGTTGTGACACATCACTGGTGATTATTTGATTCTGATTAGGATTCCAGTTCCGAGATGTTTCACCTCTGCGGAACAAACCTATTTGGAATGACCCACGCAACAAATCAGATGCTTGGACTAAGTCTCTCCGGAGATATAGGGTAACCTTGAATCACAGGCCTGTTGAATCTGTGCTGAGCAGAAAAGCACCTTTTGCAGGTAAGTAAATATTTCTGATTCAGTTGACACAGTAAGAACATGTCATGATCTGGTGATTCCCTGGCTGGGATAATTTGAATGAGGTGTTAAGAATTAAATCTACTGAAAATCTTTGTAAAAGGAGCAGATTTTGACTGTGGGTTTCAATGTGCCTGTTATTAAATATAATGAATCCTGCTGTCATCACTGTCTGTGACATGTACCTGACTAAGAGAAATGTGTACAGAAGGATTTCAGAAGACTTTGTACCAAATGGCCACATTTCTGAAGCAGTACAGTAGGTCATGAGTTCTCAGACGTTTTAATACTATGCACACTTTCAGTCAGTTGCAATTGCTTTGCCTTCAGTGTGCCCCAGAATCCTGTGTGTCATATTTTCATGGCATTTTTGTGGAGTTACTATGGAAAATGGTGCAATGATAATGAAGCAAGTCCTTAGAAGACTAGAGACTTGCAACAGGAGGTGGTTCATGAGCTGCGCTTACTTTATTCTACCCAGGTTTTTGTACTGTGCCTATCACTTGAATACCATAGAAGCCTTATGCAAATGATTGTGGCCCACTGTGAGTAGCGGTAGGAAGGTGGATCCCTGCCTATAAGCTGAGAACTTCTGAAGTAGATCAAAAACTACTATTCACTCCAGACTGTAAAGCCAGTTTACCAGTTAATCCTTTTGCATTATTTAGAAATTCCTTTAGCAATGAATTCTCAAACATGTTGTTAGCTAGTTCTGAGCTGTTGTTGCAAAAAGCAGGCTGACTGAGACATGTACATATATACTCCCCTGACTTGGCTATTACTTTTGATTTCTATGATTTTTGCTTTTTAAAACATTTATCAAACATCTTTAAAGTCTTTATCATGTATATGGCGAGGGTTCAATTTTGAGAAGTGCTAAATACATTCAGTTTCCATTGGGGAACCAGGCCCTTTGCAGTTTGTATATATTTCATCATGTGTGATTTATGCTATTTTGATCATGGGTAGTGCACATTTTCATTGAGATTGCTATTGAGCTTTGGCATCCAAAATTAATTAGTTCTATGAATAGGAAGCTTCATCTTTATCATGAGAAGAAGAATTAATTTCTGAGGAAAAGTGAACATATTCATTCTCACGTTAAATGTCTGGAAGAATTTTTGTACGCAGTGTTGTTGTAGCCATGTCAGTACCAAGATACTAGAGAGACAAGGCGGGTGAGGTAATATCTTTTATTGGACAAACTTGTTGGTAAGAGAGAGACAAACTTTCAAGCCACATGGAGTTCTTCAGCTGAGGAAGAGCTGTGTGTGGCTGGAAATCTTGTCTCACCAACAGAAGTTGGTCTAGTAAAAGATATTACTTCACCCACATTGTCTCTGGAAGACTTTTTTTACCTTTTTAGACCTTTTAAACTTGTTTCTATTGTCATCAAATGCTGTACCTACAGAATCCAATTTCTTCTACAAGAAAGAGGATATTATAGCTAGAAAGACAAAATAGGGTGTGATAATTCCTTATCACTACAATTACTCTTCAATAGTTCTTAATTTCCATTACCTAGCCATTTTCTAGATGCAGTAATAATACCAACAATTGAAAAAAATAGCAGAAGAGAGATTAAGGAAACGCTGGGATTTGTTCTCTGTAATCCTTTAAAAAAATCCCATTTACTATCATTATGTAATCCAGATACAAAAATGTCATCAAATGTAAAAGAACAGGAGTACTTGTGGCACCTTAGAGACTAACAAATTTATTAGAGCATAAGCTTTCGTGGGCTACAGCCCACTTCTTCGGATGCATATAGAGTGAAACATATATTGAGGAGAAATATATACACACATACAGAGAGCATGAACAGGTGGGAGTTGTCTTACCAACTCTGAGAGGCCAATTAAGTAAGAGAAAAAAATATATATATGTTTCACTCTATATGCATCCGAAGAAGTGGGCTGTAGCCCACGAAAGCTTATGCTCTAATAAATTTGTTAGTCTCTAAGGTGCCACAAATACTCCTGTTCTTTTTGAGGATACAGACTAACACGGCTGCTACCCTGAAACCTGTCATCAAATGTAAAGATGCTGCTATATTATCCTAAACTTGTAACCTATATAATAACATGAAGACATGGTCTTATATACTTGCTATAAAATGCCTTTTATTTATTCTGTTTTTGTAGCTCGAACCTTAAGTGCTGGCTTGAGTGGTCATAGGTATAGAAATGGTTGTGTTGATGTGTTGCCACAGTATAGTTCAATAAATGATCCCCACTTGTTTGACTACTATGCCAGGAAGTTTGGACTGCGGGGGACTACCAGGTGTCTTCCAGTTGTACGTACTGTTTTATTTCAGTTTATTTGTCTATTGCACATTAGTAGGAATACTATTATGTATTTATCTAACCCTTCATCCTGAAGAATTCCAAAGCTCTTATCAGCCATGTGTGTGTATATAATATATACAAATATAACATTCACTTCATGCCTTGCTGAAATGCAGCCACTTCTGGGGTGAGATGTTTAATGCAGGCAATAACATTGCACAACTCTGGAAGATACATAGTAAAATAATGCAGTGTCCAAGCTTTAGGGGGACTTTAAGCAAACTAGAATTTGATCAAGACGCAGTATAACACGCTGTTGCAAAAATGTGCTGTGAAATCTTTAATAGTCACAAGTAGTCAGTATGTCATACATCCCATTTCGACTTCAGTACCATTCTCTCTCAGCTGGTTTTGTAAAATAAATAATAATAGGGCTATGTCATCCTATTTGACATTAGAATTTGTACTTTCAAAGTAGTGTATCACATTATTTATTAGAGAATGTAGAGAGTAGGAATTATATTTATGCCAAGGATTCCAAATGTTTGAAAAAACAGCGCAAACCCCACTTGCTTTACTTCTAAACACTAAACAAACTCCCCTTTCCACAACAACAACAACAAAACAAAACTCTATACAAAAAAAACCCTATAAGGTTTCTCAGCAATAATTTTTCTTCTCTGTTTTTAAACTTCTTAAGTCTGATCACGTGAAGGGACGTCACCAAAGTGCACCCCAATACAGGTACAAGAGTGCTGGTACCAGATCCAGTTCTGCAATGCACAGCAAAGTGTTATACAAAGTCACTGTGAAGACTGGAGATAAGAGAGGTTCGGGAACTGATGCTAGGGTAAGAACATTTTAAATGTCAAAGCCTCCAAAACGGATAGGATCTTTTCTCTTTATATTTAGCAATACTGGAAAAATAATCCTCAGACATAAATTTGATTTACATCTGCTATAAAACTTCAGCCATTTAAAAATCAATTACTGGTGGGTTTCAAAATACAAATTGTCATTTTCTGTACGTGCTCTTTAATACTAATGTGGTAGTAAGTCATACGTGTTTCTAAAGTGGGTCCTTCAGAAGCCATTAAAACAAGGGTTACTGATACCCACTAATCTGAACCAGTATTAGTTCTGTCACTCTGGCTGGGGGACCCATTAATCAGTGTTTATCATTTTCAACTGTATGATTTCTTAAATAACCATAATCACAGTGCAAAGGCAAGAGGATTACAGGTTCTGTTTGCTGTGAAGGAGACCAGATATTTGATGAAAGGATCCCAGTTATCCATCAAAATAAGCCTGAGTCGGTTGGGTTCCTAAAGATTCCTTATTACCGCTTTTTAAGCCCAGTATAACAGACATAAACTCTGCATAAGAAGACTGGACAAGATTCCCCTCAGAACTCATCAGCTCATTAGCTTTGAGCAGCTAACGAGCTCTCTGCTAATTGACAGATGGATTTCCTTCATGCTGAGCTTAATGGCTTGCTCATTGGCAGTGCAGAGAGCTACCACAACCTAAATGAGCCCCGTTAATTGAGTAGTCTAGCACTTCTATGTTGCCTTTCTGTTTAGTGATCTCAAACAGCTTTACAACATTCATGAACTTAGCCTTACAACACACCTGTGAGAGAGTTATTGATAAGGCTACAATTTAGTCACAAAGGTCACAGAATCTGTGACATCTGGTGACCTCCATGACTTCAGCCTGGAGTCGTGGTGCACAAACCCTCGCAGCTCCCAGCTGTGGGCGGTGGGGGACCCTGGAATTCCGACACCCAACCTATGGTGGGGGCCCCCGGAGCTCCTAGCCACGGTGAAGCTGCCCCACTGCAGGTGGTGTGGGGACCTGCAGATCCCCATTTTGTCACAGATATTTTTAGTAAAAGTCACGGACAGGTCACAGCTTCCATGAATTTTTCTTTAATTCATCTTAGCCTTAGTTATTAATATATCCAGTTTATACTTTTTTGGGGGGGGAGAAGGGATGGCTGGAGGCAGAGAGAGGTTTAAGGGCTTGATTTTTTTCCCCCCAGAGGCACTGAGCACCCACAATTCCACTAAAGATCAATGGGAGTTGATCGGTCCCTATCCCTTATGAAAATCAGGCCACTTATTTAGGTGTCTAAATATTGATTTGGGAGCCTAACTTTTAGACCAAGATTTTTAAAAATTAGTGCTTAGAGACTTCCCTGGGGTCACACAGGAAGACTAGATGTTGGGCCTGTGTCTTAAAGAGAAAACAGCCTCTCCTCTCCTACAACAGTAATTTTAAGAGTGGGATTTATTAGGCTATGTTTTGTTTACTGTGGAAAATTACATCGAATTTAAAATCCTTTAACGGGATGAGAGTAAAAGAGTGTCTTGTGTTCACTCTGTGGATCACACAGGCATGAGTTGAGTTCATACCAGCATTCCTTGGCTAAAAGAATGTGTCTGCTTCTCACTGACCCCAGCTATAGTCTTAAAAGATTAAAAATTAAATCAAGGGTCTAATTTTGAAAAGTACACGAGCATATTACTTGTATATGGAAGCATGTGTAAGTTGCACATGCGTTTTTGCACTTACAATATCAAATTGGATCTCAGTGACTGTTTGGGTGCACTAAAGGTAAAATTCGCCAAAGTGGCCAAATCTGACTTGCAAAAGAAACTTGGGTACTTAGGCCTGGTCTACACTAGAAATTTAGGCCAGCATAGCTACATCACTCGAGGGTGTGAAAAATCCATACTCCTGAGCCATGTATTTAAGTCAACGTAAGTCCCTGTGTAAACAGTGCTAAGTCAAGGGAAGCGTAGACCTCTTTCATCAACCTAGCTACTGCCTCTCCAGGAGGAGTTCTTCTGTCAGTTTAGGTCAGCATAACCAGACATAGTGTCTATGTTGAAGTGCTACAGTGGCACAGTTGTTAGTTTCAAATGTAGACAAGCCCTTAGTACCTTAAGTCCTATTAAAAATGAACGGGACTTGGGCTCTTTTGAAAAATTTACCCTACTAGTTGATTTGCATGCATGGTGGTAGTAATTACATCTGCAAATTAAGCAAACATTTTTAACGTGTGATTGTGTGTGCACATTTTTGAAATCCAGGTCTTTAATCTGTTGCACATTTATCACTGCTCATAATATGTTTTACTAATAAATTGTAGATTTAACTCTTAATAACTCCTTTAATCTTAATGAACGTGTCACAGAGATCTTTAACATTTTTCTCACTACTATCTTTCCTGTTATTTTTCCTCTCTCCCTGCCTCAGAATGATATTTTTAGACTTCAGAATAGAAATCTTTGATATTCTTGGCACTCTTATGCGTTTAAATTATATAATTGACTGGATGATTGTGATTACACCAGGGTAACATAGTCAATACAGTTTCTGAAATATTTTTTCCTGAAGCAGAAAAAGACACGTGTGTGAGGACTGAAAGCAGAAATTAGTTTAATCTTAGGCTATAATCCTGCAAACACTTAACCACTGGTTTAACTCTGGTCATGTGAGGATTCGCATTGGCTGTAGTGGCACTACTTCCGTTACCAGAGTTAAGTGGATACACTGCTACTGCTGTTTACATGATCAGACCCTTAGTAGAATGTCTCTTGTTTTCTAGCTGAATAACTGTTGATTTGGAGACTAAGAGGCAATGGCTGATTTTAACAGTTTTTTAAAAAGATATAAAAAATTCCTAGTGCTTTTCAGTTACATAACACCTTCCACTTGAGCCTTTCAAAGAGCTTTACAGACCTAAACTAGTGAAGCCACAACACCCTGTGAGTGAGGGATGTATTATTGTCTCAATTTTACAAATGGGTAAACCGAGACATAGATTTGCAGGGACTTGCCCAAGGTCAGTCGATGAGTCAGTGGCAGACTGGGAAGTAGCGATGAGTTGTGACTTAGGCTAGGTCTACACTAGAAAATTAGATTGGTATGACTACGTTGCTCAGTGATGTGAAAAATCACCACCCTTGAGCGACGCAGTTAAACTGACCTAACCCCTGGTGTAGGCTACGCTAGGTTGACAGGAGAATTTTCCTGTCACCATAGCTACTGTCTCTCAGGAAGATGGAGTATCTACGCTGATAGGAGAAGCCTTCCTGTTGGTGTAGGTAGTGTCTTCACTGAAGTGCTATATTGGCATAGCTGCATGCTGCTGCAGAGTTTTAAGTGTAGACCTGCCCTAAGTTTCCTGCTTTAAATTGTACTATTATTATTATTTATTAAAAAGCTACCTTTATAATTAGATTTAATAGCAACATCTTAACCACATTTTTAGCTTTCAGTTAATTAGAATGTAGGAGACAATTTTAAACAAACAGTTGACTTGACAATATTTAATATACTGGAACGAAGTTTATAACAGCAATGTTCTTGCTAGGATATGGGTACCAGTCCCTTTTGATGGTTTTATAGTAGGAGCAGCTGTGACTGTTTATAGTCTGAAGCTTCCATTCTTCCCCTTCCCTTTCATCTGCTTTTCAGTTATTCATAACTTTTTCAAACAAATTCATTCTAGGCTGGAATTTTCCATGGTTGGCCTTGGGTCAAATACAGTTTTTTTTCTTGTTTCTTTTGAAAGTTCAGCAACATGTTCTTAAATGAATCAATTAAAAATATATATTCTGATGTGCCCAGAAACCTGGACAATGGTTGCCTATTTTCATAGTTACAGAAATAAGATCTAGTTGACATGTAATGTAAGAGTAAAAGTAAACACAAAGGGACTGACTGATCCAAATAGGCCAGACTTGTGTTGCGGGGAAGTGGGTGATTTCATGATACAAGTTGAAATGTTGTGACTTAATTCCCTTTATAATATGTGCAAACTGTTTATATTCTGCTCCATTTGAAGTCAGTGGCTAAACTACTATTGACTCCAGACCTGGTGTTAGAATGCATTTATTTGAGAGATTTAGGGCCAGATTCTAATCTCACCTACACTAATGTAAATCCATAACAACCCCAATCAAATCTACAGTTACACTGCTGTGAAACCAGTATAAGTGAGATCCAAATCAGGGTCTTACAAAAGTGAATCATTTACCTGCTTACCATATCTTCCTAGACAATGAAATCTTAAATGTTTTTAAGGTAGCTGAGTTATTAATACAGGGATATTTGTTATATATTTCTTAGGTATTTCTTAAGATGAAGGGCTCTAAAGGAAAATTCAGCAAGACACGTTTATATAAGAAAACTGGATCTAATGTATCTCAACAAACAGCTGTGTTTAAAGTCTCCAAAGGGTCAATTAATACCTTTAAAATTCATGGTCCAGAAATTGGAGAAATCCAAAACATCACCCTGGAGGTAAACATTTTTTGTGACTTGAAATTAGTATAATTTGCTTAGTGGGGGAAATGTGTATATATAATTTTATAGATCTGAATGGGTCACTTGTTGACAATATTTTAAATTGAGGCTCACATAATTAACTAAAAAGGGAAATGCAATCACAGCTCGATAGACCAGAGGTGAGTTGAAGGAAAAATAAGGTGTGACTCCCAGCTTCTACCCATGCTATGCAAAAGCATGATAAAGATAATAAAAGCTGTCTGAGTGTGCGATAATTTTAACTTTTGAGGCTATAGTTTTAAGAAGTCCATGCATGGGAACAGCAAATCAATCTTCCCAATTAGGAGACAAGGTATAGCAGTGAGAGAAACCTTGCGATAGCGACAAGTTGCGAAATTCTGACCCAATTTTTAAGAAGTTCTTCCCCTCCAGCAAGACAAGGAAAACAAAACCAAAAAACCTCTCAGGGTTTTTTTGGGTCAACCAATGGGAGCTAGTTAGGACATTGAGAATTGAATTCAGATCTACACCCCTCCTCCCCCCCGCAACATTTTGAGGTGTTCAGATCTAGTTTTGTGTTTTGGATTAAGGCCTAGAAATAATTCAACAATTATTATTTCTTCTTTGACAGCTTGAATTGACGACATGGGGTTGAGTCTGGAGAAGGGTTTGAGAGGGAGAATCCTAAAAAAGGAAAAGAAAGGAACATAAAAATTCTCATCACAGAGTAGCTCCAATGTCCCAGAGTCCTGAATCCTATCTCTGATAAATACCAGTAAATACCCCTCTCAAACCTCTTGGAGCTAATATCATGATGGAGGGAAGCTTTCTTCCTGATACGTGAAGATTGCTGACCATTGACTTTTTGTGTAGCTAGTGTTTCTGTAGAGTCTTACTCCTACAAATGACCAGTCCCATTTTTTCTTTTTAAAATTTAAGAAGTTGATTTTGTTGCTCTTTGTTATACAGCTTTCTTTCTGTTGGAACCACAGTGAAACTGGGTAATACATATAGAAATAAGAGCTCTATGAGGTGTTGGTTTTATTACATAAAAAATTCTTTAAAGAATGTTACGGTCTGTCTACTGGCTTCTCTGCCTTTCACTCACACAGACTCACTCATAGCTGCACCAGTCAAACCTCTTGCTCCAGCATTTTCAACCATTTCAGGGAAACCCCTCAGACCACATGGCTTCACTCTGCTCAGTCTTTACCATGTGGCCGATTGCTTTGCCTAGTTGTTTCTGTTGTCTCAGGCTATCTCATTCCTTCCATTTAGTCTAAAAGAATGATAGGTAGCACACCCATCAGCTTTAGTAAGGTCTTTGATAGTCTGTAGATCCAAGTTCTGCTTGATGGCAGCCATTAACAACATCCAGTGTAACTAATTTAAAAAAAAAATGCCTAGGCCTTTAAAAAAAAGTAAACAGCAAAACAGACATTTCATCATGTGAAATCATATTGACATCCACGCGGGTCCTTAATAGGGTTTGATCTTTTAGCTCCATAGCACAAACCACTGTCACTTGAGCTAATGGAGTTACTAGTAGCAGTAGAACAGGGATTGGCAACCTTTGGCCTGCAGCCCGCCAGGGTAAGCACCCTGGTGGGCCGGGCCAGTTTGTTTACCTGCTGCGTCTGCAGGTTCGGCCGATTGCAGCTCCCACTGGCCGCGGTTCGCTTCCTGCAGCCCCCATTGGCCTAGAGTGGCGAACCGCGGCCAGTGGGAGCTGTGGCCAGTGGGAGCCACGATCAGCCAAACCTGCGGACGCGGCAGGTAAACAAACTGGCCCAGCCCACCAGGGTGCTTACTTTGGCAAAGATCCCTGCAGTAGAAGGTTGTTCTATTCTGTGTGGACCAGCAACTAGAGAGGGAAGAAACACAAATTTTGTAAGTGTTTTTTCACAAGTATTTGCTAGACAAGGAAGGAATGTAGAGAATCAAGAATCCTGGATTTAATTCCAGGTGAGTTTCAGTGGCTATAGATCCTTCTGCGCCTGTCCTCCTAGCTGTCCTTGCCCTCCTTCTGCTCCTCTCTCAACTCCTCCCTTGTACTTGACCCGACCTCTGCTCCTGTCCACCATCATATCTGCCTCTGTTCTTGTCTGTCCCTGTCCTCCTTTCTTCTCTTCTCACTACTCTGCTTTTGAGCAAGTCTCAACTTCCTCCTTGTCTTCCATGGTAAGGAGACATCAGCATGCAGAGGAGGAGGGTCATTGAGAGCACAGGAAAGACCAGACTTGAGAGCAAAGAGAATGTGCCACAGCTGCCTTTAGCTGCTGGGAGGAGCATGATATTTGTTTGAAGTTGTTAGTGACAAGGCGTGCAGCAGAATTTGCAGATTCATAAGAATCTGACAGGGGCTGCAATGTAAACGCTTTTGCTATGGCCCGCAGGCAAGGCATGACTGAGGTTACGGAATGAAAGACTACATGCTACATGCCGTCAGATGCACTGAAATAGATCTGAAACCCCTGAGAGGCCGACACAGATTGGTCAACGTGGCAATGCCTGAACCACCTGCACACGCAAACTGGCAGATCAAAAGCGAACATGATCAAATGGGGCTATTCTAATGACACAAATATATGCGAGTGTGCTGAGGTGCTGACCATGGAGCATCTGCTCGTTTCCCGACTCTTTGAGGAAACCTGTACAAAGGAGGATCCCGCTGCAGCAATGGAAAGAACCTTCACTTGTGCACAGTTCTGGAAAAAATATCTAGTTTGTGACAAGGACATAAGAAGAAGAAGCTGGGAGGAGCAATTTCAGGAAAAGTCTTGCTCCACTCTTTTTTTTTTTTTTTTTTTTTTTTTTTTTTTTATAGAGATATCCCATCTCCTAGAACTGGAAGGGATTTTGAAAGGTCATTGAGTCCAGCCCCCTGCCTTCACTAGCAGGACCAAGTACTGATTTTGCCCCAGATCCCCAAGTGGCCCCCTCAAGGATTGAACTCACAATCCTGGGTTTAGCAGGCCAATGCTCAAACCACTGAGCTATCCCTCCCTCCTGTAGCTCTGAGTGGAGCATGGTCATTCGCTGTGTGGAGATGGTGCATATGAAGTCTAAATAACCCACAGGAGCTCTTTGAGGATGGAGGATAGCCTGTGCTGCCAGCCTTTAACAAAATTCATATGTGAATTGCGACTTTCAGAGGTTTACGACTTGGACAAATTTGGATGTTTTTCACAACAATGGCAAAAGACACATTCCTGACTCTAGGCCGACCTTGTGCCAAATTTCAAGCCTTTACAGGTCACCACCAGTCTGTTAGGACAATATCTAAATGAAAATGTGGCATGTCCCATAGGTGTTAAGATTTGTGTGTGTCTGTGTATGCCTGGGTAGTATATGGACATTATGGCATGTAGATGTATGCATACATGTAACACATGCAGTGTGTGTGTATTGAAGTTTCACTAGACCTCCCATCCCTGTAATCTCACTTTTTAAGGCTTTGCATGTTTCTGTTTAAGCATGATGGTCTAGAGAAGCAGCAAGCCTGGTATGTGGAGGAGATAACTGTGACCAATACAAGCCGTGAGAAGACTTGGCACTTCCTATGTCGACAGTGGCTATCATTGTATCACACTGACTGCCAGCTCAGCCGCACCTTTATGCCCACTGGCAAAGGCAGACTCGCTGTCGTGGATGGAAAACCTGACCACACAGGTAAGCACAGTGCAGCCCTTTCTGCAAGCTGCAAGGAGGATTTCTTTCATGGTAAATGCCTGCCCTCCCCGTGTACACCCCAATGTGCAATGTTCAGTTTCTTGGTGGTAATGTTTCATGCAAGCAGGTAGCAGGTGGGGATACATTCCTTTTATTAACATACTACCGGTTATCTGTATCTAATGGTACATGTTGTAACGTGAAATGTAACAGATAATGCAGTTCTCTTTCACATTAGACTGAAATTGGTTGCTCTGTGCAGCAGCTGTCAGCTTATATATAGGAAATGTATATTCATCATGAATTTTTATTGCCTGCTTTAGTGTCATGCTTGTATCTGGGAATCTAAGCATAGGTCACTGCACTATTATTTAGTTCCAGACTGTGAATGAGAGGCAGGAAAGCTGCCCAGTTCATGCACATTTTTCTTGCTGTGAACTGACACAGTGATATTCCTGGGCGGTGCGTATCCATCTGGGTTGCTGTAGAATCTGTGTGCCAAAACAAAGGGACGCGGAGCTAACCAGACTTAAATAGTATAAATGTTGTTCCCGACTGAAAATATTGGCTTCAGGATCCCATCAGAGTGTTTCTTCTTAAAAACACATAACAGCAGTAGGAGATTTACTAACTGAAAAAAAAAATGACAACAATAATAAACAAATAATACAAAGCCAGGCTGGCTTGCGCTTTACATAAAATAGGATATGGGAGGGCGGCAGAAGAGGTAAGCAATAATTACTGGTTGGAAACAGGCAGAATTGGTAAGGAATGAACTCTATTCTCAAGCTTGTAAGAGAGCAATACCGTGTAAATAACAAACCTTAAGGATAAGTGAGTATGTAGATGGTGTCCTTTAAACCACATTTCTGCCCTATTGATTCTTGACTTTTCAGGACATAATTTTGTGACACTTGCCTAGTTCTGTGGTAAAATAAATTCATGATCTGCCGACAACAGGAACAACTACACCTCTACCCCGATATAACGCAGTCTTCAGGAGCCAAAAAATCTCACCGCCTTATAGGTGAGACTGCGTTATATCGGGTCTCCAGCTGCTGTGGGGAGCTCTAGGCCCTTTAAATCACCACCAGAGCTCTGGCAGCCAGCTTGGACAGTGATTTAAAGGGCCTGGGGCTCCACACGAAGTCAGATATAACGCGGTAAAGCAGCGGGGCTCGGGTGGCGCTTTAAAGGGCCCGGGGCTCCCCGCTGCTTTACCGCGTTATATCCGAATTCGTGTTATTAATGAGACCATGTGTAGAGAGTGGCCCACCTTCACAACTGGGTGACAGAATTAAGGCATAAATTCAGTATTCTCTTCCTAATGTGGTTTTGTTTGTTAAAACTGCGATATAAACTTCATAGGGTTTTGTCCTGTTTGATTTGCACCACACACTCCCAATGCCCATGCATAGTAACCATAACAAACTCCAGGGTGATCTGTACAAACTCATATCCACCACTGGCAGCAAGTAAAACAATTGTTAAGAAAATGAATATATGCAGTGTAGTTGTAGCTGTGTTGCTCACAGGATATTAGAGAGACAAGCTGGGTGAGGTAATATCTTTTATTCAACCAACTTCTGTTGGTGAGGGAGACAAGTTTTCGAACTTTTCGAAAGCTTGAGCTCTTTTTTCCGGTCTTGAGAGCTCCATGTAAGCTCGAAAGCTTATCTCTCTCACCAAAAGAAGTTGGTCCAATACAAGGTATTCCCTCACTTACCAGGTCTCAAGAAAATGAATGGGCATTCGATTATAGGCTCTGCCACAGATTCTTGTATGATCTTGGGCAAGTCACTTAGGCCGAAGTCATGAAACTTGAATGCCTAAGGTTAGGCACTTAAATAAGTGCCAGTCTTTCAGAGGTGTTGAGCCCCTGCATTTTCTTTTTATCCTGGGACCCCGGTAAATCAAGGGGGGTTGTGTAGACATAGCACCTCTGATAACACTGCTCTACAGCCAAAATGCTTCTGAAAAAATGTAGTCAAACTTTACTAATTCTGGGTCACTGAGAACGAAAATGATGCTTAAAATTGTTGATTGGCTCTAGTTTTCAAGATATGCTATTGGGTCAGTATATACAACCCTTGACTTGAGAATGGCGGAGGATAAGTGAGTTATAAAGGGAAGGGATCTCAATTTAAACCAGAAATGACTAAAATACATCTTTGACTGGATCTATGAATAAATCTATGACTGGGTTTGGACAGTACTTTTTAGGCAAAACAATGAATGATGGAATCTGAAGCTGGTATTGCGTCATACATGATATGAATTGCATCATGTTATTCCTAGAAGTCATGAATGATGCAATCATAACGAAGCTTGCATCACTCTGCTGAACAAATTGCCCTATATCAGCTCTAGAAATCATACAGTGTCGTGCTCTCTTATTTGTCAGTGTTTGATTTTTGCAAAGGGACACATTTCTGTTTAGCCAAAGTGAGCAGAGATGCCTCGTACTTGTGTGAACAGTGCAGATAACTTCTGCTATGTTTGTGGTGACGTGACTTTTGCCTCACAAAAGCGCAGTATAACCACTATGGTTAAGAAAGCCTCTCACCTTTATTTTGGCTGCAAAATTGGAGATCAGGACAAGAGGTGGGCCCCACACATATGCTGCAACCCTTGTGCAACAAATCTTCACCAGTGGTTGAACAGGAAAAGGAAATCTATGCCTTTTGCAGTGCCAATGATTTGGAGAGAGCCAACAGATCATACCAGCAATTGTTACTTCTGCATGGTGCCTCCAGTTGGGAAAGGTGTGTCAAAGAAGAAAAAGTGGACTGTGCATTATCCAATCATTCCATCAGCTATACACCCAGTACCCCACAGAGAAGGACTGCCGGTTCCTGATGCACCAGAATCACTCTCACTTGAGTCAGACGAGGAAGAGGATGAAACTTCTGGTCCTGAACCATCAATGTCACAGGACCCACATTTTCTCCCATCCTCCTCCTCTGAACCACACCTCATAACACAAGGTGAACTGAATGACCTTGTCAGGGATTTGGAACTACCCAAGAGTAAGGCAGAGCTGTTGGGTTCCAGACTACAGCAGTGGAATCTCCTGGCAGGTGATGTTAGGGTTTCCATGTTCCGTGACCGTCAAAAGGATCTTGTCCCATTCTTCTTCATGGAAGGTGATCTTGTAGCCTGCAACAACATCGATGGTGTGATGGCAGCCCTCAACATCGTTCATGATCCAGATGAGTGGAGACTGTTCATTGATTCATCGAAGACGAGTCTTAAAGCTGTTTTACTGCATAATGGCAATGTTTTGCCATCAATTCCAGTTGGTCATGCAGTCCATATGAAGGAAACCTATGACAACAAGAAACAACTTTTGAGGTGCATAAACTATGACCAACATCAGTGGCAGCTTTGTGGCGATTTGAAGGTTGTTGCTCTCTTGTTTGGTCTGCAGACTGGATACACAAAGTACTGCTGTTTTCTCTGCGAATGGGATAGTCGTGCAAGAGATTCCCACTACATCAAGAAAGATTGGCCACTCCGACAGTCATTGGAGCCTGGGAGGAAAAGTGTTCAGCATCCACCACTTGTTGAATCAAGGAAGATTTTGTTACCACCCTTACACATCAAGCTGGGTCTGATGAAGAACTTTGACAAAACAAGCAGCTTTCAAGTACCTCCGTGGAAAATTTCCAAGGTTAAGTGAAGCTAAGATAAAGGAAGGTGTCTTTGTTGGTCCTCAGATTCATGAACTTCTTCGAGATGATGCATTTGACCATGCACTGCGTGGCAAGGAAAAGACGGCATGGAAAGCCTTCCAGTTAGTGGCAATAAATTTTCTCGGAAACAACAAGGCAGACAACTACAGGTTGTTGGTGGAAAACCTCCTCAAGGCATACAAAAGTCTTGGTTGCAACATGTCACTAAAGATACATTTTTTGCACTCTCAGCTAGATTTTTTCCACCAAACTGCGGAGCAGTGAGCGACGAGCACGGCGAGCGATTTCACCAGGACATTGCAACAATGGAGAAACACTATCAGGGCAAATGGAGCCCATCAATGCTTGCAGACTATTGCTGGACAGTGACAAGAGATGCTCCATTTAATGAATACAAGAGACAAGCCAAGAAGCGCCGAGTAGACACTGAATAGGACTAAACTATGTGCATAATAGTTTTTTGCCTTTTGTTTCATAATAAATTTTATTTATATAACCCTTTTGCTGATTTTTAAAGTGTTCCATAAACGGGACAGGTGAAATATTATCATGTAAAGCAACCATAAACACATGAAAAGACCTAGGTTTACAATTTATGATTAAAACTCTATTATCTACACAATATATATTGACATAAAATGTAAAAACTTAAATATCTTAAACAGTAGCCAATCAGTTGTTTTAATTGTCATATTTGAATTCCGCACATCAAAATACATAATAAATAGCACATGTTATCTCTGAAGCAGATGACGTCTCAAAAATTGTAGACCAGTGTAATCAACCCACTTATTTAGTGCCACCTATTGAATCACTAACCCCACTTTCTGCAGTGCCTCGCTGTTCCTTGGAGGTCTCTCATGTTTATATACTGAGTCAGATGTTCCCACATATGCACCCAACCTAGCTCTGCTTAGCTTGGGAAATCTGATGAGAGTGCTATTGAAGGTGGCACAATTGCAATTTATTTTGATGCTTCTGTTAGTGCTTGAATAACATCTTTGCTAAAGGTCAGACGCCAGCTGTGACTCACAGCATTTTGCCTTGTTTTTTATTCACAGGGAAGAGAGTAAAGAGAAAAAAGTCAGTTTAACTTTACCTTTCCTGGGTTTGTCACATCTTCTTTTTCCTGCAATATTAACATTGACATGTGGTGGGGCAGATTCACGCTAGGTCTGTCTGTAATGGAAAGGCTGCCAGGATGGGTATTGAGGCAGCCTGTGCAGGTGAAAACATTGGGAAAATGCATAATAAAGATATTCAGGTGTCGGGAATTAGGACCTGCAGCAGAGCCAGTCTCCGGGCTACCTAATGCACCCAGCTGGCCTGTAATAGGCTGCCTAATTGGCTATGCCACCTGAGTGGACGGGTCAGCAGATTGACTCTTAAGCCCAGCAACAGTTGCAGTTTAGCAGCTGCTCAATGCATTTTCCCCTGGCTGTGACAGTGCTTGTGCCTGTTTCTTCCCAGCCTTGGTCCCCGCCTTGCCTTGCTCCAGATAACCGGGTTCTGACCCTCGGTGCTGATTCCTGACCTCTGACTTCGGCTGTGGCATCTGACTGCTGACTCTGACCCTGGGCACTGATGCCTGCTCTAACCACTAGGCATGCTCCAGCCACTAGCTATGACCACCCACATCCCAATCGCTGAGAGCAGAAGCGCTGTCCATACCCCCTGGCTTGAAGTAGTAATAGCAACCGAATGCCTGGCTTAATCATATACAGAGTTTACAGTTTTATGTGACGGCTTTCAGCACCCACACTGTAAACATTGTTCCAGCGCCCGTGAAGATGTCCAGAGCATGTGCTGATTTGACACATGAACTCCATAGTCTCTGGTGGCAGGAGACTATGGAGACCTCTGCAGAACCCCAAGTTGCCCAGCATGGTTGAACTTCTAGGGGAGAGTAGTGTTAAAAATGTTACCTGTGTTCCCCAGGGGTGAATTCCCCTGCAGACAGCATTGACCAGGCTGGCATGGGAAGGTGTAATTTGCACCTCCTTCTGCCAGCACAAGTGAATCCTGACTAGTTTCTTTTTACATTTTAATAAAGAAAAATCAGAAAGGTTCAGGGTCAGGTTTCCCTTTGTGAACAAGTCTTGTTATTGTGAACCTTAATTGGCTGTCAGGTCACCACCAGTGCACTGCCTAAAAATAGGCGTCTCCCTGCTTTATTTATTTATTAGGGTAAGTATTTAAAGGTTAATGTCCAGGGCTGCAAGCACTGCTATACCAGACGGTGGCTGCGCTATAGAAACGTGCAGCTGCTGTTGTACTATACGGGCAGAGGTCCACATTTTCCAAAGTGGCCTTTAATTTTGGGAAGCCGCAGAGTGTTCAGCACTTTTGAAACTTGGGGGAATAGTCTGTTGCCAGTTAAGTACTTAAGCCTTTAAATATGCATAATGAAAGCACAAAGGTGTACATACAATAGGTCTCTGTATTTATAATCCTGCATATTGTACAGTAGATGTAAAAGGATTGGGATCTGATTTTTATAAAACATTGCGTCCTTCAGCAGCACCGTCTAGGGACAAACAGCACACAGTCCTACAGCATGCTGCAAACCAGTGAGCACTAAACTGTGGCTCCCTAATGGAGTTGACAGGCATCATCATCCTGCCATATAGTAATATTTCCTGGCAGTTGTTGAGCATAAAATAAGAATGGCCATACCGGGTTAGGGCAGTGGTCCATCTGGCCCAGTATTCTTTCTTCCAACAGTCGCCAGTGCCAGATACTTCAGAGGGAATGAGCAGAAGAAGGCAATTATTGTATGATCAATAACGTCCAGTTCTCTAATCCCAGCTTCTGGCAGTCAGAGGTTTAGGGACACCTAGAGCATGGGATTGAACCCCTCACCATCTTGGCTAATAGCTAACCTATCCTCTGTGAAATTATCTAATTCTTTTTTGAACCCAGTTATACTTTTGGCCTTCACAACATCCCCTGGCAACCAGTTCCATAGGTTGACTGTGCTTTGTGTGAAGAAGTACCTCCTTTTGTTTGTTTAAACCCGCTGCCTATTAATTTCATTGGGCGACCCCTGATTGTTGTGAAGGGGTAAATAACACTTCCCTGTTCACATTCTCCACACCGTACATGATTTTATAGATGTCTATCATGTCCCCACTCGGTTGTCTCTTTTCTAAAATGAGAGCCCATTATGGTAAAGTGTCTCTGGAATAGTTGTCTTTTTTTGAAGGAACAATAACACCTCTTCAAAATATTTCCTTGATTTTAATGGTACAGCAGCTCCACTGTAGTTAAGCTTCTGTCAAGTCGTCTGTTTCAAGGGCAACTTTCTAAGACCTCTATAATCAACATACTTAGTCAGATTCCTTTGAAATTTGGAGTGCCGCAGGAGGGTGCATGGTAGGGTTAGTAACCCAAATTTGGGGTCATTTGAACTAGGGGTTGTAGAGATATAAACCCAGAAAAGAATAGCCATTTTTCAAAATATTTCTAGGTGGGTTTTTTTGTTCAGAGATAGAGGTCAAATTATTGATGTGATGCAGGTCAAAATGATCTCAATCTGTTGAGTTTTACCGAAGGTAGTGTGTGGCATCCACTAAATTTGCAGGGGACCCAAATTGAGAGTGGTATTTAAGAAAATGTACACTTTTACAGTGCTCATGCGCCAATACAGAAAAACAGCTAGTTCCATTCCCACTATTTTATATGCTTTAAAGCGCAACCCTTTCAAGTGCTCTAAAATCTGACCTGTTAATTTGGAGTGCTTTGAAATTTGTGCCTCATGGGGGCTTGGGGTAGCGTTATTGATCAAAATTTGGGGTCATTTAACCGAGGGGATTGAGTTTCATCCCCCACATCCCTCCAAAAAATTTTTTTCTTCTGCTTTGTACTGTTAAACTGAGTGGTACTAATGACTGGATGGCTCAGAGACCTCATTGAGACTGATGGCCGTGAACTCATCCTTCAGTTGACATAACTAAGTTAATCACAAAGGGGGGGAGGGAACTATCACTGGAGGTTGCTACAATCTATGAGTCGTGGGTGGCAATTTTATTTTCTGGGGAATGTAATAAAAGTCTTTTTGGGGAAAAATTAGACCTGGGAATGCTTCCTGAAAGGGGAGAGATGGGGGGTGGAAGAGTGAAAGAGATGCCAGGGCTCAAGCAAGTAGGTGCAGGGGCTCAAGCAATTTATTTACTTTCATAACTGATGTGGTAAGCCGAGAGGTGCTGGGGCTATTAATTGTCAAGCCAAGAGGTGGCCAGGCTCAGCCCTGGCAACCCCTGGCACAAATTAAGCACTGCTCTTGGCACTATAAGATTCAGGAGGTTTCAGATCCTGGCATACATTCAAACACTTAGTCAACTCCCCAGAAAGAATACCACACATGTAAACTTAAGGACCACTTCTCAGCCTTTTAAAACTCCCTTACACATACTCACAGGAGACCATCTTAAGCTACACTTCACTTAACCATCATTAAAGCATTGGAATCCTCTCATATTCCACCTCACTGCTGATAATATCCTTTGTAATAAAAGCCGTGTGCCCTGATACTGACAACCTACATAATTTTGCAAAGAAATGATGGATACTGCATCCTGAAGGTACCCATGCACCTCTTCCCTTTGCTGTCACATACTAGAGGGTGGAAAACCTAGATCTTCTCCTATCACAATCACAGCTTGGTCACACACCTCAAAGAAATCCACAGATCTCACAAATGCATCTCTGCCAAACAGAGCTAACTACTGCCTGTACCATCAGTACAGCTACACCTGACACCGACCACACTCGCTTTACCTGGAGTGCATTCAGATAATAAATGCTTAGACTGCTCTCATATCCCAGCTCACGATTGACAATACTCTTTGTAATAAAAACCCTGGGCCCTGCTAATTATATGGCATACACAATTCTGCATTGAAATGATGCAGACTGGATCCTGATGGTACCCCTGCAGCTCTTCCCTTGCTTACACACATTGGAAGGTGCAAAACATACATCTCCTTATATCAGAATCACAGTTCTGTCACACACCTCAAAGTAACCCACATGTGTCCTAAGATCACAAATGCACCTTTACCAAGCAGGCTCAGCTACTGCCTCCACCACTTAATGCAGGTACACATAACACACTGCCTGCTTCTAGAGTGTAGGCAAATAATTGCCATTGGCTACTGCCTGCTCCAGGAGGAAATAGAAAAGAGCACAATCCTTTCTTTTCTTCCCCTTTTTGTCCTGTAATAGTGTTAGATGGAGTCCTGGAGATGAGAGTGAATGGGTTATTAAAGAGCTTGTACATTTCAGTAACTGTGTATATGTGTTCATGAGGCATATTGGGGCATGCTGAAAGAGGGCAGAGTTAAGGTTGCATGAGCAACCTTAACTGTGCATTTCCTAGTTTTCAGAAGTTTGAATGTTGTTCAAAGTTCTGCAAGTGGAAGACATGCCACCAAGCAACCGTAACTCTATGTAAGTGTAGTTTTTTGCCACTGAATATTTCTTGCAAATCAGAAGTAGGTCCTCCCATGCCAGCTGGAGATTCAAATAACAATCTTTTCTCCTGTACCACTAACAAAGATAAGGTATATTATAATATTATCCTCAGTGCAGATTTTAGAAACTTTCCTATAGAAACAGCAATAACTAAATATCAGGTAACGTGCATAGCTCTGGTAGCAAATACTAAACTTCACAGAGGCATAGATCTTTCTCCTCAGTGTCTTAAATGAAGAAATCTCTTGAAGAAACTTTAACCCCAACCCTGCTCTGACACTTTGTACCTCGGGGGAACACCCTGCACCCTCATGTTCATCCTTATAATATGATTGTGTGGTATCCAATGCTCAGTTTGTCATGTCGGGTGTCTTCAGAAGGCTCATGATGCACTGAGCATTGTTGTTATAGTGATGTTATAGGTTGTAATTTCATGTATCTAGTTATGAGGCTGAAAATGTGTCCTCATGGCTTAAAAGAAACCCAGGCAAAACTCTCCAGGGGCAGAGGGGCAGTTCACACCTCATCAGGGCATGTATGGGACAAACCCAGCTCAGCCTCACAGGAACAAAGGATCTGTTGGACTCTCGAGTGAGTCACCCCCCTATCCTTGGTCAGTTTGGGACTAGGATGAAGTAATGCATACCTGACTCTGAAGCAGAGGGGCAAAGCCAAGAGGGAAGAAAGAACATGATAAAAGGGAGAGACGTTTGCCATGCTCTCTCTCTTCCACCTCCATCTACAGACACCAAGCGACTGAAGCGCTGATCAAAGGGGAGAGCTGGGCAACCAGTCAGGCTGTGGTGAGAAGCATCTAAGTTTGTCAGGGGACTGAAAGAGTTAAGATCATCCTAGAATGCGTTTTGCTTTTATTTCATTTGACCAATCTGACTTCTTGTGCTTTGACTTACAATCACTTAACATATATCTTTTGTGGTTAATAACTTTGTTTGTTTATTCTACGTGAAGCAATGTGTTTGGTTTGAAGCATGTCAGAGACTCCCCTTGGGATAACAAGCCTGGTACATATCAATTTCTTTGTTAAATTGACGAACTCGTATCAGCTTTTAGTGTCCAGTGGGAATAACTGAACACTGCAAGACGGAGGTTCCTAGAGTTGTCTGGGACTGGAGATATTGGCTAGTGTCATTCGGTTGCACAATCCAAGCAGCGGCTGGTCAAAAGTGCTCAGTCACATAGCTGGTAGCAGCTTACATGCTAGAGGCTGTGTGGGAACAGCCCAGGAGTCGGGGTTCTCACAGCAGAGCAGGGTATGGTTGGCTCCCATAGTCAAGGTTTGGAGTGACCTAGCAGATCACCAGTCCAGATAACACCTGGGGAATGTCACAGTGGCGTGGATTTCCCCCAGCTATGAAATGAGGATAATAAAACTGATCTCACAGGAATGTTGTGCAGTTTAATTAATTAATGTACCTAGATACTGTGATTGGTGCTCTATAGATTTTTTTAAAAGATTTGTGAATTACATTTAAGATTCTTGGATAAAGCACTAAGTATTATTGCTGCTTTAAACACTGTTGGCATAGGATTGAAAAATCAGAGTCTTATACAGATGCTATCAAATGGTTTTAAGCCCAAAATATAGTTCTTCAGAGATTTTTTTTTTTTAAGAAAACCTAATGGTCCCAATTCATTTCTAGTGTAAGTCCACTGGTTTATAGGGTGTTATGCCAGTGATGAAGTTGGCTCAATGGAAATAATGCTTTTCATGTTTTTTTTTAACGTCAGTGAAAACACTTTTTAAACGTAAGCACCACCCTACCTGGCTGGGGCTTGGAACCAGACAGAGCAGCATTGTATCACAAGTGGAGTCCTTGGATTCTGAGTTGTCCGTAACTCTTATTTCTCCAAAGGTGCTCGGTGAGATTTTTCTAAGGTCTTCAGCACTCACCTAACTTTGCTCCAGTTGGAATCAGTGATACACTGCCCATTGACTCCAGTGGGAACAAAGTTAAGCCAATGTGGAGCGCTTTTCTGAAAATCCATCTTTGTTCTGCTGCCCAAGTAGAAGGTGCTTGGGAAGGGGAGGTGAGCCTATGAGATGGTCTTTTTCTGTGTGGTCTACAGAATGACAGAACCATGGGTGAACCACTGCCCACTGCTTACATTCTAAAGTAGAAATGATAGTTCAGTGCCCAGATGGAGGGAAATGTGCAAGACCATACAGGCTGAATAGCAAAACAGCTTCTTACAGCTCTCTCCATTTTAAAAATCTAGATGTTCTTAGCTATATAAGTAAGGATTTTTCAAACAAATCTTTGATTTTTATTTTGATAGAATCCTTTTGCCTCTCTGCAGTGACATTAAAAGCCTGAATTTCCCCTTGTTAAAAAAACTCCAGCCATTCAGCAACCCCCTCCCCCCCTGCCCCGCCACTGTATATTAATGATACTGAAGTTCCCCTTTAGCTGCTTTGTAAAAGTTCACTAATGTAAAGCATAGATGAAGAAGAAGGTAGGGGGAAAGGGCAGAATCTCTGTACAAAATGCCATTAGTGATTCCTCTTAGTTTTCACTTTTATCATCTTCTTTCCATCTAGCAGAGGTCAATAGGTCCTTGCCGGCTTCATATTTTTTTAAAGCACTCATTAAGTCTGAAAGGGCTCTCAGTTGGCTGACGCTTGCACTTCAATACCAGAAGTGATAGCTGGTACATCTTGACTTCTCTCCTGGCTGGATCATTCATGCTCCTGAGATAACAGGAAGAGAGCTTCCCTTCTTAAGTGGTTTGGTTAAACAATCTGCTCAGCACCAAGTCCTGAATTAAGGGAGTGGACAAGACCCGCGTCAGCTAAATTGCAATGTGGTGGAGAAAGAGACTTCAGTCTTCTAGTGCACGTACTGGTAGGATAACATTTTGTCTTTTGTGTTGAATGTTTTTTAAACCATAGCCACTTGCAAACAGTTTGGAGTATTCCTGTAGATTATAATGTGGTTTTGTTTCAGAATCTAATAATCCACAAAAAAAATGCACAGATGAAGATATCCTTTTATCTCTGTCAAAAGAAAGTAGTTACTATATGTGAACAAAGCTCTTACCTAGAGGTTGGAAGCATGCAAAAAAAAAAAAAAAAGCCTTGCATTTCTTCCATTCACCTCCGGTCTAATATCAATATTGGCAATCGGACAAACACAACCAAAAGTAAACCCGAATTTGTGGGGTGATCTTCTTTGTCTTTTGAATCCCAACAAATTACTGCCTGGGGAAAGAAATATCGGATGAGATAAAACTGCTGTTACTCTTTAACCTAGATGGGGCATAGCTTTCAGAATAGGCATATGTTAGTATAAAATATTTCATTGTTGCAGAGCCCAATTGGCATTCCCCTATTACTGCTGACCTTTAAAGGAAGCGTATTAATAAGGTTCATGCAGGTTAATAATAAGAATAGGTTAATAATTCAGGATTAAAAAGACAGACTATGTCTTGGTAGTACCTTATATTTTTTAATTATCATAAATTCATATGGCTGTTCGGCTACTAGGCTGCTAAGTATAGGCTTGAGTATAAAATAAGCCGGTTTATAGTTTGCTTTTTCAAATGAAATGGTGAAGAACGTTGCTGGGAGTGAGCTGTTTTGAAAATCTGACCCCAGTTGTGATTCCTGATCCTCGCTGAATGTTCTGGCTGGAGTCAATAAATAAGGGTTGAAGATGCCTTGTTTTTGTTTCTTTTTATTTGTAAGTGAAAAGGTGCATTAAGCATCCAAAAAGAGTGACCAGTGCAGTTATTTTATTTTAATTGTTCCATTCTGTAGAGTCTCATGAGATGATGTGAGGTATCATGTCAAAAAGCAGCATGATTTATCTACTTCTTTCCTAACTAAGTATTGATTTTTGGACACTATTTATTATAATTTTTATCTATACTCATTGCAGGAGCTGGCTCCCTTCCCTATCCCGTGCTGTTCTCTGAAAAAGCACCCTATTCCTAATATTACTAACGGTCAGTCAAGAGCTTGACCAAACAAATATGTCTTAGAGATTGTCCACATTGGAGATTTTAGCATTGATGTGACTGGTTTGAAACTGTGGTGAGTTTGCACAGGTGCAAATTCCATTTTACACCAGTGCAGTGAGTGTGCGCAAGGGGTTGGTACCAGTTCAGCCACATCAGTGTAGCTACACCAGTACAAAAATCTCTCAAGTAGACCTGTGCTCTTGATGTGTTCTGAATCCCACCAAGCTGGTCAGAGCAGGTTCAAGAGTTGTGTTCTCCCCTCTGAGGATGACGTGCTGCTAGATATGGTGGATCTAAGTTCAGGAATCAAACCATGACGGAGGCCCAGCCAAGCACAATGCCTGCCATAAGAGAGAGGTGGTAACTGGGTCTGAGTTCATTTAGTGATTTATAGATAGTAACCAAAGCCTTGATCCATCCTTGGAAATGACTGTAGCTCGAGTCCCGTTAACTTTAATGGCACTTTGTTTGCTTAATTTTAAGTACATGCTTAAGTGCTTTGCTCGACTAGGTCCTTAGTAACCAGATCAGAGCATAGCGCCGCTGTAACCCATTAGGAGTACATAACACTTAACTCAACCCAGAAGCAGAGCACCCCATCTCTTATCTTTCAAAGGTAGCCCTGATTGGAGTACACTACAGCAATCCTAGCACTGAGATACAGTGGTGTGGATCTCGGTGGATAGCTCAGAATCAAGGAGGAACAGTTCCAGCCTCCTAGTCATCAACAGATGGAACCAAGTACAGTAGGCCACACATCACCTAGACATCCAGGACCCGGGTGGATCCAAAGTTACTCAGAGATTATGAGCCATATTGGCTAGGGACAGCTATATCTAAGATAGATAGTCCCAAACTCAGTCCCAAAGTCCCTCAGGGAAGGGGAGGTAGTGTATTCAGCTCTCCCTCCAGTGACTTCATCAGGATGACCTAGGAGCTATGATCAGCCCATGTCTGCCAGAAGGAAACCATCAACAAAGGGACAAGTGGAGAGATCCCAGCAAAACATTTCTGGAAAAGTTTCCTGTTTTGAAATATTTACACAAAGGTAAATAGTTAACTTCTTAGACATGTTATAAAATCTCGTAAGTGGCTCTGTATTAGACAATTGTTTGCACTTTCATCAGGGGGCTTCGCAAAGTATTGCGTGTCACAAAACCATGTGAGGTAGGTAAGTATTATTATCCCAATTTCATGTATAGAAACAAAGACTCTAATCCAGCAAAGCACTTAACCACATGTTTAACTTTAAGTATGTAAGTATTCTCACCACAGCCAACGCGCTTAAAGTTAAGCATGTGCTAAAGTGCTTTGCTAGATCAGGGTTTAAGAACCTGGAGGTTAAGGTGTTTTTTTGTAATCCAACTTGAGAGTCTAAAGGTAGGCACCTAAGCATAATTGTCCTGATTTCTGGAGATGCTGAATGCCTGCAGTGGCTATTGAATTCAATGGAGACTGCAGATTCTCAGCCCCTGTGAAACTCAGGTGACTTACTTAGCTTAAGTGACTTGACTAATGTCACAGAAGTAGTCGGTTGCAGAGCTGAAACTAGAATCAAGGAATGTTGACTCCTTGTTCTCTACCCCAAGGCTTGATCCTTCAAGGGGCTGAGCACTCTGGCCTGATCCAGCAAAGCGCTTACGCATGTGTGAGGTTCTGTTGAAGTCAACGGGTGAAATTCTGGCCCCATTGAATTAAATGGGAGTTATGCCAGGATGTCACCCTATGGGTCTATCTATATGCTGAGAATGGATCACATGCTGAAGTGCTTAGCTCGATCCAGTCCGAATGCTCAGCACCTTCCAGAAGTGAGCCCTTACCCACTAGAGCCGTGGTCTCCAAACTTTTTTGATCGCGCACCCCTATCAGTAAAACATTTTTGAGCACGCACCCCCTGCTGCGCCAGCTCTACCATTTTTGCCAAAGCAAAAAAAAAAAAAAGCAGCGCTCCTCCTGCCACGCACCCCCAAGGATTCTCTTGCACACCCCCTGAAGTGCGCGCACCCCATTTTGGAGACCACTGCACTAGAGTACACTATGATATGGATCGTTTTAGTCTGCCTCTTAAGTGCAGTCAGGATATGTGACAGAGAAGAGAATCCAGCATCGTCTGTGACTTAGTAAGTATCTTCCTGTCTGCCTGCTGGAAAGGATGGTATTAGCACTTCCATTTTAATCTTGCCCTCATAAAGATGCCCTCTAAATTTTCCATAGCAAATTACTTAAGCTGTTTGATATTGCACCTCTGCCATGTTACTTCATGTTACTCCTTTCTATTCTGGGTTCAGCTCCAAGCCTTTGCAAAGAAAGTGCTGGTAGGATTGAGTTACTTCTTACCCTTTTTTTTCTTTCAAGTATTTGTGTGTGTGCTTAGATGCTCTTGTGCCTGTGACATTAGAAGCCCCGCTTGGCATTGTCACACTGTCGTTTTCTCCTGGCTAATGGCAAATACAAGTAACTATATCGCTCTGCTCTTATTTCTGGAGTTCAGCTACTTAGTAGCATAATGTTTATTCATAATCTTGCGAAATCCTCAGTTAGATGATATTGTGGATTAAGCTTTAAACAGCATTTCCAGGCACCCAACTGTCTGGTGCTAACAGTGTGAAAAATCACCAGTTGTTTGCTTCTTGACAGCTGTTCGCTGAGCCCTGTAATATGGAACAGTTTGGGCATTGCACTCAAAATATTTCTGAATGCAAAGTAAATTAGTACGGGAACAAAAGTTCAATGGGAAATTCAGTAGTCTACATTCTCGGGCAGGTTTTTAGTGAGATGCCTTGGGATCTAGATCCAGAGCTTGTGGGCTGAAAATGTACCTTTTATTGCATAGAAACTGGCTCATTTGCATTCAGCTATCTGGCTAGTGTAACAAATGTGTAATTATGCACAGACCAGGATTGCCAGCTAAACAGGACATAGGCTGCATGAAGAATAGGACTCGGGGACCTTTTGGTTCAGAATAAAGATCTCTGCTACTGAAGATTGAGAAGTCAGTAAATGGAGGTTTTATATTTTCTGGATGCCATCCACTAGACTAGAGGGCATCACAACAACGAGAGAGTTCGGATTCTATTTAGCAGCAAGCAACAGAGGGTCCTGTGGCACCTTTGAGACTAACTGTTAGTCTCAAAGGTGCCACAGGACCCTCTGTTGCTTTTTACAGATTCAGACTAACACGGCTACGCCTCTGCTATTTAGCAGCAGGCAGCGGTACACATATACCTGTATGCTGTATTCACTCTGAGCAGCAGTAGAAGCAGCGGCCTTGCTTCTTCGTGACCTATTGGACCCTTGAAATAAGTAATGGCCATGGACGTCCTTCTCTCTAGCTAATGTGGTTCAGGAAGTGATGTGCTTGGTCTGTGATTTGCAGGAGGAAAAGGAGATGGGAACCGGATCTTACTGCCTTTCAGCAATCCGAGCTGGCCAAATGAGAGCAGAGTAGTGTTCATGGTGGTTCTTCTGGCCAGGGGAGAAATCAGATGCAGCAGCAATTAGCAGCAGGATAGGGTGGATGGGGGAATTAATATGGTTTAGTAATAACGGCTGGAATGGGCCGGGCAACTAACTTGTTCCTGGCATGTGAGGAGACTCGGGTTTTTGCTTGCTGTATGGGGCTTGGAGCATTTTAGTGGCAGCACATTTATGGCCATGTTCATTGACATGCTGCTGAGGCATATCAGCACATTATTAAACTGGGGAGTAATTTCATGTGACAGAGTTCCCTGTGTTCTGGGAAGCAATTTGCATGCTTACAGCTACTTACATCCACATATACCAGGTGGCAGCTACTGCAGGAAATAACTAGATCAAATATGAGAACCTTCAAGTAAATCCATTGCACAGACAGATAAGAGGTATGAATATTTCTTGGGTCTGAATCCATGTAATCCTGAGAGCTTCTTCATTTTATGTAAGCCTAATGGAAATTTTCCTATTTATTTTACCTGATCCAGACAAGTACAGCTGCAATTATTTTACTTTTATCCTTTCCAAGATAACTTTTTTTGCCCTTCTGTTTTTTTGGCAGCTTTTAACAATGCCTCTAATTCCCTCTCCGTGTGGCAGAAGTTTTCTAAAAAACCCAGTTCTGTTAATATGATTGTCACTTGCCTTGATTTTCCTCTTACCTAGAGGTTAAGATAATATGAGTGAAGAAGCCTGCAAGTTCCCTGAATTTCACTCCCAGTCCACCTTGCTTTGCTGGTCTGTGCTGCAAAGCCATATTAAACCTCCTCCGAACAAAGGATCTCAGGAGAATATTACTACAAAGAGAGAGAGAATGCTGGCTCAGAAAATCTGCATGAGTGAAGGCTGCCAAGAGCGAGAAATAAAACTGCCTTCTGGATGGCAGGGTCTTCAGCAGAGAAAACTGCCAGTGCGAAGGTCAGCCGGCTAACCAGAGGCAGAGTATCTAGCACAGAGAAAGTATGCATTTCTCAGACAGTTAGATCAGTCCTGGCCAAGGAGTGCTCCCAAAACAGCTTTATTAGTCCCTGAAGAAAGGGCGCATCATGCATTTCTCTAGAGCAACCTTCCTTTGATTCTCAGTGACATTGATGGGGTTGTTACAGGCCTGCTGTATCTGCATATATGTAAATAGTTCATAGATAAAGTGCCAGCAGATGGCATTCAAGAATAGTTCCTGAATTTTGGAGGACCGATAAAACTTCTTGTGGACTGCAAATGGTTTCCTCTGGCTGTTTTCTACATCAGCTCTAACGGGTCACATTCAGCTCTCATCTGGAAGAAGGGTCACTGCTGGGATTGGTTGGGACCAAAAAAAAAAAAAAAAGGTAAACAATGGGGAGATGGGGAGATATTAGCACGCCCATCCAAAAGTATATTTTTTGTCTTGAAAAATATGGCTTTGTTGGGCAAATTGTCTGCTTTATTGTTGATCGATAGCTAATCTAATGTGCTAACAACTGAAGCTGTAGGAAAGTATATTCCATTTTCAAAGTACTGTGCAAACAGACAATTACTTAACAGAGGAGATAGCATGGCCCATTGGAATAGGAGTTGGGACTCCTGACTGTTATTCCTGGCTCTGCCACAGGCTTGGTGTATGACCGTGGGCAAGTCCCTTAACCCCTCTGTGCCCTTGTCTGTGAAATGTGGATACTAATGCTTTACCATTGTAAAGTGTTTGAGATCAATGGATGGAAATCACTACATAGGAATGTAACCGCTATCCTGTTACCTGGCACTAGCCAATGTGTAGAAGGCAGCTGGTTTGTTAGGATGGGTTGAGGTTGAGCTATTTTGTGGAATTATCTGTTTAAGTGCAACTGTATCTGATATAATCAGTTAGAGCTGTGGTTGTACGGTGTCTCCAGGATGTACAAAGTGGCCTACGAGAACAATTTCAATACACACCATGCTCTAAGGAAACAAGGAGCCTTTCAGGACGTGAAAGTAAGAACTCTTAGTGTCAGGGTACTACAGGGAAGGAGTGTGTTGTGGAAAAGGTAATACTTCATAAAGCAAATGAAAAATCAAACTATTCACCCATTAGCACCTTCCGCATCCCTGGTCAGATCCCTGAATCCTTAGAAAGACACCCTAGTTCATGCATGGATAATTCTCAGACTTCTACTGTCCTTAAGGCCCAGTGCAGACAGGTGTGTATCTGGAAGGTGCAGTCAGGAGTTGGGGAGTGGTCTCCAGTTAAGCAGTTCATAGCTGTGTAACAGGGCGGTAGAATCTAGGTGTCTGCATGGGGTTAGAGGGCTATTCTGCCGAGTTATCTCTGTGTCAGGTGTCCTGCACTGCATAGCGAGGCAGAGGTGTGTTTGCGTAGTGACTGAGGTAAGGTGAGGTGTGTCCAATTAGCTTCAGTCTAGGGGCCTGACTCTCATGTAAGCTGTCCAGGTGGGACTCAAGAGGCAGTCCGTTGAAGTCAGTGGAGTTATGCTGGTGTAAGGATCTCAGAATCAGGCCCTAGGAATATTTAATGGGGTTGGAGTGTCACTGAGGCAGAGGCAATTAGATACAGTGACTGGGGGGAGGGGCGGGGAAACACTGAGAATAACCAAGGCTGAATCTTATATGGTAGTGATGTGTAAATGCCAAACCTCAGGAAGAGGGTATGCTTGAACCTTCTCTTGAGTATATATGCTTTGTGAGTAGCAGGGTGGTGATGCTACCTGCTTAGAAAGTACTGGGTAGTATGACTTATAAGTTCAGATGGCTGAATGCAGTGTCCTCCACAATTAGGTTGCAAAAAGAGAGCAAATTTGCGATTTTGGTGCAATTTGGTTGTGTGGCAGATAGAACCATAGGACTTAGAGTCAGGAGACCTGGGGGTTTTATTCCCATCTCTCCCACTGACCTGCTGTGTGACCACTGGTTTGCCACTCACACATCTCTGAGCCACTGGTTCTCCTGCCCCCGCCACCTTGTTGGTCTTGTTTATTTAGATTGTAAATTTTTCTTGCTGTGTGTTTGCACAGGCCTTGGCACAATGAGGCCCCAGTTTCAGCTGGGCACTCTAGGGGCTACAATAATAAATATAAATAATAATAAGCTTTTTCATTATCTAGGTATAATGATGCAGAGGTCTGTCTGATGCTGATTACATGGCATCCTTGAAGATAAAATGTCATTGTAGAGCAGAGGCAAGTCTTTGGATCCATAATGATAAAGCCAGATTGATTGATTCAGCCATTTTTGCTAAGAAATTTCAGAGTACCTCCAGCCCACAGCATAGCCTTGTCAGAAGTGCTCTTTCCTATAACTGTTCCTGACCCCATACTCAAGGGCTTGGCAGATGGGGGAGGAGGGGACTGCAGTCAAAGGCAGGACGATGGTGATGCTCAATAGCGTTTTGCAATGTGATGGCATCCAGAAAAGGAAATTGATTAATACTGCAAAGCTAACTTTGCAGCCTTTGAAGAGTGGCTGCAATCCTCTTCTATTAGGATTGACTGATAGACAAGAAAAGGAGTGAGGTTACCCCAGGTTTTCACTGCCTTGTGGAGCAGTGAAGACATTGCTTATTCTGCCTTATTTCAGTTCTGTGCTGGAAAGAGCAACCGGTGTAGTGAGAAAAATACACACACATTTCAAGTTTGAGTGGTAACTGTGATAGTCTGTATCATCAAAAAGAACAGGAGTACTTGTGGCAGCTTAGAGACTAACAAATTTATTTGGCCACAAGCTTTCGTGGGCTAAAACCCACTTCATCGGATGCATGCAGTGGAAAATACAGTAAGAAGATATATATATATAAAAAATACAAAGAGAACATGAAAAATTGGGTGTTGCCATACCAACTCTAACGAGACTAATCAATTAAGGTGGGCTATTATCAGCAGGATTAAAAAAAAAGGGTAAACATACAGCTTCCCTCTGTTGTGTTAAACTCCCCAGTTTCACATTGTTTTTAAAAAGGAAAGGAAAACCAGCCAGCTAAACAGGCATGTGCACTATGAAAATCCCCAAATTGCCATCCTAGACAAGTCACAGCCTATAGGCCTGAGCCACTGACTGTTACGGACCTGATTCTGACCTTGCGTATCCTGGCGTAACTCCATTGGCTTCAGTGGAGTTACTCCTCATTTCCCCCAATGTGAGAGGAAGGTCAGGGGCTGTGGGTATGTGTGCACTTGGAGCTGGGGGTGTGATTTCCAGCTCGAGGAGATGTATTCGCGCCAGCTCTCAATGCGCTAGTGTGCTAAAAATAGAATATAGCCACAGCAGCATGAGCTAGCCGCAAGTAGCCACCCATCCGAGATTCTAGCCACATACGCGGGGTAGCTAGCTCGTCCTGTGCGCACGCTGCTGTGACTCAATGAGAGCTCGCATGAGCAAGTCACCTCCGGTTGGGAATCACCCCAGCTCTAAGTGTAGACATATCCTATATATTTAATTATCACGCTAACAGTTATGGGCCTGATTCTGCAAACATTCCTGGGTGCCGTGTTACCATTGTAAGTGGGCCCATTGGCTTCAATCATAGTAGTAAGCACTACACCTGGTAATAAATATTGGAAGGAATGGTCCCTTAAGTACCATGTGCTTTGTGTTACATGTATCCAGTTTTTGTAGCTTGGTAGTTTGTGTGACTAAGTTATCTAAATCCAAAGTCTCAATAAAAAAAGGTTATTTTAACAAGCAAAACTTTGGAAATGGCGGTTAGTTTTTATTTTAATTTGCCGTATAATAGTTATGGTCAGACTAAGCAATGCTGAGAGATTTTGGGGGTAATTTTGGATTTGTCAGGCAATTAACACCCCGATCCACTGAAGTTAATAATGGTTTTACATTCAAAATCAGACCATATGTTGTTATGGAATTTTAAAAGGCTGAATTACTATTCTGTGTTCATTAAACCTTGATGCTGTTTTGGGTACAGGTAACTTTTCTTCCTTGGAAATTTGTATTTAGTAGGTCTTAGTGCTAATGACCAAAAAAGTTAAACGTGGTTTCAGTTAGAGGGGTTGATTTCTGATTTAACGAAAGGGTGTGATGCAGTCTATGTGGTTTTATAAAAATATGCTAATGAGTGAATATAATGTAACTGGAATATGCTTCATGCAAAAGGTCTCTTGTAAGGTATCATTACAAGCTTATAATCTACTGAGTGTGATCATCCTATATGTATAAATGTATCACTCTTGTATCTGAAACTAGAAATATGAAATATAACTCTGAGGGCCTATTGTAATTATGCAAAGTGTGGGCCATTAATGGTGGTTTGGAATCTTGATGGCTCCCATTAACCAGGACAATTGTCTGCAGATGGCTGTGTTTACCTGTAAGTCTTCCTGTATACCTGTGTGCTGGCAAGTGGGCAGTGAAGTCTTGCAGTGACATGTGATCATGTCACCTGAACTGGAACCCATCTTTAACCTGGTGTCTTTCCATTGAGAAGGAGAGGGTGGGAACCCAGAGAGGGACAAAGGATTCCCACCTTATGCAAAAGAGATATAAAGGTGTGGAACAGAACAAAGGAGTAGAGCCATCATGAAGAATCCCCTAGTTACCACCTGAGCTGGAACAAGAGCTGTATCAGGGGAAAGAATTGTGCCCAGGCCTGGAAGGTGTCCAGTCTGAGGAAAAAACTTACTGAAGCATCTCTGAGGATGAGATTATGTGTATTCAGTTTGATTAGACATAGATTTGCACATTTAATTTGATTTTGCTTGGTGACTTGTCTGTCTTGTGCTCAACAGTAATTTAAATTTATTCTGAATTTAAAAGGCTACGTTTTCCTTATTTGCTGCTTTTTTCTCTTGTGGTTGTGGTACATTCTCATGTGAGTTTGGAGACCCACTGTCAGGTTAACAATATTAAAACAAACAAAACACTCCTACCCCACAACCAATATTAATATATAGTTTACAGATAAAACTACAGATTATTGCAATTGCCAATTTTTAAAATGTAACTTTTGCTGATAGTGCTATTTAACTTTTTTTTTGTAATATTTCTTTCAGATTGCAAAATGTACAGGGGTTGGTTAGTTTCACTTTTGGTTCTAGTCAATTTCACTCTAAGGTTCTCAGTGCAGCAATGTCTGGGCTGCAAACACAGCAGAAAAACCTTTGTTCAAAAAACAGTGTGTTTCCAATTGGATTTTTTTAAATGGAAATTTATAAATTGATCTTATCCTTTGTAAAAACCTATTTTTAGAAAATCTAAATCTAATCTTTTGGGCAGATAGAGCCTATTTAAGATCCATCATCGAAGTTTCACTGTCCAGGTAAAAGACTCCGGAAGCAGCCCATACATGTCTCCTTCCCATAAGGCCTCTCTCTGAGGCCTTGGCTACACTTACCCGGTAGTTCGGCGGCGAGCGATCGAACTTCTGGGTTCGACTTATCGCGTCTAGTCTGGACGCGATAAGTCAAACCCGGAAGTGCTCGCCGTCGACTGCGGTACTCCAGCTCGGCGAGAGGAGTACCGCGGAGTCGACGGGGGAGCCTGCCTGCCGAGTGTGGACCAAGGTAAGTTCGAACTAAGGTACTTCGAACTTCAGCTACGTTATTCACGTAGCTGAAGTTGCGTACCTTAGTTCGAATTAGGGTGGTAGTGTAGACCTGGCCTAAGATGAGACCCTGCCTTGTTAAAGTGTGCCACACACACTAGTAGTTTTGGGATACAGACAAGTGTTCCCCTCTCCTCAAGCAAGATGCCCTAAGGCTGCTTTCTCTTGGCTTCTAGAAATGAGAATGCAGTAACCCACAATGCAATCTTAACCCCAGGAAGTAAATGTATAATCCTTGTGCAGGGGAAACAAATACAGAAGGCAGAAGTAGGGGCCTGGGAGTCAGGACACTTTTTCTCTTGACTCTACCACTGATTTGTTAAGTAATCTAGGGCAGGCACTTACATTGCTCTATGCCTCAGTTTCCCCATCTGTAAAATGGAAGTAACTTTTTCCTTCTTGGCAGGGTATTGTAAAGGTTATTTAATGTTTGTAAACTGCTCTGAGATATTCGGAAGAAAAATATAGAGGTGCAAAATAGCATTATGAAGACTTTGTTTGTCATGGCCATGACTTTTGTGACAGAAAGCTGACACATAGGGTATTCCATTTTTTGAAAGCATAAGGTCTGATCTTTAATTGGTTTAAATTGGTGTAGCCTCATTTAAGAAAATGCTGACTTGCACCAGCTGATGATTTGACCGATAATCTCTGTTAGTAACCTGCTATTGCGCCAGACTCCTGCATATTTACCTCTGTCTATGTCCTGTGTAGCAGAGTGTAGGGTTTTTCTATTGTAACTCTTTATTTAAATAATCATATAATGGGCCTAAACGATTTTGTTTGTAAAATTATTTGACTTTCCTCATATCTTCCGAAGGCAAACCACCGTTAAAATGTTCTGTGGTATAATTTTCTCTTTAATAAAAAAGCCTAAAATTATAAAACTGCGGTTTTTCATGCACATCCTCTGTACAGCGTTTAGCCCAGTGGAACCTTAAACTTCGAAATATCACACTGGCTCAAGGCATTGCTTGTTAAACAAACAAGCATTCCCATATTTCTTGGGTAGTGGCTTTCAGCAATAAAGATAATGGAATTACCTAGATAACTTACTCCTTATCTGGTATATCTAGTTTCCTTCGTTGTGCTTTGACATTCATGCTTGACTTCTCCACCTCTCTTATAATAAATGAAAAAGGTTTCACCTTGTTGACAACACCAGCTTTTGGCCCGTTATCTCCTCTACATCGAGTGCTCCAGTAATTAAATTACTGCAGGTACCTAGCCAGCTAACCTCATGAATGCCATTAATGAATATGTTTTAAGGAGGAGAGTCTTTATTGTTAACTTACAGGAGAAGCACTTTCATGAACTGCAGTGCAAGAATGGTATTTGGATGCTTTTGAAAGGATTAGTTACGCTTTGTTCTGTGGTACTAGATGATTTCATTTCTGGAGCTCTCTGAAGGCTTTTGTATGCTTTCCATTTTCCTCTGAAGAAGGTACATTTGGAGAAGTAGGCAGATTAACTGTGTTCCCAATCCCTTGAAGGAAAAGCTGAAATATTACCTTCATCATTATTATTTGATGTGCCTATAGGACGTGCCACCTGATTATCCGTCCTCCCCCTTCTCAGCACCCTTTACCCTGTCTGCTATTAACAAATTTGACCCTGCCAGCAGCTAGGGGATCTTGGGGGACAATTACTGCACTGGTGGGGTGCAAAATAAACTTTATTAAGAAAATGCAAAAACAGGGAAAATTCAATAGTGAGGGGTACGGGGTTTGTTAAGGTAGACAATTGGGGAGGGGTTTCTTTTAGTAAATAGGATAGGGGGTTTCAATAGTGGGGTCCAATACAGCTGGTAACCAATTAACACTGAAGCATAAATGTAACAGGTAGCTAACAGTTCCTATGTAAAGGGTGTGTCACAGCAGCATATAACCAACTAACAGTTATGGGTAAAATGTGTTAAATAACCAACAACTCTAGGTAAAAATATGTCACAGTGGTGTAAATGTAAAATGTTAGAGAGAAAAAGGGTAACCAGTGGGGTTTTATGCTAGACTTCAGTAATACAATTGAGGTTTGACAGCAGCAGGAGCGGGGTGAGCATGCGGGGGAAGGGATTAAAGGCTGTGGTAGAGGAGTGAGGTTGGGGGATGGGGGAAGAGGAGCACGTGGTGGAGCAGAGCCCAAAGGCAGAGGCGCTGCGGAGGGAGATTTAAACTCAGGGAGACACAGAGAGCAGACAGGCTGCAAGTTTAAACAGCAGAGAGACTGCAACGAGTGACTGGGGAGCTCGGGGGGAGACACGGGCAAGCCCGGGGGGAGGGGGGGTTAGGGCAGCGGGAAGACAGACTTAACCACAATTATACAGAACACAGTAAAATCTTATCTATGATCTAACTTAACCAAGACTACACAAATTAGCAAGTAACAGAACACAATGCAACAATTTTTTTAAACCTAACTTACAGAGCACAATACAAACAATTCTTTAAACCTAATTTAACCACAGCTCTGCAAAACGAAATTACAACTTATCTAGACTAAGAACCTGATTCTAATAGGTGCACCTTACACTATGCCGCTGCTTTGATCGGGAGGAGGAGCAGTTCAGAGGGCAGAGTGGTGTGTGCCCAGGGTACAGCCCCGGGGGGTGGTGGGGGTGGTGAACTAGTGGTGGCTGCAGCAGTGGGGTGGCTGCAAGCCGGCAGCCCAGGATACAGTCCAGGAAGGCACAGCCTAGCAGCAGCACAGGCTTATTTCCAGCAGCAAAGGCGCTGCGGAGCAAGAAACAGATTACAGATACAGACCAAGGAGTTAGCTTGGGTCTGTCTGCTGGGGAAACAAGGCCAGCGGCTAGGACAGGGGAAGTTTGCAAGAGGGAGTTCTTACCAATCCCCAGGACAGCAGCAAGCGCAGAGACGGGAACGGCAGTAGCATCGGCGGATGGAGAGAGGACTTGATTCGCTTACAATAATCAGGAGATCTCCAGGCACAAATTTGTTGTTCGTGGGAGGGGAGTTTAAAAACGGGGGTACGCTCAAAAACAAACGAGAGCAGGGAGAGGGCCCCCCAAAGACCCCTAGCTGATCAGACCAGGTGGCAAAGCAAGGACCTTCTCCGAGGTCTGATCAGAAAATGTCCGGCTTTAAAGGCAAACTCAGGCAGTTTCCCACCAGTACTTTTGATTGGCTCCTCTTGATCCAGGGGAGGAGAGAAGGCAGGGAAAGGCTGCAGGTAAGCATAGGCATGCCTGGGCATGTTCTGAGCCACAGGTATGACTCATATGCTTAATTAGTTGGCCACTTCAGGTCTTGCATTTCTGGGCAGCGCCCCCCACACCGAGCCCGGGTCTGAACAAAAGAACCAAACAAAGAAGCAAGAAGCCCCCTCCCTAGGCAGAGCAATGGTTCCAGTTAGTCTGTACAAGCCATTCCTATGAATAGGACTGTGACTTTAGTTAGCACAATGGCCGGGAGGGGCGGCCACACAGGACAAACAGAAAGGAGAGGGGAAAAAGGAATGCAGCAGGGGGACAGCTGTAACAGACAAAATTGCTCACTAGTGAGGACAGTGAAAGGTTGGCATATCTGGCCTCTTGACCTTCTGTTATCCCGTATCCTTGTGAAATGACAATGAAAGCACATTTTTGTGTGCCCTATACTGGCAATGCCCTCTTTCTGCTAGCTGAAGATCAATCTCCCTATGCATATACTTGCAACTCTGTCCACTTGACATTTCTTGTCGCTGCAGTAGCTGTCCCTCTCTCTTCACAGACAACTGTAGAAGAGTCAACTCCTAACACTGAAGCCTGGTCTACACTTAAAATTTAGGTCAACATAACTACGTTGCTGAGGGGTACGGGGTTTGTTAAGGTGTTGAGCACTATAGCTCTGCCGACCTAACCCCCAGTGAAGATGTAGCTAGGTCAGTGAAAGAATGCTTCTGTCAACCTAGCTACCATTGCTCAGGGAGGCGGTGTTCCTGTAGTGAGAGAAAACCCCCTTTTTGTCGCTGTAGGCTACCTCTACGCTATGGGGTATATGTGATGTAGTTATGTTACTGTTGTCCCTGTAGTGTGGATATGGCCTTGCACTTCCTCACCCACTCTGAAAAGTAAAGATCTCTTAAAAGGGAAGATTTTGATTGCATTATCCCCTGAGTCACATTGTATTGTTTATTTGGAACCTTATGTCTGCATTGATTTTTGTTACATTGGAAATCGGCTCTATATGCAAAAGAATACATTACTCCTGTAGAAATAAGAATAGCGTAGCTTCTTGTACCCCACTGAGTGTGCGTGGGAACGCATGTACTGATGACTTTGTAAGGACATATGATAAGCCATAATCACTGTTCAATCTATTTTTAATTGTTACTAATTGCTTCTCTTAGCCTCGTTTAAATCTTGTGAATTAAACAGATAAAACTTAAACGGAAGAGAGCCTGTGTTTTCACCAACATTACAAGTTTGTTCTCATAAAGGAATTTTGTTTCATGCTCTCAGCTTGATGATAATCTTCTTGTCTAGGATTGTGTCTTTTCAAATAGTGTCTGTGGATAGTTATTAGTTAGCTAGGGTTACCATATTTCAGCAAGCAAAAAAGAGGACGGGAGGAGCCCCGCCCTAGCCCCGCCTCTGCCCCTCCCACTTCCCGCCCCCCCCCAGAACCCTCAACCCTCCCCCCATTCCTTGTCCCCTGACTGCCTCCTCCTGGGACCCCTGCCCCTAACTGCCCCCCAGGACTCCACTCCCTATCTAAGCCTCCCTGCCTCTTGTCCCCTGACTGCCCCAACCCTTATCCACACCCCCACCCCCAGACAGACCCCTGGGACTCCCACGCCCCATCCAACCACTCCCCACCCCCTGACAGCCCCCCCCAGAACTCCCAACCCATCTAAACCCCTCTGCTCCCTGTCCCCTGACTGCTCCGATCCCTCTCCCCACTCCTGCCCCCTGACAGCTCCCCCCCAGAACTCCCAGCCCCCCACCCTCCCGCTCCTTGTCCCCTGACTGCCCCCTCCTGGGACCCCTGCTCCTAACTGCCCTCCAGAACCCCACCCCCTACCTAAGACTCCCTGTTCCTTGTCCCCTAACTGCCCCCTCCTAAGACCCCCCCCCAACTGCCCCCCAGGACCCTACCCCCTACCTGTACCCTGACTGCCCAAAACTTTCTCCACTCCCCCCAAAAAGCCCCCCCCCCCGTTTCTTGACTGCCCCCTCCAGAACCTCCCTGCCCCTTCTCCTGCCCCCTGGCCCCCTTACCCTGCTGCTCAGAACAGGGTGTTGGGCTCTGTGCGAGCCGAGCCGGACACGTTGCTGCGCTCCCCAGCACAACAAAACCCGGTCCCTGGCTCTGCACAGTGCTGCCGGAGCCGGGCTGCAGGGGAGAGCTGCCGGCTCAGAATGCAGGGCGGATCCGGCTCCTCTACAGCTGCTCTGGAGTCCAGCCCGTGACTTCCCTGCAGCCCTCCCAGCCGCTCGCTCTGCTCTGCCGGGGGAGGGGGGAAATCCCGGACATTTTGAGTTATTTACAAATTCCCCCCGGACGCTATTTTTAGCACAAAAAGGAGGACATGTCCGGGTAAATCCGGACGAATGGTAACCCTATAGTTAGCAGTTGTGTGCACGGTAACTAGTGTACCTTTCAAGATGCAGCCATGCTGCAGATGCTAGAGTCATGCTCCTTCTCAGCCTAGGAATTTGGTAGTTATGCACAGACCCATGTGAGGCGCCAATGACAATAGAGGGGAAAGTGCAGTCTAGGAGTTAGATTGTGGATCCAGATTCCTGTGATCTGTTCCCAGCTTTGCCACTGTCTCACTGCCACCTAGGGCAAACTGACTCAACCTCTCAGTGCCTCAGCAAAACAGGTGTAATACTTAACTATCTCAGAAGGCATTTTTTAGGCTTCAGTAATGGGTGCAAAGCACATTGAGGTCCGGTGATAAGAGGCTATGTAAATGCCACATTTGGTGGTGATGAAGATGTACTAGATAGTGTTATACCATTGCTCTCTGCTGGATGGACTCAGGCCTGCCCAGGTGTGTAGCCATTTGTGCCAATAGAAAATGGCCTTCAGCAAACTTGGTAAATAAAGACCCGTGGCCAATATTTTCAAAAACAGGTGCCGAAAGTTAGGCTCCTAAGTCTGTGTTTAGAACTCTGAATAAGTGGTGTGTTTGCAAATGTGCATAGGCACTAACTCTATGGGTGCTCCGGGGCTGGAGCACCCACAGAAAAAAGATAGTGGGTGCTCAGCACCCGCTGGCAGCTCCATAGATGAGCGCCTTCCCCTCACCCCGAGTGCCTCCCATCTGCCTGCGACCCCACCAATCAGCTCCTCTCCCTCCCTCCCAGTGCCTTCTGCCCACCGCAATCAGCTGTTCAGTGGCATGCAGGAGGTGCTGTGGGGGTGGAGGCTTGGGGGAAGGGATGGAGTGGGGGTGCGGCGGGAGCACCCCCCGGGGAACTGAGTAAGTTGCTACCTGTGATGCTGAATACCCAGTAGCCAATGAAAGCTGCTGGTAGGTCAACACTTCTGAAAAGCAGGCCACAAAGCATATGTCTGCAGTGCAGAGAGTGTGTGTGTGTGTGTGTGTGTGTGTGTGTGTGTGTGACTGCAGCAGGAGCAGACATACCCAACCGAGGTTTAATCTAGCTAGCTCAGATACCAATAATAGCAGTGAAGCCTGCTCAGGACTGGGGCACTTTACTCAAGTGGCTAGCCCATGCTGAAGTCACTGCTGGATTAAAGCGGTCTTGGCTAAATCTACATATGCTGTAATTGCACCTCCGATTGCAGTGTGAACATGACATACCCTTATTTAGGTCCCTAAACATGGCCTTAGGAACCTAACTTTGGGTACCTGTTTTTGAAAATCTTGGTCTAAATCTGTAGGTGTAGTGTTGGTTCCTTCTAAGGTTTCTGACTTTGAACAGTGCATTCAGTCTATGTGTCTGTGTTCATGCAGTCATGCAGCTAGCACAGGGGATTGGGATTCAGGACCACTGTTTCTATTCCTAGCTTTACCACTGACTCCTTCTCTGATCTTGGGCAAATCACTTAATCTCTCTGTGCTTCAGTTTCCCCACTTGTAAAGTGGGTCTAATAACAGTTACCTCACAGAGACATATGTGCTGGAATTAGGGGTGATGCTGCACTCCCTGGTTTGAAGTAGTAATAACCCAAATGCAGTAAAAGCTGTTTTATCTGACATTTTGGGGGAATAGGGGGTGCCGGTAAGTGAAACATGCCGGTTAACAAAGAGGGAGGGAGTTTGGTTGCAGGAGAGCGTGCAGGACTGGGGGTTGGGGCACGGGAGTGGCTGCAGGCTCTGGGAGGGAGTAATAACAAGCCAAATACAGTCAAAGCTGTTTTATCTGGCATGTTGGGGGAATAAGAGGTGCCGGTAAGTGAAAAATGCCGGTTAACGAAGAGGGAGGGAGTTTAGGTGCAGGAGGGGGCTTGGGGCAGGGGGTTGGGGCATGGGAGGGGTTTTGGGCTGCCTCAGGCGGCTCCCTGCAAGTGGCGACATGTCTCTGCTGCTCCTAGACGGAGGCGCGGCAGGCTGCCCCATCATGAGCGCTAGCTCTGCAGCTCTCATTGGCTGGGAACCGGCATAGAGCTTTCCGGTTGGTACAGGGCTGGATAACACAGCTTTTATTGTACCTGGTTTCCACCTTCAGCACCCCCACCATAAACATTGTTCCAGCACCACTGCGCAGTGGTGTTGTAAAGCTCAATTAAGGTTTGTAAAACATTCATACCTATGTGAAGCAAAAGGCAGTGACCTGCAGCTAACTAGCAGCTGTGAATGCAGTGAGATCTGGAGAAAACTGTCTATTCTACCACTAATAGGAAAGAGGCCGCACTGTCCATTAAACAGTGTTCTGATATCTAAAAGTCTCACTCCGTTAAATCACATTTTACCAGCAGGGGACGTTGTATCCATAGATGTGAAAACAGAGAGCTAAGGAGAAAGACCACTCAAAGATTCAACCTTTTAAAAATGCATCTTTTCCTGAGGTACCTCTGCGACATGCGGTGTTTGACAAATTAGGCCCAAATCTTGAACATACAGAACTGCTCATGGGGTAGAGATGGAGGATATATATATATATATAGATATAGATATATTTTTTTCTTCTTCCCACAAAAGTATTTTTTTCTCTCAAAAACATGAGCAGCTGGTGTGAGACTGAGAGGAAATAAAAGCTCCCAGTAGATTTCATAAGCTGTTCTTAAATGTACAGTACATGAAGCCAATGTGGTACAATCAATATTTTGATGAACACCTCACACAAAAGTCACCCCCACAGCCTGTTAATCCCATGTCCCAGCAGCGTGCGTGTGTGTGTGTGTGTGTGTGTGTGTGTGTGTGTGTGTGTAAAAGACTAGAGAGAGTGTTGGTTTTTTTCCTTCATCCACTGAAACAAAGACATTTATCAGATCTCTAACCTGGGCATACAAACATGCTGGCCAGCAAGAAGTATTTACTAGAGATTTTCCAGTTGATGGGGAAAATCCTACCCTAGCCCCAGCTGTGTGGAAAAGATCCGTAACACTTGTGAACCACTATAGTTTTGCTGCATGTTGCAGGGGGAAGCTGCGGAGTAACGCTCTGTATGTGTGAGTGGAGAGAGGGCAGGGGGGAGGGAGGTTATGTGGGTGGCATGGAGGTAGCCATTGGGTGTGAAAACTGTGTAAGATCCACTGGCCAGTGCCCTGTGTTAAGAGATTGCATAGAGGGCTGTGAGTGATACTAGTCTCCAGGAAGGTGATGAGGTGTTCCCATTGATCCCATAGATAATGCTAGCAACCCACTCAACATGTGTATCTTAAAGAATTCGCTTGGGGCTGTGTACAAATGTAGCCCCAAGTAAGAAATGAAGAACAACAATTGTATCCATCAGCTAAAAGATCTCAAAACCGTGAACCATCTTAGTGTAAATTCATAGATCCATAGAGTTTAAGGCCAAAAGGAGCCATTAGATCATCTACTCTGATCTCCTGTGTATCACAGGCAGGTAAATTTCTCCCAGTTACCCCTTTACTGAGCCCATTCTTAAGGTCAGCTCCTCAGTGGGGACCAAGAGGAATACAGCACAGCTGCGGGTGGGAACAAAGGTGATTTTAAACTACCTTTGCATTCCCCCATTCCTAATTAGTGCCTAATCCAGTACTCAGTGTAATTTGGAGCATCCTAAGGACTACTATAGCAGCTACAGATCTCCAGGGGTTAGGGGTGCCCTGCCCACACCCTCTGTTTCCCTGGAATTCTCCCTAAGCTGGGAACTGGGGATGGTGTAATACAGGCTAGCGGGACAGTTAAGCCAGCTTTTTCAGCTGCTTTGCGATGCCAGAGTGCACCCAAGGATCAGGTCCTTAATCTAGGTCCATGTCCAAGAAAATCATTTAGGAGCATGTACGCAGATCATTCTCTACAAACACTAAGACATTGTCCTCACTGCCTATCCTTCACCACATATGACCCCACGACTACCGCCAAGATGGCCCTGTACTAGGATGAGATCAACTCATGGACGAAGAACAGCTGGCTGAAACTGAACCCAAGCAAGAGAGTGGTGATGTTGGTGGGTAGGAGAAAGCATTTTTGAAGTGTTCACAGTCATGGGGCAGTTGGCTTTGGTTGCAGATATACACCCACAACTGGTTACTTCAGTCTGTAGTCTAGAAGTCCTCTTGAATTCCTCCGACATTGACTCTCACATAGCTGCATCCACGAATAACTTTTTCTGAAATCTCCAGTTGAGTACGAAACTCTCTCATCCTGGAGAACGATGACCTGGCCTCAGTTATTCATGCCTTCGTCACCTCTTGGCTTGACTACAGCAATGCAATATATCTGGTCATGAAGCCTTCAGTATTTAGGAAACTCCAACTACAAAACGCTGCAGTGCATCTCCTCAGCAACACAAGCTACCGTGAACACATCACACCTGTCATTCATTTGGTACACTGGCTTCCCATAGACTATCAAATCAAATTCAAAGTCTCAATTCTTATTTTCAAGGTGCTCCATGGCCTGGACCTAGACTATCTAAAGCAGTGGTTTTCAACCTTTCCAGACTACTGTACCCCTTTCAGGAGTCTGATTTGTCTTGTGTACCCCAACTTTCATCTCGCTTAAAAACTACTTGCTTACAAAATCAGACATAAAAGTGTCACAGCACGTTATTACTGAACAATTGCTTACTTTCTCATTTTTATCATATAATTATAAAATAAATCAATTGGAATATATTGTACTTACAGTTCAGTGTGATGCTTGAGCCTGTTTTTCACTTGTGAGTCTTTTATGGGGCCCCAGGCAATTTCCAGGCTTGCTATCCCCTAATGCCAGACTTGCACTTGTAACCCCCTAAACCTGTCCCATGACCCCCCTGGGGTCACAACCCCCAAGTTGAGAAACACTGATCTAGATGATTTGAGAACCTCCTGGAAAACCTCTGTGTACCCCAGAGGTACATGTATCCCTGGTTGAGAACCAGTGATCTAAAGGACTGCCTAAAGCTCCAAGATGAAGACAATGATCAACCACTTCACTCCTCTGGCACAATGGAACTCTCTCAAACAAGAGTAAAGTTCATCCGCGCAGGAGACAAAGCTTTCTTGGGCGTTGATCCGAGACTGCGGAATGAACTCTCACAGGAACTAAGGACCATCACAAACAAAACCAACCAGAAAAAAACAACCAAAACAAGACATCACTGCACATGCTTCTTCTCTGGGGAGAGGATGAGAGAACAAACAGGTGAGAGATGTTAGTTGTGTCACTTAATGCATGTGATGGGATGGCCTGCCATTAAGGGCATTAGTGTCTAGTGGTCAGCCCTCTCCACCAGCTGGCATAGCCCTTTAATGACTTTGAAAGGCCCAATAAAGATATTCAAGGACCTAAGGAGGGATAGGGATAGAGAGAAAGCCATCCCATTAATAAGTAGTGGTTGGGAGAAAGACAGATATTGTTTCTTTAAAGGCCTGGGATCAGGAATCTTTTAGAGTGGGTGGGGCAAGGCTCCTCTCTTTCCCAACAAATCAGGGGATGAAGTGGGAGAAAGGAGCCAACACAAAGGCTGCCTCCTCCCTTACAGCAGCCAGACGCTGACACGAGGAGGCTGGCCTGCTTAATGCTTCAGAGTGGAAGGCTAATGGGAGAGGGTGTTCAGCTGAAGGGCGCTGGCAAAAGCCATTCCAAGGCATCAGGGCTGAGAAGAGGGCCTCCTGCTTGAAGAAGGGAAGCACAGGTTGTCCTAAGGCAAGAGGCCTAAGAGACGAATCCCAGCTCAGGAAGAGGGCTCAGGGGAAACTCCAGTCTGAAGGAGGGAGATGTTGCCTGCTCTAAAGATGACAGGCAGAGGGCCTGGAGAAGAAAGCACCTTCGAGAAAGCACCTTCATCACTGGCTAAGGAGAAGCTGTGAGGAACCACAGATCCAGGTGGGGATAGCAAAGTCCAGAGACCTGGCAAAGATGTTGACAAGCAGGGTGAGGGTAGGAGCAGCCCCGGGAAGTGGTGGAAGGATTGAAGAAACAGTCTTTATCTGCCTAAACCAAGGTCCCTGCGCAGGAACACAGATGAGGGGACAGGCCTGGGTTCCCGTACCTCTCCCCCAGACCAAGAGGAGGAGCATGAATGTTTAAAAGAGTAAAAGAGGCCATGAATGACAAGTTCCAAATAGAGGTAGGGAGCGGGACTTTAAGGCTGTTAGATTGTGACTTTTCCATTTTTGGACTTTTCTCTTTGCCCCGGAAGGGGAATGGACTGGGTAGTACCCTGGCCAGAGGGCTGGGCCATGGAAAACAACAGACCCTTGGGGAACCAGAATTGCTAAAGGGGGCGCTAAACTGGAAAGACTCCTTGAACACCATCCCTGAACATATGGAGATGCTGTGGACGTGAGAGGTGTGCATACAATGCACTGATGGAAGGAGTTCAGATACAGGTGGTGAGTACAGCTTAAAAGCTTCTGTTTGCCAGAAGCTGGGATGGATCACTTGATGATTACCTGTTCTGTCCATTCCCTCTGGGGTGCCTGGCATTGGCCCCTGCCGGAGGACAGGATACTGGGCTAGATGTACCTTTAGTCTGACCCCAGAATGTCCGTTCTTATGTTCTATATAGAATAAAATAGACTATGAAAAAGGTGCGGTCTTACCTTGTGTTAGCTAACGTGCGATAACCCACATGAAGTGAAATCCTAGTGAAAACAAGGAAGTTTGTACTTTGCAGTTTTCACAAGTGTTTGCAGGATGAGGTAAACCCTAAACTCTTCCATAGTCTTTACCTCCACGTGCTCACTCTTGAGCAAACTGCCATGCTTTCATTAGGATGTTATCTCGTGTTAGTGAACAAGAGGTAAGGACACACTCCCCCCCACTCCCCTGCCCAGTGAAGACTCACCTAAAGGGGCCACATTCTGATCTGGGTTACACCTCTGCAAAGCTGGTGTAACTCAATGAAGTTAGTCTGGGTTTACCATATTCTGGCAGAATTTGGTCCTAGATCCCTTTTTAGGGAATCTCTTGCTGAAATCCACCATAAGAATATAAACTGGTATAAATACTGTTGGCAGTTTTAATTAATGATTCTCGCCAATAGCTTGGTAGCTTTCCCAGTAGTTCTTTATGCTCCATTAAAGCCCATTATACTTCTGCCATCTAATATTCAAAGAAAGACCAAAGGATGCTGGAATGGTCTCAGCACATGACTTTTAATTTTACAAAAGTAAAATAATACCAAGTTGAGACAGAAAATGCTAAGTGTTTTTCCAAGTTTAGTGTTAGTTTAATTTTCTTCTTCAAGACTTAGCCAAACAGTCGGCCGTCGCAACATTCACCGCCAGGGCTTCACAGACCGAAAGTCCAATAGATGGAATAGACTTGATGCAGCCATGTAATAGAGGGTCTTCCTCTGGGCCGGGTGGTGGAATTTTATCCCGGATGTTACAAGCTATCTGGAGAACGGCGTTCACTGGAACATCTCGTGGCATTCTCACGACATGTTTGAAAAGCATAAACTGCGGACAGTTTAATCTACTGAATGTAAAATGTCTTTCTTGTTATGCCTGCAAGCCTGTTGTGCCAAAAGGCAGTGTCACAGGGCGCCTCTGTCACTACCTAGTGTACCGCACTGCCTGGCCAGTTCAGGTGGCCTGTCACAAACACATAGCAGGTTGTTACCTTGTCACCACGTGTGTATTTATTCTTTCCTTGCAAAGTAATATAGCGTCCTGCTGTCTTACAGCAAGGAGAAGCTTCTACGCAGCATTTACTTCTCAGTCCAGGCTCACCCTCTGAGATTTCCTTCTGTGCCTTCCCCATTGCTTCCTGTTCCTTCCACTTATATCTTCCCAATTACATGATTAGCCCAGTGGTCACCGCCCAGATGCTCATAATCCCCAACAGAAGTTGATTAATTTGGTGCATCCCAGTGGATTTGGCAAACACAGGGTGGAAATGAAACACTGCCAGCTCATTTACGCACTTATCCTGATTGGCAGCAGCAACTCTGGAGACTGCAGTAGTGGGACAGAGTTACTCTTCTGTCTTGAATTGCTTTTGGAGATGTGCACTGGGCAATATCGAATCATTGTTAAAACTGGATGATGGTAATCTGGATTTTTAGCAGCCAGATTAGAGCAGGAAACCCCATGAAGTAAATAAAAGGGCCGATGGGGGAGGTTTATTTTAGAAAACACAAAGTTACTTGCTGTACATATGGTATGGTAGTAGACAACACTGGGCAAGGCATTTTAAGCCAGAAGGAATCACTATAATCATTTAGTTTGACTAGTTGTCCCTAATGATCATAGTGATCCCTTCTGATCTTAACATCTGAGCATCATTACAAGGTTGTCAGCAACGTCCTTGCACAAATCTGAGATTTAGAAGTTTAGGCCAAAACTGCTGAATGTGTGAATCCACCTTTAGGCATCTAAATACGTGGCCTGATGAAGTGCTCAAATCTCAAGTCATGAAATCACAAAAGAAATGAGCTTTGATTATTCAGCTGTCCGGTAGTTTTGAGGGATTTCTTTTTCATTTTGAGTCACACAAACACAATGTCCATTTTAAACTGAAATGTTTATCCCTGCAAAACATACTGTGGGCTGGTGTCATTTTATGTCAGGGAATAAATGTGAGTAGAAACTTCATTATTATTTAGATAACACACATACTGCATATGCAAAACAAGTGCTCATCAGTGAAAATGTGTTTGATCCCCAGTCCCTTTAGGGGTCCAGAAATGCATTCCAGTGTCCAGGCGTTCAGCTCGAGTTGATTAGCACAGCTCCTTTGTCATCAATGAAGCTATATTGATTTACACCAACCGAGGCTCTATCCCCCACCTCCTTCTTGTTAATGGTGACCTGCAAAGGGGAGGGAAGGGGGAATGGGCTTGTGACTGTTTTTTCTTCTTAATGAGGAAGAAAGAAGGCCTGAAATATCTAGTGAGATGGCAGACATCCCAAGAGCTCAGCAAGTGAAAGCTGACCTATTATGAGGGAAAGAGATTGTTAGTCAGATTGTTTAAACCTTTGAAACCCATTATATTCAGTTTTGTTTGTACTCTATATATTAAAGGACATTATTCAATGATAGCTCCCAGCTAGGCTATGATATAGTAATGCATTCTTTCAGTAATAGACCCATTAAAGAGTCCAGTGCATATTTCAGTAACTCTAAGTTGATGGAGATGGTATACTTCATAGACGCCTGGTAAATGGCATACCCGCATAATTGAGCCAATTGCCTGGGAACAGATTTATCCCACTTGCACCAGCCTCCTTGTGCCTTCTCCTTCCCTTCTCAATACAGGATTCCCCCTCTCTCTTCTTCCCCTTCTGCTGTCCCCTGGCAGTATTTCCCCTCCTATTTGTGAAAAATCCATTTAAATGGTTCACCTGTTGTCTGCTAATCTACTGCAGTTAGTGTGAACTGGTGTTTTCTAAACCAGACTTCCCCCCCATATGACTCTTTGTTCAATTCATGCCAGTTTCCTGTTCTAGTTTGGCTAATAAAAAGTAGGGCTTTGGAGCGGAGCCCGGAGCTGGAGCGCGGAGCAGCTCCGGAGCAGTGGAGCTGCAGGTTTTTGCCTGGAGCTGAAGCGGAGCCGGAGCACAGCTCCAAAGCCCTGATAAAAAGTCCAATTTACCATAGGTGAGTTTTTTTTGTTTTTGTTTTTAAGATTTAACATTGCACAGTGCTTATTTTTTAAAGTAATTTCTGCAATAGAAGCAACTCTGTCTAAGCACCATGACAGAGTTGAGAGCTGCTGTCGGGATGAGTGTATAATTCAACTGGAATATGCTTCCGTTTCCACTTGGGTTTGCCTTGGTCACTGTGGTGCACCTATTATAGGAGTTGCATTTTTAAAAGCCCCCAAATATTTGTTTACATGACACGCTGTAACAATTACAGGACAGGTAGTGAGGATCACCTTACAGATAAGAGACATCTCAGTCTTTCTGGAGGTGGCTCGGGCTCTGGACCAGATCAGATTTCATGACAAATTAAAAACACATCTCCACCTCACTCCACTGGGAGCTGTCTTTGGCAGCATAAACCACTGCTTGCTGTGTAAATAATCTGCATGGTGGACCAAACCCTCAATGCAACTCTGTGGAAATAAATGGAGTTACACCAAAGCTGAATCTGGCTGTATGTTTGTTTGCATTTCATTGTTTTATTTGTTAACACTGAAAATAAAAAATGATTTACCAAGCACTAGTTAATATTGTATCATGAATTTCTGTGGTGTGTATCTGCAACTAACTCACATTTAACTCATAATTTGATAAACCACCTATGCTGCAGGAATTCAGTGCGTTCTATCTTAACTGTAGCAGATGGTAGTGGGTGACTCCTTATTATGATCCTATCATGCTACCATCCTACCTGTCATGAATTTAGCTCCTGTTCCTTTCATTAATATGATTTAGTGCCCATATAACTAGCAAGCTTGGTTACATACAGCTACAGCTATACCATAGAAATTGAATATAGTTTTCCATATAACAATTTTTTAAATTAAATTGCAAACTTTCTCTGACAAATCCAATAAAAGCATATTTATAAAAGACGAGATCAGATTTTTTTCTTTCTTTTTACATCTGCAGCCAGACCTTAAATCATCCACTCTTGACTGTGACTCACATTCACGCAGACTGATGTTATTTGTTGTCTTCTTATATACTGTATTAGGGAATGGATTTTAAAATAGCCTTGCTGTCTGAAATGACAGCATGATTTGCACTGTTGTAAGCAGGTGTGGGATGATCAAACTTTTATGTCAGCAAAGGTCAATTTCACCTTACTCTCAGAAACTGACCAAAAAATTGTAAGTGATAATCATCAAAATGTACAGATAAGCAAAGTAAGAAAAGTGCTGCTTGAGAACTTAGAGTAAAAAATACAGTGATATAGACTTTTGAATTAGCCGTGTTACCAATGGACTTGTGAATGAATAGCAAAAAGAGCTATGATTTGTTGATTTAATGATATTTACTTTGTATATTTTGTCATGTGACGTTTATCGGTTTATAAAGTTTTAACTTTTTGAATATCAGTGTATCTACTGTCATTAAATAGTCTGATCCCCCATAATTTCCTGCAGCTATGAAAATTTAAATTGATAGAAATCTAAAAAATGCTTGAAAATAAACATTGATATCCATTGAAATTATAAAAAGAAATCAAATTCTGCCAAGCCTAGTTATAAGGTACAGACTATGGAGAATTAAACTTTCTTAGCATACAACAAAAAGACACTCCTCAGTACTGGCTTAGCATAAAACAAACAAGACTGGGCACAATCTATGTTGCACCATCCTCCCTAGCTTGAGGTTATGCCATTATTTGTTCTTTTTTCCCTTGAACCCACTGTAGCAGCATTTGTCCATGATAGCAACCAGAGTGGCACATGCCCATGTCCCGTTGCTAAACCAGTCTGTTTGTTCCTTTGGGCTTGGCCAAGTTAGGTCATTACAAGGGCACCGTAGAGCGAACAAAGCATTTTCATTTGCCTACTCTATTTAATTTGCTGAGTATTAATGTTAATTTGATTAGAAACATGGCACTGTAATCTAGGGAACAGAGTAATGGGATCCTGGAGTGGTTTACGATGCTGCGTAGGACTCCATGTGGAGGGCATCTGTGCTGCTTTTCCTGGTCACTATTGTTATGATATCTGGACTGGTCAAAAAAAAATCCATGTAAAATTGAGACCTCTCTTATCTGTAAATTGATCCTGACACCATGAATAATGGAGAGGAAATGCAGACCCAGTAAGGTAAGGTAACTGGATGGGTCTCCTTTTTCACCTGTCTGTCTGTCTTGTGGTCACATGACCTTAGTATCAGTAAGTAATTTTTCATGAGGTTCCTGAAACTGCTTCAGTCAGTGAAGGGATAAAAGCATATTTTTTTCCCCCTTCTAAGCTTGCATGCATGCTAAGGGCAAGGAAGAGTTTGACCATGTGGCCCTGCCTGACCTATTTTCCAAAGAACTATTTCCTTGATTGGCTAGTTCTGATACCATAAACCCAGATTGTTATGTGATTCTCATCTAGAGCCGCAGGGCTCTAAAAACAGAAAGTTCTCAACATGGATCAATGAATAAGTAATGTCACCGAAAAAGAAGAAAACCCCAAGGCAAGAAGAGACAGAAGAGGACAAAGAGGAAGGTGCATGGGTCAAAGAGGTGGAGGAGAGGCAGGAGGCGTTAGAGGAAGAGGGAAGACCAATTGCTAATGAGATCAGTGGTTCAGGAAAGAAAAGCAAGCTTACAACATACCAAAGTTTAGCTGGCAAGGAGGAAAGGGATGCAGATGCTGAGGAGTTAGAGGATCCCAGTCATAGATATAGGAGGAAAAAGAAACAAGGCGTTAGGGAAATAAATCAAAAGGGAACAAATTGGAAGGTAAAGGATCAAGGGAAGAGTGGCAGAGATCCAGGAGAGGTGATAGTAGTGTGTGATATTAAATGCAGTAAGGAGGAGAACAATAATGACATGAAAGAGAAGATTAAGAAGAATAAAGCAACAGAGGAGGAGGAGGAAGATGAGGAAGATGAAATCCATGACAAAAAGAAGAAAAAATCCTCCTCCACTGAGGCCTCTGAAAAGAAGAAATCAAAGTCCAAGGAGGCATTGGATAACGGCGAGGTGAAGAAGAAGAAGAAGAAGGACAAGGGACATGAAAATGCCAGCGAAGATGAGGATGAGGATGCAAAAAAACAGAAGAAAAAGGCTAAAAAAGGCAAGGAAGAGGAGAAATTGGACAAGAAGAAGGGGAAAGGTGATAAGTCCAAGAAAAGAAAGAAAGAGTTGAGCTTCGCAGAGCTATATGAACAGGAGCTGCGGGACTATCACACGGATTCCACCAATGAAACAGAAGATGAGTACAACAAGAAAAAAGGTGAATCTTTCTCTTTGAGCTGGCTCCTGATGCTGCTTAGTTTGCAGATTGGGTGGGGTTTTTTTAGCTCTATGAATTCCCCTCTGGGCGTCTTTCCTAACAGATAGAGCTCTTGTCGTTCCTGCATGGGGAATTCTTAAGTTTAAAAATGTAATATGGATTATTCACATGGAAGAGTCAATAAGCTACTGGTACGATGGTGTGTGTGTGTGTGTGTGTGTTGGGTCTTCAGTTTGTGGCCATTTCCTATATAATTCAAGGCTCCATGAAAAATGTATTCTCCTAAATATAAAAATGTATTATTTGTATTATGATAGAGGCTTCAGGTGGGGATCAGACCCCCATTGTGCTAGACGGTGTACATACTTATAACAAAAAGATAATCCCTGCCCCCAAAGAACTTCCAATCGAAGTATGTGGTGAGAGACAACAGGTGATTTCACCAAACAGGTGAGGGGGGGAGCACAAGGTGACCGTGAGATGATTATGATTAGTGTAATTAGCAGCACTCCTAGCTGTCCAGCCCTTGTAAGTATCCAAACAAGTCTAGAGAAAGTTCTTAAGTGCTCATCCTTAGCTTCAGTCCACCTCGGATGCTAGAACCTGTTGTATTTGAAGGGGGAATTGTTGGCCTGGATGCTGGGGGTAATCTCAAGCTCTTTTGGAAAGGAGCAATGGGAGCTTTAACTTCCTCCTCCATGGTTTCCAGAAAAGACCTCCATTTATCGTTTCATCTGAAGGGTGGCATCTCTCCAATCCTCCTAACGCTGTGCTGAAGTGTTAATGTTGGATTTAAGCCCAATTCAATGAGTGGGATGTGAAACCACAAGCTTATGGTCGACAGGGAAGAGTGCTGCGAAGTGAGCAGTAATGACCCATGACACATCTCCAGCACCTTAAATGTTTCAGCAAGCAACCCTCAGTAAATTAGAGGGTGCTCACAACTAGGGTGACCAGACAGCAACTGTGTAAAATCGGGACGGGGGGGGGGGGAGGAGAGGGGAGGTAATAGGAGCCTATATAAGAAAAAGACCCAAAAATCGGGACTGTCCCTATAAAATCAGGACATCCGGTCACCCTACTCACAACTAAAGCAAGGTTATATATAGAGCAAAGAAATGGGAAAGGAACAGATAATGGACAACTGGGAGATGACACTCATCTATCCCAGCACCTGTGCAACTGATTGTCCTGGAGATCATATGCCAGTCACTGAACCTCTCTGCACTTCACTTTCTCCATTTGTTAAATAGGGATGCTAATACTTACTCCCTACACTTGGAGAGCCTCAGAACTGCATAAATTCAAAGTATCAATTATTATTTGAACCACATAGTGGGATGGGAATGGTGACTCATGGAACAGTGTTTTATGTCACTATTTGAAACAGAAAAGTGACTCTAATTCTGATTCTGAGAAAAGTAAGTTTTTATATCCTGCATTAGGAAATACACACAATTTATTTTGCATAGTTATCTTCCTTCAAACCACAGTTTCTTTAATGCAACAGAGTAACAATAATTGTTATACTTTTCATACTTATACATTCAAAGATTTTTTTTATGGCTCAAAATACCCTGCAGATCATCTAGTCTGACCTCCTGCATAATGCAAGTAAAAAAAAAAAAATCCACCCTGTCATTCCTGCATCAAGCCCACTGGTTTGTGGCTGAAATGGACTGAAGTTCCAGTCCTGAGACTCTTCCTCTCACAAGTGCTCGCAATGAGTTCAGTGGGGCTACTCATGTGAGTAAGAGTTCCAAGACTGAGCCCTTAATTAGTTCACTCAGTCAGTTGGATTTAGTGAAATGTTAAATCCATAACATAGTAAAACCGCTGGTGGTTCTGTATCATCACTGGAGGGTTGCCCTGGGAAATGGACAGAAACAATAGAAAATACTACATAAGTGAACATCTTAGCCCCCTTTTGGTGAAGTCTTCCTTGAAGCACCTTTTAATAGTTCAGATTTGGCTTTATGAGACCATCAGACCCTTGGTTTTACTAGGGTGTTTAAGGGCTCCCAGAGGACTCCCTGGCTGATCAAGGGTCTTTTGGGATGTTTCCACTCTCCAAAAAGGCAGCTTCCCAGGTCTTTATCGAAATGTGTGTGTGAGAGAGACAGGGAAAAAGTGGGGGGACACGTGGAATCAGCACACAACTCCATTCCCTATTACTCCACAAGAGAAGGGCGGTTCCAGAGAACTTTGGCTTAATGCTCGTTTTAAAAGTGAATCATTTGTGCTCTTTAGCATCAACAGCATAAACAATAGGGAGCCGGCTGGCAGATACTAACTGCAGCTACATCCTCTAAACTACTTGAAACAATTATGAAATCCTATAATCCCTTTGATGCTTGATATGTGAAGAGTTTCATCCCTTTTTAGTGTCTCCTGTGCTCTTGCTGCTACATTGCCTTTTTGTTCTAAGCGGGCAAGTTTCTTTTTCGCATGACTTAGTGAAATCTTCAGTGCTGCTTTTTGATGGCATGAACATTGCCTGAAACGTGTGGTGTCCCCTTTGCGGGATTTTAAAGATTTGTTCAAACCCTCCTGTAGGGCCGGATTAACTCTCCCGTGGGCCTGGGGCTATTAGATTTTGTGGGACCCCGTATACAAGTCTTTTTCCTAACGATCACAATTAAGGCATCGAGGCTATTAACTAAACTTGCCTTTTAATTAACATAAAGCTGTTCTGTGGTTACATTTCAGTCTTAAAATATTTAGAATATAGTTAATTCAAAATACCCTACTTCTTATTTTAGAACAGCTGTTATATTCGTTTATTTCTGGGAGGGAGTTTGGGTGGAGGAGGGGGCTCCAGGCTGGGGCAGAGTGTTTGGGTGCAGGAGAGGGTGAGGGGTCCAGGCTCTAGGAGGGAATTTGGTTCAGGAGGGGATTCTGACCTGGGGCAGGGAGTTGGGGTGCAGGAGAGGGTGAGGGGGGCAGGCTCTGGAAGGAAGCTTGGTACAGGAGGGGATTCTAACCTGGGGAAGGAGGTTGGGGTGCAGGAGGGGATGCGGGGTCTGGAAGGGAGTTTGGGTGCAAGAGGGGATTCTGACCTGGGGCAGGGAGTTGGGGTGCAGGAGGGGGTGCGAGGTGCAGGCTCCAGCCGGGAGGCACTTACCACAGGCGGCTCTCAGCGGGCAGCGCGGCAGGCTCAGTCAGGCTGCCTGCCATAGCCCCACGCTGCTCCCAGAAGCGGCCAGCTGCTGGCACATCTCTGCGCGCCCCTGGCGGGAGGGGAACAACGTGTCTCTGTGTGCCGCCTGTGCCCGCAAGTGCCACCCCCGCAGCGCCCATTGGCATGGCCAATGGGCGCTGTGGGGATGGGGCGGGGGCAGCGCGCAGAGCTGCCCCCCACCACCAGGGGCCGCAGAGATGTGCCAGCAGCCAGCCATCTCTGGGAGTGATGTGGAGCCATGACATACAGGCAGCCTGCCTGAGCACTGCTGCACCGGGGCCCCCCTTAGCCTGGGGCCCTGGGTGCAGCCCCTAAAGCTCCGTGTTAATCTGGCCGTGCCCTCCTGTCCCTCCAGACTGCGGGGATGCTGGCTACCTTTGATGCTAGTGAACAGACAACAGCGCTGGATCTTAATTCATAGTGTGCAGGTTGCCTTATTGTAAAAAGGAAAGGAGGTTGTGTAAATGTTTTATAAGCTGTGGATTGGTAGTGTCGCATCTGGTGACTTCTTGATCTTTATTAGTAAGGGATTCCATCCCTTTGTTACATTTGACTGATGACTGAAGAACAAGGGGAATCCAATTCCAAGGGACAGGGAAACAAAAGGCATAAAGTGGCAGGGTGATGCTGTACAGGAAATTATAGCTGAAATAACTGCCATTTTTAACTGAATTGCAGCTATTGTCTCTTCCTGCAACCCCAATGTTAACTAAGTTTTTTACTTATTTATTAGCTACAGCTTGCAAAGTTCTTTGTACAGTATATCTCTAATTGCCATTAATCCAGCAAACGTGGTGGGATTGCATAGTTTAGGGTTAATAGGTGCTCATTGGAAGGCTTTAAAGTAAATTGGGATAAATATGTGGCAATACCATCACACATCATTTAAATTCATCAGTAGTGTGAAATTTTGAGAGCCCCTCTAAATAGCCTGGAGTGAGGTGTGGTAGAAGGAATGGTGCTTTAAAATTAGTGGGCCGAATTCTGCTCGGTTACACACACAGGCATCCTCTCTGACATCTGTAGAGTCCGGCCCAGGGAGTCAGACCTGTGCATCCAGATCCTGTAGCTATTGCAACCTGGACTGCCTGGAGAGTCAGCTGGTTTTATGGAAACGGAGCAGCGTCCTAGGAAGAGCTCTGCAGCCGCTGCAGAGCAGGAGGTGGCAACAAAGCCTTCTCTCAAGGTCAGTTGGGTACATAAAACCCAACCCTCTAAGGCAATTCCCTTCCTCCTCCACACCCTTCCCTAAGTACCCATACAGGCTTACCTGCTATTGTCTGTTCTGGGGATGAGGGGCAGTGGCTTGACCATGCACCCTTAATGCTCACTCCTGGGTTCAGTTGCCTCCTTCAAAGGGCTCTATGGGTGCTGCTGCTTGGCTGATCCCACCATCTTCCAGCTTCAGGGAGGCCACCAGCGAAGGACTACTGTCACCACAGCTATACATAGCTCTGGGTTGGCAGGGAGTAACAGGATTACCTGCTTCCTCCCCCCGTCCCTGCCCCTAGCGTGCACACAGGACAGCCAACTAAACATACCCTCTGCAGCCAGCTGCTAGACTGAAAGAGTCTGCAGCCCCCATGCCTCTCAGGACAGCAGGGGATCATGGGGAATCTGAAAGAGTGCATGCTTGCCGGAGAAACCTCCAGTGGTTCCCTCACCTCTGCAGCAGGGAGTAAAGGGTGCCATCTGCCTCTGTGGGCACAGCAGCGGAGTGGCTGGTAGAGGCCAATGGCTTCAGCCTATGTCTGTGAACGTCCATAGGCCTGGCTTGATGGTTTGTGGGTAGGGCTGGAACTTGATCCCACCTTCATTTCAGGCAGTTCAGGGTCAAACATTTCATGCAGGCTACTTAGCCCTCCTTGCTGTGTTGCATACGGTCCTGTTAGCTCCCTCACAAGTGTGCACTAATATCCAATGGATCCTTTCACCATCCTGCCCAGCATGGAATGGCACAAGGGTGAGCTTGGAGCCTGCTGGTTTTCTTTAGTCTACTGGATTTTCTGATTCAGTGCATGTTCAACAGCTGCCCAAACGGTTGTTCTTTTTTTGCAGAGAAACGCATCATGAGCCTCCTGTTCTGTGGGTGGATTTCTGATGAAACTTCATTGATATTTTTGACAGCTATTGTATCTCATTGGCATGCTTAACAGCATTCATGATTTTTCTCTCTAAGGAGCTGCCTGTAACTCATATTAAACATCCCCGTGATGTACATCTCATTTCAACAGAAAGGGCATTATGTAAATCTCCCTTGTATCCTAATGATAAGCCTTTTCTGCATCTATTGTGGTGTATAGGAATTGGGTCGTTTCCCTTTAAATAATTTGTGAGCATTCTAATGGCCCTCACTATCTTCTGTGTTTCAGAAGCCCCCAGAATCCTGTATACAGTTGCCACCTCAGGCCACTCCCCCCACCCCATCAACAACAAGAGTTGACATGTATTAGCTATGTATTACTAAAATGTTTTAGAGACGCATTTTAGAAATGTTTCCTGGAGATCTTTAGTTGGAAGCTGCTGTAGAAATGTACATTATTATTCGGGCCCTGGATTTGTCATGATGAGTTCTTGATATAATGGTCTTGTAAGAAGGCTTGGCTAAATAAAGTGATCTGAAATGAACTCCTTTAAACAGTGGTACCTTTACGGTCTGCCAGTCTGCAGAGCTGGCCAGGTACTGTGTACGCTTTGCTCTAGGGGAATGCAAATTCTTCAACAGGACAGCCAAGAGAGAAATTCATTGAGAAATCTTATCCAGCCATCTGGAGCAGGGACTCTCAAAAACTTTTCCTTGGTATGGACCAGAGCTTAACAGAGAGATTTACTTATAAGCATCTCCCCTCACATTTGTGTGATCAGGTATCTTCCCTTTAGCAACTACAGAAATTCCATACATGGGAAAAAACATTAGCCAAGTGGTCAGTGTATTTTTAGCCTTCTTCTTAAGGTAATTTAGCAGCTGGAATCAAAGAGGAGAGCAAGTAACGTAACCAACCAGCTCTCCAAGTACCATATAATGTCACATACCTGTGTGATACACATGTGATGAGCTGCTTTCATGATGCGCCGTTAGCCTCCTCACCTGCTTTCTGCCCGCTAATCTACACAAAATGCAGTTAGTGAGTTACCTAAGTAAAAAGTTTGGGAACCTCTTGAAGGTCTTCAGATACAAACGTGACATTATTGCATATAAGAAGACTGTTTTTAAGATATAATTTGAGGGTTTCACTAAGTAGACACACTTATCTAGGAACGGTGTTAAGGCGCAACATAGTCACTTATGTTCCAGTCCAGCACAGCACGTTAAGCACAAGTAGGTCAGCATGTGCTCAAGTGATATGATGAATCAGGGCCCTATATGGTAGGGAAGAAAAATTCCCTACACCCCAGAAATTAACAGGTGAAATTTTGTGGTCTGTGTTATGTAGGAGGTCAGACTAGATGATCACAATTGTCCCTTCTGACCTTAACATCTATGAATTTATAACAGCATTGCCATTAGTGTAGTCTTGATTTGTAGTATAGGAAATGATAATCTTAGTAAGGACAAGTACAATTAACTAAAACTTATAGAACAAACATTACTGAGGTTAGCCAGTTTGAAAGTTTAGAACCTGATCCTGCAAAGATTTACTCAGGAGCTTAATTTTTCACACTCTGAATATTCCCAGTGATTTCAGTGAGACTACTCACAGCGAGTACGGTGTATAACTGTTTGCAGGATCTTGACCTTAAGCATTTTTTTAATCCACAAAAATATCCAAATCCAATATTCAGAAAAAACATTTTAAAAGTGTACTCATGACACATTCATGCCCCATTTAAACTGGCTTAGCCCAGATGGCAGACACAAAATACACATAAAAATACAGCGGTAGTAGCAAGGCTGCCATGCGAATTCTATAGCTGTCCTGCTGGGGAATTCTGGCTGACATCTGGGTAAAACTAAATGAAGAAGAAAGGCCGGATTTTTAAAATGTCACCTCCCTTCTCAAACCTGAATATTTGGTCGCATTAGGACGTTGCCAGAAAATAATTGGGAGTGCAAAAGGAGAAGCCCAGCAAGACTGAATTGAAAATCAGGTGTTAAATGTACAGTTTAGTGTATGTTCAAATTTCTCTTTTCCAGAAGGGAGTGTCTCTTTGGCTGTAATTCAGTGTCATTCAATGGAATTCATCTTGGATATCCCCTGGAGGAAAGGAGACATTTAAAGGTGTCAGGACTAGAGCTAGGTTACACAATCATAACCGCAAAAAGAAGAACAGGAGGACTTGTGGCACCTTAGAGACTAACAAATTTATTAGAGCATAAGCTTTCGTGGACTATAGCCCACTTCTTCGGATGCATATAGAATGGAACATATATTGAGGAGATATATATACACACATACAGAGAGCATAAACAGGTGGGAGTTGTCTTACCACCTCTGAGAGGCCAATTAATTAAGAGAAAAAAACTTTTGAAGTGATAATCAAGCTAGCCCAGCACAGACAGACAGTTAGATAACAAGTGTGAGAATACTTACAAGGGGAGATAGATTTCAATGTTTGTAATGGCCCAACCATTCCCAGTCCTTATTTAAACCGGAGTTGATTGTGTCTAGTTTGCATATCAATTCTAGCTCAGCAGTTTCTCGTTGGAGTCTGTTTTTGAAGTTTTTCTGTTGTAATATAGCCACCCGCAGGTCTGTCACTGAATGACCAGACAGGTTAAAGTGTTCTCCCACTGGTTTTTGAGTATTTTGATTCCTGATGTCAGATTTGTGTCCATTAATTCTTTTGCGTAGAGACTGTCCGGTTTGGCCAATGTACATGGCAGAGGGGCATTGCTGGCACATGATGGCATATATCACATTGGTAGATGTGCAGGTGAACGAGCCCCTGATGGTATGGCTGATGTGATTAGGTCCTATGATGATGTCACTGGAATAGATATGTGGACAGAGTTGACATCGGGGTTTGTTACAAGGATAGGTTCCTGGGTTAGTGGTTTTGTTCAGTGATGTGTGGTTGCTGGTGAGTATTTGCTTTAGGTTGGGGGGTTGTCTGTAAGCGAGGACAGGTCTGTCTCCCAAGATCTGTGAGAGTAAAGGATCATCTTTCAGGATAGGTTGTAGATCTCTGATGATGCGCTGGAGAGGTTTTAGTTGGGGGCTGAAGGTGACAGCTAGTGGTGTTCTGTTATTTTCTTTGTTGGGCCTGTCTTGTAGGAGGTGACTTCTGGGTACTTGTCTGGCTCTGTCAATCTGTTTTTTCACTTCAGCAGGTGGGTATTGTAGTTTTAAGAATGCTTGATAGAGATCTTGTAGGTGCTTGTCTCTATCCGAGGGATTGGAGCAAATGCGGTTATATCTTAGAGCTTGGCTGTAGACAATGGATCGTGTGGTGTGTCCTGGATGGAAGCTGGAGGCATGTAGGTAAGTGTAGCGGTCAGTAGGTTTCCGGTATAGGGAAATCCCACTGAGGATTACCTAAAGAAACTACACCATCTGCTAAAAAAACTCCCTGACAAAGCACAGGAACAAATCTGTACAGACACATGCCTAGAACCCCGACCAGGGGTATTCTATTTGCTACCCAAGATCCATAAACCTGGATATCCTGGACGCCCCATCATCTCAGGCATTGGCACCCTAACATCAGGCTTGTCTGGTTATGTAGACTCTCTCCTCAGACCCTACGCTACCAGCACTCCCAGCTATCTTCGAGACACCACTGACTTCCTGAGGAAACTACAATCCATCGGTGATCTTCCAGAAAACACCATCCTGGCCACTATGGACGTAGAAGCCCTCTACACCAATATTCCACACAAAGATGGACTACAAGCTATCAGGAACAGTATCCCTGATAATATCACAGCTAACCTGGTAGCTGAACTTTGTGATTTTGTCCTCACCCACAACTATTTCACATTTGGGGACAATATATACCTTCAAGTCAGCGGCACTGCTATGGGTACCCGCATGGCCCCACAATATGCCAACATTTTTATGGCTGACTTAGAACAACGCTTCCTTAGCTCTCGTCCCCTAACGCCCCTACTCTACTTGCGCTACATTGATGACATCTTCATCATCTGGACCCATGGAAAAGAAGCCCTTGAGGAATTTCACCATGATTTCAATAATTTCCATCCCACCATCAACCTCAGCCTAGATCAATCCACACAAGCGGTCCATTTCCTGGACACTACTGTGCTAATAAGCGATGGTCACATAAATACCACCCTATACCGGAAACCTACTGACCGCTACACTTACCTACATGCCTCCAGCTTCCATCCAGGACACACCACACGATCCACTGTCTACAGCCAAGCTCTAAGATATAACCGCATTTGCTCCAATCCCTCGGATAGAGACAAGCACCTACAAGATCTCTATCAAGCATTCTTAAAACTACAATACCCACCTGCTGAAGTGAAAAAACAGATTGACAGAGCCAGACAAGTACCCAGAAGTCACCTCCTACAAGACAGGCCCAACAAAGAAAATAACAGAACACCACTAGCTGTCACCTTCAGCCCCCAACTAAAACCTCTCCAGCGCATCATCAGAGATCTACAACCTATCCTGAAAGATGATCCTTTACTCTCACAGATCTTGGGAGACAGACCTGTCCTCGCTTACAGACAACCCCCCAACCTAAAGCAAATACTCACCAGCAACCACACATCACTGAACAAAACCACTAACCCAGGAACCTATCCTTGTAACAAACCCCGATGTCAACTCTGTCCACATATCTATTCCAGTGACATCATCATAGGACCTAATCACATCAGCCATACCATCAGGGGCTCGTTCACCTGCACATCTACCAATGTGATATATGCCATCATGTGCCAGCAATGCCCCTCTGCCATGTACATTGGCCAAACCGGACAGTCTCTACGCAAAAGAATTAATGGACACAAATCTGACATCAGGAATCAAAATACTCAAAAACCAGTGGGAGAACACTTTAACCTGTCTGGTCATTCAGTGACAGACCTGCGGGTGGCTATATTACAACAGAAAAACTTCAAAAACAGACTCCAACGAGAAACTGCTGAGCTAGAATTGATATGCAAACTAGACACAATCAACTCCGGTTTAAATAAGGACTGGGAATGGTTGGGCCATTACAAACATTGAAATCTATCTCCCCTTGTAAGTATTCTCACACTTGTTATCTAACTGTCTGTCTGTGCTGGGCTAGCTTGATTATCACTTCAAAAGTTTTTTTCTCTTAATTAATTGGCCTCTCAGAGGTGGTAAGACAACTCCCACCTGTTTATGCTCTCTGTATGTGTGTATATATATCTCCTCAATATATGTTCCATTCTATATGCATCCGAAGAAGTGGGCTATAGTCCACGAAAGCTTATGCTCTAATAAATTTGTTAGTCTCTAAGGTGCCACAAGTCCTCCTGTTCTTCTTTTTGCGGATACAGACTAACACGGCTGCTACTCTGAAACAATCATAACCATTTTTTATTCATTGAAATTTGGTCTGGTTGGTTTTTTTTTTTTTTTTTTTTTTTTTTTTTTTTTAAAGTTCATGAAACATCAATGTAACTTCTGCATTTTCAGAAAATTTAAAAGATTTCCAATGAAATTTCACTGGGATTATTTTTTACTATCTCACTTTTTACAATGTAATGAATAGCCACTTTTGCTCAAACATACATTATAAGCTGTTTGGGGCCGGGACTGTCTTTTTTTTTGTACAGCACCTAGCACAACGAGTTGTTGGTCCAGGGCTGGGGCTCCTGGGGCTCCATTATGTTTGATAATACAAACAATACATAAAATCCAACAGTTCCACCAAAGCAACATAGACCTGATCTGTTAAGAACTACTCTGGAAGACAGGCAGGCATGAGTTCCATTCCCATCTCGGCTACTTACTAATACTTTGCAAATCTTCTCTCTAGCTTTCTATAAGGTTGTCCATCACGGTAGTCTCTGAGCACCTACGTTGTGAATATTATTCAGTTAAGACATAAGTAATAGTAATTGCTCCCATTTAGTGGATGGAAAATCTGGACTGTGTATGAGTTACTGTAGTCTAGTAGAATAAGCACAGAGCTGGACAAACTGGGTTTTTATTTTAGTTCTGACATGGATTCTTGTGCAGCTTTGGGTAGGGCTATTAATTTCTCCTAGCCCCGGGAAAAGCAGAGATTCACAGTGGAGTTGGTGTGATTCAAATGTGTAACGGCATAAACAGCACTGCTCTAATTTATGATTTAGCTTCATCTGTCAAGCATTATGGGTGCGATCAGGACACAGGTTCCAGATACTTTCACAACATGTCTTCTGTCCAATTTGGTTTTTATCTTTGTGGCATTATTGCCGCTGTTAGCAACGTTTGTTTATTGTTGTCAGCCTGCAGGTGAAGTCTTTCTCCAGGCATTGTTGGCCTGAGGCCCTTATGCCTTCAGTTTCTGTTCCCTTCAGAATGAGAGAGGCTGGAGTCTGGCAGGTGGTGCATTCCATTCCTGCTGGAGGGTGCAGTTCCATTCAGCCCTGGCAGTGCTGACAGGAAATGTCAAGCAGATTAGTCCTTGCTAACATGGTTCCAGGGCCTTCAACTGCTGTGCCTGCTGGCGTGTTCAAAGAGATCTTGCAGCATCAGATTGATTGACATCACTATCATAATCACCTGTAAGGTGATATTTATTTAAAAACAGGTTGCGTACAAATAATTATAGAACAAAGGAGGTTACTTTGCTAATTCACTTGCGTGGTGTGACTTCATGGGCAGATATTACAGACCAGTGACTCAACATTTCTGTCATCTTTTGTGTGATAATCAGATTCTGTCAAGTCTTTCACATGCTTCACTCTTCTTCACTCTTTCAAATTCAGATCCAAATGTATTTTGCAGTATCAATTTGGCATGGTCACTTCACTTTGTAGACGTTTATATCATGATAATACTTACCTAGCCACCTACCTTTCTCTTGCTGCTGCGAGGATTAATTAAATGATGTTTATAAAGACTGAGAAAAGGTTAGGGGGTCACACTTTACATCAGTTCCATTTATAAATCAATTATAAAAGGGTTAATTAGTGATTAGTAGCTGTTTTTAATAAATGGTTAATCGATTGTTAAAGATTGTTACAGTCATATTGCTTATCATCATGTCTTATAATCATCTAGAATATCTTCTAGTTATGTATTTATAATATATAAAAAACTCATTTCTAACATTCTTGTGACATCTATCAATCATTTATTAACCTGTTATAAACCATTTATACATGAAACATTAATCTAAAGTGTGACTAGATAGGGAATCAATTAATGTTTGCAAAAAATACCAAGGGGCAATAAAGTATTGTTACTGTCGTATTTTTAATCTTTATTATAGGTGGCACAGGTAGCAAAGCCTATTGTTAGGTTTCCTGCCAGGTTCCATTATAAAGACCCTGTTTTCAGATGCTTATAACTTTGCTAAACTTTATCTGTTTAGACAGAAATTTTCTTGCCATTCATATTCAGACTGAATAGTTTTGAAAACTGTCAGAAAAAACAATTCAGCTGTTTCTCAGAGAAGAGATAGGGAAATATATATTGTTTTGCCCATGTTAAAAATCTTTACAACTTTTTCATTGAGAAGCTCTAGAGCCCCCATGGTTTGGAAAAGAGACAGGAAATTTGGCTGGGAGTTTGGGAGGGCATAGGCGCCAACACCATGGGTGCTCCGGGCTGGAGCACCCACAGGGAAAAAATAATGGGTGCTGAGCACTCACCGGCAGCCCCCTATCAGCTTTCCCCCCCAACCCCCAGTGCATCCCGCCTACCGGCGGGCCCCACAAATCAGTGCCTCCCCATCCCTCCCCACGCCTCCTGCCCAATCAGCTGTTTCCTCTTTTGAAAACGTCTTAGCTCTTCCTCACTAAAGGGGTGAGTATTCCTGCTCTGTGGCATGATTCCCTGTTCTAGGAGAATGGAGAATGAAGCTCCTAGACTGACTCCCCTGACTTTCAGAAGCAGCAGAACTTCTGGTAGGAGTGGAATTTAGAGGGTGTGCAGAGGAGGGTCAGCCAGATAAAATGACTGACTGCCCCAAAGGCTTGACGCTGAACACTCAAACAGCCAAATGTTGGGTGCCTCACACACGCTTAGAAGAAGCTGCTTGCAGATGGATTGTTGTGGGGCACGTTGTATTGGCACAGGCTTTGGCGGCTCGCTGTTGCTGATAAAAGTCAACATCATACCTTATACAGACTGTGTTGCAGAGCTGATTGCACCTTTCCCACTGGACAGTCATTTCTAAAGCTGCGGTCTGGACACACGATACGCAGACAGCCCCATGCCCTGGCAGGCACTTCGCTGTGCTTGGCAGATATTGAAAGAAGTGGACCAGTTTTCTCCCGCAGCAGGCCAAGCCAAATGCCTTTTCCCCAAGGCATGGCATTTTCCTGCAGCGGATTTTCAACTCAAATAACTAATATGTCAGTTTCTAAGCTAATTCAACTTTGTTGTTTCAACGAAACACCAACATGTTTGTGCTCTGGCTGTGCTAAGGCAACGGCGCTTTTTATTCAAAGCGAGAACACCAGATGAATCAATATTGGCCTCTTGCAGTGCATCAGAAAGAAACTTTGACTTTGCAATGGCTGATCAAGCATCACAAACTCCAAACTGTAACTGTCCTCGCCTGCAGGAACATACAGGATTCTGCTCTGCTTTGGGTTTGTTTTTCAGTAATATACAATGTTTCAGGGCTCAGGATAATGGTATCTGTACTGGTGCTAAATGGGATGCAGAATACAACAATCCTGTCTAGTCTGTGTCGGGATGTCTCACAGAATCCATTGAGACATTATTAATTTTGAATTTCTTTATATGATGCTTGAACAGAACAAATGTATAGCAGAGTGCAATTGGTCCAGAGACTCATGAAGAAAAAACTCCCTCTAGCTTTGAATAATTAATTTGGAACCCACAACAGGATTCAAATGCTGCTTTTGCTAGTTCCTATAAAGAACATGCAATCTTTTATGAATACATAGGTAAAATCTGTTCTCCGTAACACCGAAGTGAATCCACTGAGGTCAAAGATTGACACCAGAGTAAATGAGACCAGGGTTTGGCTGATTTTGCATATGGCACTGATATTTCTGCTCGAGATTAAGGCACCAGTGACAAGATGAAAACCCCAGTGATTTCTGACGGCCTAATCTATAGCCCATAAGATAGATGTGGATGATGGAAACCAGGTGAAATGCTGTTTTGTGAATCTTCAACTAATATGTGCAATTCTCTTTAGTGTGCAGTGCTGGCCCCATAATTTGTTGCCAGTGCTTTTAGGTACATTTCTGAGACTCTGCTCATGCGCTGAACGTTAAGCACATGGTTAAATGCTTTGCTAGAATGGGGTCCGAATTATCAGCACCTCCCAGGAGTCAGCCCTAAGTGAATATTTACAATATTCAAGGAATTCTCTATTTGAAATATAGGAAAGTGTAAGAGACTTCAGCTACTGACATAAACCTATTCATCTTTGATAAAACTGGCAAGGTTCTGAGGCTCTCAGCAGTATCCGTAATCTATAGTTACTATCTAATGTTTTCCTAGAACTTTTGGCCTAACTAGCCATGAATGTACAGACTTGCTTGTGTCCCCCCCCACTTTTATTCATTAGTAGGGGCATGTCTGAATATTATTAATATTTCTATACTGCTGTCAAGGCTGTATCCCCACTTTGAACTTTAGGGTACAAATGTAGGGGCCTGCATGAAAACTTCTAAGCTTAACTACCAGCTTAGCTCTGGTCCGCTGCCACCATCCCAAGGCTAATTTCCTTCCCTGGGTAGCCTTGAGAGACCTTCACCAATTCCCTGGTGAATACAGATCCAAACCCCTTGGATCTTAAAACAAGGAGAAATTAACCATTCCCCTCCTTCCTCCCACCAACTCCTGGTGAATACAGATCCAACCCCCTTGGATCTAAAACAAGGAGAAATTAACCATTTCCCTCCTTCCTCCCACCAACTCCTGGTGAATCAAGATCCAAACCCCTTGGATCTTAAAACAAGGAAAAATCAATCAGGTTCTTAAAAAGAAGGTTTTTAATTAAAGAAAAAGGTAAAAATCATCTCTGTAAAATCAGTATGGAAATTAACCTTACAGGGTAATCAAACTTAAAGAGCTCAGAGGACTCCACTCTAGTCTCAGGTTCAAAGTACAGCAAACAAAGATAAACACTCTAGTAAAAGGTACATTTACAAGTTGAGAAAACAAAGGAAAACTAACACGCCTTGCCTGGCTGTTTACTTACAAGTTTGAAATAGGAGAATCTTGTTTAGAAAGATGTGGAGAACCTGGATTGATGTCTGGTCCCTCTCAGTCCCGAGAGCGAACGCACTCCCAAACAAAGAACACAAACAAAAGCCTTCCCCCCCTCTAAGATTTGAAAGTATCTTGTCCCCTTATTGGTCCTTTAGGTTAGATGCCAGTCAGGTTACCTGAGCTTCTTAACCCTTTACAGGGAAAAGGATTTTGGAGTCTCTGGCCAGGAGGGATTTTATAGTACTGTACGCAGGACAGCTGTTACCCTTCCCTTTATAGTTATGACAACTGCCAAGGTGTGCTAGGGGTTTCACACAGAAATGAGAAGATAAAGCATGTGTCCAGCGTCCAGAAAGGATGGAATTCCAGCAGAATTGTACAAAGCAGTAGCTCAAAAGGCTATTGAGGTGTTTCACAACATCTTGAGTAGCATTTGTGAGGAAGAAGAAATGCCCCAAGACTTCAGAGATGCTATTATTGTACCACTATTCAAAAACAAAGGCAGCAAAGCTGACTGTGGAAATTGCATAGGCATTTCTCTCCTCTGTACAGCAGGGAAAATACTAGCTCGCATTCTGCTGAACAGACTCATTGCAAATATATCTGAGGAGAATCTGCCAGAAGTGTAGTGTGGTTTCAGACCAGGTCACAGTACTAGGGACATGATTTTTTTTCATAAGGCAGGCCCAGGAAAAATATTTAGAGCAGAACATGGACCTGTATGCAGTTTTCATCAACTTGACCAAAGCCTTTGATACAATCAACTGAGAAGGTCTAAGGGCTATTCTACATAAACTGGGCTGCCAAAGAAGGTTCATACAAATCATCTGTCTGTTCCATGTCCATATGACAGTGCAAGTACTCTTGAATGGTGACTCTTCTGATGCATTTGAAATCTCAAATGGAGTGAAGCAAAGCTACGTACTTGCTCCAGTGCTGTTCAACTTGTTCTTTGCCTGTGTCCTCAGCCAGGCCACAAGGGACATGGATCAGGGGATATACATCAGTTACGAACTCGATGGTTCTCTCATTGATCTTTGAAGACTTAACGATAAGACCAAGATGCTGGAGAGATTTCTAGTTGAGACACTTTTTACAGATGACTTCACCATGATGGTCCATAGACATAAAGACCTTCAGGTTGTCGTTGATAGATTTTCTGAATCATCCCAGCTCTTTGGCCTCACCCTCAGTCTCGGTAAGACAGAGGTCTTGTTCCAACCAGCAGCTCATTCCAATGCCCCAGTGCCAGCCAGCTCCATCCAACGCACACAGCTGAAAAATGTGGATCAGTTAAAGTATTTGGGCAGCACCATCTCTAGTGATGATTCCCTTGATAAGGAAATTGCCACCAGAATCAGTAAAGCAAGCCAGGACCTTGGCCAACTCCAAACAAAAGTCCTTAACTTGAAGAGTCCTTAAAAGTCCGCCAAATTGAAGATCTACAGTGTAGTGGTTCTAACATCTTTCCTCTATGATTCTGAGACATGGACTCTTCAGAGCTGGTACATTAAACAACTTGAGGAATTTCACATGCGCTCAATAATGAGCATTTGCTGGCAGGACAGAGTGATCAATATTAAAGTCCTTGAGAGAGCAAACACAACCAGCATCAAGGACATACTACTGAGAGCACCAGAATGAAAGACCACTGCCAACCGGATCCTGTATAGGCAGCTAAGGCGGGCAAAAGAAAGAAGGTTTTTCCGTATAAGTGCTTCAAAGATCATTTGAAGAGCAGTCTCCAGTGGGCTCAAAGAGTTTGAGAAAAATGGCTCAGAACAGAACTCACCGGAAATCTCTTATAAGATGAGCATGCAACAGGTTCAAGCGGGATCAGTGAAATTGTCTCCAGGCTGCACGTGAAAGATGCCACAGACCTGCATCATCAAACATCACGGATACAGACTTCCTATGCCCTTAGTGTGGCCAACTCTGTGCATCAGGATTTGGACTTTGGAATCATATGCATAGCCATAGATGAGAATTGTGACAATATCATCGTCATGGTCAGTGATGGACTACTACTACTAATCATAGAACAATGGAGAGTTAGTAGATTACAGCTTATAATAATGAGACATAAAACCCACACCTCCATTGAGTGTATGATTTTTGGTGTCTAGCTGAGTTATGAATTTAAGCTCCCAGGCTCCTCTTTTGAAGGTGTTGTGCAGGTTTCCTTTCAGGACAAGGGCAGAGAGGTCAGATATGGCGTGATTATTTTGTGAAAAGTGTTCACCCATGGGTGATAGGGTGTTTTTGTCTTTTTATCATTTATCTGTGTGCATTCATTTGAGAGCGCTTTGATTGTCTGGTTTCACCCACCTAGTTGTTGTTGGGGGATTTGATGCACTGAATGAGGTGCACCACATGTTGTGAAAGGCATGTGTAGGACCCATTAATCTTGAAATGTGTTGTTGTTTTTTGGGGGGAGGTGCGGGGGATCATTGTACTAGTAGAGATATATCTACATATCTAGCTGTGACACTCTACAGATGCTCCCCGGGTTACGCAAGACTCGACTTACGCAAATTCGCACTTATGGAAAAAGTCCCATAAGCCAGAAATAGGATTTTTGAGTTGCAGAAATTTTTGCATAACGTACGGGTATACATTTCTGACTTATGGAAAATTCAAGTTACGCAAGCCTTTCGGAACGGAACGATTGCGTAAGTCGCGGGGCGTCTGTACTACCTTTCCCAGACCTGAAGGAGGGCTCTGTGGAGCTTGAAAACGTATTACTTCCTCATAGTTTGGGTTCAAAGGCTTTTGTTTCTTCCTCTTGCTCTCTTAACTAGACTACCCTATGCTGGCAAACCCGCTAACCTGTATATGACCCTTCACAACTTAACAAGAGGATTGCCATTGTAATCAGGAGAATTCACTTGTGTGTGGATATCTGTAGCGGGGTGGTTACCCCGCTCCTGCCCTGAAGGGCTTAAAACAGCCCTGGGAGAGGGCTGGGGCAGGGGAAAAGCTGGGCTGATGGGGGAAGCAGCCTCAGATGCAGCCAGTGCAATCAGGGCTCAGCTGGCCCTTAAGAGGGTGGTGGGCCAGAAGGCAGAAGAGACACTCTCTTTAGCTCCCTAGAGAGAGAAGGACCTGGCTGCCTGGGAAGCTGAGGAGGGTACCTGAGCTGGTGCAGTGCTGGGGAAGGACAGAGGGAGCTGGGGAGCTCCAGCCTAGCAAAGCTGCAGGCCGAGGTAAGGGCCCACAAAAGGGTACGAGGGCTGCAGAGGGGCAGCCCAGGAATAGACAGAGGCAGCTGATCCAACCCCCCTTGCCGATGATGAGTGGTTTACAGACTGCCGTCTGCCCCAGTGAGCGGGGGCTAGATGGCGACTGGCAGCACCCACTGAGGCAAGGTGGGGATAGAGGGTTGGGGGGCCCCCTGGAGGGGGAGACCCAGATTGTGGGTTGCTGCGGTGGGCAGAACCCCTGGGCAAAGGGCACCTGGGTCTGGGAGGGACACGGGGGCCAGCGGCAGGCGAGACAGATGCTCCGGAGCTGGAAAAGAGCTAATTCCCTGGACAACCAGCAGGAGGCGCCGCACCACTGAGTCTCATCCCGCCACATATCAAAGAAATGTTAATTAGGCTAGCAACCTCTAACCCATTTACTTGTGTTGATAAGAATCAAAGAGTAGATGCTAAGTGCATTTGTCTGTGTTTACTTATGTCCTGTTAGAAGAAATCCAATTAGCTTGTAGATGCTAAATCCTTTTCATGTCTTGTAATGCTATATTACGATTCTTGATTGTCTCTGGGTCAAAAGGGATATTAGCGTTTAAATGAAGCTCGGGAAGTTTGAGAACCCCTGAACCAAGGGCTTGTCCACACTGCCCTGCAGTTTGGACTACAGGGGTGTGAATAGGAGCGTGCACCGAAGTGCTGCACTGTAACTGTCCTGTGTGGACGCTGTGGGCACGTAAACTAGGAACCTTTAATTTCATTAATGTAATCCCGATTGAAGAGGACTATATTAATGTGAACTAGGAACCTTTTAGTTCGTGTCCGCAGAGTCCACACTGGGTGGTCACAGCACAGCGCGTTGGTGCACACTGCTCTTCACATCCCTGTAGTCCGAACTGTGGGGCAGTGTAGACATAGCCTAAGGGTATGTTTATACTGCAAAAAAAAAAATGCACGGCTGGCCTGTGCCAGTCGACTTGCGCTTGTGGGGCTCGGATTGTGGGGCTGTTTCATTGCTCTGTAGATTTCTGGATTCGGGCTGCAGCTCGAGCTCTGGGACCCTCGCACCCTGCAGAGTCCTAGATCCCAGTCTCTAGCCTGAGCCAGGAAGTCTGCATAGCAATGAAACAGCCCTGCAGCCCAAGCTCTGCAAACCTGAGTTGGCTGGCACCGACCAGCCGTGGTTTTTTCTTTGCTGTGTAGAAATACCCTAAGCATTTGTGCAAATAAGCCCCTAGAGTTAGGGCTAGGGTTTGCAGGCCTCTCAGAAGAAGTGTGTTATGTGGAGGGATTTGAAGGAGGAGATGGTGGGTACGGTCATGCCAGACCAGATCAGGTAGAAGCATCAATGAGAAGGAGCATGCATGCCATGATATTTGTTCATTTTCCCTTCTGGTGAAGTATAGAATTGGCATCACCCACAGCTACCTCCTGAGCACTTGTATGCTACGCTTTTGCAGATCAGGTTAGTTCTTTTGCATAGTTTCTCTTCCTGGCTGGCTGTCCATGCTCATCCAGGTAGGTTAAGTGCTTATTTCAGCCACTCATCTCTAGGCAAAACTAGTTCTGGTCAATAGTGACCAAAATCATCCAATGGCTGTTCATTAACCGGTGGGACATAAATTGGTTGTCTTAGTTCAATTTGAGTCCTAAAACCACCCTTACACTCGATGCTAACTGATACCAGTGTTGGCAATGTCAGCAGAGACTGGAGACATGAGTTGACTATGCGGTCACCGTGGAGATGTTCCCTCCAGGCTGGTGCTGTGGAAGCTCTACCTGCTGTTGGCTAGAGGACTTCAGTCTCCAGCAGTCTCAAGCTGGCATCTTTCAGAAACATTACGATTGTTTCACCCACAGCTTTGGAAATAGGTGTTTCCTCCTGTCTGACACCTGAAAATGGCTGGATTCAGGGCCGGCTCCAGGCACCAGCCCAGCAAGCAGGTGCTTGGGGCGGCCAAGGGGAAGGGGCTGCATGTCGGGCTGTTCGGCGGCAATTCGGCGGCGGGTCCCTCTCGGAGGGAAGCACCTACCGCTGAATTCCCGCTGAAGAAGAAAGCGGCATAGTGGAGCTGCCGCCGATCGCAATTGCGATCACGGCTTTTTTATTTTATTTTATTTTATTTTATTTTATTCTGCCGTTTGGGGCGGCAAAAACCCTGGAGCGGTCCTGGCTGGGTTAATAATAACCGCCCTCTTCGTGCAGGATTAGTAACTGGATGCAAGTTGTATCAGTAACACCACAGTGTATCTGTATAAATTGATTTTGCATTTTCTACAGTCCACTCCTAAAATGAATCAGTTTTGGATGCTAATCTCTGGCAAAGTAGTCTGTGTGTATTGTTTCCTTTAATTGTGTACTATTCTTCAAATCAGAGATTTTGCATGCTCATAAGAAGCCGTAGCATGTCTGCAGTATATTGCAAAACAGTGGGATTCATGCCCTTTTGCCTATGTTATACCCATTAATATTTTGTATGTCTTGAAGCCTGGCCACCCAGTTCTATCAATAAGAGATGAAGTATCTGTGATAAGACTTTCATCAGCATTTTTAAAGACATGTCATTAGTCAGCTTAATCATGGTCTCAGCTGGGGATTCACTATCCACCAGATGAGACAGAGTTGGAACCAGGCTTCACTTGCTATTATTAAAGCACTCAGTAATTGATGTGATAATTGGAACAGGATAGTCTGCACTAGTGACTGCTGTGCAAGATGCTTGAGGAGCTGGACGTTGCCTTTATCTGACTCTCACTGAGAGAGACATGAGATCTGAGCACAAGACTAGGAGCCAGGCATTCGTGAGTTTAATAATGGCTCTCATTCTAACTCCCTGAATAGACCGGGACAAGTTACTTAGGGCACGGTTTTACTATTTTTCGGTCCACTGCAAAATTTTCAATGCCCCCTGCCCTCTCTGTGCCTCATTTTGCTCACTAGTAAAATTCTGTACCAAATGGAGCATTGTTCGTATTAATGGGTAAGAGTTTGTAAAGTTCTTTGAAGACAAAAAGCATGAACTCCATGTAGGAGGGAATTAGAGGAATAGGTATTAAATTCAAGCGTTTAACCTGAGTCTTTTTTCTAGGACCTAATCTACCTCTTCAGAGCTGTAGCCCCGACGTAGCAAAATTGAGATCTCTAAACCAAATTCCACCTTTGGATGTAAGTGTGGGTCCTGCAGAATTCTGATTTCAAGGTTTTCAGTTAATTCAACTGTATTGCCTCATGTAGTAAAGTACAGGATGTTTAGCTTTGGATTCATGAGGGCTGGGTACATTCTCTCAAAGCTGGAATAGCCAATTTACTCAAGAGCAGTTGAGTACATTGCCACATACATCTGTGGAGAGTGAGTGCAAAGTGGTACACCCATGAGAATTGTAGCCCTTTCCACCCACTTTCTCATTTGCCACAGGTCTACACAAGATACAAGGCAGTGGTGAATCAGGCCTCTTGATTTTTGCAATGGTTCAAATATATAAAAAAATAAAAAATAATAAAGACAGGGTCTGAACCAAACCTGGACCCAAAGATCTCTGAACTTTGAGGCAGTTTAGCTCCAGATCCAAGTTTTACAGTGTGGTCCCACCGCTATAGGGAAATGGAACTATCCTCTTCTTGAGCACAATGGCTTCTGCTCTGACTCTGTGTCCAAGGGAGTCAGATAGCATTAGACTCTAGTTTCAAGAGAAGCGATGTGTCTCTGTTTTCATGATGATGTCTTCATGACATGGAAGCCTTGTAACATCGTTTACTTAGGCAGCTGAGTGTACTGGCTGTAGTGCAAGAGCTGGGAATGGCAATAGTCTCTCACTTCCTGCAGTACATTGATTGTGGAATTGTCTAAACATCTTATTAAATGACCTTCTGATGTTGCAAATTCTGCCTGGCTCCCATTTCCCTCTGTCATCATTTTGTCCTTCTGTGGAATGTTAATTTTAATTAGTACTTAACAGTGTTTTTAATAATAGCACATGTTCCCCCGGCAGAGTTCATTGCATCTGTTTGTGTCCTCCATGCTTAAATTCTTTCCCTTCATAACTGTGGATATGTGCACTGCCAAGAAACCAACCCTGCTCTACTATATGAGTAAATTGTGTTCTTTGTCTTGCGTGTGTAACACACATCCGTGCATATTCACAAAGTTGTGCTTCCATGCACCGGCACGACTCCCATTGCAGGAGGTATAGAAGTATAGAACTCACACTTTTTTTTTGCTACTATTTTGTTCTTTTATTTTTCTTTGATGTCTTAAGGTCTGGTATCTAGGAAGTCTTGGAAGTGAAGGGAAATCAACCTAGACTATCTATTCCACAGCAGTCACCCTCCGCCATTGTGTAGTATGCCAATGATGTCCATAAGTGGAGATAAAATGCACAGCAATCTCATTCAGGGACACAAAAGAAGAGGGTGCTTAATGAGGGAGATGTAGACAAGTATAACTTATATTGTCTGCAACATACAATTTGTAACAACTCTGAATACTTCACTAGTCATGAAGTAACTCACTAAACAACTGCTGACATTTTGACAGAATATATGCTTGTTCTTGATGTAACACTGGTAGCTTAAGGGTGTAATTTGTTGCTGCAGCTGATTTAAAAGCTATTCATTGTCCTTCCATAAGCCTGTTTCTCAAATAACTGGGGAAGTGACTTTTCATCAGTACACTCACATGGCCACCTAGAATGAAAAACAAGGATGGACACAAAGGTTAATGCCATCACCTTTAAAAAAGTAAGAGACCAGATGTTGCCTGGTTTCTGCATGGGAAGAGGAGTCTTCAGACAGGGGTCTTTTACAGTCCTGTCTGAACCCTCTGTCATGTTATTGATTTGAACTGGGACCATATAGAACATGGTTGCAACCAAAGTCCTGTAGTGGCACCAAATCTTGTATAAAGGGTGTCAAATGAGGTGTGTAAGACAAAGTTATGGTTTGCTGGTTATGATTATGCTGTCTATATGTGTGTATCAATTTTGTAGTTCAAGTTATGAATATTGGCTCTATACTGTCTGTATTTCAAACTTATGCTATGCTTCTGGGAAACTTCCCAGACAAGTTGGCGTTAGCTGTGCTAACACCATTAAGGTCCCATTAAGGACCCATCAGCTATACAATTGACCCATTGAGAGAAGACAAACACGCCTTGCAACTCAGCAAAGTATGCAGGGACTGGCCCATGTGACTCCAGACTCCATTTTACTGTAATTTTCCACAGTAAGGACAAAGATGTGTTCTTACACCTGGAAAAGACTATAAAAGGCTGATGCCTCTCCTCCATCTTGTCTTCAATCTTGCTTCATACCTCTGGAGGAACTTTGCTACAAACTGAAGCTCTGAACAAAGGACCGATGACCCATCCCAGCTGGAGATGTATTCCAGAGACTTGATTTTGAACCTGCAGTTTATTTCATCACTGCTACAAGCCTGAACCAAGAACTTTGCCATTACTGTATGTAATTGATTCCATTTAACCAATTCTAGCTCTGATCTGTATCTTTTTCCTTTTATGAATAAACCTTTAGATTTTAGATTCTAAAGGATTGGCAACAGCGTGATTTGTGGGTAAGATCTGATTTGTATATTGACCTGGATCTGGGGCTTGGTCCTTTGGGATCAGGAGAACCTTTTTTCTTTTATTGGGGTATTGGTTTTCATAACCATTTGTCCCCATAACGAGTGGCACTGGTGGTGATATTGGGAAACTGGAGTGTCTAAGGGAATTGCTTGTGTGACTTGTGGTTAGCCAGTGGGGTGAGACCAAAGTCTTCACTGTCTGGCTGGTTTGGTTTGCCTTAGAGGTGGAAAAACCCCAGCCTTGGGCTGTAACTGCCCTGTTTTAGCAATTTGTCCTGAATTGGCACTCTCAGTTGGGTCCCGCCAGAACCGCATCGTTACACCCTCACAGCCTGCATGTCAGCTGGATACGATGACAGGGTCAGCTCCTGGGCTGCAAGCCATGCCAAAGGGAGTGAGGAAGGACAGAGACTGAGGCTATGTCTACACTACAAATCTAAGGTCTCCCATGTAGCTGCTCTGTGCCAACTAAACCAGCCCCAACGAGTGGCAGTAGCTATGTCAGCGGGAGAGCGTCTTCCCGCCCCAACATAGTGCTGTCCACACTGGCACTTCTGTCAGTGTAACTTTTAAGTCGGTCCGGGGTTGTTTGTTTCACACACCCCTGACCGACAAAAGTTTTACTCATAGGCGCCGACTTCGTGGGTGCTCCAGGGCTCCCTCCTGCCAGTGGTCCCGCTGATCAGCACCTCCTCCTCCCTCCCAATGCTTCCCACCTGCCGCGGATTTTGCTGGCCGTCAGGACTTGATGTAAACTAGCTCATTTTTCTTTCCAGCCAAATAGTTCCTAGACTTTTAGGCTAAAACTCTGAATGAGTTTCTTCCCTGCCGGTGTTGAGATGGGTGATAGTGGATGCTCAGTGTGAACAGTTTTGGTGAATGCTTTGTTTCTTTTTTATGTGTGTATGTCTGCAGCCACAGAAAGGTGCAATAATAGAATATGTAATAATTATTACATATCCAGACAAAATTTACATTCTCACAATGTTAAGATGGGACTGCCGAGTTTAAAGGTCAAAAGTTCAGCCTTAACTCCACCACCTTGTGCCTAGAAATATAGTTGATATCAAAGATATCTATTATTCATAGACTTTAAGGCCAGAAAGGACCATTAAATCACCTAGTCTGCCATGTATAACAGAGGCCTCGTCTACACTAAAAAGTTAGGTCGAAGGAAGCTGCCTTAAGTTGACCTGTTAATGTATATGTCTATACTACCGGGTCCTTTATGCCGACCTAAGTCACCTCTAATGTCGACGGCTGTAATCCACCTCTGTGATAGGCATAGCGCTTAATTCAATTTTCATGGGTCGACTGCAAGGTAGTGCAGATGCAGCGTTGTGTGATTTGACATAATTGCCTCCAGGTGGTGTCCCACAATGCTCAACTTGGACCCCTCTGGAGATCATTCTCAACTCTGCTGCACTGCAGCCAGGTACACAGGAAACTGTTCCTCCCCTGCTAAAGCCCCGGGAACTTTTGATTTCCCATTCCCTGTTTGATCAGCATTGGGAGCCTGCCAGCTTGAGCACAGCTGATCATGGAGACTACACGCCCCAAACACGCTCCAGCTTAGTCTGCACAGGAGGTGGTGGATGTGATGTTGCACCTCCATATGATTTTATTAAAATATGCTAATGAGTGTGAATATAATGTAACTGGAATATGCTTCATGCAAAAGGTCTCTTGTAAGGTATCATTACAAAGCTTATAATCTACTGAGTTGATCATCCTATTTGTCTGAATGTATCATTCTTGTATCTGAAACTAGGACTATAAACTATAACTCTGAGGTCCTATTGTAGTTATGCAAAGTGCGGGCCATTAATGGTGGTTTAGAATCTTGATGACTCCCATCAACGAGGACAATTGTCTATAGATGGCTCTGTTTACTTGCAGGCCTTCCTGTGAGTCAGGTCAGGAAGAATGAAGGCTGGGGGTGTCACAGGACATGTGACCATGTCATCTGGTACTGGAATCCATCTTAAACCTGGGGATTTTCTATTTAGAAGGAGGGGTGGGGACCTAAAGAGACAAAAGATTCCCGCCTTGTGCCTAAGCTATATAAGGAAGTGGAACAGAACAAAGCGGGCTGCAGTCATGAGAAATCCCCTAGCTCCCACCTGAGCTGGAACAAGGACTGTACCAGGGAAAGGATTGGGCCCAGACTAGTCTGTGAAAGAAGTTTATTGGAAAATCTCTGAGAGTGAGATTTACCTACATTTAGTTTCCTACTGTATTAGTCTTAGACTTGCATATTTTTGTTTTATTTTTCTTGGTAATTTATTTTGTTCTGTCTGTTATTACTTGGAACCACTTAAATCTACAAGTTGCACTTTGGGATAGCTACCCACGATGCACTGCTTTGTGCATCGATGCAGGTACTGCTAGTGAGGACACACTCCATTGAGACAATGAGCATGGTGTGGCCATGCACAATTGACTTAATTAATTCGGAGGCTTGAGGTTGAATTAGATAAGTCAACTTAATTTTGTAGTGTAGACAAGCCCAGAGGCCATAGAATTTCATCCAGTTACCCCTGCATTGAGCCCAATAACTATTGTTTGACTAAAGTATCTCTTTCAGAAAGGCATCCAGTCTTGATCTGAAATCTGCAAGAGATGAAGAATCCTGATCCAATGGTTAATTATCCTCACTGTTAAAAATTTATGTCTTATTTCTAACTTGAACTTGTTTGGCTTTAACTTCCAGCTATTAGTTCTTGTTATGCTTTTCTCTGCTAGGTTACATAGCCCTTTAATACACCCTTCATTTTCTCCCCATGATGGTACTTATACACCATAATCAAGTTCTCTTCATCTTTTTGGTAAACTACACAGATTGGCTCTTTAAGTCTCTCACTATAAGGTGTTTTTTTTTCCTGCCTTCAGATCATTTTTGTGGCTCTTCTCTGCACCTTCTCCAATTTTTTAACATTGTTTTTAAAATGTGGATACAAGAACTGGATGCAGCATTCCAGTATCCGACTCAGCAGTGCTGTAAAGAGGTAAAATCACCTCTCTACTCTTGCTCACTACTCCCCTGTTTACACATCCAAGCATCACACTAGCCCTTTTGGCCACAGCACTGCTCTGGGAACTCCTGAATTGTATGTCCTCTATAACCGCTAAGCACTTTTCAGAATGACTGATTTCCAGGACGCAGTCCTTTTCCCCCCTGTAGGTATGAGCTGTATTTTTTGTTACTAGATGCATGACTTTGCATTTGCTTGTATTTAAACTCATTTTCTTTGAATGGGTCCAGCTTACCAAATGACCCAGATCATTCTGTATGGCCACCCTGTCTTCACCATTCTTTAACATTTACACTTCAATGAGATCTACAAAACAAGTCAAATTTGAACTTTCTAGCTTTATTCGTTTCTCATTTAGCCTTATGCAAATATCTCATTGGAACAAATAAGGAAGAGTACATTGCTTTGACACATGCATAAATCAAAAATAGTTCAACCAATTTTGCTCAAACATTAATTACAAATTTACCTCTGGGCTTAGACCAAGTATGGAACATGAAGGAGTTTGCCTGAGGATGTTATGAGGATGCAGTTGGAAAAGTGGCAGTAGAAGGAATTTATAACTCAAGCTAGTGGGTGCTCCTAGTGGCTCCTAAATCCAAGGATCTAAGAGTGGAATTTTTAAAAGCACCTAAGTGACTTAGAAGTATAAGTCCCTTCACTTAGGTATTTTTGAAAATCCGAGGAGTCTAATTATAGGTACCTATTTAAAAAAACAAAACAAAAACTTGTTATATAAATAACATACATTAAAAATATGTACACGCATGCATGGATATGCACACTGAGGCTTATTTTGTTCGAATTAACTCTGTCCTGCCCAATTCCAATCTAAGTAAATTTCATCTGTCTACATAAATATCCGCAACAATTTTAGTTGGGTAAATTCTAACCTGTAGTGTTAAGCAGTGATTGTGTTCCACCCCACAGATGGATACATTTCAGTAGTGGGTGAAGTGATCTGTGAGTAATTTTTCTTTTCTTTTCCGACAGTTTATGAGGTGGTGACTGTGACGGGAGATGTACGAGGAGCAGGAACTGACGCCAATGTCTTTGTTACTCTCTTTGGAGAGTTTGGGATCACACCGAAGACTCATCTTACCAGCAAGTGAGTATTAGAGAGAATTGTATAATCCTAAGGGCCACCCTGCAGTCAGTGATTTTTATTGCTTTTGTTGAAACATAACAGTATTTTGCTGATAGATGCAGATGGAACATCGCCTAAATATATGCAGATTTTGCAAGGAAAATGCAGATTCATACTATTGAATATTTCTCACTCCAATACCCTACAAACCCTCATGTGTAAAGATGTGCTGCAGACCATACTTTGTAAGGTCCAACCCTGCAATTTGCTGAACACTCTAATTTCCCAAGAAGTTAGATTGGAGTGGAGAGCACTCATTGGCTTGCAGGTCTGGGCCCTGTATGCCTTGTGTGCCTACATCTCTTTCACGCACAGTTCTGTACATCCGCCATGGTAACGCCTGTAGGGTTCTTGGTACATCCTGACTTCTTCATCACAGTATTGAAATGAAAGGTCAATATTTTCTCACCTGGGTGCCTAAAGTTAGGCTCTTGACTCCCTATATAGTCACTTGTGTATGTAGCCTGTTTTTCAGAACTACTGACCACCCACAACTTCCAGAGAAATCATCGGAAGCTGCCCGTGCTCAGCACCCAGGGTAGAAAACGTTGACCTGTGCTGTTGAAAGTTATGGTCCTGAACATTTGTATGGGGCACGGAATGTAAAGGGTTAACACCCTGGCCTAGAGATGAAGGCCAGCTGTCTGGAACCAGTGCAAATAAGAGTTAGTGGATGAGGAAAGTATGGGCCAGACCTTCCTCTAGTGTAAATCCATTGATTTTGATGGAGCTATGCCAGTGGACGCCAGCTGAATGTGTAGCTCTGCACATAAAGGAGACATTGCAGAACACTGCGAATTTTTTAAAAAACAACCTGTTTCTGCTTTATGGGGCCTGGCACTAGGCTGTGGAAGGTTGGAACACATTATTGGAAAGAGCTAAGACCAGTCAGGGAAACCACTGCAGGGGTCTTCACGGACATTATTAACTTGCAGTTAAAAAACATTATGCAGCTTTCCTTATGGCACAGCAGACTTGTGAGACTACAGTTTTATTTGAAATATGCCTGGCTTTCCCTGGCCCTGTTCATAAGATCCATTTTTCACCCACTGGCTCTTTCACAGAGGAGAGAGCCAGGGGCGGCTCCAGGCACCAAGTGTGTGCCTGGGATGGGAAGCTGTGGGGGGCAGCCTGCCGGTCACCATGAGGGCCTGCGGGAGGTCCACTGGTCCCGCGGCTTCGGTGGCAATTCGGCAGCGGGTATGCCGAAGCCGCAGGACCGGCAGACTTCCCGCAGGCATGCCGCTGAATCCGCGTTACCAGCGGACCTCCGCAGGCACGCCACCAAAAGCCGCCTGACTGCTGTGCTTGGGGCGGCAAAATACTAGAGCCGCCCCTGGAGAGAGCAATCCAATATAATCGGCACTTCACTCATACCCCATAGGCTCCTGAAAAAGCTCTTGGACTAATTTGGGTTTTATTACATAAGCATCTGAGGGCAGGGTTTGAAATTTGTGTCACTAATGTAGACATGTACAGTTCTGTGCACATGGTTGCATGTGCAAAATTGCTCCCACCCACGGAGAGTCTATTTTTTGAAAAACTATTCTACAAATTCTTCTTATTAGTAGCAGTATTTATTATTTGTATTACTCAGTCTCTCAAACTAAGAATGAGAGCCCTTTGTGTGAAGCTTTGTACAAGTGTGATGGCTGCCATCTTGGCCAGCACAAGGGGCTGAACCAGGAATATCCAAGGTAAAAGCATGAGCTGCTACAGTTTGAGCTAACAACCCAAAGCCCTCAAACTTATCCTGTAACAGACTCATATCATTCGTGGATTGACCCAGACTGGAATCTGTAACATACACTCACCAGCGGGTTACACAAGTGCAGTGACAGTCCTTGCCCCAGAGAGCTTACACGCTGAATAGATAACACAAATAGGGGAAACTGAGGCACGGGGTGTTGAAGTGACTTACCCAAGGTCACACAGTGGCTGAGCTGCGAATAGAACCCAGAATTCCTGCCTTCCAATCTAGTGCCTTATTCACCAGATCATATTTTTTAAAAGATAAATATAGGGGAGAGAGGTAGCTCAGTGGTTTGAGCATTGGCCTGCTAAACCCAGTGTGGTGAGTTCAATGCTTGAAGAGGCCATTTAGGGAACTGGGGTAAAAATCTGTCTGGGGATTGGTCCTGTTTTGAGCATGGGGTTGGACTAGATGACCTCCTGAGGTCCCTTCCAACTCCATGATAATTTTGATTTTAAAACCCAAGAGAAACCATGCTCTGTTTGCCCCTTTTGAAAATTATTGACTCTGAGGAGAGAAAATCTTTTTGATTTTTTGAGCATTTCACTTGATTTGGAGTTCACAGTGCTCCAGCAAAGATTACACTCAGTCTGATTGCTTGACAGGGCTATGCTTTATCTGTATCTGCTCAGACTAACGTGCTGATAACAAAATTGTCTGCAATATTAAAATATTATTGCTCAATAGTTTCTAACTTCCCCTTTGGCAGAACAATGTTTTAATAGAAAACCCTTACCTGTAGAATCTAAAGGGGATTATTGGTTTTATCTTTCATTATGCTTGCTAGTTTAGTTTGGTTGCAAATGTGTTTCAAAAAATACTAACCCTCTGTTAATGTCATACGGTAACTTCACATTTTCTCCGTTTCTACAGCACCGACAAGAGGTACCTGAAGCTATTTTAAATTTTATCCTCAAAAGAGCTTCTCTTCCCAGTGAAGCAACTCAAACATGAGACTCTGTAAAGAAAAATGATATGGGAATGGTAATGAAAATACATGAAATTTCAGACCTGTTTGCCATATTTGATATTCTGAAATCACTACTCACAGAGGTGATTTGTTTTGTTTTTACTATTCCAGCCATTATTAGCAACAGCAGTGAGAACTTGCTGTGTTTTTATTAATCTAAAAAAAACCCTAATACATCATATCTCTTATCCATAGATCTCAAAGCACTTTACAAAGTAGGTATCATTTTCCCCATTTTACAAGTGGGGAAACTGAGGCACCGAGCTACAAGGTGACTTGCCCAAGAGGAAGTGAAGATATCCCAATAAAAATGCTGGCTATTTTTTAATCCGTGGTGACCTTAAAGTTGTATAAGTCAACTTCGCTGACACTCTAGTTAATGAGTTTTCCTTCCAGAAGCATTAGTTGTATTTCTCTGAATGAAAGAAAGAAGAGACGGTGGTGGTTTTACTCTACGACTGGCATAAGTATGACTGTGTTCAAAAACATTGTGAGGATGGCTAGCATTATCAACTTCATCCTTGTTATGGAGGAAAGCAGAGGGCTCAGATGGCTGGAAATGAGAATGAGAGTCATAGCAAACAAGCCTTTTTGCATTCTGAGGTTCTTAAAATTTAGTCCCCTAGGAGATAACCATTTCTACCCCGACTCATGGTTTCCTAAGTGCCAGCTAAAATTCCAGCACCTATAAGCAAATGCTTATAGAATTGTGGTGGTTTACCAGGCAAAAACAAGAGGAAATTATTCCAGATATAGGTTGCTGTCCTATTGTTTAATCTTTTCTCCCAGATATGAAGTGAGCAATGGAATAGCCAGACTGCCCCTAAATGTTTTACTCAACTTTGTGAATATGGCAAAAGGATGGAATCTCATGCATCTTCCAACTAGGAGTTTATATAGAGTTCACGGATGAAATGACTGCAAATGCATGACATTTTATACATGTTTATTTTATGGCATAGATGATATGATAAAAAGATAAAATACCATGCATTTCCCAATGAAGGTACTACCATTTCAGCTTCTGGTTAGCACAGGGGTGGTTTTTTTTGTGATTGTGTGCTGGTAGTGAAATACATGACATTTCAGACCTTTTTGTCATGCACACATGCCTGCAAAGTAAAATTATGACAAAACATGACAAGGTGATGAAATATCATGTTTTTTAACATTTTGTCCAACAATAAGTTAATTGTAAAAACCTACATGAATTATCATACTGACTTGTCATAAAAAACATGAATTCTGGAAACGGAAGCTTCCGGAATCTTTCCAGTATAATGAAAGAGAAGTTTTTTGATCTCATTAAATAGGTTAAGTCGTGACTAGGATCTTCAATATACTGGGCCAAATTCTTTTTTTGACTACAGCTCTTTTGCACGTCTTTTCCAGCACAAAGCAGTTGTAAAGCTGGTGGATCTGGTATAAGGAAAATTTGCAGGTGGCAAGGAGCGAGTGTCATGGCTTTGTGCTGCTGGCATCAGAGCCTCAGCATAGTAGGTCATGGCTAGGGTAATGGCCATAACACTGATGTGCTCTGGCTGCTGTGGGCAGCTGGGAGAAGGCTGGAGTAACCTTGAGGCTGGGTAGTTCGCACAGCCCCCAACCATGCCCAGAACCAAAGAGCAGATGGCCACTTTGCTTCCCAAGTGAGGTCCTGCACTCAGTGCAGCTCAGTCAGACCCAAGCACAAGGTAGGGAGACCAGATGTCCCGATTTTATAGGGACAGTCCTGATATCGGGGCCTTTTCATATATAGGCTCCTATTACCCCCCACACCCTGTCCTGATTTTTCACACTTGCTATCTGGTCACCCTAGCACAAGGCCACTGTAAAAAGTTTGTCTTTTCATGGGTTTCACAGTGGGTTTGCACGCTGACTCTGACTAGACCCAGATTCAGAGTCAGCAGTCCCCTGCCTTGCCTCACAGAATTATGGCATCTCTCCTGCCTTCGTCACCTCCCATAGCTGTTCTGCAGGTGTCCCCTGTTCCCAGGGGTGTCCTCTGCACCAGGAGTAGAATTCTGAAGATCCTCCACTAATTTTTCCTGACCTTAGCCACCTTTCCCCAAGATTCGCTGCACTGTGGCCTCTACAGCTCTTGGGCTGAGGGCGATGGAATGGGATAGTCTAAATAAATCACATCACTAGGGTAGCAATGCTGCTACCACTAAATGTATTACACGCCAGTGTTTAGCTAGCTATGTTATTTTTGTTCATTAAATTACAATCTCACAGTTACCCAGTCCTATTTATGACAAGTGGAATATATATTCATGTATTTTTTTCTAAAATAAATTAATTTTAAAAATGGTTTAGCAATTACTGAAACTTGAAACAAAGGTGAAAGAACTGTTCCTGGCTAGGAGCAGATTGGTAAGTGATAGGTGGGTTGTTGTAATATTAATGAGATTGAAGGTACTGTGGATTGATTTAGTTTTTTTAAACGTGCTGCAGTTTTTGAATTGGCAAACTCTTCTACCTGGTCTTGAATTACCTTCACACAAGGTTTTTCTGATTCACAATTCAGTCAAATAAAGATGAATTCAGGAATATCTACACATTGGGCCAGATCCTCAGTTGATGTAAATCTCTATAGCTCTACTGAAGTCAATGGAGCTTTACTGAATTAAATCAGCAGAAGATCTGGGGCGAAACCTTACTCCCATTGAAGTCAATGGAAAGGTGGCCATTAACTTCAATTGGGCCAGGATTTTACACTTGGTTTTTATTTAATAACTATAAAATAAATCAATAAATGTAAGGAAGGGAAGACAGTTAACTTCAGTAAATACATTAACCTAGAAAGTGTTGTTATCCAAGGTTTTTCTTAAAATAAGAAAAATCAACCTATTTTGCATGGCCCATGAAAAGCACAGCTAGAACAATGCTCCAATCTCCAGCAGGCTTAGAAACACTTGTGCAAGAAAAGGGACTTGACTGACACATTTTTCTTTTAATGGCTCAAATTGTGCTGTCATTCATACTAGTGCAATTCCATTGCATTCAGTAGAGTTGATGAGGTGCTGCAGATTAATACTGGTGTAAATGACAACACAGTCTGGAGTTATATATTTCCTTTTTTTTTTTAAAGGGCATTCTTGCTCTTTCACCCACAACCTTTTGTTAATCAATAATCATTGTTGTACGCCAAAAACTACATGAAAAAAATGTTAAGGTTGTGAAGTCTAGTACTCAAAAATTAGGAAATGCCAGATTTCAAGTTGCCTGTGCAACCTTAAATTGATCCCTCTTCTGCATATGCATTATGATGATGTCTTTAATTCAGTAAGCAACACCTGGGAGCTGCAATTGTAGGGAAAGTCTTGCTCAGGCCCTGAATCCTTGGACACATTCTCAGTACAGATAGAATCGTTGAAGAATTCAGCAGCTAAATTCTAAGAAGTTTCTACTGAGCATGTGCACATAGATTTTTCAGAGGTTTATAAATGTGGCCAAAGTAGTGTGTGTTCTCATGGGAATAACATAATACATATCACTGATGTAAAGGGGAACACTCTACCAATTTTCAATTCTCTACTCCAAAGCATGGAAGTGGTAGAGCTTCTTAATAAAACATTTGCAAGAATATTTTCAACAGGGCATTTTTCCGTAATCTCATTCTCAGAAATTACTGAAGCATGCTGAAACATTCAAAAAACAATTCAGCCTGAAACTAATAGCTGTCTTAGGAAATTTTGGCTCAAATGATTAAAGTCTGGCAAAGCTGTAAGAACTGAAAACAGGGTCTTATAATGGGAAGTGTTGAGCAACCTTAAGTATAGGTCCTAAATTTCTACAGCAAATAACTGATATACAAAATACATAACAAGAACATCACCATTAACCCCTCATTAGTCTTAAAAGTATGGAAATTATGACTTAAAGTGACACATAAATGTCATATATATTTGTACAGTTTATTCATTCATTTCACAACAATATCCGCCTAAAAAGTCACATTACAATAACAACCTTAACTCTCACCCACAAGACATACATTGAAAGAGCTCATAAGCTTGTGTTGTGGGTCAAAGTTAAGGTTATTGGAACATGTAATGTGAACTTTCAATCACTGGGTTTTCACCCATCACTAATGTTAAATGAAGGTATGGGCTGCAAGGGTGATAGAACGTTTATTTGTTACTTTAAGTCATCATTTCCATGTTTTTGAGGTTTAGGTGTAAATCAGTCACATTTTTTGTGTGGCAGTTAGCACCAGCAGTTAATTACAACACTTGACTTGCTGGCACTCTCGCTTTGGCCTTTAGCCACTGCCAATTACTTTCAGCACCTGTGCCAACTGCTGCAGCCATGTATAGAACATGTTTGGCAGCTGAGACTTAAGGGCTGAATTCTTGCATTAGCTTTTCTAGCATGGGCAGCTAAGGCATTGAATTGGCTTCTTAAATGGATTCTTGGCAAGTCCACTGTTGGCTGTAAAACAATTTCTGAGCTATCATAGATTTAGCCTAATGCTGGGCTGTCATGTCCTACTGGACACCATCTCCTCTGCGTTCTCACACACTTTGATTGCACAGAATTACATCCTTATCAGTGTGACCATTACATCATTGTGCAGAAGCCAGGCAGCAGGGTTTACATGCTTTGTTTAAACAATTTGCTTAGCCCCTGCCATCTGATGACAGATTATTCCTAGCCAACAGGAAATAATGTCCTTGTCATATAGATGCTTGTCAGGAGCGAGGGAAGCTCCCTAAAAGAGGGGTTGCCACTGGCACCCAAACCGTGGCCCCACCTCCACACCACCCATTTCCCCCTAGCCCCTGTCCTCGCACCATCCCTTTCCCTGAGGAACGGTCCTCACACAACCTCTTCCTCCTAAGACTTCGCCCCCACTCACTCCTCTCTGCCCCTTCTCCCCGTTTCTCACCCTTACAGCCAGTAAAAAGTGGCTTTTAAAAGTGGTGGGGCCATGCTCCCGCCCCCATTCCAGCGCCCCTGATGCTTGTACTTGGTGTACTTTCTCAGCTGCCACCTTTCCCATCTGGGGTGTCTTCTGATGTTTGTCTGCCATATGCACTCCTTTCTGCAGATTACTGATTTAGCACCATTTTATCAGCAGAATGACAACAGGTTATAGTGGATCACAAACTAAATATGAGTCAACAATGTAATATTGTTGCAAAAGAAGTGAACATCATTCTGGGATGCATTAGCAGGAGTGTTGTAAACTCGGAAGCTTGTCTCTCTCACCAACAAAAGATATTACCTCACTCACCTTGTCTTTCTAAAAGGTTTGATGACAGTTTTGAAGGCCAAAACATCTGGATTATTCATCCCTCATGGAAAGACAATAGTGACCGTGCTTTAGGGTGCATCCACACTAAGGCCTGGTCTACACTAGGGGGGCTGGGGGGTCAATGTAAAATACGCAACTTCAGCTACAGGAATAGCGTAGCTGAAGTCGACGCATCTTATTTCGATTTACCTTCCGTCCTCACGGCGCGGGATCGACGGCCATGGCTCCCCCGTCGACTCTGTTACCGTTGCTCGCCCTGGTGGAGTTCCGGAGTCGACGGGAGCGCGTTCAGGGATCGATATATTGCGTCTAGACGAGACACGATATATCGATCCCTGATAGATAGATCGCTACCCGCCGATCCGGCGGGTAGTCTGGACGTACCCTAGGAGAAAAGGTGCTCTCTTACCACATCTTAGCTAGCACATGGTAAAATCCTGTTGTGGACAAGGCAGTTTGTAGTTTTCACATGGAAGTCAAAGAAAACAATAGGATAGAGCCTATGGCTTATCCCCACTAGCTAGCTCATGTAAGAACTGTACTGTATTGTGTCTTGTCCACAGTAGGCTTTTACCACATTAGCTAACACATGTTATAAAAACACCTTTTCTTTTTTTCATAGAAAAGGGCTGAGAGTTGATCTGTATCACCTACGGTACCTTCTAGAGTCATTTCTACTAGAGGTTCTTCTAAAACATCAATAGCAGCTATAATAAACAAGTCACAATCAGAGTTAACAAGAGTAACAGAGTTACTACTAAGATACTAAGAAGATCTCTGTGCTAATCCAATGGAGCAACTCTTTAATTTATCCCAAATTTATATCTTTAATAAGAATACTACGGACTTCTATTCAACCTTTCCTCCATGATCTCAGAGTGCTTTTACAGATTATTCTATGTGGGTGTGCCAGATGAGGGGGAGAGGGAGGGTTCATGATGTATGCAAAATACATTGTCAGGTAAAATGTGCATCAGAAATATAGTTTAATTTATCATTAATCCACTGATTTTTGCCTTTCTTTCAAAGCTAACATCATTCAATCTACTGCATTAACAGTAAAGACTTTTGGTCCTATTCCTATACCTACCTATTTTAGCAATAGGTAGGAATTTCTGTATGTTCCTAGAGGCTAAGCTTTGCAAAGGATTGTTATTAGCTAATTAAATAGGGAAAACAATTTCCCACAAATGTCCAAAATTTCAATTTCTTATGTGAATTTCGATTAGGCAATAATCTCAAGTTTCATCTTTGCTTCCCACACACATTAAAATACTTGAGATATATACTAGTTCTGAAGGTGAATTTTGAATTGTATATTTGACTGTAAAATTTGCAATTTCCACTATATTAATCAGTAACAGATCACAGGTATTGTTTCTATGCCCAAATTGGGTGATTTATATAATTAATCCACACAGAGAACTATAAATATTACAATTGACTGTACACTTCAAAATCACCCTGTGCCAATTAGCTACATAAATCATTCAGTCGGGGAACAGACCACTATGTGACTTGTGTAATGAAAAAAGCATGGTGCAAATTATGACTTCTACATTCACTTGTGAGAACTGCAAGTATGACAGTCTGCAGGCAGAGAATTATTCAGCTGAAGACGTTTATGGATTGATTCATAAATTCTAAATCCAGATGGGACCACTGTGGTCATCTAGTCCAAGGTCTCTCAACCTGTGGGTCAAGACCCCAAATTGGCTCCGTCACCAGAATGTTTCAAAGGGTCATATGGCAGCTTCTGTGGCTCCTGTCCCACGGGGCTGGCTGGGCGGCCTGCTCCAGGCACTGCAACCTCTGGGGTCCCACCACCATTCAGGTTTGGCCCAGGTGTCATGATGACAGGAGTCTGGGTAAGCCAAATTGGAGTGAGTGGCACAGCAATCCCATGAGCCAGGTCACAACTCCACTCACACGAATTTGGTCCAGTCAGGTGAGAGGGGCCAAACCTGAGCAGTGCTGCAAGCCCAGAGGTTGCAACGCCTGGAGTGGAAGCCAAGCCAAGCCAGTCCCACACAGCACTGAAGCTGCAAGAGCTACCACTGTGGGGTGAGTGTCAGGCAGGACCCAACCTCTCCCTGGGGCAGACATGCCAAACCTGTGAAAAAAACACAGAAATTGAGCTTGGTTTTGGCTTAATAGGCTTGTGAGTTGCTTGTTGGCTAGTTTTTGGCTTGTAGGTTGTTGCCTTTTTTTTTTTTATTGGCTCCTGGCAAGCGGGGGGGGGGGCAAGCAGGGGCAAGGTGGAGAGAGTCACGGGTGCACAGCAGGCCCAACACCGTCCCAGACTGCATGCCGGGGGGATCTAGTCACATAGAGTGTTGGGGTTCTTAGGGACTGGCTTGTTTTGGCCTTGTTTTGAAATGGGATTAGCTTGATTTTTGGCTTATTGTGAAAGTCGGGGTGCTTATTTACCGCGTGAAAGTTGGCAACTGTGCCCTGGAGCAGGACCCACCTGAAACCACCCTAGGGCCTGCACTCCCAGACTATTTACGGGGTTGCGACAGGCCATAAACATTTACAAATGGGTCCTGAGCCCAAAAAGGTTGAGAACCACTGCTCTAGTCTGACCTTCTAGGTGAGAGAGGCCACTGGAGTTCTCTGAATGATTTCCTATTTGATTGCTTTGGATAACAAATGTATTTGAGAATTCCATACTCTACTCAGTGAAATTTGTTGCATATACTATCAATTGTGAACTAGTCACTCAGCTTTAGTTTTTATACTGTTACCCACTGTATTACACCTTAATGCTGTTAAATTCAATCCACATCTTCCAGATCATCATAGAAATGTGAAATAAAACCCAGCCTGAAACCTAGCCCTGTAGTCCCCCTACCCTGGTATCCAAGCCAATGTGAATTAATGTTTCAAGAGAAATTATGCAAGGTGGCATGTCAAATACTTTGCTAACGTCTAATCATGTCTAAAACCCCACATCTGAACACCTCCGAGCTTTGAGTCTCAGAAATCTGGAGCTGCATTTTCAAGTCAAGTTTTCCTCTGCTTTATTTATCACTAGAGAGCTTGGTAATTACAGTCCCCCGTGACTACATTAGCTTATAGTATCAAACTCCTTAGTGATAATAGGTCCAGGAATTTTCTGCTGTCACTTCCAGTCTTGATGGGTCTGTAGCAGAGGCCCACAAAAATTTCTCCTTTACTTTTTAGTTTTTGTAACTTTATACAAACTACTTCACTAGTTGGAACTTTCTCCCCACTGTATTTAATCAACTCTACTAAGTACAACATTATTTGTTTTTTCCTCAGCATTCAATTTCAGTTCTTTGATGCTATGCAATCAGTTCAAGGGCCGGGAGACTTTAAATGCTCATTGAATTCCACCCACAGTTTAACAATTACATTTTCCAGCAGCGTGTCTCCCGTGCCACAGACACAGTTCCAAATCCCTTCACAAGCACCTTCAAGACAAGTGATGCATACACCCTGAAACCATTTGAAGCAGTGAGTGCAGACACATGCTCTTTGCTGTTTAAACACTGAGCTTTCATTCTGCATCTTGAAACTGCAGTATCGTGCTTGTGTCACAAACATAATGAAGTCACATATAAACTTAATACCAGTATTACGACATTTCGTGTTGTCACGTGAATGCTGTAAATCAGCAGCAATTCAAATTAGTCTACTAAAAGCTTTTGGACAATTAACTGCAGTTGATACTTTTACATAATTGCTGTAGTACTCTGGGAATCTGCAGTACTGTACTGATCTCCAGGGCATGAGTAGGAAGATGCTGCTGTCATTACAATGTTCACTCACCCCTGGCAAACTAATTGTCTTGCACTTGCTGACTGTTTTCAGTTTGACAGCCAAGCTGCGGTTGAGGGACGCTCTACTGGGTTTAATTGTCTCTTGCCATAGTGTTCTGGCAAGGTTAACTCTTTTAGCCTCTTTATGCAGCAACAATGGTCTAGCACAATATGCTCAGTATCAGTACTGGGGGTGAAAGCTACACATGTATTTGCAGAATACAAAACAGGCAACCTTTAAACACTGGCACACACACACCCTAAAGTGGCGAGGGAAAAGATCTGAGCAAAACTGGATGTTATTGCTCAGATTATTCGTATTCATTGACTTTCTGAGAACAAGTTGCTTGTCACTGCGGCATTGCCATGGTGATATGCTGTAATTTTTTGTTTTCGAATAGGATGACTGCTTTTTGTTGTAGATGTTCATTAGTATTACAGTGGAACCGAGAGTCCCAAATCTGAACTGGGGCTGCATAGTGTTAGGCGCTGTACAAACCGAGAAAGAGACAGTGCCTGCCCTGAAGCCAGACAAAGTGTGCATGGAGAATAGAGACACAGAAAGATGAATTGACTTGTGCAAGCCACATCGAGGTCCCTGGGAGAGTGGGGAATGGAACCTGGATACCCTGACTCTCACTGCGCTAGTCACTGGGCCATGCTGCCCTAAACCTACTGTCACAATTTCAGGGCACCTGAATTTCCCCTCCGTGGCCACCAAGGGCACCCACTTTCAGCTTCCAGCTCCCAGCCACCACCGCTGTTAGGTGAGAACCGCATCTCATTCACTCCTGACTGGGGTTCTTGGGACCACTTGGCTCTTGCCTACACTGTGATATTCGCAACAAGCCAGACTGCTTAAACAGGCCAGGGCCTGCACTTTACTTTCTCTGCAAGGGCTGTCAACAGTGTATTGCCTGAAGTTATAAGTTACCACACAGCTCCTTCTGACCAGGCACATTTACTCTTAAGCAGTGGTGAATTAGCCACTGGGCCAATGCCCAGGTGCCCCAGCCAACTGGGGGGGCCCTGGAAAAAATCCGCTACCAGGCGACAGAAGCCTGGAGCCCCAGTCACAGGGCAGGGGAAGCCCCCCCCCCAGTGGTCCCCGACCCTGTACCTGGCAGCAGTCGCGGGACAGGGGAAGCCTCCCCCAGTGGCTCCAAACCCCACAGCAGTAGCTGTGAGACAGGGGAAGCCCCACCTCCCAGCGGCTCCAAACCCCATTCCTGGCAGTAGCTGTGGGACAGGGGAAGCCCCCCACCAGTGGCTCCTGACCCTGTTCCCAGCAGAAGCCCTTGGGTGTGGAATCCTCCAGCATCCCCACCCATCCCCGGTAGAAGCCGCAGGGTGGCAGGGGAAGCCCCAGCCTCTGACCGCACTCTCCAGCAGAAACGCCGGGTGGGCAGGATGGGAAAAGCCCCAGCGCCCCAACCCTGGTCCCCCACAGAAGGGCGGGGGTTGGCGGGGGAAGCCCAAGCTCTCGGGCCCCCGCTGCGGCTCTGGGACTGGAGGAGCTCTCACTCCTTGCTGAACCCCAGGGTCGGGGCCAGAGCTTCTCCAGTCTTGGGGCTGCAGCGGGGGATGGGGGGAAGGGGCAGAAATGAGCACAAGGAGTTGTGGGGCTGCAGTGTGGGGAGGAGGCAGAATACAATAAAGCCTATCAAGGATATTGCAGGAAATTGCCTTATCTGTCACACATACCTCTGTCAAATGCTTAGCACTTTACAAATAAAGAAGAAGAAATAGTCCCTGTCCTACACACATTGCAATCTAGTTCTGGGGAGGCAGTACAGGAACTGAACATGGTCATTTTTTTAATGGTCTCGGTATGTCAGAAGACGCAGGGGGAAAGAAATCTTTGACCCAGCCGCGCCGTCTTTTATCTGTGCCTGAGCTCCAGAATAGAACTGCCAGCCACAGAGCAGCGCTCTGGGCCATGGAGCCCCTTTAAAACACAACCCTTGTTCTGTTGTTGAAGAACATGCTCCTCTTGTGATGACGTTGGGATGTGCTGAGAAAGCAGAAGGAAGAGGGAGCAGCCTCTGCAGATATGGAGCAGAGAAATGAGCTGAGCTTCTGTAAGCCAACAGACAGGAAGGTCCAAAGTGCCTGTTTCAATGATGCTGTCTAACTTGTGTAGTCATCCAGGCCAAAGCAAATTCTGAGACAAAGTCTACCATTCTGAATTTGCACTTCACAGTGGTCTGAATGACAGCACAAGGTGCAAGGCGACAGAGAAGTACGCCCCAAGCCTTTGCCCGTGGATTCTGTATTTTAGTACCTATCCACGTAGTTTTAGATGAATTCAAGAACAGGAGAAGAGATGTAAAAAAATTTTTTTAAATAGCCTGGAATTTTAAAGATGAAATGGCGCAATGTAAAAATGTCCTCACTGAAGATTGTTTTCTGTTACCTCTGAAAGCCATTAGCAGAGTAACAATCCACTCACTACTGCAGCTCTTTTCTATGCTGGTGATTGTTTAATAGGTGAAAGATTTATTTTTAGCTGATATAGAATATGACCCAAGGTTTGCATCCATTTGGGCCAGCATTGCATTTCTTCCCAAGCTGGTGTGTTGGAGTCTGAGAGGGTGCCTACAGACCTGTCAAGATATTAGCATGGAAAAATTATTTTAAAAAATCCCAGTACATTCAGACCTTTTCACAGGAATGAGGATATTGAAAAGTAGGTTTGTCCAATAACAGAAATGAGGATACTTCATTCTTAAACTCTGACCTTTGATGGGTCTGTGATGATGTATTTGCTGACATAGTAATGATTTTCTTAATGTGTTTTTTGGTATATGTATATTACAGGAGTAGAACTGCCTTTGAGAGAAGTAAAACAGATGTGTTCCGAATAAAAACCAACAATGTTGGACAAATAAAGAAGATAAGGTATCGTGTAAAATTATCACTGCTATATACAGGACATCAAGATGCTGGGGTTAATTTCCATACTGATTTTACAGAGATGATTTTTACCTTTTTCTTTAATTAAAACCCTTCTTTTTAAGAACCTGATTGATTTTTCCTTGTTTTAGATCCAAGGGGGTTGGATCTGTGTTCACCAGGAGTTGGTGGGAGGAAGGAGGGGGAATGGTTAATTTCTCCTTGTTTTAGGATCCAAGGGGTTTGGATCTGTATTCACCAGGGAATTGGTGAAAGGTTTCTCAAGGCTTCCCAGGGAGGGAATCCATTGGGAATGGTGTCAGCGGGACCAGAGCTAAGCTGGTAGTTAAGCTTAGAAGTTTTCATGCAGGCCCCTACATTTGTACCCTAAAGTTCAAAGTGGGGATACAGCCTTGACACCTTGCCTAATATAAAATGTGCCACTGAATCAATGTGCTAGTTGCTGTCAAAAATCACACCAACCAATCCAAACTCTTAGGTATATTTTGTTCCTTCTTTGTGCTGTAGAATTGAGCATGACAACACAGGAATGAACGCAAGCTGGTTCCTGGACCGGGTGGTAGTGACTGACATGAACAGGCCTCACCTCCGTTTTTACTTTTCTTGCAACAACTGGCTGAGCAAGGATGAGGGCGATGGACTTTATGTCAGAGATTTGATGGGCAGCCTAAACCCCATGGATGTGCCCAAAGGTAAGTGTTTCTAGAGAAGCTGGATGATGTGGTTCATTGTCAGTAGAAGAGCAAGTGTAGCCCAGTCCAATTACACATCATTGGAAGAAAGATGGTCACAATTCCGACCATGAATATGAAGCGTTTCCAAATTCTGGTAGCATTCTACAAGCAGCCTTTCTATAGACTCCAACCTCTTCTCTGTAACTCTGCACCAGTTCTCGGATACCTGGGGCAGAATGTGGATGATATCATGATTTAATTGGTGCCTATTTTTCAGAGTGTTTTAAGCTAATGATGTTGAAATGAGGCCAGCACAGCTTGCAAACCTGACAGGTATGCCCAAGCTGACATCAGTGTGTATGCCGGGGGGTGACATACAGTGTACGTAACATGAGTAGGGATCTGATCTGGGACCAAGATATGAAAGTTGAACCTGCGGACTAACCTGCAGGTTGTGTGTGTCACCTCCAACTGCTAATGGGCAACCTCAGGTTGAACTTCCTCGCCCATGCTGTGAGTATGCTAGTACAGTCTAGATTTGGGCATGGAGATTGAACTAGCCTCTCCCCCTTAGACTGGCTTTGAGGGAAGGGCAAAGGCACATTGGTTGGGCTGTGGGTGGGGGAAGCTTGTGCTTCTGTTACATACCGAACGTCTTCAGCGGATAAGTAATGGACTTCTTGCTCCAATGCTGTCAATCGGGCCTTTGTGCCTTGGTTTCCACATATGTAAAATTGGGATAATACTTACTCCACCTTCATAAAGTGCTTTGAGATCCTCCAGTGATAGGTGCTTGGCAGGGGGTATGTGAACCCCACACCGGCCAGGAAGGGTTAATGAGCTGCTGTGGGCTCAGTCAGCCTCACTCACTTCACCTGCTTGAGCTGTCAGGCTTGGAATGGGTCATTGAAAGGAGAGAGCCAACTCAGTTGGGGACAGACAGGGTGGGAGAGCCGGCTGACAGCTCCCAAGCCATGTAAGAAGCCTGCGTGGGGAGCTGATTAGCAGACTTCAGACAGCCACAGCCTGCCTGTGGGAGGGTAGGTCTGACACCAGCTGTTAGTCTGAGGTTTCCCAGGTGGTGGGTGTTAAAGCAAGCTGCTGCAGCCGGGGTCTGCCTGAAAGGAAGGGGGCTGAAAACCGAGCCCAGCAGAGCTGAAGGTGCTTTTGGTTCGGGGTTATGTTGAACCTTGCCTTGGGACATGTCTACACTGCAGCTGGGCGCCTCCCAGCCCGGGTAGACAGACTCGAGCTGGCACGTTAAGAACAGCAGTGCGGACGCTGGGGCTCTGGCACAGACTCGGGCTGGCCTCCTGGGGTCAGGTGGGCTCAAGAACCTGAGCTGCTGCCTGAGCCACAATGACCACACTGCTATTTTTAGCACACTGGCTCGAGCCCCACTAGCGTGAGTCCGGCCGCCTGGGCTGAGTGGCTCGGTCCCAGGCGCAGTGTTGAAGTCTCTGAGTGACTGGGCAGGAGGGCTAAGCCACATCCATAACTGATGTGCGCTGAAGAGTCCATTGGGGAAACTGAGGAAGGGCTTCTGCAGTGCCACGCCATGCCTTGAGGGGCATGCAGGGATGGCACCTCCCCCATAGTGCTGTTTAAGTGCAAATTATTATTGTTCTTATGGTGGCTAGGGTTCCATCAGAAGTGACCTGATGGAGATAATCTATTCTTCCTGTTACTAATGCCGTAACACAGATTGTTCTTGCACTGTGTTCTTAAAGAGTTTTGTCCTTCTAATGAGTTGGGTCCTTCTAAGGGAGGTTTTCGTGCATGAAAGAAATATGACATATCCTTTAATACTCAAAAGTAAGTAAAAATGCATGTGGGAGCCATTTATAAGAGCAGGACCCTGCAGGATCTGAATGAGACAATGTCTGGAGGCACTCAGCCAAAAATCTATCCAGTGACTACATACCTCCCATTGTGACTGTGTGCTCTGATATGTTTTGCTGCTTCTATATTCCATTTATTCTGTGAACTTGAAGAGTTCATGATACTTTAGAGGGATTGGGGGGAGGTAGCATATGATTCAAAGCAGTGCTCAATCAAAGAGAGATCCCGCAAGGGCAAGCAAACTGCCTAAGCTGTTTCTCAGTGGATCCTTTACATGACACAACCATTTCTTTGAATCCAGTATTGTTCCTTTTTGGGGTGGCTGACTCAAATTTAAGTGTGTGATTTCCTGCACCCTCTTCAAAGGCCCGTCTCTCTGCTTCTGTGCATGTACACAGTCAAGAGGGATGGAAAAGGCTCATGGACCAGACCCTCAGCTGATGTAAATCACATTGTGCCACTGATTTCAGTGGAGCTATCTTGATTTTCACCATATGATGATCTAGTCCCATGTGCTTATCAGTCTAATGAAGTGGTTTTATATTCTGTACTGGCCGATGACACTGTATTTGGCACTGTACATACAGAATGGATGTAAATAACATGATTGCAGTCCCAAGGAACTCGCACAGGTACAGGGAGAGAGGCAGCAGAAATTTCTACAGAAATGTTTGCCATCATGTCATCTATTTAGCTTATTTTATCTGCTAGAAAATCATCCTTTGAAATTCTGCAACCTGTAAATGACACAATTGTCCGGATGAACCTGGGGAGTTGGATCTAGTCCAAAAATGAGAGTGAAATGAGGGAAGGATTGGATGCCTTCCAGGCACTAGCTATGAATTTGTAACAGAAGAGGACTAGCTCAGCCGTCTTAGGTTGCAATTCCCCTTGAACCATAATTAATGAAAGATAAGCATTCACAGGCTGCTGAGGTGAACTGTCAACCTGTCAAACATTAATGTAAATTTATCTGAATTCATTTAGCTCCATCTGAATCATGAACGTCTGAAATGAGATTGTGATATGATTTTCCTTGTACACACAAGCTGTTTGCCCTAAGAGTATTTTTTTTTTAATCTCAAAAGGATGAAACAGAGACATTTAATCCTGGCTCACTGGTATTTTCCAGGCTACTAGGCAAATGAATAATTATGTGCACAGGTGATATTGTGTGTGTGTGTGTGTGTGTGTGTGTGTGTGTGTGTGTGTCTAAAGATTAGTCATTCCCGACGAAAGCCATGTTCTGATTGGCAGAGTACAAGACAGGAATTCTTGTCTCTGATGAATTTCCTGATCCTTCTGTTCTTGTTTCATGTATCGTTTTTTTCCCCTCTTGGGAGCCTTCAGTCCTTCTTTGTGAACATTCTAGGCACAGATGCTGGAGACAGGTTTTTCTTACTCTTCTCTCCACCTACAACTGCAGTAGTGACCTGATAAATTCTCCTGTGGCATACAGACTCTCATCCTCCCTTTTTCTCCACCCCCTTTCCCACACCATATTCAACTGGCTCTCTCCTATGGTCTTTGTCTGGAGGTTTCCCTCACCTTTCACTATTGATGGTTTATTTTTCAGTCATGAAATACATAGGTGACTGCTAAGAAGTGCAGGTTTTCTGTCACTTCTCTGAGATCTGGGCTGTAGGAAACAATGCATTGTGATGGGGAGACTTTCGTGATTTTTTGCAGAATTTCAGTATTTTTCAGTAGAGTATTCACGTTGCAACAGCCTCTCTACTCTGTATATGGTATGGTGTTACAGCCTTACTATAAACACACTGGTTTTCACTTGCAGAGGGATTCATTCTGGATGGAATTCACCCCTGTGCATAGTCCTGTTAACACCTAACCCCTCAGAACAGGGATTTAAGTAGTGCCATAGGCCTTCTGCACAGGGCTGGGGGAGGGAAATTTCACCCTCTCTCTTACAAAATCAGAATTCCAGCCAGAGTGCAACGGGATCTCCAGAGCTGCCATTTCCTTGATACCTTGCTGAGCAGCGGCAACTCCCAGATTCATAAGTGCCGACATCCACTTTCTTTTGTTTGTGTTGATTTAAACATTGTTAGATTTTTAAAATCTTTCTTTCAGAGTAAGTCCTTACCTGTGTTACTAACAGATTATTAAAATCCGAAGTATTGTTACAAATCACATGTTTATGCTCTGTGTTTATTTGCTGTGTTCCATTCAGCTTGAACAATGACGAGACTAGTCAGCTTCTAGTTAGTTTTTGACTTCTGGTTCTCATGCACTAGCAAATTCTGCCGGGTTCCGGTTATAAATCCCTACAAGCACCAGTACAAGAACCTGGATAGACAGATTGAAATGACTGTTACGATGGAAATGAGGGTTTCAAAAACATTACATGATTTCTATTAACGGTAGGCGTTTAAAAACTTAAACAAAACAAAACATTAAAACTGCAACGACCTCCCCCTAAACTTTGAGCCTGAACCACCTGACCGAGTCATTTGAAAGTGGGGCAGTTAGAGAATCAGATCAGGCCAAGTAAAATAGTTACAGGTCTGTCGCATCTTACGCGCATTTAACATGCGTGATTTCAGCTTTACGCGGTTGGCAAAAACAAAACCAAAACCAAAAAAAAAGAGGAAAAATAACGATTCTGCCCGCCATTACACTCAATGTAATTTTGACTATACGCAATTTTGGCTTTACGCGCTGACTGCAGAACGTAACCCCAGCATAAGATGCGACAGACTTGTATTGCGATTCTGCCCGCCATTTACATAGCCCCTTTTGTTCCTTGTGCTCCCCGCTATCCTCTCACCTCACTCTTCCCTTCATCTATTTAACTCATTCTTGGCTTAATGCCTTTTGCCTTGTCACCCCTGATGCTTCCATCAGTTTCCAAGTGTGACGGATTCCTCCAGGGGTGCCACCTGGAACTGAGGCACCACTGAGACCCCCAACCTACCAGTGGGGTACTACTGAGATGGGTTCCCCCCCAGGGTGCCACCTGGAACCAGGGCACCACTGAGAACTGGGCTCCCTCTCACAGTGTACTGCTGTGACAAGCTGCAAAGCCCTCCAGCCTGCACTTTCACCAGCATACATACAGGTTGGGACATACTGTGACAGTGTACCCCATAAGGCTTTATGGGGAGGGGGTGCTCATAAATGTATGTATGACATAACTGGAATATGTTTTGTGCTGCCTGTGCCATGTAATATATCTCCGTAAAGGTTATGGTCTACTATATCTGTTCATCCTATTTGTACATATATATCATTTTCTACTTGAGGTTAAGAATATGGGCTGTATGCTTGCTTGGTTTCTAAGTAAGCTTTGGGAGGCATTTGGTCAGCTTCTTTAGGAAGGAATTCACCAGGTTAAGTACCTGATCAGGAAACACTTGGAGAACAATGCATCTTGGAATGCTCCAATCCACATAAGAAGTCTTCCTGGAGACATGCAAGATACCATGTGGACAATGGCTTCGGCCTGTAAAGACTGAGTCATGCAGGGACATGTGACTTGCCCAGGTGACTCCAGAACTCCATCTTGGAGCTGGACTTTGCATAGGAGGGAGGAGGAGGGTCTCCACCTACAAGAGAGAGTCTATTTAAACCCGTGGGCGACCCCTCCATTTGGTCTTCAGCTGGCTAAGGAAGGAACCTCTCCACCCCCTCAGGATACTTGAAGGGAACTGGAACAAAAGACAGTAGCTATAGGGGGTGTGAGTGATTGCTGGACCCAGGCTAAAAGGAGATTAGCCTGTAAAAGGGAGCATTCTGGAACTGGTGAGGAACTTATCTGTATTTAGTTTGATTAGACATAGATTTGCGCATTTTATTTTATTTTACTTGGTGACTTACTTTGTTCTGTTACTACTTAGAACCACTTAAATCCTACTGTCTGTATTTAATAAAATCACTTTTTATTTAGTAATTTACTCAGAGTATGTATTAATACCTGGGGGAGCAAACAACTGTGCATATCTCTCTATCAGTGTTATAGAGGGCGAACAATTTATGAGTTTTCCCTGCATAAGCTTTATGCAGGGTAAAACGGATTTATTTGGGTTTAGACCCCATTGGGAGTTGAGCATTTGAGTGCTAGAGACAAGCACACTTCTGTGAGCTGTTTTCAGGTAAACTTGCAGCTTTGTGGCAAGTGATTCAGACCCTGGGTCTGTGTTGGAGCAGACAGGAGTGTCTGGCTCAGCAAGACAGGGTGCTGGAGTCCTGAGCTGGCAGGGAAAACAGGAACAGGGGTAGTCTTGGTACATTGGGTGGCAGCTCCCAAGGGGGTTTCTGTGATCCAACCCGTCACACATACCCAGCTGCAGTTACATGCAGGTTTTCTGACCAGTCCCTGCATAGGAAGGCTACAGCTAGGGTAACTCCTAGGTCCTCAGGCACGCACCCCCTCTGGAGTGTAAACCCAAAATTATATCGTCTTGTGCTGCACAGGGAACTGTACAGTGTAAGCTCATAAAATTTGCCTCCTCCCTCAATGTGGAGAGGAATATGCAACAGCCTTTTGCTCCTGAGCTAAGATTCCCATATGCTTCACTCCAACTTAGATAAAGCAAAAATAAGTTTATTAACTACAAAAGATAGATTTTATATGATTGTATGTGATAGCAAACAGATCAAAGCACATTACCTAGCAAATAAACAAAAAATGCAAACTAATCTTAATATACTAAATAGATTGGAAATGAATAGCAGATTCTCACCCAGAGATGATACAAGCAGTCTGCAGATTCTTAAGGGGCAAACTGCACTTGCTTTACAGATTGGAATCCGCAGGTGATTCCAGGCTAGAAATCCCTTTAGCCTGGTTCCAGCACTTCTCCCAGTTCAGTCTTTGTTCCTCAGGTGTTCCCAGGAGTCTTCCTGTGTGGGGAGTAAAGAACACCAGATGATGTCACTCCCTGCCTTACATAGCTTTTGCATATGGTGGGAACCCTTTGTTCCTAAAGCTTGGTTCCCAGACCAGTCTGTGGAAAAACACTGATAGAGTCTAGAGACATGTGGTCTTATCACGTGTCCTTGTAGAGTCAATATTTGGAGGCTGTTTGTAGCATTCTCATTCTCCTAAGGTCTATTGTTTTTAACTAATGGCCCATTGCCTGGAATAGGCCCTTCCCCACCCACTATCTGGACTGAAAACATCTTGTCTAGTGGGCGTTTCCCAGGTGTTGGGTACATTGGAAATACAGATACATAGTCAATATTCATAACTTCAGATACAAAAATGATACATGCATACAAATAGGATAATCATATTCAGCAAATCATAACTTTTCCAATGACGCCTCACATGGCATAGCTTGCATAAAATACATCATAATTATGCTATAATCATATCATAATAACATCACTATGAAAAATATGGGGTGCTGTGTCACACCAAACACCACCTCTCTTTCCCCAGATCCTTCCTTAAGACCCATTTCTTTCACAAAAATGTTCCAGGACTGGAAAATCTGATCTCCAGGATTGGGGCATTCATGTGCCAGCAGGCTAAATGACCTTGGGTGAAATCCTGGCCTCACTGGAGCCAATAGGAGTTTTGCCATTCACTTCAATTTGGCCAATTTACGTCTTGTCTTTATGGCCTGACCAAAAACCTACTAAGGTCAAGGGAACCTTTCCACTGATTTCAGTAGTCTTTGATCAGAGCCTTTGTGTGTGTGTTATAGCACTGCAAGGCCTCGCTATGTTTTCTCTATGGCAGTAGGTTGAATTGTGGTGGGGATTGAATTGAGAGGGAGTTGGTGAGTTTGGAAAGGTTGTTGGCTCAGTCATCAAGCTAGTTGGAGGCTAGTGTATATTTTAAGAACTGATCTGTAGAAGCACCTCAAGCTTTGGAGGGGCCCATTTAAAAAAAAAATCTAACTAAATAAAAATGAACAATAAAGATGGTTAAAAATGCAACCAAAATCCATATTTTTACTCCATGAACATTTTATTGAAAAATGTGGGCAAAGTTTCAAAAAGCAATGATCAGTTTAAATAATTAAAAATAGAGATTCTCAAAGGGTGTTAGTAGTGGCTGTGATAGCTCAATGACTGTATTTATGAAGAGGGATCATCTGAAGCTCCCTGCTGAATGACCTGAGTTCCTGAGGCCTGGTCTACACTACAGAGTTAGGTCGACACAAGGCAGCTTACATCGACCTAACTATGGAAGTGTCTACACTTAAATTTCGCTCTCGCCAACGTAACTGCCCCACTATGCCGACTGACCTCCACCTCCACGAGTGGAGTAGAGTCGAGGTAAATGTAGTTAGGTCAACACCGTGTCAGTGTAGACACTGCGTTGCTTATGTCAACTGTTACTGGCTTTTAGGAGCCTTCCTACAATGCCCCCGCACTGAAAGTACAATCAATACAAGTGCTCCTGGTGACAACGCGCACCACCAACAAAAGAAGCAAAGTGTAGACAGACACAAGTGATGGAATTACTGTGGCGGCTGTATGCCGATGTAAGTTAGGGCGACTTAATTTTGTAGTGTAGACACGGCCTCAAGAAGAATATGTCACATTTAATGTGCCTGTCAGAAGAACTTCTTTATCCTCTCCCAGCTCCCTGATCCATAAACACAGTTCCATAGGCCCATGGTCTTTTGACAAGTATGTTGCTACAGATTCTTATTTACCTAAACGCTGCTGTGGGTAGCCTGGATTAATTTACAGCATAGATATTAATTGCAAGGACGGGATCTTGTTCAGCCTTATGTTGTTTCCCCTTCATGAATTCTTAGGGTTGTGTGACTGCAACCGAACCTTGCACAAAGGACCGTATCTAAACTGAAGTCAATAGGAGGCTTTCCATTGGTGTCAATGGCTTTGGCCCAAACACCCATTAGGAAATGAAATTGCTGCCAACTTTCAGTGGATTGAGAATAGTAACATTAGGACATAATCCATGGCTCCTGGTGTACTGCTAAAGCACCAGTGTTTGGAACTCTTTTGGATTGAGGAGAAGCATTGCCAAACAAAACATGGGAGCACCTTCGCTGCCCAGCCTGCATTCGAGGTGGCAGGAGCCTCTCACCTTGCTTTGGAACTATCCCCAGGGCTGCTGATGTTCTCTTCCCTGTTTAGGTGAAGCTCAAAGCAGCACGGGCAGGCTCTGGAAAAAGCTGTGTCCAGACCTCCTCAGCTGGATGGAGGAGCCATCTGGTTCCTCGTGTGTCCACATCAAAAAAATCAGCACCAACATTGAAACCAGTTGGCTCCTTGCTGGCAGTCTGAACAGAAAGCCAAGGACTGAATTGTCACAGATATTGAACTGCCTTGCCATTCCTCGGAGAGGTCCATCTTGGGCAGTACTGAGAAATATTGGTAGGGAGTGAGAAGAAATTTGTACTGTCATTGTCTGCGATGTACCTATTCTGTGGTTTAATGGACAGTGCTGTCAATCCAAAACCTTTTGCCTTTTCACTGTGGTTTTGTCTAGATTAAGAAAAGTGGCTGGCGTTTACTAACATGCTAGCTAAACATGGCCTGATCATGACCTTTCCCCTTGTGAAGTCACAGGTTAATCATTTTGACCTCAATTTAGCTGATCGAGGTCTGCCCTAGGCTTTCCATCACATAACTCTAGCCTACCTGCAAACTAGGGATAAGGTCGTGGTTAGGCCAGGGTTATCTAGCGCATGTTAGCAGACCATGACCTAACCCAGATCTCTTTTTCTAATCTAGATAAATCCTGTAAAACCATTCTTTTACAAAGAGAAAACAAGGAAACTAATTTTCAAAAGGGCATTTTACTTTTCTAAGCTGTAAAACCAATAAAGAAGTATAAGCACCCATAAATAACCTTAGACTTTGCATAGTTTAAGTTAATGCTGAATTATAGGTCATAACATTTTCATGAAATCCTGCCAACTTGGCTATTCCAAACGGGTTCAGAACTAAAGACTGGTCTCCAACTGGCTCCTAGGCCGTTAAAACTCCAAAGTTGCTAAAGATCAAACACAATTGGCAATAAATGTTGCAGATAACAGTTTATGCAACCCCTGACAAGGCTGCATATTTAGAATAGGAGAAAACTATTACTGTACCCTGTGTGTGAGCTAAAATGATCTAACTGTTCCATTTGCTTAATTAGTGATAACTCTTTCTTTGGGAAAAGTTTAATCTTATCCAGCTTATTAATAATAAATTTGATTACAATGGAGCTGTATTATGCCTCAGAAATCTAAAAGGGCTATTGAACAAACATGTCATTCTTTTTGCTAGGAAGCAGAGGTAATGCATTGTTCATCAGAAACTTGAGGGAGGAAGCAGCCAGCGTAATTTAGTGTATATATTATCCTCCAAGTTAAAAGGACCAGGAGTTGCTCACTGATTTATATTATTATTTTTATTATTTGGCAAAAATTGAATATTATAAATAAAGATTAGCCATATCTGTGACTACATCCAAGTAATACAGCTGCCTAAGTTGCTTCCCTAAAAGAACACATCTGGCAACAAGAAATTGAGTCATTATGGATGGGAACTAATGACAAATCCTCCAAGTGAGTTTCTGTATGTGAGCACTCTGCTTAATTTTTTTTTTGCCAGTATTCCTGTAATAGTAAATTATTGAAGGTCAGCTGACCAAACTGAATATTGACATGGGTCTGTTACTTCTTCACATGCTTTCATAGCCACTTGTTAGTACGTTCTTGTGTAGAGTGAAGGTAGTGAGATCAACCAAGGAGATTGGGATTGAGTCCCTCAACAATCAGAGGAAAAGGAAGACCATGATCAGTAAGGACCATAGAATACATTTTCTTCAAATTTTATTATGGTTGGAATTTATCTCCAAAAAGAGACCAAACCACCCAGAACTTGTTTGTCTGGATGCACATCAGTATATGCAAGATTAAAATGTGTTAGCTAATCTGTGAGTGTTTGAGTCGAGTCTAGCCACAATCTGTACTATTCAAAGACAGAATGAGGTTTGCTTGTTTGTTTGTTTTTTGCTAGGAGGAAGCAAACTCCCTTTTGTTATGTTTTAATATTAGCCAATTTGAGGAATTATGAGTTCTTGACACAGTTAGGGCTTGAAAAAGCCCTCAGTTCAGCAAAGCACTTAAGCATGTGCTTAAATCCATCCTGATTCAAAGCAAAGCACATGCTCAAATGCTTTGCTGAATAGGACTTAAATATCTTAAATTGTGGCCAGTATTTCTTAATAATAGGCACAGTGCTACAAGCAATGGTATAGCAAAGCTCTTTGGACTTGGACTTGAGATACAATTTGGTGTGATCCTGTTAGATTTTTGGTTTGATTTTGCAAACTCTCTTTATGCAGAATTCCCATTGAGTTTAACAGGAGTTTTGCACATACTAGGGTTGCTGGATTGCGACTTTAAGTGAGGCTGAACTAATGAAAAACAATGAGAATCTTTGAAAGCTGTGAGAGTTAAGTAAAACTAAAGGAACTCGCCCCAATACACCAGTGCTTCATCTGTAGATTGCTTCTGATGAACTGTTTCGCAGGAATGTCCCTATTGGGTTCCATATACGCTCAGCATTTTGATGGAGATGAAGTGGGTGAAGTAATATATTTTATTGAACCAATTTCTATGGCCCAACATAAGTTGATTCAATAAAAGATATTACCTCATCCACCTTGTCTCTCTCATATCCTGGGACCAACATGGGACCAACAACAGCACTGCAAAAAACATTTTGCTGCACGTTTTAATTTCATACTGAGGCCACACCTGTTGGGGCTTGATCTTGTGGTCTCTGGGCTGCACAATGCTGAAATGAACAGCTGAATTAAACACAAGAGGGTATTGGGCAAAAGGAGAATAATCATAATACTCAATGGAGGAAACAATCATTTTCCTTTTACTGTTAAGGTTTTGTTGCATAATAGCAATCATCTCTATTGCTCTGGAGCATACGCAGAGCAAAAAACTTTTGAGACTAATTAGCTTTGTTTCAGGGTTGCTTCAGACTCAGCAGCTGTTTCTAAATGTATGTACTGCAAAATAATAGAAATACTCTCTGGAGTTTCTTCCCTCCTAATACTGCATTTTGATAGGGTGATAGTCTCCACTCGTGGTCAAATTCGGTTAATAGGAAAGCATCACTGAACTCTTCATAAACATCCCCGGTCCTCCAAATGCTCTTGTACCTCCGAATACACAACCAGTCTGAATTCCCAGTTCAAATATTCAGTTGAAGGAGCTAATGACAGACTAGGAAAGCTGCCGTTCATTACCAAGGATAGTCGTCCGGTACTCTTGACAGGAATTAATTTTCGGAGGCACAGAAACGACCTGCTGATCTAATGACTTCCACATTTTTCTTGCGGGGACAGGGGAAACGATCTTTTATTGGACAGTGTGCAGTGTTTTTATGCAGCAAAAAGCCAAACCTTTCCAAAGGTGCTGGGACAATTTGTATAGTGGGGGTGCGGAGAGCCGCTGACTGTAAACTCTGTATCTGATGGAATCTCCTTCCAGCCAGGGCGTGCAGCAGCACCCCTAATTCCATCTCTCTCTGGGAGCCTGAGCCAACTCCTCTTGAGCTCACGGGGAGTTTTTCCATTGACTTTAGTGGCAGTTGTTCTGGGTTCTTGTTGTCTGTCTCACTCTGCCTGTTGTATGGCCCCTATTATTTGTAGTCAGCAGGGAAGAATTATCACCCTCCTTTCACAGTGAGTTATTGAGGCACAGAGGGTGGGATTCACAAAGGTGCTTAGTCACCTAAGCCCCCAGACTTAGGCACCAATGTCCCGATTTTAGGTGCCACTGCGATCCATAAAACCCCTGCTTGGCTGCCACCAAATCCTGTGGGCGCCTAAACTTGCTTGGCACCTACGTTTTTGTGGTAAAAGTTGCCTAGGTTCCTTTGTTTCTGCCTCCAAGTATGTGTACTGCAGCCTTACTCAGGCTGTCTGGACACCTATCTCCCGCCTAAGTCCCAGAATGAATCATGAACCAGGGGAAGGTCGGTGTGACAGGTTCCCCCGGGGTGACACCTGGAACTGGGGTACCACTGAGCCCTCTGAACCACCAGCCTGGGCTCCCTTTCACAGTGTACTGCTGTGACAAGCGGCAAAGCCCTCCAGCCTGCACTTTCACCAGCATTCACACAGGTAGGGACATACCCGGCGGCAGTTACACACAGGCTCTCTAACCACCAGCTTCCCAGCCTAGGACCCCCAGAGCAGTACTGTCCTGCCCTAGTCAGATCTGGCCAGTATATGGGTTTAATACCCAGTCCACCTCTGCCTCAATGTGAAGAGGAGAATGGGGGATGCAAACACCCCAACTGAGTGCCCTAACCACTGTGCTAGGGGTGAAAAAGGTCCTCCTCCTTGTCCTCTCCTTCTTCATCTCCCCACCTCCCCGAGCTGTTTTGTGTAGATCTAGGCAGTCTCTGAGGACGCCTGCTGCCATAGTCGCTGACTTTATTATATTTTTCCCCAGGCGTGCTCCATCCCCACTCAGCCTGACCCGCCACTACTTCATCCCTCCCTCTAATGCCTCGCTCTTGCTCCGCCTCTTCCCGCCCCCACTCCACCCCCTCCCCCATGGTCCCACCCTTGCTCCACCTCTTCCTGCTCCCGCTCCACCCCCGCCCTGAGGCCCCCACCTCTGGCTGCTCTCCCCCAAATCCCTCCCCCAGCTGCCAAACAGATGATCAGTGGAACCCCCCAAACAGCTGATTGGGGGCGGGCTGCCAAACAGCTAATAGCAGGGCTCTGCAGAACAGCTGTGGCTGGTGGGTGCTGAGCACCCACTAATTTTTTTCCATGGGTGCTCCAGCCCCAGAGCACCTATCTTCCCCCAGCTCGTTACTTGCTAGCAGAAAGAGGCACCTCCCTGAAGCCTGGACTTAGGCACCTATCTCTGAGAGCAGGTTGGAGCTTAGCACCTACCTCTCTCATTGGTATCTCCCATTAGCTAGCTTAGGCAGTTTTCTTCTTAGCATGTGCTGGCTTTTGTGAATCACATTCGAAGGCATCTGTTTGTCTCCAGTCATTGTATAGGGAGCCTAGGTACCTAACTCAGGCTCTGTGAATCGCGCTGTGTTCCTGTGATTTTCTCAGCACCTAAAAGCTGTTGCGATGCTCAGTGCCGAATTGCCTACGTCTCTTTATGACCAGAGAGAGAAATTGACTTTTTGAAGGTCACATAAAGAATCTATGGCAAAGCTAGGAATTGAACTCCCATCACCTGAGTCACAGGCCAGTGCCCGGCCCAGGCTTCCTTCTTCCTCTAGGGTGAATTATTCTGCTTTTCAGATTAGTTATGATTCAATTTCTAGCGCTGCCATAAAGCTGGAGTGCCAGCAAATCACAGGCAACAGGGCTGGCTCGTTTCTGCACACTCCACTGCGTCTTTATGGATCCCAAACACGCGGTGGAGTAACAGTCATAGCGTTCGTCAGTGTGGGGATGCATTTTAACAGACTACTCCCATGGCTGTGTTTGTAAAATGGAATTAAAATGATTAGAAGTCATCTAGCCAGGTAATCACAACGCTGCCTAGAGTTAGGTCTCTGGCTTTTTACCCAGCGTGTTATATATCAGACGGCTGTGCCATTGCTTGATTGTTTGATGCCCTGCTGGTAACCTGCCACATTGCAGGTCATGCACAAGGAAGCTAGTCAGAAATGTATAATGGAGAGCGTCACCGAGCACAGTGGGAGATGATAGCTTTAAGTAATGAAGCATGATCTTCCCTGCTTATTGCAATAGATGAGTTTGGCAGCTCGTGCTTGAGGGCGCCATCTAGTGGCTGAAATTAGATTTAGCTAAAACTATTAGCCGCCCCCTCCTCCCCCCAGCACTTTCTGTTTTTTTTTTTTTTAAAGTACTGCTGAGATTCCCTCTTATGGAATTTCAGGAGACAGACTTCATACCTCCAATGAGTAACTGACAGCTAAATGAACTGCACAGTTAGTGGAATAGTGTGGCATGGCAGAATGGGCATCTGGTCAATATCAATTTGCCAGTGGAAGGAGGGACTGAGTTTAAGCTGAAAGGAAAATAACGAAGTGGTTTTCAAATTTCTGAATGGACTGGGATGGATCCATAAGTTGTCCACGGCTACGGGTGCCTGGAAGTAAGAGTACTTTAGAACAAGTAGGGACGGATGGACAAGTAGGGATGGAGTGACTCAATGGAACCTGTGAAATGCATTATTTATTTGTATTACGGGGGGGCGAGGGGTCGAAAAGCCCCAGCCAAGATCAAGGCTCCATTGCATTTAGTGCTGGATGTATTCCATAGTAAGGGACAGTTCCTGCTCCAAAGAGTACAATTTAACTAGACAAGGGGGGGAAAGGGGGATTTACACATGGAGAACTGATACCCAGAGAGAGAGAGAGAGAGATTACTTGCCCAGGGTTTATAGGATGTCTGTGGAACAGCTGGGAATTGAGCTGAAGCCCAGGCTGGTGCCAACAGTCACACGACTCTCCCACTTCCCAGCAAAACAAACCCTGAACCCTTTAATGCTAGAAAACTCAATCTAGCGCCAGGTAGAATTGCCAGTTAGTTCACTTGGCTGTTGACAGCTGCACCCGAGTTTGTTAGGAGCATACAACACAATGAAGCACTTGACTACTGCACCTCCCACTTCTTCAGTACACCCAGGGCCATGTCAGTTAGTGCCACCCCATTACTTTCCAGAGATAGCATCCGTGTAACATCTCTCAGAATCCTTCCTGGGGACTGCTTTATGAGTGCCACTTTCCTAGATGAATTGTGTCAGTGGAAGCTGGAATGCCTGTAAGTGCACAGCATACATGATTGCATGGAAAAAGAAAAGGACGGCAGACATTATACACGCATAGGATATACCCTTGCAGGTTACACAGGTTGTGCACTAGTTACCGTGAAGATGTAGGAACATCAGGAAATAGTTGAAAGCTCTAATTTCAGAAACGCTGAAATATGATGTTCCTGAAACACCATGTGAAATTGATGTTTGTCAGCTATTCACTGAATAGCAGCCATGAAACTGACAAGAATGTCAATTTCCTTAGCAGCTCTGCAGCAGGGAGCCAGCCTGACCTGTGATGGGCCCCCAGGGCTGCTAGGCTCTCTTCTCCTGCTGGGGGTCTGGAGTCTGGCAGGTGTCCTGCCATGGAGTGGGGATCTTAGCAGCCCCAAAAGACCTGGCTTTAGCCAAGGCTGCTGCCACAGAGCAGGGACCCTACCAGCTCCCAGAGCCCTGGCTCCAGCCAGGAATCTGGGGTTGGCAGGCTCCCTGCCACAGTATGGGCAAATTCCCATATTTAAAAATGTACAACTACAAGAATCAAATATGCTGGTCCATGTGCTGAGAACCTCCAAGCTCAACAAAGAAATATATATATATGTGTTTTACAAATTACATATATGCATGCACTGTAATGACACCACTGGTTTGACAGATATGTCCTTTATTAGTGGGGACAGGAGGAAACTAAGTGTACCAAATGACAAATATAAAAACAATTTCATATATATCTCTGCAGATGTCTAGCCTGCAGAGTGTACATCTTTATTATGATCAGACAACACTCATTTCCCAGGTGAAAGCCCAACCATGGGGCTATTGTCTATTCTGGGGTGGGGTGAGGTCTCTTTCTCTGTCTCTCTCATTTTGTTGTGAAAAACTTTGAAAGGTCTAATCTTCATTCTGATGTGTAACAAAAACAAATACTGAAACAGTTTTTGGGGTTTTTTTTGGTGAAACGGAATGTGTGTTGTCTGAAAGTTAACCACACGCACAAGTGTTTGCAAGAGCAGGGCTATCCCACTTTAGTTTGGAAAGTTCTTTTCTTCCTCCTCTGGCTGTGCAACACGACACTTGGTCCCGTCAGCTCTTCCAACTCGATGGCTGATCCATGAAGTCATTGCCTCAAATTTGCATCCTAGGGATGTCAATGAAATCTTCAAGGTATCTTATCTGGCAAGCTCTTGTACAATCATCTCTCTCACTGACCGGTCCTGCTCCAGGGAAGATTGTGTATTAGCTGCTGTTTGCAAAAATGGGTCAGCTCTGGGTGTGGCTTGAAGAAGTCCTCTCTGCTGTCATGTTTGGACACTTATACCCTAATCCTGATCCCGTAAACGGCTCTGTGCGGAACGCAACATGGACCAGTGAGAGGTTGTGTCGCTTCTTGTCCTGAAACCTAAGTGCCTTAAAATGCTCTGCTGCTATTGGTCCCTGTCTGGATGCTCCCAGCCAGCAGATGACTATGCACTGAGTGTCTATGTGATGAATAGCCCTGGTTCAGCAACTCTGACTCCAGCAGCCTGCTTGTTACACCACATCCACACTCTGCTCTTCACCAGCCTTGGTTACTAGTAGTCAAATGACCTCAACATACCCCACATCCTGAATGGCCCCCAAACCATCTGCCCTGAAATGTCCAGCCCTCTATTGGAACATTTGGTAATAAGGTCCGTTGCTCCTTTAAAGAGACAAAAATACAACAGTTTGTTGCGTTAACTGGAGTTAAACAATCACTTGGATTCAAACGCCGCACTGGGTTAGTTTAGATTGGATGTAAAGGAAGTTTAGTAACAAAAAGAGAGGACTGGAAGTGAGTTCAAGTGTAAAAGAGAAAGGCAGAAACAGCTACCAGCAAATAAAAGTGAGAAAGTGAAATCCTTTGGGGCTCTTTGCCCCCCTCTTTTTTTTTTTATAATCCAGTGAACCTTTGAAATCTGCCCTTCTCAAAGTCCAGTGCCCTTCAGTGAGGAGAGGTACCATGGCGTCTGATGGAGAAGGTTCCATGCTGGTTTCTTCCCCACTGGTGCTTTTTACCATGCACGTTGATCTGACCCTGCAGACTCCAACATGCCAATGAATGGCTGCTTGACTGTGGTTGCCAATTGTCTGTGATTGCACCTGGATGGAGGCATCAGCCTTTTTGTCTGGAAAAAACTTGTTTACCTGCACCCCAAACTTACTGATTCAAACATGTTTTAGTCCCATATTTCTTTCACATTTGTACAGTCCTTTGGGTGCTTACTGTACATACAACATGAAAGAATATTAATGATCAGGGTGTTACTGGTTTTTCCAATGATACCTTACATGACACCTGTTAGATACAGATTATGAGGTACACTGAATCAGGGTCCACTGAACTGGTCAGGCCAGCTGAAACTCACTGATACCAGAGCCTCTTGCTCTCTGGCATTGGGATGCTCTTAGGGTCACAGCATGTTTCCTCCTTCACCAGATTGGGGACTCAAGGCCTAATAATGCTGTTAGTAGCATGTGGGAACAGAAGTCCACCAGCAAGATCAAAGCATTAAACTCTACCGACTCTGGCTTTGGATGTTTAGAAATGAGAACTGTCTGGGGCTTGCATCTCCTGTTGTTGCATTAGCTGTACTGGCAAAAGTCTTCAGGAGTCCTCGCTACTGGGAGTCAGGTTCTGCCCCTTTACTTCTGGTTATTTATTATTAAGAGCATTTTAACTCGTATTATTTTATTGTGTGGTGATGCATTTGGTGACAGGGGCTCTTCAACTGTCAACCTGATTTTTAGTATTTAAAAGATTAGCTGTGACAGGTATTATATTTGCCCCGCAGCCCCCTGGCCAAATTTGTAGTTCTGCAGTTGCATTTCCTACAGATTCAATGAAAACTCATCAACACATCTCGAAAGAGGAATATTAAAGACTTGTAGCAAACTACCCAGGAACAGTCTCTAGACCAGGAAGTACTTGGCAAATAACATAAAATACACCCCTATCCCAATATAACGCTGTCCTTGGGAGCCAAAAAATCTTACCGTGTTATAGGTGAAACCGCGTTCTATCGAACTTGCTTTGATCCACCGAAGTGCGCAGCCCTCCCTCCCTTCCCCCCCGGAGCACTGCTCTAGCGCGTTATATCCGAATTCGTGATATATCGGGGTAGAGATGTAATAAAAATATACAAGTAATTTGTAGGCTGTTCATGGAGAGAGAACCTTCGCTAGATACGTTATTTGCTGCATGTTGTTCACTCAGGTCTAAATATCAATGGAGCTTGCCACCTGGTATAAAGAAAGATGAGTACTGCAACAGTACAATCAGTCAACTAAACTAGGGTGGGATTTTTAAAATTGCTGAACATTGTCCTAAATTTCCATTGAAGTCAGTGGGTATTTTTCCATTGATATCAATGGGAGCCGGGGTTAGGCTAACCTTGATCGTATCTGAAAAATCCCATCCCTAGTTTTGAAGAGTCTGGACAATGGAAATATCTGTGCTTCTTATTGATGTAAGTGCTTTTCGGGCGCCTTAGTGCCACATACGATATAGCATTGCAGTTTGGCATTACAACGTCAAAAGTACAGTGCTTGATACCGTCACTCGCTTATGACTTTTTTTATATTCTAGAAAGCAGCAACATTTTTAAACTGGATGGGATAGCGGGATGGGACCTTTCCAAGTCTTTGCACTTCTTCAGTTGACTGATCTTTCTTCAAACTATTTGTTATCGCCTCCTCTTGCTGAGTGTCGGCTAAGCTGCAAAGTTAGCTGCCGTGTAGTGTTCAGAATTGGAGGGGTCAGATCTAAAGCAGTTGTTTGGGTTAGTCGGATCATTGATGTTTCAGAAAAACAAGGCTAACATAGACCTTAGTGTGTTGAATGGCCATGTGTCAGCACCACAATTTGCACCACTTGTGTCATTTGTTCAAACTTCCGGTAAAAAAGGCCAAGAACTGAATGATCTGCTCCTCCTGCCCTGAGAAGTGGACGCCAAAGGTCACTGAGATCTGACTAGGGAAAAGGTCTTCCTAGAATGGTTTGCACCCCTTCCACAGAGGGAGAGAAGATGATCCAATGCTTTGGGTGCTAGCCTAGCCTGTGGGATGCCTGGGTTCAGTTCCCTCCTGTGCCACACGCATCCTGTCTGAGCTTGGATAAGTCATTTAGTCTCTCTGTGCTTCAGTTCCCTATCTGTAAAATGGGAATAATAGCACTGCCCTTCCTCAGAGGGGTGTTATCAGGATAAATACATTCAAGATTGTGAGGTGCTTGGCTAGTCCAGTGATGGGGGGTTGTAAGTACTGTAGATAGAAGAAACAGGGAGTATCAGATGTCTCTGTGGCACAGTTTCCAACCCCACAGAGAGCTCCCTGCAGAATTGGGATGGGGGGGGGGGGGCGCTAATGCAAGGAGGTGTGTGCACAATACCCTCCAGCAGAAACTCCACTTATCTTGTCACTCTTATTAGGAGAGGGATCAGTGTAGGATTAATTTTGGGAAAGTTTTGGGGGAGTATTTCAATTGCCTTGGTTAAGCTTTGGTTTTCCTTCTTTATTGAAATTTTCTTGTATGTGTTGGCAGCCTGGCTCTCCCTGTAGTGGCAGTGTTACAACAGCCAGGAAAGGCTGTGAATGGAGGCCTGCGTACTAAACCAGGATTGTCATACACATGTTGGGTGAAATCCTGACCCCCCATAATGGCAAAACTCCCACTGACTTCAGTGGGACCAGACTTTCACTCTTTGAGTCTGTTGCAATAGTTACCATAGCATTCCGTGTACTAACCATTATGAACAGTTTTCAGAGTAGCAGCCGTGTTAGTCTGTATCCGCAAAAAGAACAGGAGTACTTGTGGCACCTTAGAGACTAACAAATTTATTAATAAATTTGTTAGTCTCTAAGGTGCCACAAGTACTCCTGTTCTTCTTATGAACAGTGGCTCCTAGCATCCCATATTGTCCAAGTGCTCCCAAGGCATATTGCACCACCGTGGCAGGTCTGAAATGTATCAGTCTGCTTTATGTTGATCCATGGCTTGTATTGTTAATATGCTGGGCATTTCTCCTTCTGTCTTTGCAGTTAACAAGTATGTGGTCAGAGTGTTTACCGGAGACATTAGTGGCAGTGGAACAGATGCGGATGTCTTCATTAATATCTTTGGCGAGAATGGAGACACAGGTATTCAAATGCAAATCATTTCCTAAAATACTTTTTCCTGCTCTGCCCTAGGCGAGCCTGATAGCTGAACAACAAACAGCACAATCTGGAAAATGCAAAATGATTTGGCTCCGTGAAAGGACAACAAATGGCCTGTCTAGTTTAGGATTTTTCAGACCCATAATTTTCAGCAGGTGCAACAGCAGAACAGCTGGAATGTGAACAAGGGTCAGGCTTTTCTACCGCTGTGTCATCTAACACAAAAATTCCTGGTATAGACACACGGGCATAGACCAATTCAACAGGGAAACAATCCACTAAAATATCGGATGTCAATGTGATATCCATACATGAAGGGAAAGCAAAATATTGGCAATCCCTTTTAGGAAGCTGAGAGAAGAATTTTGTCCACTCATATTCTTTCAAACTTTAATCGTTGACAATGATTGAATCTCTGTCCAGTTAAAGAGCGATCGTGTCACCATTTGTATCACCATTTAATTCAAATCAGCTGATAAGCTGCATTTATTTTATGAAACAGAGGCTGTAGCAAAACATCATAGTATGCACTTGATTTTAGTAAACATTATGTTTCATCTATAAGATCAGAATAATAATTAGAGATGGGCCCAAACCAAACCCCCGCACCCACCCTTGCAGAAAAGTCTTCAAGACTTCAGGAAAAAAATGAAGTCCTTTCTATAGTTTAGCTATCCTATAGAATTTAATACAGAAAGATATCACTTATCTTGCATTCTAGGGAATGGTTCTTTAACATTTGTTGAAAGGATTTCATTCCCTATTAAATTCTATCGGCTTTTAGCATAATTAATGTCTAATACTATTGGTTTTATCCCTGTTCAATTCTTCAACACTTTTCCATAAAAGCAAACTCCTTTGAGTTCAGAGGTGTTGAAAATCCAAACCTGGACCCTAAATTTGCACATAACTCCTCTCTTTATAGTGGTCTTGAGCAAAATTCAGAATCCAAAAGCCCCTGAGCTTTGAGGCATGGTAAATCTGGAATTCTGCAGCTTGTATCTTCCCCCGAAAAGTATTTTAAATGGTTGGATAGACTTTTAAAAGCAGAACTGTTTGAAATGTGGCAATAGAGAAAATAAAAGAGCCACCCAGTCATCTATCTTTGGAAACTTCTGAGTGATGTAAATAACTGTCATAGGGCGACCTGGCCTGGAGCAACCTCCTACAGCAAGCCATTACATGACAGGTGTGCCTGCCTCAGTTTCCCTTTCACACAGGCTTACTTGCTTAAGTAGTACCTCTCCTTAGGGCCAGTTAATTACCAAAATAATGCCCAGTAAGAGTCCCAAATATAGTTTACTTCTCACACTCACTGTGTATAGTCCTTAAAATCCTGTTTTTCCCCATGGGAATCCTTCCAGCCTCTGCTGGGAGTCCTTCCATACCATACTGCAGTATCTTCTGCCACACCTGGGCTCTTCGTCACACACCGCCTGTCCTTTTACCAGGACAGCCACCACCCCTCAGCCCTTCCGGGTGGGTGCAGCCCCACTCTTCCCAGTGGGAACTCTCCCTGCCGCTCTGCTGGGAGCCCTTCAGCCCTCTGGCTCCAGCTCAGGCGTGTCCGCCCCCTGCCGTCAGCCCTCTCTGGCTCTTGGCTCCAGCTCTCCGACATGAAAGCCAGCAGTCAACTCCCTCTGCTGTTCTCCTGCCTTCAGCCCTCCAGCCCTGGCTTGGGGAGATCAGCCAGCAAACCCCACTTGCTTTTTTGTGTGCTGAAGGAATGGTGCTATGTCATTGGATTATAAAGTTCCCTGTCTTCTACTATCCGCACTGTAGAGAAGCAGTGCTTTGGTACTGGTTGTTTTAGTCATAACGGTAGCGTTGCTCGACAGAGATTTTTTTTAAATGCATAAATATGTACTGAACCCTTCACCAACTTTTTCCCATCTCATTCACCTTTGCCTTTGCTATTGTTTTGCTTAGGGGAGAGGAGACTGGACAATGACAAGGACAACTTTGAAAAGGGAGCAGAGGACAAGTTCACCCTTGATGCTCCAAATTTGGGAAAGTTACGGAAAATGACCATAGGCCACAATAACAAGGGTGGCTCTGCTGGCTGGTTCCTTGACAAGGTTAGTTATTCCTTAGGAGACAGTTAATTAGGGCTACGCTGGGACCAAAATGTCTAACTTCTCATCTACTCACTGGTTCGAAACCAACAGACCCAAATACTCACTGGTAATTTGGTCATTCAAGTTTCTTGTTACTCAGAAAAGTGTGAGTGAAGCATTCAACATTCAAAGCTAATAACCACACCAAAATCTTCTGAGAGAGTTGATTTTTAAAACTGCAAATCTGGTGTTGACGATGGTATGTGAAGGACGAGTGCAGGTGTTATAGCAGAAACTTCTCTTACCTGCCCTGCCAGCGAATTCAGTCATGTCCTGCAACACTCTAGTTTTGAGCCTGCTCTAAATAGTTGGTCCAATAAAAGATATTACCTCACACACTTTGTCCCTTTAATATCCTGTGACCGACATAGCTATAACACTGCATATATTCTAAATAGAGGCGCTCAAGCATGTGACCAAAAACCAGAGGCGCTGAGTTTCTGAGTTCCTGGGGAGTGCTTGATCCCCACTCTGGCCCAGGCCTCGCCCCCACTCCACCACTTCCCTCAAGCCCCCCTCCCCGCCTCTTCCTGCCCTCGCCCCTCCCTCCCAGTGCCTTCTGCAAGCCACTGAACAGCTGATCACCAGTGGGTGGGATGTGCTGGGGGAGGGGGAGGGGAAGGAACTGATCAGTGGGGCTGCGAGTGGGTGCTGAGCACCCACTGTTTTTTTTTCCATGGGTGCTCCAGCCCCAGAGCACACAGGGAATCGGCATCTATGCCGAAAATGGAGACCAGGTTGTAACTCACCATTGACTTGACCTAAGTCAGTGTTTGGGCCCTGGACTGCAGAGGTATAAGTACTCTGCACCTTCTAACATCAACCCTCCCCGTCCTCTGCTTGCCTCACTCATTCAAAGAAAGAGAGACAAAGAAAGGCCTGTTAATGTGACTCACACCTGTGACAAACACTTATTATTTTACAGGCCAGTGCAAGGTCCTTGCACCACTGAGCTCCCATATAATCCCTCAAAATAATTTAGTGGTACAAGGGCACGCTATAGAGAGTATACAGTTTAGTGTGTCTCGTTTGAATGAAAACTGTTGCATGATCATTTGCATGGTAAATGAAGGGGGGGTTAAATGAGCTACTAACTTTTCTCTGTATCTGCTAATGTGCTCACTGCTTTTACTCCGCATGACTGCAGCTCACCACCTTCTTTGTGCAACCAAAGGACCTCTCATTAACAGTTCTCCTTGCAAGTCCCTGTTTGATTTCTTTCCTCTCCAGCCGCAAACACTCACTGAAGTTAATGGCAAATCTGTCATTTGGAGCATTTGTGATTAGGGGCACAGCAAATGAGTCAAATTGCTGGACCTCTTACAATATAGAAAACTTACCCATGCAGTAGGTATACCGCATCTGGGCAGATTAACAGAAATCGTCCATGTGATTTCAGAGTGCTTTTAGCTCAAGTGGGTCCAACTACTACAGAGCACAATATAGGTATCATTCTAAAAGGTGAGCTGCAGTCAGTGGGAATTGTAGGTTCCCATGTCAGAAAATCATGTGGAATGATCCATGTTTTGCCAGCAGATCCATCCTGACTTATTTTCAGTAATTCCAGGCATAGCTATAATCCTTGTGTAGGAGATTTTCAAGGAACACCTCTTGTAAGTGCTGCAGGACATGGTGTTGGTGATTCAACAGATGGGACATTTCCTGCTAAGTTATTACTGAACCAGTTCCCCAAAATGATGTTAGGGAGCTCTGTACTAGATAGTGTCATTGTTCAGATGAGATGCAAAACCACGGTTATAATCTGATGATTATTATATATATTAAAAAGGGTCCTGATTAACACTGAAATTATGTGGTAATGAATATCATAGTAATTTGTCCTAAGCCAAACTTTGTAACCCACACCATTCACCCTTGAAACTTTTTGTATGTTTTGTTTAATTATGCATTCATTAACTACCCAAACATGATCCAGTGATTCTGATTTAAGCGCAGGTTACTTAAATGCTTGTTTAACAACTTGCAAAATAATTACCTTTGATATCTGGGTGATATGAATCATTCCCACATCTTACAGTAATATGCACCATTTTGGAAACATGGACAGACATAAAACACAAAGAAATATAGAGGACAAAATGTTAATAAAATAGTGTGTCTTCTTTCAAAGCGTCACCAGCACAACCTTATCTGTTATTGTGTGCATTGGGATCGTGCCCAGAGTCCCCCAGCTGTGCATACACAGAGACAGCCCCTCCCCTGAAGCGCTAACAATATAAATAGACTAGACAGCCAAAGGGTGGGGAAGAGGAAGTATTATTATTCCCACATTTGCAGATTAAGCAATTCGTCCACGATCACACAGGAAGCCTATGGAAGAACTGGGACTAGAGCATAGATCCCTTATGTGTCAATTCAGTGCCTTGACCTTAAGACCAATTTTGCTGTCTGTCTGACTTTGCCTTTATCTTGGGGCCTTGTTGTATGGTTCACTCCAGTTAGCTGTCTCTTCCCACTGCAAGGATTGCAAAAAGACTGCTTTTCAAAACTGGCTTGCCCCAGTTACTAGTATCGTTTTATTTGCTTTGTGCCAGCAATGTGTTTGCCTCCTGTCAACTTGACAGAGTTAAGAGTCTCAAATCACAAGGCTCATTCTAATTCAAGATGCAGAAGCTAGGCAGCCCTTTCATCCATTTGTTGCTGGCTCTAGGGATGGTCCAGCAAGGTGCCAAATTTCTTCATCTCAGGGGTGCTCAGGCTTTGAGCCCTTGGAGAAGCAAGTTAAAGGATAGAAGGTGAACTGAGACAACAGTGGTCCCAGTTCAATCAAGTCATTCCTTAGAACGGCACTGCAGAGTGTTTTATAACCAAAGATAAACACTTCTATAACTCACTCAGAGTTCGAACTCCTGGTATTCTCCTATCAGATAATAAAAGGTTAAAGAGTATTTAGATAACTTGAATATAGTGACATCAGCAGGGCCTGATGAATGCACCCTAGAGTGCTGAAGGAATCAGGGGCTGAACCATTGGCAAAAAGGCAATTACTGCACTATATGGGGTTGTATTACTACGAATATCACATGTAAAACAAGTCAGATAATTATTCTGCCCTATTTAGCATGTTTAGGTCTAAAGCATGTGAAAGTTCAGAGGAGAGCAAGAAAGATGATTAAAGATCTGAAAAATAAGAGCTGTGAGTAAAAAGTTAAGTGAACTCAGCAAGTTCTCTTTGGAGAAAAGCAGGCTGAAGAGAGATGGGGTTAACTGCCTGCAGATGTGTGACTAGATTTTATAAAGGGGGCAGCAAGGACCGAATGGGAAACTCCTCATTGTAGGGAAGAGGTAAAATGTAGGTTCAATACCAGAAAATGTACAGAGAACACGCAGCCACTGGACCAAGCTCTAAGAGGAGGTTTTGGAATTGTTTTCACTGAAAACACTCGAAGATAGGCTAGACTACACTCCTGTTTGTGAGAGACGATTTAGGAGTAACAAATTCTGAATTCAGTTTTGCACGTTTACAGGGAGCTGGACTAATCGACCCAGTAAAGTTTCTTTTGGACCCTGCTGAAAATGATTTAAATAGGTCCAGATCCAAAGCCAATGGAATTCAGTAACTTCCTTGTTACTAGAGCTAAAAGAGAGTGTGTAAAAGAGCCTGTGACCCAGGAACGACAAAGCAAAGAACTGAAGCATGCACTTGCCATTCCAGCATAAAGACAACTCCAACCGGAGTCCTTCCTACTGTATTGAGTGGAGATCTGAGTCCATCATGTTTAACTCAAGCTCACTAAGATTGGAGAGTGTGTTAGTTAAATCTGTGTCAGATGGTGCTTGCTTGAAGAAGTGCATGAAGGGTTGGATGCTCTTGAGGCTATGCCATGGGACTAAGGGTTGAGGCTCTTTGGTTCTATTCCTCACCCTGCCACTGATTCTTTATGAGAATTTGGGTGATTCAATCACATCTCACTCACCTCATCTTTATAATAGAGATAATACTTCCCATCCACACAGGTGTATTGGAAAGCTTAGATGAGGGTTTGTAAAAGTGCTGCAAGTTTCTCAGATGGAAGGCTGTACATAGGTTATATGTATCTATGTGTGTATATATATATATTGCACATTCAAAAACTATGTTAAAAGAGCAATAAGGTTGCAAAGTCAAGTACTCAAAAATTAAGAAATGTTAGAATTAAGGTTGCCCGTGCAACCTTAATTCTGCCCTCATGTATTTATGCATTATGATACAGTCTTTAATTACATGGTCACATGCTATTTTTTCCACAAGACCCCTGTCTCTTTCATTGCACAGGATGGACAGTGCTCAGTTAATGACCAGCAGTTCAATATTTTGTTTTATCCTCATTGTCACTAGTCAAACCCTGCTCTTTATACAGAATTATTAATTTCCACTGGGGCTATTCTATGATGTTCATCACAACAGTATCTGAGTGCTTCACAAACGTTAATACATTTAACTTCACAACACCCCAGTGCGGCGAGGGAGTGATATTATCCCCATTTTACCACTGGGCAATCGAGAAGGGAGATTAAGGTCAAAAGTGTCCACTACTTTTGGGTACCCAATTTTAGATGCCTAGGACCTGATTTTTCAGAGTACTTAGCATCATATAGCACTTATATCTTCAAAGCACAGCTTTCATTGATTTCAAAGGCAGCTGTGAGTGCTCAGCAAACCAGATTCTAGTTGGGCACCCAGAAAATAAGGAACACACAATTAGTGGCCATTGGTTAAAATGATTTCCCCAGCATTACCCAGGAACTCTGTGGCAGAGGCAGAGATAAAATCCAATTCTCCAGGGAAGCATTCAACTGCCTTAACCATGAGACCATCCTTTCTCATCCTGCAATCCTCTGCCTCATTTACTACATACCTTCCAACTTCTACAACAATTGGGGCAGGGGTCCTACAGCAACAGCCTCCTTAACTAAGCAACCCCAACTCATCCCCAGTACTGTGGAGCTGTGGGAACTGAAATTGTGCAAAGTCTTTTAACTTGGCCAAATTTGGATGTTTTTTCATGGGCACAGCAAAAGGCCCATTCTTGACACAAAGGTCATATACCCCTGCTAAATTGCAACCCCCTCCACCAAAGCATGGAGTCGCTAGAATTCCCCAACAAGATGGTGGTAAGAATATTTTTTAAATGGCAAAATAATGTACTTTCCCTATTCTCTGAAACAGCTGAGCCATTTTTTGCTGAAACTTCAAAGAAAAAGAATGAGCCGTTCTCAGACACGCAGCATAGAAAATTTCAGGCCAAACAGTTAAAATTTGACAAAGTTATAAACAACTGAAAACATGGTTTTATAATGGCAAGCTTAAGTATAGGCATCACTACCTCCCGTGCCTATAAAATAAGTAAAGAAATAGCATATAAATTCACCACAACCTCAGCTGGTGTTGATTTCCTGATTTACACCAGTTGAGGATCTGACCCAGTATTTTTGAAGCCTAGGTAACATAACTGTTGGTACACTAAAAATGTAAGTATTATCTCACTCTTTAGTATCATTACTGGGGTCTAAACCAAAGTTTGCCATTTAAACTGCCAAGTGGGAACAGAGAAAATGAAGAACAGAGCCCTGGGGAATCCCTCTGATAAGTGGGAACAGACCACAGGAAAAGGAGCATCATTAGGATACTATAAATAGTCCCTGCATGACATAGACTTTAGAGCCACTTAGTTTAGGTCAGTGGTGGCACAGACACTGGGGAGGTGACAAAGGTCAGCCAAAAACTAACCCTCCCCTTTACAGCAGTAATCAGTAAGATAGTTGTGAACATAAATAAAGCAGTTTCTGAGCTGTGAGCTTGACATGAAATCTAGCTGGAATGTAAGTTCGAAGGTGCAGGGTAAAACAGCACAGAATTTGTTTTTCTCCTCGTGCTGTTTTTCCCAAAGTGTTCTATGATCTAGTGAGGGAAGCTCTGTCAGACTCCGACACACCCGTCACACATCTCTGGTCATTCCTCGCACACTTCCCGAGCTGTGGATGATGCTGTCTAGTTGTTTATGCTCAGAGTGAGCTTGCCAGCTCTAAATATAAAATGAAATGTGAATAAAGAGAAGCATAAGAAAAGCATTAATTTATAAGAGAGGGCTTCTAACCATTGATACTCCTATCATGACTGCTATTGGGCACTGCTATGATAGACACCTCCCGTCCACATGTACCTTAATGGAGCAGTCTTTTCTAGGATCCAGTGCACTGTTGCTGCTTGATTTCCCAGCATGCATTTACCACCCAAACTCTGGAGACAAGCTCCATTCAGGGTTTGACTAGATGCCATTTGAACCGGAGGCAGCTGGCACTACCAGCTACAACCAAAGTCTTAGATCAGGGGTGGGCAAACTTTTTGGCCTGAGGAAATTGTATGGAGGGCCGGCTGGGGCATGGGATTGGGACTCATAGTGGGGGGGGGTGAGGGCTCTGGCTGGGGGTGCAGACTCTGGGGTGGGGCTGAGGCTGAGGGGTTTGGGGCACAGGAGGGTGCTCCAGGCTGGGTTGGAAAGGTTTGGAGGCTGGGAGGGGGCTCTCGGCAGGGGCAGGAGATTGGGACACATGGGGGGGTGACGCTCTGGCTGGGAGTGCACACTCTGGGATAGGGCTGGGGATGAGGGGTTTGGGGTGCAGGAGGGTGCTCCAGGCTGGGATCAAAGGGTTTAGAGGGCGATCAGGGCTGGGGCAGGGGGTTGGGGCACAGGGTGGCTTAGGGGTGCAGGATCTGGGTGGCGCTTACCTGAAGTGGCTCCTGGAAACAGCAGCCCAGCCCCAGTCTGGCTCCCACACAGAGGTGAGACCATGCCGCTCTGCATGCTGCCCCGTCCGCAAGCATCATCTCCGCAGCTCCCACTGGCCATGGTTCCCAGCTAATGGAGCTGCAGAGCCGGTGCTTGGGGCGGAGGCAGCATGCGGAGCTCCCTGGCTGCTCCTGCTTCCGGGCACTGTGTGGGGCTGCTGCACGCGTGGAGCGGAGCAAGGCACGCCCCTGATCCCGCTTCCCGGCTGGGAACTTGAGGGCTGGATTAAAAGGTCCGATGGGCCGGGATGTGGCCCGTGGGCCATAGTTTGCCCACCCCTGTCTTAGATGAATGATAAGGTTGGGAATCACTGGTGTCTGGATTTTGGAATAAATAATTCTCAGACTCTCTCCCTCTGACCTTGAAGGCTGAGGGAAATACAACAAGAACAGTCTAGCCTGGAGAGCAAATCTTATTCACTAAAGACATTCACCAGCAACATGAGGGGAGATTCAGATTTTTCATGTCTAGCAGAAAATCTATTCTCCTCTAATGGTATAAAACATTGCAGTAACACTATGGAAATGTACCAATGTTTTGCAACAAAGGACATAGAAATTGTCATATCTGATCAGACTAAGGGTTTGTCTAGTCTAGTGTCCTGCCTCTGGTAGTAACAGATGTTTCAGCAGAAGGTCAAGAAACTGCAAAATTGGTAAGAATGGCCTTTCTGGCCACACAGGGGAAGTTCTTTCCTTGGCTCATCAATGTAGAACATATTTAGTGGGCCCAGAAGCCAAGTCCCACCTAACTCATGGAGGATAGGTCCATCAGCGACTATTAGCCAGGATGGGCAGAGATGCAAAACCATGCTCTGAAGTGTCCCTATCCTCTGTTTGCAAGACGCTGGGAATGAGTGACAGGGGATGGATCACTTGATGATTACCTCTTCTCTTCATTCCCTTTGAAGCACCTGGCATTGGTCACTGTCAGAAGACAAGATACTGATCTAGAGGGACCTTTGGTCTGACACAGTATGGCTGTTTTTATGTTCTAACTAGGAGTTGTTTCTGCTGTAGGTTCACGGCCTCCATTGCAGAGGGAGGGTGCAGAACTGTGAAAGGAGGAAGCTGCTAGTTCAGGAACGGAGTCACTGGGTGAAATTTTCTGGCCTGTGTTATGCAGGAGGTCAGATTAGATCTATTGTCCTTTCTGGCCTTAAAATCTGTGAAAAAAATCTTTGAAAAAGGCGTCGTCATGGGGCTACAAGTTTAGCTGCCATCCAGACTAAGCATAGAGAGAAGGCAGCCAGCTGACTCTAGGGAGGAGTAAAGCAGGCCAGCCAGATGGTCCTGCTGTCAAAGGCAGCTGAGAGCTCCAGTAGGGGGCAGATTCTGACAAAGTTCACTAGGCAAAATAGCCACATTAAAAGGTGATGTATGTGCTGACTTGCTGCAGCTTTCTGTCAGCCACAATTGTGGAGAGGATGGTTTCATCTTGTTCTCTAATAAATGTATTTTAAGTCAGGTAAAACAGAATGGGCAATTCAAATCCTGCACCTTCCCTGCGCTCTTTGGTCTCCTCTCCATGTAACGCCTCCCTTCGCTTTAGCTTCATGTCGGTCACAAACTGGCTCCTCTTTTCCTAGGTGATCATCGAAGACATTGGCAATAAATCTGTGTACGAATTCCCAGTTGGTCGCTGGTTTGCGTTGGATGAAGATGATGGGAAAATTCAGCGGGACATTCTTGTGGGAGGAAGTGAGGCCACAGGTAAAGGCAGTGGGCCTGATTCTAGGGTTCGGGGTGAAGAGAACTGGGGAGGGAGCAAAGGTTTAAATAGCACTAAAATGAGATCCCATAAGTGGAGCGTAGGAAGTGAATGTCCACCTCCAACATGGTCATAAGGGGCATGTCATTCACACAGCTGGGTTAGGGTTCGAGAGGCTGATATAGAGAGGCAGAGTCCACTCCTTCATGGTCCTTGGACCATAGGGACCTTTGCTGTGTGGAGATCTCTAGCCATGCCCCGTTTAGAAGTTAACATGCCATGTTTGTGATTCACCATGGAGACCTGCTGTGGACCAGACATCTGTGACATTCCAGTCCTCCAGTGCCCAGATCACCAAGCATAGCAGATGCATGACATGTCCATTGATGTAGGTCAGGAAGCACCAGCATCAGCAGGCTCCAGGCTGATGGCTAATGGAAGAAGGATCCAGTGTATGCATCAACATGTCGACCGTCTGCCTTCAGAATGTGGGTTACCAATGCCAAATGGCTTAATTATTTATCCGAGTAACTGATGAAAAAGCTTCCAATGTGCTGCTCATCGATCAATTTTATGCTTGATACTATTGCCTGGGAAGCAGAATCTCCTTTTACAACGCATTAGGTTCAATTCCAAACTCTAATATTGACTTTATGATTGTCTAACTTAATTAGAACACACAGACAAATGCTCTATCATTGTTTGAGGAAATCTGAGCTCCTAAGGTTTGATAAAGATGCTCCACTTGCATAGAACGTGCCAACATACAAATGTTAATGCAACTTTTAAAAAGACATGACTGTTTATAAAACACCAAGTTCTGAAGCTCCTACTTAAGAATAAATTGCCATTGAAGTTTGAGCTAGTTAACCTGAGCAGGGACTGCAAGGCTGGGCCCAAAATATTTATGTGTGCACCTTGGAACATTCTTATGGTAGTAGGAATGTTTCCCTACTTATTAATGGAGGTTAGGTGTGAACATATGTGTGGGAGCCAGAAATGGCTAACTTCTAATAATCCCAGCTGGGCCATTGACTCTGTCTGTGACATTGATGTCTCTAAAGTGACATTTTCAGATTTTTTTCAATGGACATAGAAATTGCCTTGCTGGATCAGACCAGTGTTTCATCTAGTTCTGTATCCTGGAGCTGATTTTCAGTGGCACTGAAGATCTACAAGTCCACTTCACTTGGAACTTCTGGTGCTCAGCTCCTCCTCTCTTACTTAGGTGATTAAATATGGATCTAGGCACTTAACGTTAGGCACCCACATTTGAAAAAATTGGTATTGACAACTATGCCTCAGTCTCCTAGCTCTTAAAGTGGGGTAATCTCTGTGCCTACCTTGTGAAATGTAATGCGGAACACTCTAAAGATGTTACAGATGTGTTCATTATTTTTCATTTAACTTAACTGTTATAGCAAGAATGTCAGAACCACTGAACTTCAGCTCAGGGTTCTTTCTTTCTGAGACCTTGTAGTAGAGAGGCTATCACCATATGTGTACTCCTGCTGGAATATATGACGTTATATAAGATTTAGCTGTGTGTTTTATCTGAAGTCACCATGGCATGAAAAAACATATTTACAGCGCACTGCATGGAGGTTGAAAACAAAACACCCTGCAGGAAATCAATGCAGCAATGAACCACATTCCAAGTCAAGTCAAAAATTGTTACTTTCACTTTTTTTTCTTTCTATCTGACTCTCATTTCTTTGTGAACCCCTCAGGTATTGTTTACAATGTTGCTGTAATGACAGGGGATGTCAGAGGGGCTGGCACTAACTCCAAGATCCACATAATCCTGCATGGCTCTAAAGGTTTAAAGAACAGTGGGAAGATTTTCTTGGAAGGAGGTGAATTTGAACGGGCCAGGACAGATCTATTTAACATTGAGATAGCAGCTCTTCTCAGCCCCCTGAGCAGAGTCACAATTGGGCATGATAACTGCGGTGTCAGTTCTGGCTGGTTTTGTGAGAAGGTGAGAACAGGTCAATGTCTTTAGGCAACTGTCAAATTATTTCTCATTTGCAGTCTGCCCTGGACAACCAAATCAGTTTTAAAATTCTACTTTTATTTAGATTACAATATCTCCAGTGTATTAAGTCAATATTATGCATAATGCATGCTATGAGACTGATTGCCACTAATATATGTTAGATGCATAAATCAATCCCTCATTAACTGGGTCAATTGCTCGTTTGCTGTCACAAAGATAGAGATTATTTTCTGCTCAGCACAGAAGCACTGTTAGATGTTTGCATAATGCGTATTGCAGAAATGCAATTTTGTGTTGTATTCAGAACTTCAAAGTTAAGATCCGGAGTCAAACTTGCCCATCATTTAGGAGCTGTTGTGATCTTGGGTTTTGGATGGGTCAAGAACAGGGAAAAGGGTCAACTACATCAGTTTATTAGGGGTCCAAATCTGGGTTTTTCAGATCTATGGGTTTGTGTCTATGCCCATGTGTTCTGCCATGAGATTGTCAGCTCTTAATTCTAGCTTACCAATAAAGGGGCAACTTTCCCTCTACAAGATGGAAGGCCATGCAGTTTCTCTGGGAAATGATGTAGTTTAGCAGTGGAGACACCTGAATCATTTGCATAACTTGGGTCTCCTGCCAATCACTGAAAAGTGTGGCTGCCCGACCCTCAGTCCACTTGGGCTGTTGAATTGAAAATGAAAGATGCGTGCAACAGGCCCCTGTCATTGACTTCAGTGGTTCCTGTTACATCCTGCAACCCCCACTTCCCAAGCCCGTGTCTTTGGAGGATGAGCAATTGACCCTTTTCTCCCTCCAGGCTCTACAGTGGTGTTTGGCTTCTGCTTGGTAGGCACATGTCAATGCACCCTAAGAAGGATCTTCTGGGGCAGTAGGAGGGCAGAAACCATTTGTTGCACTCATAATTGGACAAGAAACACCCTGTTGTTTTTTTCTGATGACTTCCCAAAGAGCTTAACTTTCCACAGAGGACTCACAACTCCTTGCTCAGTTGTTGCCTGAGCTGTGGCAGGTTTCAGACATCTCTAATTTGGGCTGCTAGTGAAAGGAAATGGATAACTGGACTCTCTTTCCTGGACTTCTTTTCCTAGGTGGTGGTTTATTGCCCATTCACTGGCATTGAACAAACCTTTCCTTGTGGGAAATGGCTGGATGAAGATGAAGGAGATGGACTGATAGAACGGGAGCTCTATGAAATGGTCTCCCTGCGCCAGAAGAGACTAAAAAGTATGTATAGGGGCAGGCAGGGCACAAGCAGATTCCTTCTATCCTCAAACTCGCATGCTACCTATCCTGACACAATATGGGTAGACTCTTCTGCAAGGCAGAGGCCTAGGTAATGCAGTGATCAAAGCTCTCAGGTCTTGCTTTAATTCCAGTTTGAGACAGTTAGATGGACATGGGTTTGGGGGTTTCAAGAAATTAAACTTTGAAAATATTGTAAAGGAATGCACTGGTTTCCTTATGTAGGGGAATTATGGGCTTCTCGGGTTGGGTCACTGAGCATGAAGAGAGTCCCTATAGCACCTTTACACTGTAGACATGTTAGATCTAGAGTTGTTCTCCCTATAATATTAAAACCTGCTCTGCTAGTGAAGCTGAATATCTCCCTCCTCACCCCCACCCCAGTGTATCCTAAAAAAATGGAGAAGAGGAAAAATAAAAGAAGCAACCAACTCTGTTATTGTTGATTTTACACAGCTTGCAAACCTTATTTTTCACTTAGGGTGAGTGGCACAGGAGTAAAAAATCCTATAATATTTTGTCATCTTGACCAACTGCAGAATGAGCCTCTCCAGGTAGCAAAGTTAAGCATTTGATCTCCCTGCATTAGAGAGAGGCACTCTGAAATGCATTTGGCTAGGTGTGCCATTCCAGAGGGCAGAGGGCAATATGGTTCAAGACCTGTTTGGTGTCTTTGCAGCAAGAAGGGAGTTCCTACTATTTCACCCGTATTAGAATGTACATGTAATGTGACAAAGTTCCTCCTCTATCTTGGTGGGTCCTGCGCTTATTGGTGGATTTTCTTGCCTCAGAGATTCACCATGTGGGTTGGGGAACAACCCAGAAACCATCCCCTCTGGAAGAACCCACAGTCCAGGTCAATTGGGAGGTTTTGGGGGAACCCGGGCCCGCCCTCTACTCCGGGTTCCAGCCCAGGGCCCTGTGGACTGCAGCTGTCTATAGTGCGTCCTGTAACAGCTGCATGACAGCTACAACTCCCTGGGCTACTTCCCCATGGCCTCCTCCAGACACCTTCCTTAGTCTCACCACAGGACCTTCCTCCTGGTGTCTGATAATGCTTGTGCTCCTCAGTCTTCCAGTAGCACCCCCTCTCACTCTCAGCTCCTTGTGCCTCTTGCTCCCAGCTCCTCACACTCACACCACAAACTGAAGTGAGCTCCTTTTTAAAACCCAGGTGCCCTGATTAGCCAGCCTGCCTTAACTGGTTCTAGCAGGTTCCTGATTACTCTAGTGCAGATCCTTTCTCTGGTCACTCAGGGAACAGAAAACTACTCATCCAATGACCAGTATATTTGCCCTCTACCAGACTCCTGTACCCCACTGGTCTGGGTCTGTCACAGTAAGTAAAAGGTTTTAATTAGCAAAATACATGCTATTTAATCAGAATGCCTCTGTGGATTCCAGTTTGTCCTGTTTAAGCAGCAGTTCCATGTAAACTAAGTTTATCTAAATGTTATCGTTGCATTATGTCTCTCACGCAGTCCATTTAACTAAAGCATTTATGACCTTTAACTGCCATATTATCAACTCTGATTGTTATTGACAGGGTAATTCCCTGGTTGCCATTGTATGCGAGATGGGCAGAGAACATTAGCCTTGAGAAATCTGTGCCCTTTAAATGCCACATTAAAGAATTGTAGAAGCTGGAGATGGGGAAAACCTATTATGTCATCCAGTCCATCAGCTTGCCAGTGCAGAATTGTTTCCTACTGTACATTTATTGGAGTATTGTTTAAACTCATTTTAAATGTCCACAGAGACAAGTCTGCCTGCACTGCTTTTGGAAGAGTATTCCACAGACTAATAGATCTCACTGTTGAGAAGCTTTTCTTGCTGTACAACCAAAATTTTTCCTTCCTTAATTTCATTCTAGACCCCTTTGCACCAAATGATTCCTGTCTCTCTTCGGTGCTTATATCCAGAAGAATCTCTGCTCACCAAACCCTGCTTATGAGAACCTGTTAGCCAAACACCCAGTGTCACTTGATGTGTAGGGAGATGAGTAAGGTGACAGCCTGAAGGCTTCAGATTTATAGAGCCACTAAGATCTGCAAAGATGTGGCAAATGCTTGGGGAACTCCTAATCTCCTCTGACAGCTCCATCCAGACTCTGTGCTTGGTTCCTTCTTCTTTGACCCCTTTACTCCCTTGGCAATCAAATAATCACTGGGTTTTGCAGTCTGTTACTGTCCAATTTTTAAGTTCTTGGCAATTTAATTTTACAAATTACACTTGTGCAATGTACAGCTACAGTAAGGCATGGATCTATGCTACGCCAAGCGTTGTATACTATTGTTATACCGGAGGCAACTCAACCAATCAACACCTTTACTTTGCAGATAATTTGTGTGCAACAATTTCATTAGTTGAGGGGACTGCACACATGATGGATTACTTGGCCCATGTACCCAACTGCCACTCACACAAATCAACGCAAATCACCCAGCACAACCAACCTCACCTAGACACATATTGAAACAATCATTCAAGCAACTACACAACCAGCATACACATATAGCCTCTTACCACAGCACACACCCCTTATTGGCCACTTGCATAAATCCACATAACTCTCCCAACATACCACAACCCTCACAGAACAACACAACCTTCACACACGATAACCGCAAACTCACATAGTCCCTCACCACAGCACACACCCCTCATTTTCTACCCACAGAAATCAACACAACGCAACCCACACACAAAACAACCCAACCACCCACACAACAGCACAACCAGCACACAAAATAACCCCACACATCACTCTGAAGCCTAGATTGTCTGTTAAGTCAGTGTGAAGTGATGGAAACAGACACAAGCCTGGCTGGGAACTCTTTTGGTCTGTTACTGTCCAGTTTTTAAGTTCTCCGCCATTTTTGGCCTTTTGCACATGTGACTTTACAAATTACACCAGTGCAACAGCTCAGGCTTTCAGCTGCTACTTAGAGTTTAAAGGGAGTCACATGGTTAAATCTCCATGCAATGCATGGAATGTTATTCCTGTATGACTATAGATACCTGATTATGTATATGCCTAAGAGGATAAAAGGCCTGAATTTTTCTCATATAAATACCCAGCCTCCTCTTGTTCTAGTGAAGTTATAGGAATGTTTTTATCAGCGTGTTTTAATATTTTTATTTGCTGTTTGGTTTATAAAATGGTTTGACTCTTCTTTGTAGAAAATCCCTGGTCACTTTGGATCTGGACAAGTGACATTAAGAATGCAGGGACAGATGCCAGCATCTTCCTCCAGATTTACGGAGACAAGGGGAAGTCAGATGAAATGAAACTAGACAACAATTCAGACAACTTCGAATCTGGACAAACTGACAAGTTCACGGTCAGAACTTTGCATTTGTGGCAGAAGGACTTGACTGTGGTTCTCTTAGGGCAAATTTCACCTCTCTGCAGAGCTCCAGCAGCCCAAGTCCTATACACCAATTAAATCCCACTTTAAGCTTTGGACAAATCCTTTGCTGATGTAAATAGGTATAATGCCATGGACTTCCGTGGAGACATGAAGATTTACACCAGCTGTGGATCTGGTCCAAGTTCTTAAAATAGGGCTTATGGCTGTTCAGGTGGTGGTGACTTGAAGTAATGATAGTATCGCATAGTACGTTCCCTCCAGAGCTCTGGGCTATATCCTCAGGTGATGTAAATTGGAACAGCTCCATTGACTCCAGTTCATTTGCTGCACCCATTTGTTCCAGTGGAGGAGATGGTCCATTATGCCTGCAGAGGGGAGGAACAAGCACACTACCTACAGTGGAGCTGGGGTGGGGGGAGCTCATTGACTAACAGCCCTTGTTAGAACCTTGGGAAGAGCAGTCTATCCACATTCCATGCAGTGCTAGCCTCTTTGCGCTTGCACAAGTGTGACTGTCATGGCTATTAGTATGCTTAGGAATAGTTTATATGTACAGTGCCCCCAAAGTGCTCTGGGCTCTAGAAAGAACAAGTAGCAGACAAGGTTCCTGTCCCAAATAGTTTATAGTCTTAACCTGGCCACATCTCCAGTCTCCTTGGACCTTCTCCTCAAAGAGTGACTAGTGCTGATGTCAATATTGCCTGCAGAGTTGGGGTTAGGTAGAAGCTTCCTGTGCACGCTAGTACCCCTAATTCCTTGACATGCTTGCATTTGACTGGCCCTAAAACTTAGTTATGGGTTGTCCAGAAGAAGGTTAAAAAGCAAAGAGTTCTGATTACCTACCCTGTTGTAACAATAATTCCTGTATGTAGCCAAAGCTGTAGCTGTCTCACAGAAAGAAGTGCATATGTTTTGGAGGCTTTGTTTGGGGAACAGCTGTGGAGGATTCCGACAAGAATAATGCTGTGAGATGAAGGTGCTCCAAATATTATAGCTGATAGCCCTTATTCAGATGACTTATTCAGGGGACAGCAGATTCTCCTCAGTGCCCAACAGTGAACAGCTCAGGCCAGTGGTTGTCCCCACATTGGTTTCTATGCAGTCCTCCGCATCTGGGAAAAGTTGGCTCTGATGTTGGGACTCTAGGTGTGCAAAGCAAGGAGAACACGGTGTATGGGTGTGTGTCAGTATCCTATCTAAGGCAGAACTCCAAACTATGGCAGCAAATTCTATTCCATGCCCGTGACTTCAGTGACTTTCATGACTAAGGGTTGCAGGATTCTGACCTTACGTTATTTATCATGAAAGTAAATTCATCAAACTGTCTTTGCGGTGTAGGGAATGTTACCTTTCTAGCAGAATTCATTCTCAGCCCCTGTTCTTCCTCCTTTTGACCCTCATTGGAAGCTGTGGATTTCAGGAGGTTTTAAGAGCAATGTATGTGCCTTGCTGAGTTATGTAATGTGTCATTTTGGGTATGTTTGTGTTTGTTTATGTAGATTGAGCTCCCTGATCTGGGCACATTTTATAAGCTCCGGATATGGCATGAGAAGAGGAGCCCTTTTGCTGGCTGGCATCTAGACAAGGTGAGATGATTGAAAGGCAGATTGCACCTGAAAAAGCCAAGTCCGCTTTCAATGGGGCAAGTCATCCTCTCTTGTCACCAAGACAAGAGACATATTACAAATATGCTGCGTTAATGAGCTAGCAGTTGCTTTCAGTATGCAGTGGACTGGTATTAGGAGTCTGAATTGGCATCTCCGTTTACAAGAGTGTGGTTCTGCTGTGCAACGGTGAGGATCAGGATCTGGGGAGTCTGCATGGAAGGTGCACACGCTCTGCATATTCCAGAGCACAGCTCCACTGGGGCATCCCTGCACACCTTTGTCTAACCCAGCTGTGGGGGATACCAAGAGAGAAGAGGGAGCATGGCTGGTGGATAGGCTGCTACAAAGGCCCACTGAATATTGTCCCCATCTGAGTAGGGATGCAGGTGCTGCAGGAGATACCATAACCTTTAGACTGCAGTAGTAGCTAGAGATTGACTTCTATTGGTGTTTCATGGGCTTTGGGAGAGGATTCCTTCTCCTCTCAGCTCCATGTCAGTTCCTCACTCCCACCCCCACCCCCCCCACCCCCCACCCCCAGTATTCAGCCCAGTCACTTTGGCTGTCGGGTTGCAAGAAAACTTACCCTCAGAAATGGGAACTGTTTCCAAGTCCTTTGTTTAATCTGAGCTTATTACCGAGGAAGTTTTGGTGCTGTGCTCAGATCCTGACGGCGGGAGGGTAGAAAGGAGTGCCCCTCATTGCCCAGCAGTGAACAGCTCAGCCCACTGATTGTCCCCACACTGAGTCCTATGCAGTCTTCCTCCACTTGGGGAATATTGGCCCTGATTCTGAGACCCTGGAGTAAGGTGTTCAAAGCAAGGAGAACATTGTGTATGGGTGTGTCAGAATCCTAAGGCCTCCCAACTGATCGGCAATGGATCCTAATTCCCGCCAAGTCAGAGGTCCTGGATTTCACACATAATTATTCTATCACTAGCCAGTCTGAGGACTAGAAGCTAGCCCAGTCTTCGTTGCAGGGGACTAAGATTTCAGGATGGATTTGGGTCTCCTGATGCTTCATGAAGATGACACGTTGGGTAGCAAGTGTGGAAAGGAAGGTGTGTAGATCAGCCCGCTCTTGTAGCATTTACTGTGAAAAGTAAACCAAGTGTAGCGCCCCTCTCCACCCGGGGGCCAATCTGCTGACAGGTTTTGATGGACAGGTCTGGGTTCTTCTGGATCCCGCCACCCACTCAGCAGGGAGTATCTTCTTTATTTTTTCCTATGAATTTATTTGGTGGTGCCTCCACCCCCCTCACTCCTTCCTGGCAGGATCACCAACCAGTACAGCTTGGGAGGAAAACTTTAACCACAGGGTAATCCCAACTTACTTGCCAGATAGTTGGAGACTTCCAAGAAATATCACAAACACATATAATATATTCAACACAATAATTATATTAAATAGGAGACAAATATAACAGGGTAAAACACTATTTTTAGGGTCACCGGTGCCCACTCTGATAAAACCTGTGACTTTACTTTGTTGGGGCCCTTGATGACCTATGACCACAAAATTCTTCTCTGCAGTGGTCTAGCAGTGTGGCTGACGGGGTTCAGTACAGCCCAAAGGACTCACAAGTAAGAGAAGGTGGTAAATCCCTCCACAGGTTTAATATGCAGCAGGTTATAAAATCCCCAAACCCTCACTCCCTGGCTTGAGGACACAGTTCAGGGAGTAGGGGGTCCCCAAAACAAATTCCCTGACTGACTAACTAGAAGATGGTGTACTCACAAACTCCCTGAATGATCCTCAGGTTCAGAGATGACTCTGGACTCCTCAGTCACTGCAGAGGGGCTGATCTCTGCTGGCAGGGATGCTCTTCAGGCAGGAATCAGGCTGCTTCGGTCCCAGGATTTCGCCTCACCACGAAGGGGTGCAGGGCTCAAGGTGCAGATTACACAACTGTACTAACATCCAAACTGTAGCCTCCTAGCCCAGCAGCCAGACACACACACGGAGCAGGCAGCAGCCCTGGCCTAGCAGACAGAGCAGAGCTGACCATGTGGTGACCGGTCTCACCTAGGGAGCTGGAGGGCTAACTCTAGGGTTACCATATCTAATAAATAAAAAAAGAGGACCCTCCACGGGCCCTAGCCCTGCCCATTTCCCCACCCTAGCCCCGCCCCAACTCCGCCCCTTCCCGCCCTAACTCCGCCCCTCCTCCCTTCCACTCCCAGCCACGGGGAAAGGGCTGCCCCAGCGCTGCCGGCTTCACGGTTTGCCGGGCAGCCCCCAGACCCTGCGCCCCCGGCCGGCGCTTCCCCAGCACAGCTGAAGCCCGGGAGGGGAAGCGCCCAGCCAGGGGCGCAGGGTCTGGAGGCTGCCCGGCAAACCGTGAAGCCGGTAGCGCTCGGGCTTTGGGCAGCCCCTATGCCTCCGGACCCTGCGCCCCCAGCTGAGCACTTCCCCTCCCGGGCTCCGGCGGCGCAGGGTCTGGAGGCATGGGGGCTGCCCGAAGCCGGTAGCGCTCGGGCAGCCCGGCTCTTAAACAGAGCCGAAGAGTCGGGGAGGAGCAGAGCCGCCGCGGCTGGGCAGCCCCCCGTGCCTCCGGACCCTGCGCCGCCGGAGCCCGGGAGGGGAAATGCCCGGCTGGGGGCGCAGGGTCTGGAGGCACGGGGGCTGCCCGAAGCCAGTAGCGCTCGGGCAGCCCGGCTCTTAAACAGAGCCGAAGAGGAGCAGAGCCTCCAGCCGCGGCGGCTCTGCTCCTCCCCGACTCTTCGGCTCTGTTTAAGAGCCGCGCTGCCCGAGCGCTACCGGCTTCGGGCAGCCCCCGTGCCTCCGGATCCTGCACCACCGGAGCCCGGGAGGGGAAGTGCCCGGCCGGCAGCTGGGGTCCGGAGGCAAGGGGGCTGCCTGAAGCCCATAGCGCTCGGGCAGCTCGGCTCTTAAACAGAGCCGAAGAGTCAGGGGAGGAGCAGAGCTGCCATTTTCCCAGACGTGTTCGGCTTTTTGGCAATTCCCCCCGGACGGGGGTTTGACTGCTGAAAAGCCGGACATGTCCGGGGAAAAAGAGGACGTATGGTAACCCTAGCTAACTCAGCCTGGCTGGGGATGTTTCCGAACAAAACTCTACAAACTGGGAGTCAACAGTGGAGAGGGAAAAGCCCAGCTGAGGGATCTTGCTTTCAGGTCTCTAGAGGCCTGTTCTCAGGGGGAACCCTGAATGCAGGCCTGGGACTCACCAGCTCCCCACACAGCCAGTCCTGCCCCGGCCCTGGCTGGCTCCAGACTAACTCAAAAAATGGCTTCTCCCCTTTCCTGAACTCCCTGGGAGGGGCATCTCACTCCCTATTGGTTGCCGGGCAAACTGAGTTTGCCTTGGCTCCCACCTCCCTACCAGGGACAGTGCCTCTCCCTGAGTTGCCAGCAGACAGAGCCCCAGGAATCTAGGTAATCTCCTGGGGGGGTTACACAAGGAATAGTAATGGGGGCAGGAGGCCAACGGTCTAATATTCCCGTCGAGTGCAGTCACTGCAGGAGATGAGAGGGATGGGAAATGGCAGCAGCAAACAGCCTGGACTTCAGTGCCTAAAGGGTACATCCTTGCTCCCCGTCTTACACAGACAACTATATTTCGCCCGTTGCCTGTCGTATAGATGTGCTTTCCTGGGGCTCTCAGACACATTATCTTCTGCAGCAGGACCAGCAAGCAAGTGCCTTCCCAGCCTGTTTTGGCTGATTGTAAAGAGAAAAAGATTCCTAACAGCCAGAGCTGGGAGAGTATGACGCAGTCTCCCAACGGATAATGCTGGAAGCCCCATGCTTCAGTCATTTACCTCTTCAGTGAAGGAAACAGTGGAGACTCTGCTGTAGAGGGCACCCCTGTCCTGTCTGGGGGGATAAACGATAACCTACTGAAAAATCTTTACTCGTTTCTTATTTCTCTTGCTCAGCCAGCACCAGTTCTCTTTGTTACTTAGCCAGCAGGAAAATGTTCTTGCGAAGCAGGGTCTAGTTTGTTTCTCCATTACTTTGACACTGATTATGATGCTGTCAGCCTTTCCCTAGGTCTGGAGGCATGGAGTTCATCCCTAAGCTTTATTCTCTCAGCCGAAAAATGCAGGCCACCAGACCAGCTCCGGATCACTTGGAAGATTGTGCCTAAGAAAACATTCATTTCATGCTACAGCCGTAAAGACCAGTGATTCGCCATTTACCGTTTAATAAGGTCACATTGTTTATTCTTTAGTATCGCTGATGCAATTGGGCTGGTCTCTGCCCTCTTTCACCCCGAGGAAGCTGTACAAGCATAGGCAGGTTCTAGTTGAGCTAGTAAACTGTGACATGTTACAGATGCATGCTAGCTCTGAAGATACATCCAGAATTATTCGTGCTTCATGAGCCTTCACTTGCTATCGCTTTTTCTCCTGAAGGAGGGGATGATGCCCTACTGAGGAGGAATCCCCACTTTGTCGCTCTCAGAGGACTCCATTCACTCCCTTCCCTGCCTTTTGCGAGCAATAAGTGGGGCTGGTGTGGGAATATATCATCTTTATATCAGATGGAATGGTCTTGTCTTGCTCCCTCCAGGACACTCCCTTATTTAAGTGAGGGAGCTCTTGAGTAACCGCAGTGGGAAGCTAGGAATGTTTAGAATGGGTTCTGGATAGTTATGTATTCAGTTCTCCATCACAAGGGCAAGGAACACGCCATGGGGAATTATGGGATTCCAGAGGACCCTCAGCTAGTTGCCTGAAGATAATTATTGGACTCCGGGAAATGACATGTTCCCACAATAGATTTATCTCGGTGTGCCGTTCTTTGGAGCGCAAGCCACAAATGCAGCCTCTTTGTGGAGCACCAGAAAGAATCTGGCGGTCACCAGGATTCACTAGAGCTGGTGGGACCATTTTTCATGGGAACATTTCTACATCTAGTGGAACTGAGATGTCTATCCTGGCTTCTGCCCCAGAGTCTGTATGTTACCATGCCTGGTTTTGGCATGTTGCTTCACCATAGCACCACTCAACTCAGCATGTATGAAGTTGGCAGCACCACTGAAACTTTCTACTGTAGGGTTTCATACGGGCATCCATCACTGTAGTATCTGAGTGCCTCCAAAGTCAAATTAATTGGCATGGCAAGGTCCATACTGGAGTTCATGGAGTTTCCAGCTCCTCCTCTTCCCTAATAGGAAGATCCGTGTCGGGTAACTTTTTGCGGGAAGGGTGGAAGGTTGAGGATTTTTTTCACATGGGGATTGTTGTTATAACTGTCATTCTGGTCAGTCTTTATCAAACAGAGAAGTCTTGCAGCGTGTTCAGATTCTGGGTGTCCAGTCTTCTCTGGTAGTTTGTTCCATAGCTACAGAGGGTCCTGTGGCACCTTTGAGACTAACAGAAGTACTGGGAGCATAAGCTTTCGTGGGTAAAGTGAGGTTCTTACCCACGAAAGCTTATGCTCCCAGTACTTCTGTTAGTCTCAAAGGTGCCACAGGACCCTCTGTTGCTTTTTACAGATTCAGACTAACACGGCTACCCCTCTGATACTTGTTCCATAGCTGTTTCCCTTGACCAAGAACACCATATTTCCAGCTCTCTCACACTTCTTCCTGGCTTTATGATCTGCATTGTCTCAGTAGAGTGCAGCTGTCTTGGCCATTTGTAGATGATGATGCAGTCTCTAAGGCTAGGTCTATACTACCCGCCTGAATCGGCGGGTAGAAATCGATCTCTCGGGGATCTGATTATCGCATCTCGTCGGGACGCGACAATTGATCCCCAAATCGACGCTCTTACTCCACCAGCGGACATGGGAGTAAGCGCCGTCGACGGGGAGCCGCGGAGGTCAATTTTGCCGCCGTCCTCACAGCGGGGTAAGTCAGCTCCGATAGGTCGAATTCAGCTACGCTATTCGCATAGCTGAATTTGCGTATCTTAAATCGACCCCGCCCTGTAGTGAAGACCTGCCCTAATATAACTGGGACCTAAACTACTAATAATGATCAAGGTCCTGAACTGGAAGTGGAAACAGACTGCGAGCCCGTGGAGGGACTGGAGCAGAGTGGCCTAGTCCATGGAGAAGCCAGGCCTCTACATTTTATACAAGCTGGAGCCTTTGTGTTGTTTTTGTCTTCAAGTTCAGGTACAGGTGAATTGCAGTAACCAGGCCTGGAGGTGACAAATGCGTAGATTGCCATGGTGATGTCCTTGTCTGGGAGGAAGGGGAGGCATTTCTTAGCAAGCTGGACATGGGGAAAAAATTGTTTTTGTTACTGATGCTATGTGATCCTCTAGGGTATCGTGATGTGTGAAACAAGACCCCAAGGTCCCAGATCACATTCTGATGAGCAGGGATGAAGGGGTGTACGCCTGCAATGGAAGATGAGGACAGTCTCCCAGCATGTTCTTCAAAGTGTTTAACCCTATTGACCTGGTCACTTTGGTCTTGCCGGATTGAGTGTGAGCCTACTACTTTTTATCCAGGAGATGATCTTTTCCAGGCTTGTGGCATCATAGTAGCAATAGGACTAGTATGCAGATGGTGCTTCCTTCCCCTGTGCCATGTGGCCTTGGGAAAAGATTGCAGAGAGCAGCCAACCAGAGATTCTAGCTGGGAGGGCCAGAAGCAGCCAAAGCAGGGACCTCTGGATCTTAGACATTCAGAGCAGTTTTAACTGGACTTTCTCCTCCCTGTGCTAATTGGCTGGTTGTTCCAACCTTCCCCCACTCCCTCACAGTCCCTTGACCTCAGCTCTAGTCCACATCTGTCCCCCTTACTCTCTCCTTCTCTGCCCCATTCCCTTTGCCCCCTTCCTTTCCTTTTCTTTCTGTTTAGCTGATCCCCTCCTAACTAACCCCCTTTACCCCTCCCAAAATAGTGGAACTAATATGTTGATTATTATTATTTATTTATTTGTATTGCCATAGCACCTGCAAGCCCCACTCATGGACCAGGACCCCATTGCGCCAGGCGTTGTACAAACACAGAACACAAAAACAGAGCTTACAGTCTAAGTCTAAATAAAAGACGTGAGACAACAGATGGATACAGACAGACAAATGGGGGAATACAAGGAAACAAGGAGGCAGTATTAGTCAGCATGGTAGGCAGTGGTTTCAGCACACCAGCCACCTAATTGTTGTCAAGTTTTGTGTAGGCCTTACGGCAAAGGAGAGTTTTAAGGAGGTTTTGAAGCTCCTGCCAAGTGGTGGGGAGGGGAGGAAGTTCTGAAGAAAGCACAAAGGTGCTTGTTTGACAATATAACAAATGGGCGATGGAGGCTGGCGTCATGGGCTGATTGGAGGCGGGAGTCAAACTTTCGATACTGGATGAGAGATGATAGGTAGGGTGAGGTCAGGTCATAAAAGTCACAGAATGTGAAAACAAGTAGCTTATGTTTGATGTGATAGAGAAGGGGGAGCCAGTGGAGGGATGCCAAGAGAGGGTGACAATGTCAAAGTGATGGGCTAGGAAAATGATCTTTGCAGCAACATTCTGAATGGATATGAACATGGCAAGATTACATTTGTCCAGGTCAGAGAAAGGGCTGTTGCCGTAATCATGACACAAGATGATGAGAGCCTGGACAAGAACTTAAGCTGTTGTGGAAGGACAGGAAAGGCCGTATTTTAGCAATGTTATGCTGAAAGAATCAGCAAGATTTAGACGTAGCCTGGATATGAGGACTTAATGAGAGGTCCTACTTGAAGATGACACCCAGGTTACAGGCATGAGCGGCAGGCAGAATGGTGTTGTCTGTGGTGATTGAGAAAGGAGATAGCAGGGAGGGCTTTGGAGGGAAGATGAAGAGCTCTGAGATGATGGGAGCCATGTTTTAGCTATGTTTTCCCGCCATCACATTGTTCACTCTGCTTGTGTTTTATACTCTTACCCTCACTCTGTGTCTTCTTGTCTATTGACATTGAAAGATCTTAAGGACAGAGACCATCTACTACTCTGTGTTTGTACTGCACCTAGCACAATGGGGCCTCGTTCTTGGTTGGCCCTTAAGCACTATGTAATAAACACAATTAGGTCATGTGGGTTGCACATTTGTCAATGAAACCATGTAGAAAATGCTGAGGACAGCAGGTCACAACATTTCTTATTCCATGAGGCTGCTGGGCTGGGAGGTCTTCACACTGAAAGATGGGCTGGACTAACGGAGGGGGAGAAAAGCTACTCAGGGAAAATGGGATTTTTTTCCTTCCAAATTCGGAGTGTCAGTTGTACTTTTAATAGTTATCCTCATTATTTCTTAGTAAAGATGAGCCCAAGCTGCAAAGTCCAGATGGCTTTTTCCATGTCGGCCCTTCAGCACTGGACATTATTTTGATCACCAAGCCACCACCCTCTCTCCATTCATATCTCTCCTCCAGACTCACTTCTTCCTGATACACAATCCAACAATAATAGATACATTTAAACAAAAATCCCAGTCATTCCACACAGGGTATCCTGCCTGTTCTGCGTCTTTCTGTTTTGAACTTGCAATCTCCTCAGGGCATAGATTATCTGTATGTTATCTCTATGTTGTCTGTATAGCGCTGGGCATAGTGTGAGCACATAAGAAATTCTGAATAATAACGAGCTTGATCAAAACTTTTTTCTAAGTTTTTTTGGGGGAGGGCAGATGTGATTGAATCAATGGCTTTGCCTTCAGGAGGGTGGAGAAGGAAAGGAATGAAAAGGAATCAGATCTGACAGACGTTAGTCTCTTTGTTCAATGTCCTAATTCTGGAAGGTGCTCATATACCCCAGTGATGAGCATAGTAGGCGAACCTGAATAGGCTCTCTAATTATTAATACTTATTCCTTCGTCGCTCTGAACCTACCCTTCCTCCCCTGGCAGAGCTCATTGGGAGCTTGTCATTTTTGTTTTTAAGCCTGCGAACTCATGTGGTGTTTCGGTTTAATTAAGATAACTCTGCTGAAAACGCTGACAAAAGAGAAATATACGTTCAACTGTGGCCGTTGGCTGGATGTAAATGAAGACGACAATGAGATCATCAGGGAGCTCCCTGCAGAGGGACCTCTAGTGACTGAAGTCATGCCAGGTAAGAATCAAGGATTCCTTATAGAGGCTTGTTTAGTGACTGAATAGAAATAAATCCTCTTTGTTTCAGTGATGCACAGATAGACCTGTGCAATTCAATTAGCCTCTTTTTTTGGCAGTGATTTTCCTACGGGATTTTATTTTTGCACCATTAGCTGCACAAAGTGTTTGAAATTGTAGGCTCTGTTTTGAGCTGACTTAACAGTAGAGATGGGAAAGATCAGGCCAGAACACAGTTGTTCCTTAAAGTGTATTTTCTTTCTACTTATGCAATTTCCAGTCCATTTTTAAATGGAAAGTATAAGATTTGAATGTGTGTGTGTCTATATAAAAATATTTAAATGCTTCACTGAAATGGTGTCTAAAAAGTTTTGTAAAGATATATACACCAAAAGGGTATACACTATATTTTTATCTATACACACAAGGAAATGGGCACCTTTCGTTACATGCAAGTACTCAAATATATGTTTATCACCTTTAGCTTTAATGAAGGAGCTTAACAGGACTCCGTTTATTCAAGAAGAATTCCATCCTATTGCTTTTAGAACTGAATCACTGAGTACAACCTCTCAACTGTATTTCAGAAGCATTAAACTTACTTAACAGAGACTTTCTGTGAGGGGGGGAGGATACTGCACATCTACTTGCTGTGGGGTTTCCTGCACCTTCTTGCACCTCTGTAACATCTGGTGCTGGTCAGTGTTGGAGACAGGACACTGGACTATCTGGACCATTGCATGAGTCTGTTCTCATATGGAAATTCTTGAGAACTCAGTGATCTGTAAGCATGAAGAATAATTGTAATTGCAAATGTTATTAAAATGTCACACTGGGTTTTGAAATTTATTTTTAATCAGCTATGAAGAGGAGGCCTGAGTTAAAAAAGTTTATTTGTTAGGGAACACCGGCTGATGCTGTTTTAGTTCTACTGTTCAGCCAAGTTTCAGGCTTGAGCATTTAATGTGCCTAAACTTGCATTTAGATATCTAAGGGCTAGATTATGAAAGACTCTACTCAGAGTAGTTATCAATGGTTCACTGTCAAACTGGGAGGATGGATCTAGTGGGGTCCTGATAGGATTTAGTCCTGAGTCTGGTACTATTCAATATTTTCATTAATGACTTGGATAACAGAGTGATGTGTATGCTTATAAAATTTGTGGGTGACACCAAGCTGGGAGGGGTTGCAAGCACTTTGGAAGATTCAAAATGATCTTGATAAATTGGAGAACTGGTCTGAAATCAATAAGCTGAAATGCTATTAAATGAAAAATACTACACTTAGGAAGTGTGATCGGCGTCGGCCCACCTACCCGCTAGGGGGCGGTGGGGAGCTACAAGGTCACTGGCTGGCCTGGGTCACGCCTCCGTCAGCGGGGAATTAGCGGCGGGGCGGCCGCCAGCCAGAGTCTGTAGCGCGCCCCTCAGGCAGGGGAGCGCCAGCAAAGGTGAGTAGCGTGCCCCTCAGGCAGGGGGGCGCCGGCAAAGGTCAGTAGCGTGCCCCTCAGGCAGGGGGGCGCCGGCAAAGGTCAGTAGCGCACCCCTCAGGCAGGGGAGCGCCGGCAAAGGTCAGTAGCGCACCCCTCGGGCAGGGGAGCGCCGGCAAAGGTCAGTAGCGCGCCCCTCGGGCAGGGGAGCGCCGGCAAAGGTCAGTAGCGCGCCCTTCGGGCAGGGGAGCGCCGGCAAAGGTCAGTAGCGCGCCCCTCGGGCAGGGGAGCGCCGGCAAAAGTCCCGGCGTGGCTCGGCCGGGTAGGGGAACGCAGGCCCACCCTACACCACTGCGTTCCAGCCCAGGGCCCTGACAGTGGCAGGATGAGGGTCCCGCCACTGGATCAGCGGGGTCCTTCCGCAATACAGACTCACCACTGTGCAGCTCTGTCCCTGGGCTACTTCCTACCCGATTGCTCGTCCGAATCCCTCTGGTCCCGCCGGTGCGTCGGGGTAGTCCGCTGTTGGCAGCTCCAGCTCCCCCTCAGGCTCAGGCTCCTCCAGCTCCTCTGGGTACTCGGCTGCTGGCCGCTCCAGCTCCCCCTCCGGCTCCTCCAGTTCCTCTGGGTACTCGGCAGCGGGCAGTCCTGGCAGCCCCAGTCCGTCCTCCAGGTGAGGTCTCCACTGGTCCAGGGCCTCCCCTGGCGTGGCAGCAGGGTCTGAAGGGAGCAGCCCGTGGTCTGCGTCTGCCTCCCTCCCTGGTGCTGCTCTAACTGAGCTAAGGGCCCCGCCCTTTATACTTCCTGTTCCACCCCTCCCCTTCCGAGGGGTGGAGCGAGCTTGGGCTGGCCCTGCCCACTCAGGCTGAGGGAAAGGCCCTTTACCCTCAGGTTCGGAGGGCAGCCACCCTGGCTCCCTACAGAAGGAAAAATCCAATGCATAAATATAAAATGGTGAATAACTGGCTAGGCAGCGGTAGAGCAGAAGAGGATCTGGGGGGGTTATAGAGGATCACAAATTCAAAATGCGTCAACAGCATGATGCTGCTGTGGAAAAGACAAATGTCATTCTGGAATTTATTAACAGTAGTATCACATATAAGACATGGGAGATGATTGTTCCACTCTACTCAGCACTGGTGAGGCCTCAGCTGGAGTACTGTGCCCAGTTGCGGGCACCACACTTTAAGAAAGAAGTGAACAAGCCAGAGAGAGTCGAAAGGAGAGCAACAAAAATTGAAAGAGGGTTAGAAAACATGGAAAGTTGAAAGAATCAGGCACGTTTAGAGAAGAGAAGGCTGAAGGGAGATTTGATATGATTTCAAATATGTAGAGGATTGTTATAAATAGGATTGTGATCAATTGTGCTCCATATCCACTGAGGGTAGGACAAGAAGTAATCAGCTCAGTTTGCAGCAAGGGAGATTTAGGTTGGATATTAGGGGGGAAAAGACTTTTAAATTCGAAGGATAGTTAAGCACTGGAACAAGTCTCTTAGGGCTGGTCCACACTAACCCCCCAGTTCGAACTAAGATACGCAACTTCAGCTACGTGAATAACGTAGCTGAAGTCGAAGTATCTTAGTTCGAACTACAAGGTACTTACCGCGGGTCCACACACGGCAGGCAGGCTCCCCCGTCGACTCCGCGTACTCCTCTCGCGGAGCAGGAGTACCGGCGTCGACGGCGAGCACCTCCAGGATCGATTTATCGCGTCTAGACAAGTTGCGATAAATTGATCCCAGAAGATCAATTGCTTACCGCCGAACCCGGAGGTAAGTATAGACGTACCCTTAGTCTCCTGTACAGCTGCACGAGATGGGCTGCTTTGTCCCTTTATTACCTTTCAGTGGGGATGATGATGTCTACCTGCCTCACAGGGATTGTTGTACGAATTGATTACTTTGCAAACTCTTGCAAGGTGCCGAGCTTCATGTAGCTCAGTAGCAATTGTACTGCATACAGGTGAGTGAGTTTGTTTGCACCTCTCTTTGGTTAGTTTTGAAAATCTGTTGTTACAGTCTCGGGCTCTAACTAGCTCACATGTATCTTCTCGAGCGCTTCCAGGTCACTCCTGTAGCTGGTTGGCTGGCTTGCAAAGAATGGGAAAAAATAGAAAGGAAGCCTAAAGCTGGATTCTCTCTTTCTAAAACGTATTAGTCTGTTTATTGGTGGGTTTGAAGTCTCTTCGCCCTGAAGCTCTTTCTCAAGTTTGCAACCAACTTTCCCATCTGAATGCTTTGGTAGCGTGCAAGAAAGGGAAACCAGAACTGGTATTTATACTTCGTTTTCCCCCCCTTTTTTCTGTAGCAATGTACTGACTTGCGGCATTCGTAAAGTAAAAGTCAATACATCAGCAAAATTACAAAGTGAAAGTTTGAGCTGTGAATCAGAATGTTTGGAATTAATTATGGAAAATGAAATACATTTCAATTGCAATAAATTGCATTCTGAAGTTGCTTTATTAATTTGTGTCTTCCCAGTGATAAAGTACCGGGTGACCGTCTGCACCGGGACAGTAAGCGGAAGCGGAACAGACGCCAATGTCTTCGTCAATCTCATTGGGGACCAGGGAGATACTGGGGAACGTATCCTCTTCAACAGCATAAACACCATGAATAAATTTGAGAAAGGCAGTGTAAGTTGGCACCATGGCTCCTTAAGCCTGTCTGAGCATGCTGCTTAAAACGTGCGATGGTTGGCAACTCGCTGAGCTCCTTTGGCAATGGGGTTGGGGGAATGTAGTTTCTAGGACTGTTTAAAACGTTGTCGATACCATCTTGAATCACAGGAGCTACATGTTGCACTGAGGCATAGGAGCAGCTGCAACCTCAGGAGATTCAGCTGCAAGCTTGGCACTGATACTCCTTGGGACAGTGGGGGTCAGTGGAAATCATGTGCATGGCAGAGGTGTCCTGATAGGTTTGAGTGGAGAGGGTTAGGTGAGGAGGATGGCAAGAAGGAGGAGTGCCCTTTGCTTGACAATGTCTGGATGTGCATGGTCTGGCCACCCCAGAAGAAAGACAGGAGGCAATGGATGTGGAGTACCTGGTAACCAATTGTACAGTGCAGGTCATCATCCTTTCCTTAATCATTTCCACATGATCCCCAACTAAGTCCCAGTTATCCTGCTGCTGGGACCCCACCGCCCTCTTCTCATAAGAGGGGTAAGGGCGCTATAAAAGGCGGGTGAGTCCAGCTCCCACTGTATGAGACACAGGAACCCCAATCCCCTCTTACTCAGCTCCCTTAAGGGACACTTTCCATCATATTCTTTTCCAATCTATTTCATCCGATAACCATGGTCCCTTCCATACTGAATACCTGCCCTGGACATCCACCACAACTTTTACATACTCAGTGGCATTAGTTGCATGCCCCTGCTCCACCTCACATGGTCTCAGACCTGCTGTGGGGAAGGTGAGAAAACCCACCCTGCCTTGGCCAATCTGGCAGTGAGGAAAAAATTCCTTCCCAGCGCCCCAAGGAAAAGGGCAACTAGTGTAATGCCCACAGTGGGTCAAGAGAGGGACTGGTCCTTTTGCTATGTGAGCCTGATGCAGGTAAAAAATGGCCTCCCCAGGGCTGCATGGGATATAAATACCCCTAGCCTCCACTCTTCTGGTCAGCAGGAAGGGCAGAGCAGTTACCTTCTTCTGACCTGGCCCCAACTGCTTCCTACTCTTCCTGCCCATGCCTGTAAGCTTTTCCCTACCTCCTCACCCATTATAGGGGCAATGCCCCTTGTCTTTCAGCTAGCTGGACAAAGACTTCCCCCGCCCCCACCCACATGGAAGACTGCAGTGAGCACATTCATAGCATCCTGTAAGGAAGCGACTCTCGTTTTGGTCTCTAGGCTGAACGTTGACTGTCGTGATGGTTTCCTGGAGAGGAAGAATTCTAGGAAACTCATCAGTCCTCCAAGAATGAAAGACAGACTTCCCCCATGATCTGATGTTGGGGAGAGCAGGCTATTTGGGCAGGGGAGGGAAGAGCAGAATGTTGCAGGTAAAAGTCAGAAATTCATTATAAGACCAAAAGGGACCATTTGTGAGAATCTAGTCTGACCTCTTGGTGAACACAGGCCGTAGAACTTCCCTGAATTAATTCCTGTTTGAACTAGAGCACCTCTTTTAGAAAAACATCCCATCTTGGTTTAAAAATTGCCCATGATGGAGAATCCACCACAACTTTTGGTAAGTTGTTCCAATGGTTAATTACCTTTCCTGTTAACATTTGCAGCTTATTTCTTCAATAAAATGTTTCCTCTGTATGCTTTATTCTCATTTCCACCCCACTCGCATTGCCACACCAAATTTTCATGTCTTATTCATGCAGTTATTTTCTTGTCAGAATATCATGTGTTTTTCTGTCCTCCCTGGAGGAGCGTGAAATGGCCAGGGTTGGACACTGTGCACTGATTCTGTGCAAAGCATAGAATAATGGAAAGACTCAAAAGTAGCTAAGACAATGCATCGTTAACTAGCAAATAATGCACTGATCTGTCCCATGGGGTCAACCTACTTAATATGCATTCAATTGTGCCTAACACTTTATATTTCTGGTTTTCAGTTTAAGCTGTTAAAAGCCAGGCATGCATCTCTAAGGGAAGAATTTGAGAATCTGATCAGAGAATCACTCAAATTCACCATTTGTGTGTGGATTTTTTTTAAGTCATTTTTAATTAAAAATTGTAAGTGGCAAGAAAATGTAAATAGGAAAGGTGAGATTTTCAAAATTGGCCATTTAAATTGTGACTTCCAAATCTACATTCACAGATGCGACCTGATTTTACATTTCTAGAGCTTCCAAACTCCCACTGAAATTCTTAGACGTCACAGGGTGTTTTGGGGGCTCCCAGGATGCAGAACCGAGCCCTTATTGTGTCTACAAAACCTGTATTTGTGCACACAGTTGGCATTTGCATGGCAGGATGCATAGCTGTGCTTGAAAACTGTGTATGCAATTGCATATTTACTCATGCAAATGTGCATTTTGCAAGTGTAATATATGCACATACATATTTTTTCAGACCCTATTTATAGGCCCAGTTTTGAAAAGTAGGCCCAAAATGTAAGAAGAACTTAAAAAATATGGGATGATTTATTCCGGTAACAATGTAACAATTTTTTAAACTGGAGGAAAAGTTACCTCTTACCAAATAATAGCAAAGCAAGTCTCATTTTTCTGTTAGTTGGAAGCCTGCTTCTGTGGTGTTCCAAAATCATCATCATCTTAGTTCATTTCAGCTAGAAATATATTTTAAACACAGATAACTAGTTTCTGACTTATAAAAATGATTTGTATGGCAATTTGCATGAAATAAACAGTGGATAATAGCAAAAATAAATTTTTGAAATCCTGCTCATGCTGTAATAGCAGCCAGACTATATAAACTAACTTGGGATGTATTAAAGAATAATTGTTCTTTTGGCAGGGTGAACTGAAAGCTGGTGAGTGAAACAGAAAGATCTACAGGGCTTAACTCTGACCAAACAGAACTTGTCCATTCAAAAAAATGCACTAGTTTAAATAAATTTAATGAATTAATCAATCAATTAAAAATTAAAAATAAATAAAAAACAAATAAAAATAAGTAAAAATAAAAAAGTGCAAACCTCTAATCTAGATGCATTTAAACCAGTTTAACCCTAGCTTATATTAGTTTAGCTCAAGTGGGTAGTTTACTGATGCAAGCTAAACTGATGTAAGCAAGGGTTAAACCAGTTTAGTTCGTATACATTAGCAGGTTGCACTGGTGTAATTTCATTGACTTAATTTATACCAGAGTATGGTAAGCGCTCATTTATTTACACCATTGTATGGTAAGTGAGCTCAGAATCAGGTCCAGCATAGCCAACTTCATTAAGTTAGGTCAAACCTGCTAGGTTTTGATCAGTGAATAGATATTTGTGAGTCTGATCCTGTGACCCTTTATTATGTACGTAATTTTTGCTTACACAAGCACACCCATTATTTTTAACACTTAAAAGTTCAGTAGTATGTTTTTGCTGCCTTTTTTTGAAAGGACAGTTTTGCTGAAAACTTTAAAAACATATTTTGAAAGTAGTGGCTGATATTTTTGTAATAATCTTTCTTGGTTGGGAAAATTTGTCACCCTCCTAACCCTCTGTCTGGGCATTAATGAAGACAGGCCACCAGCAGCAGCAAATTTGTGCTTTCTGTGGACAGAAGAGACAAATGCACCACAGCACTATGTTCCCTCCAATTTTCTCCTGCCTAACAAGGCATTAAAGCAAGGGACACTTGTAATTGCATCAGGAGCATGGTAAACTACAGTGTGTATATGTCTGTCTAAGGTACTTATATGGCCCCCATTACTGGAGTATCTGAATACCTCACAATCTTTACATGTATTTAGCTTCAGAGTGCCCCCCTGGGGTGAGGAGGTACCATCTCAGTTTATAGTTGGAGAACTCAGGCAGAGAGAGACTAGGTGATTTACCCTAGCTCCCCCAGGAAGTCTGGGCAGAGTAGAGAACAGAACGTGGGTTTCCCAGGTCCCAGGCCAACACCCTTAGAACTGGACCATCCTTCCTCCCAGGATGAGGTATGAGACTATGGGTAGGAGTAAGCACCCAAAAGCTCTGGCCGCCATTGCTCTATCAATCCCACCCGATGAGGCTAGCACAGATGTTCTGGTTTATTCTTTGGTAGATTAACTTGAACTTAATCCATTCACCTGCTTCTGAGGGATCTTCTACATCCTGCAGCCCTGGGATTGGTTTGATCGCAGTAATAAATGCTTGTGTTTCATTTTGTTTCTTAGGAGCCATATTGCCTAATCTTGTTTCTTTTTCTCTCTGCCAAAGGCTGATGAGTTCTACATTGAAGCTGTGACTCTGAAGCAGGTGAGGAGGGTGAGGATAGGGCATGATGGCAAAGGAGGAAGCAGTGGCTGGTACCTTGACAAAGTGATAGTGAGGGAAGAAGGGCAGCCAGAAAATCAGGCTGTGGAATTCCCATGCTACAGGTACTGGAAATGATGCTCTCAAATGATGCCTTTATTTATTGATTTGTCACACTTTCAAGAGCCTAATTACTGTTCAGGGCTGGAATCTTCTGAGCTCATCTAAATCCTGCCAGATAATTTGTTGCTTGGCCTGAAAGCAAAATGTGTGGATTGGGAGATTAAGTATAATATTGCCCTCTCCTACTAAATAGGCAGCAATCTGAAGAATAAACTTTACAGTGATTAACCCAATGGTGCTGAGGATTTCCCAGAGACAAAATGCCACCTTCCAATGATGAAACCAATGTTAATTCAACCTGCTGGTGCAGGAACACTCTCATTGTTACTGAAGCCACCTAGTTTTGTTGCAGATGTGGAGCCTTCTTCTGCCCTCACATGCATGTCCCATGGTCCTGAGAGCTGTGGCATGCTAGTCTCTTGTTGGGAGTATGCAAAATCAATAAGATGCTGTCATGAAAAACTCACCACTTGAACGGAAGTGCATATTGCACAAGGGCGGGTGGGGATCGTAGAGAAAAGGGCCGTGACTGTGCCATTCAGGCAAGTTACACATGTATTCTTCTCTTTCCTCAAGACAATAAGTGGCCGAAAAGAAGGTGCTGTAGCTGAAGCTTCCCTTGGAGAAGTTATAGCTAGCACTCATTTTCACATCCTACACACAAGTGCTAACCAGTATCTGCCTCAAGGTGAAGAGTGCAAATAATCAATAGCTAGGTGAAAACACAACAGACACAGCTTTAACATAGAGACCTGGGTCCTTCAAATCCCACCTTTCTGTGCAGAGGATTTCACGCTTTGCAGGGTGAATTCCACTGAATAACACTGAATTGCTGTTTTAAAAAAAAAAGGCGCTCTCTTCCCACAGGACCGGTAGAATTTTATATACTAATCTGATTATTCTCAAATTGCCAACAAATGTAAATCCACTGGGTCTGATTCTGATCTCATGTTAGTATAACCAGCAATTACTCCCCAGAAGTGAGTGTAAAACAATGTGAGCTCAGAATTAGACCCACTGAATTACTAAAGCCACATCACATAATGGAGAGCAGAGCCAACTTGCCAGTGATGTAGAATTTGACATGAGATGCAACATCACGTTCATTGTGAAAATTGGTCAAGTTTCCAAATTATAACCTCCTTAATCACAAAATAAACCAATCATGTTATGATGTTGCCAATTTTTAATACCCATTTAATAAGTTAACACACAATATGGTAACCAGACAGGCATTGACTTGGACATGAAATGTCCACATTGAGAACTGTTATGCTGAGTATCTTCAGAGATCCTCACAAGTCTAGCCATGTGATACATCTAGCTCACATTAATGACTACTTCTGAATAACCTCATGACTGAAGCCACTTAATTAATGGCCTTCATCCACCATGGGGTGAAGATCCTGTTCTAGTAAGGTTACAGTAAAGCACTTGGCCCACCGTCCAGTTGTGATAGAAGAGATTTCATTGCCCGTTAAAAACAACAACTATAAACAAGAGGCTGGAAATTAAGACCTGACTGTAGAATATCCAGTTTGCATATTCAGCCTTCACTCCATGAATCATTGGATTCTGCTCTTCGTGTGTTTTCCATGATCTGTTGTCCAAGTGAGACCATTGTCACTCACGTGGGTTGTTTTGCTGTCCTTGTGCCACCATTATCCGTTCCTCTCAGATGGAAATGGTCACATGACTGACAGAGTGGGAGTGAGTGGAGCACTGTTCCTATCACTGCCTCTGGTGCCTGCGTCTTCTGCAGGATCATGAGAAAGTGGAGCAGAATGACAGTCTACAGTTGTCGTGGAGGCTGGAGGTATCTGTAGGCAAAGGTGCTCACTCACTGCATCCTCCATAGGAATGAATAAACTTGTCCATGACCTGCAGCGTTTGGATGCTTCCACTCCTGCTGGCCAGGGATACCTCCAATTCCCTTGCTGCTCTGGATATCATTCAGAGGGGCCTGCTCCTCCAGGATACAGATACTTCTAGAAACTTGGCTAGGAGGAGCAGCCCTTCCTTAGTGAGCCAAGGCAAGCATGTGGTAGTGAGAGGTTAGAGACTACAATTCAGAAAGCCCAGGGGAAGCATCTGTCTCAGTCAATCTGTTGCCAGCTGGTGGATATGTTGTTGTACCCATCACCCTTCTCTTCTGTGGCCTGATCACCTTCAATTGTTACTATAGCACATTGACAAAGTCCAGGGGAAATAATTTTCTTTCTGCTGTTACTTAGGACTGGTCCAAGGACATGCGCTGAGCTCAGCTGCTGCTGCTGTGATCCAGCGCAGCCAGAGCACAAAATACTTTCTCCCAACAGGAACAGATCATACTGGGGCAGAAAATGCTAAACCTTCTCCCACCGGTCTGGATGCACTGAGATATAGGATATAATTCCATTGTGGGGTGTTGGTTACACCGCTCTCATGATTTCTGATGCCAGAAGGACATCAACATGGATTTCCCATCCACGTAACTCACTGAAGTCTGTTTTGTTCTTCTCATTTATATGTGTAAACATGTGGCTAAGATTTTTTTAAATTTAAAAGCTTTTAACAATAAGCATTTATGTAGCACTGGAGGAACATCCACTAATTAAATCACAACAGTCCTACAAGGAGTATTAGCAAACTGAGGTACAGAGAAACTAAATGGATTAACAGTGAGTTTGCGGCAGAGCCAGGAATAGAATCCTGGAGTAATGTCTCCCAGTCCTGTGCTTTAAACTACCAAAATAGTTGCTGTGAAGAAAATGTAATGGCTCATAGTTATTCTCAGAGTCAGTGCATTAAAAATGCTCCTTTGAAGTACATTTCCAAGAGCTCTGTGTAAGCTCAAATGCTTGTCTCTCACACCAACAGAAGTTGGTCCAATAAACGATATTACCTCACCCATCTTGTGTCTCTAATATCTGAGTGTTCTTTGCAGAGTGCTAGCTCATCATTCAGATGCCTTGAAATCTTTTATGACTTTCTGACATTAGAATAATTCAGATTTTTTCAAAGTGAATCACTGAACCATTCAGTGCAATGACTGAAGCCATCTGTATATTATAAGTACCTTACAGTTTGGATGCTATAAACATAAATAGTGCTAACAATAAAAAGGATAGATGAAAGGGTTGAATAAAATAAAAACCACCTTTCCCACCCAAACCTAGAACCGAACCTATTTTGAGGATCAAAGCTTAGGGGTTTTATTTTTCGTTTTCATTGTGGGGCTCAGTCCAAAGCCAGGAACGGAGGAGCTGACAGCCAGTAATATCTCTGGCAGAAATGAAATGGAAATCAAAGACAGCCCAATCTCATGTTAGGCCAGGTCCTCAGCTGGTGTAAATCATTATACCAGCATTGAAATGATTTTATACCGGCTGGGAATATGGCTTGATATTTCTAGCTCAGCTTTGCAGACCCAAGAAATCTGAATATTTGTGATAAGCTTTGGATAAGTGTCCAAACCTGACCCGAATCTTTGAACTTCCTGTGGTTTTCACATCATTGTGCGTTTTGTAAATATTTGTGCAATATGGGATTACAGAACACATCATTTTAGTCTGATAGAGTGTGTGCAACTCAGAGTGGTACCAGAGTGAGGTATGTGTATGTTAGAAATATCTAGACAGATGTATATAAACTACCTAGGGATTATTGATGATTTTACATTGCAAACCAAGTGCTTCTACAAGTACTTTGTACAACAAGTACTTTGGCTGTTAGGTCGAATGAATGCTATTTTAAATGGCCTGATGTGTTTAGAATGTGTTGATCCATTAGTGCCATAACCTAGTTGACATCATTCTAAACCTCGTTCATTATACGTAGAGTTCTTTTGCCCCTCCGAATTTTTGCAAACCTTGCTGCTGAGCATGGGAGGCATCTTGAGCTTGACGTACAAGGAACAAATATATAGATTCAATGCTTTATGACGTTCCATTATGACTTCCGTGGAACAACATTCAAATGGCACGTTGTGAAGAAAAGGAGAAACAAGAATTTGTTTCAAATCAAAATCACTCATCTCTCATTATTCACAAGTCTTCATCTTGCGCTGCTTGAAGGGATGGTGTCTTTGCCACAGCCTGCTGTTCTCTTGGCTAACACAAGATTGGGCAATGGTAGCTGCCTTAAGTCATTTCTCTTGGTAGTCTATCCCCATCTTACTTTTCACCAGCCTGTAGCAAGCTTTCCACACCTGATTTAAACTCTTCCTTGCCTCTTCATCAGTAGCCCCCGGCAAAGAGCGAAGCTCTTCTCCGGAGAAGTCTTCCTTCATGAATTCCTTTGCAGCACTCCCTTCTCCACCAAGGAGGCAGTTAATATTTGCTCTTCTGCACCCAAAGCTCTGTTTCTTGTGGAAGACATTTTGATTCTCTCACCTTGGCTCAGGAGGTGTCCTTGGATTCACTCCATATTGGGTGATTGCACCAGCAACAGCAAAGGATACAAAAACAACCACATATACACCAGCAATGGAAGAAGCAGCTTCCAAGATGACTGATGCTAGATTAGTACAAAAAGCAACTGGCATAAAGTTGGCCATCTCAGGGGCTTCTCTCGTCCTGAAGGGCATTCTGAATTTAGAGGATTGTGGGGTGGGCAGAAATTAAGTTCTGTTTTCTGGCGGTACCCCATTTAAGTTCCATGTATGCAGAGGCATCTTGACTTTTGTGATGACTTAATCCCCTAGTTGTTGGATACCTGTCCAAGGATGGGACCCCTGAATCATCAAGGACTACACGACACACAGGTACTAAGGATCAGTTGCAACAGGTAAAAAAACCCCAAACCCACAACTAATACAAAGACTTCCTTCCATAAAACATACGTTCTGAGACGCTCTTCATGTGTCCTCCGTACTCTCCACGCTTGGCTCCAATTCTTTACATCAATCTCTCATTCTCCAACACAGATAGCTGTGCTTCTATAACCCTACAGTCCCTCTCACTCACCACTGAGGGCGAACATTGCACCTGATAACCTACCACAGTGTTAAACTGATGTTTCTTCATGCTGATATAATTACCGCTAAACCTCTCCAACACACATGGCCACATGTTTTACAGAGTGAAAGGGAAGAATACTGGGTAGATTACATACCCGACAACCAACAAAAGATTAGTGGGGAGCCTGGGGTGGGGGAATGGCATTACATGTGTCTCTTTTCTGCATGCTTCCGTGCACTTAATATTGTTGCAACATCCTGGTGGCTATTTCATGTTCCCCTTATGAATTCTGGCCTACAGAATATTCCTGGTGCTCTTGCCAACTCTGAGTTTTGCTTCATGTTTGGAGTTCCTGCATACTGCTGTTTCTTCCGCATAGCACCTGTGCTGATATTATTTCTGTGTGCAGGGATGGGAGGAAGGAGATTCTAACTCTTTTTTTTTCAGATGGAGGACATTAGAACCTGAGAAATTAAAAAAAAAAATAGCAAAACTGGTGGGAAAGGGAGTTGGTGGTTCCGGATTTGGCTCCGGATCCCTTCACCTCTAGGTCACCATTCAAATCGAGGTGGTTGTGACTTTGAAGGTGTTACAGCTTGATGACCGTTTGGCCTATGAGAAATGAGAAGATGGCCTCATTCTAATTGTTAGTTGACGTTTGTTCACATTCCTAAACCACTGCCTCATGGGCTTCCTTGTAATGGCAGTCTCAGCAGCAAGGCTGAAGATTGGCTATGATGGAAACTGAACTCCCCCCTCCCTTTGTCTCATGGGTAAGGATGGAGCACGTTGACGGAGGACAGCGTGGGGAAACTTGCGCTGCTGCTGCCCTGCACTTGTTCAGTGGCTAAAGAGGACTTCAGCCTCCAGGGCTGTCAATCTGGCACTTCTCAACAGCACTGTCGGCCCTTTGAAAAGTGCTTTATGCAAAACAATTAATGTTGTTGTCGTTTCCCCCCCCACCACCACCTTTCTAGTTTTGGAAATCATTATCAAACTCCTTTCTCTACCAAGGTTTTAAATAATCTTGGTGAAATGTCCAAAGTTTCTCCCTTGTTTTTTGTTCACCCCAATTGGTTCAAAACAGTATTTTTAGCTGCAGGGATGAAGCAGAGTAGAAAAATGAGCTGGGTAATTCAGAACATTAGTATAGCTCTTTTGTGAAATCAGCTCTGATTACCTGATGCTAGATGGTTGAAAAGGCCAGCTTAGACCTGTGTGGGACCAATGAATCTAGAATGATACTTTTAACAACATCTAACACTTTGAAATAATTTGTGCTACAATCTCCTGATCAGGGAAGTGCAAATCTCTGTGAATACCACACCTGTATTGAAATGATTATGATATTTTTTTTCCTTTTGGCTGTAATTTCTTCCTCCTTGGGGTTAAAAGAAACAGCTCTTCCTTTTAAGTTTAAGTTTGAGTCCACAGTTCTATTTGCAACAGATGTCTCTCCTTAATTAGCCTAATGATTTGCTGTTACATGAATGATGTGATGCAAATATATTCCTCCCTCCCTCCTGTGTTAGCACTCAAGGGTGAAGCATGCTGCTTCCACAGCACATCCGGCTCTGGAATCGAGGCAAGGTCCAATAATATGGTTCAGCTCTTGTCTGGTGAAGGAGAAGTGTTTCCTGGTTACCCATAGACAGCATAGGATGAAAAGCTAAAGGAATTGGCAGTCATAAGAAAAGATGTCAATAGCCTTATCTGATATTATTGTCAGAATAAAAGACCATAAGAATTTCCAGATAATGGGCAAGATTTTCAAAAGGCCCAGCCTCCCGGTTTGCAGGAGTGATTTGTATCTGCTGAATTTACACCTTCTATTTAAATGCAAATGTGAGTCACAATAGATGCACCTCTACCTGTGTTTCAAATGGAAGATGGACCTTTTGAAAATATTAGCTCTTCGAGAATTTAGACTAATGTGTGACTGCTGCAGGGTTAGATCACACTCATGAGAACTAGGTCTCGTCTTCTTCACAGATGAATAGCCACCTAAAAATGTCACTTTATCTACACAGTGTTTCTTTTTGTTACATGTTATATTTGTCTGGACCTTAAAAACCCTGAATGTGGTAAATATTAGGAGATAACTTACTTTTATTTGCAAACCAGATGGCTTGACAAAAATGAGGATGATGGTCAGATTGTTCGAGAGTTAGTACCGGCTGGGGATTCACCGATCCTGAAAAGTGAGTTTGGTCTGGGACAAAGAAGGCTTTGGGTTGGGCTATTTATTTATTTTTAAATCAACAGGAAAACTACAATATTTATACCAATAACATCCAAGAAATGCGTGCTGAGCCATATGGGGGGAAATCTGTGATCTTTAAATCCTAGTTTATGAATGGGATTAATTCACATACAAGAGGATGACCGCCACATTTTTGTGTAATGGAAAGAGTTTTTAAAAATTTTTAAGAATGACTTGTTTTGTATGACTAGAGATTGGATCCTTAAACATTTGCCTTCTGTGCAGGGTGAATTCCATTGAATGACACTGAATTTCAGCCAATCAAAAATAAAATAAAATAAAAAAGACAAAGATGACAACCCTCCCTTATAGGGATTTTAAGGCACCAGGAGTGTAATTTCCTAAAACATTGCTAAATGAGAACAAGAACATAGCTCTTAGTAATTATTTGGCATGCAAAAATAAATAAATAAATAAATAAAGAGTGGCTAAAATCAAACTGTAGGCATAAAAGTAGATAAAGCTACTTCAGTTTCTAACAAAGTTTCCTTTTCATGTTTTGGTAACAATCTAACCCTGTGGGTCTGTCATCAGACATTCTCAGTCCATTCATATATCTGTTAGGGTTTTCACCACTTGTACAGCTGGTGAACACATCTCATAGGTTTATGAACTCCTTCCAGTCTGCTCCTCTGGGCAAGCCTCTGATGCAAATGTTTCCAAGTCTCTCTGATTCACGCTTGTGCTCTGTTCTAATTTGCAGCAAGCTTCAATGATTCAGGATGAACTTTGGCAGTGCATCATGTGTCTGTGTTGTGTACATTCATCTCTCTTTAGATGTCAGCTATCACATCAGTGTGAAGACAGGGGATGTTCCTGGAGCCAGCTCAGATTCTAAAGTTTTTATCAAACTATATGGTGAAAAGGCAAACACCAGCAAGGAGCCTCTGTTAGTTTCTGATAATGACCTAGGCAATTACTTTGAACGTGGGCGAGTGGATGAGTTTATTTTAGAGACACTGGATATTGGAAAGGTAAGACTTAATCACAAGTGGGTCAGTATTTTATGCCAGTGATTTGTGTAATAATCAGCACAGTACTAAGGGAACTGCTGCACTGTAAGAGACAAAACGTTACAAACTACCTTTTCAAATAGTCTGCTACAATTGCAACTAGGGATTTTTCTTAGATACTGGTTTGCACATGTAAGGGAATGTTTCCACATGCAGTGTGGCTCTCTGCATGTCCAACTTGCATGTTTAAGGGCACATTGTATGTTCACAAGCCGATACATATAGAAAAGGTGTGCATGCACACAGTGAAAGAACAGAACGTACCGGGGAAGTAGATTTTTATTTTATTAAGTAAATGCCTTCCTTGTTCCCCTTGCTCCTTTTTGCTTTTTCTTTTCAAGATCAACCGACTTCTGATTGGACATGATAATGTAGGGCTCCGATCTGGTTGGTTCCTGGCTAGTGTCCAGATCACAGTTCCTGTCCATGGAAGGCAGTACATGTTCCCATGCAACCGATGGCTTGACAAAGACGAGGCTGATGGGAAGGTGGAGGTGGAGCTCTACCCAAGTGAGATTGTGTCCATTGAGAAATGTGAGGGAGCAAAGCGTTTGTTGTTATTATTATTATTATTTATTATCCGTATTACCGTAGTGTCTAAAAGGCCCAGAGATGAAGCAGGACCCCATTGTACAAACCCAGAAAAGACAGTCTCTGCCCCAGTGAGCTTACAATCTATGTATAAGACAAGAGAAAACAGATGGATACAGACATAGACAAGGAAACCATGATACAGTATTGGTCAGCATGACAGGCAGTGGTAGCAGCACACTGTTTGTGAAAGTAAATGGTAAAGCCCTGTTGCTGTGGTCATTTACAATCAGATGAGAAAAAAATGAAAAAACACAAGGAAAAAACACTGTAGGGTTTATTCTTGCATGGACAGGGATATTGCTGAGATGATGTAGTAAGTTGCCTCCATCTCTGACTTCTGAGATTCTGGAAGAACCCGGGCTATGGCCAGGCTCAGTGCAGTCAGACACTGGGTTTCCTTGGCTGCAACATCAAAGCATCTCTTTGCTGACCTGCAGCTCCCATGCTGTTCCAGAGCGGCATCCTCACACAGCTCTTCCAGTTCATTACAGTCTTGACTTTGCAACAGCATCTGAATTTCCAGTCCCTAGTCGCTCTTGAGAGAAGTTTTATGATAGATACGAATGAAGATCCATTCTGGTTTTGACTGACATCGGTACATTAATTTTCATTTCGAACCAAGATTAAAAGTTGACCTCGTGTCCCAAGGAGGAAAGATGTAGTGCATTTCCCCATGGCTCCACATAGCTCCCTCCTCACTACTATATTATGGAGAGGCTCTAACCTCTCCATAGTTAATGTTGCAACGAGGTTCCATTTTTAAGGCCCTATTTTAGTAGCCCTCTAACTTTGAGTTGGGAGATTCACTTGACCTGACAAGCCAGTGGTCTGATGGAGAATATTTTTATCATCTGCTACTGGACTGGGTCAGACTACTTTTCTTGAGTGAAAGGAAATTCAGGATCTGGTAAATGACTCCTCTTGCATTCTCAACCAAAGTTGAGTTCCCCTTCAGGGAAATGTATATAGGTCCGTTGTCCAAATGGGGTAACAGCAACAGCGTTTCTGAATGACTTGCCAAGAGTCCATATGGGAAGTCTGTGGGTGGTAGACATTTGGGGTATGTCTATGTTGCAGCTGGGAACAAGCCTCCCAACCTGGATAGACAGACTTGCACTAGCTCCATTTGAACTAGTGGGCTAAAAATAGCAGTGTGGATGTTGAGGAGAGGGAGCCTGAGTCCAAGGTCGCCTGACCCCATCGGTCTGAGCTCGGGCAGCTGATCCAAGCCACTGCGCAGGATGCAACATCCACACTGATACTTTTAGCCTGCTAGCTCAAACAAAGCTAGAGTGAATTTTTCTACCTGTGGAGGCATGCACCCAGCTGCAGTGTAGACATGCCCATATTGTATCCACTAGATCATTCAGACTGATCTCTGAGTTTGGCTACTTGTAAAATTAGAACATTAGACAAACGATAATGTTTAGCTAGTGTTTGGAGTAGATTTTTAAAGCTATATTATTAGACACATTTTTCAGGTGGTTTTACCAAAGCAGAATGTGTCAGAGACATTTCTGGGAGATACCCTAGCCTATTGAGATAGATAGGCATTGGCTGTGGAGCCATGAATTTTTTTATACATGATAAAAATATTCTATGTGTATTATAGATAATTAATTTTCATCTCAAAGCAATTCTATGCATTTCACCATTAGCAAACTCACCCCAGAATTAAACTAAGGAACTTTGTGTATTAACTCCTCCATTACATTTATTTTTTCTTTTGGAATAGTGGTAAATTATGAGGTGTCTATAGTTACGGGGGACGTGCGGGCAGCAGGCACCAATGCAAATGTCTTCATGCAGCTTTATGGCGAGACTGGCAAAAGTGAGTTGATCACCTTGAAAAGCAGGTCAAACAACTTTGAGAGGGGAGCAACCGATATCTTTAAGGTACGATGAAGGCAGCCTTTACTGTTTATCTGAAGGGAAAGAAATGAGAATCAAAATAATGAATTTTTAACAAAATGGCAATGCACATTCACTTTTCAACATTCCTGCTCGATTGGCTTTTGCACATCATGAAAAATAGACTAGTCTCCCTTTCAGGTTTCCATGCACTAGTATTTAGGATGCAGGCACTGTAGAAGAAAAGAAATATTCATTTTAGCTTTGCAAAACATTTGTAAACCTATATCTTGGCCTTGATCTAGTGGCATTATCCCTTATGTTTTAATTAAGCTTTTGTATTTAATCGAAAAAGCATGCATGACATATTGTCATGCTTACTTTAGAATGTGCCATTAATTACACATGGCACTTGTGATAGAGATACACATTATTGGCTCAACCCTGCCAATCCTTGCTACTGGAATTACTACTCTTTGTTCCGTAGGAAAGAGTACTCAGATCGTGCTAATAGTGCTAGGGGTGATGCAGAGCCATGTCACCCCATGAAGCCTGCTGCTTTTAAGGGGTGCATCATATGCTTTTCTGTACTTTATCTGTTGAAGGTGCTAACAGTACCCTCCTACCATAGTATCTGAGCACCTTATGATGTCTCTACTGTATTCTTCCCTGACCCCTCCCTACCAGGGTTTGGAAGGGCAGTGCTATTATCCCTATTTGCAGATGGAGAACTGAGGCCCAGAGAGACTAAATGACTTGCTAAGGCCACACGGTAAGTCCAGTGGAAAAGAGAATTGAACTTGGGCCATCTGAGTACTAGGCAAGTGCCCCACTGGGTCTCTGTCAACCTGGGCCTGGCAACCAAAGAGTTAGTGCAGGAACTGCTGGCCAATGCTGATTGGCTGCCTCATAACACCTGGGAGAATAAAAGAGCTGAGGGGCGGGGCAGCTGCCAGAGGAGCAAGGTGGTTAGAGAAAGAAGGTCCTGCCAGCAAGCTGGTGAGAAGCCTCCCCTGAGTGACAACAACCCAAAGAAGGGCAGATCAGAGGCACAGGCTGCAGAAGCCTACAGACCCAAGAGAGGAAGGAAGGAGCTCAACAGGGGAATTGTTGAGAACTGATTCTGCCTGCCTGGGTTCAGGGCCCTGAGCTGGAATCCAGTGGAGTGGGTGGCCCAGGTTCCCCTACCTACCTCTGAACAGAGATTTAAGAACCAAAGGGGGTTCCAGGCCTCTTGAGGACAAGGACCAGATAACCTTTGCCAAACATGAGGGGAAGAGGGCAGGTACGCTCCAGTGGGACAAAATTAATGTTCTTGCCTCTAGAATAGGTCAATAGAGATTCAGACAAGAAGGGCGGACTGACCACCTCGTTGGTCTGAGCAGACTCTGTGCAGTGCCCTGTCTGGCCAAAGGGGGTGCTGACACAGTGGGGCACTGTCCACAGGAGGTCAGAGCAACTCAGTCGCAGCCCCTGTGCTATTCTGAGCACAAGGCAGCAATTCAGTGCAGTCCTGAAACAGGCCATGCAATGGAGGGCTAACACTTTTTAAAGGAAGTAAATAAGAACACTTAGGAAGTCCTGGATAATTAATGACTTCTTTACGCCTCTCATAAGAGGGAGGCAGCATGGTCCACTGGATAGTGCAAGGAGATCAGTCAGGAATAGGCTGATGTGTGTGCTGTCTCTTTAAGTCTATTGAAGGAAGCCGGGCAGAAGAGAGGGGTAGGTGGGGAAGGGTCTAGGCACAAGTCCTATCGTGAAACAGAGTGAGGGATAAAATGTTTGCTTTGTTCTAATAAAGTTCCCTGTTAAGTGTTGAGAAACGGACTTGTTCAGTGATTCTTTACCATTGTCACATTATGCCTAGTACTTTTCCTCAGTAGATCTCAGAGCACTTTATAAAGGTTGGTGTCATTATCCCCATGTTACAGATGGGGAGATGTAGGCACAGAGAGGGTAAAGTGATTTCCTAAGGTCACCCAGTGGCAGAGCTGGAAATAGAACCCAGGTGTCCTGGGTCTGAGGCCAGTGCTCTATCCACGAGGTCACACTGCCCCCGTAAGATAGAGATATGCATTCCTTTCCAGACTGCCTTGCTTTGTGCGTTTGCACGGCTCCGTTAACCTCTCTCGGCCTCCATTTCTTCATCTGCAAAACAGGGACAACTTCTTTGAGTGTTTGGAGGTCCTTGAATGACCAGCACTTTATAAATACACCTCTACCCCGATATAACGCTGTCCTCGGGAGCCAAAAAATCTTACCGTGTTATAGGTGAAACCGCGAACTTGCTTTGATCTGCCGGAGTGCGCAGCCCCCCTCTTCCCCCCGGAGCACTGCTTTTCCACGTTATATCTGAATTCGTGTTATATCGGGTCGCGTTATATCGGGGTAGAGTTGTACTTATCGTTTGTTATAGAGACAAGGGCGATGAGGTAATATCTTTTATAAGACCAACTTCTGCTTGTGAAAGAGACAGGCTTTTGAGCTATACAGAGTTCTTCTTCAGGTTAACATATTTCACGGGTTAACTACTTAAACGAAACATTCAGTCTGTTCCATTCTGAGTTCGTTCCCCAGACCTGAAGATGAACTCTGTATAAGCTCAAAAGCTTGTCTCTCAGCAGCAGAAGCTGGTCCTATAAAGGATATTACCTCACCCACCTTGTCTTTCTAATATCCTGGGACCAACACAGCTACAACAACACTGCATATATAATTTGTTATAACGTTTCAAATACCAGCTGTACATTCATCTGTTTCTAAAGTAAATGAGCTTCCCCTGACACATTAAATCTTACAGATTTTTATAAATCTTCTATGTAGATCACTCTATTTACATAGCCATGATTGTTTCCTATTAAATGCTTACACAATTTGGAAGCCTTAAGTTTGATGTGTTATCCATTTTCTGCAGTTTTCCAAGTACACAAGGTAGAAGTTTGAAGCATTAGGAGATGAAGGATCTCTATCTTTCCCAGTATTAATATTTACAGGAAGATATGGGAAAGAATAAGACTGTATGAGCTACATGTTAATGAGACAATGCTATCAGCTACAGACAGGGAATGCTGGATGAACATGAGCTGGGAAAAGAGACCCTTTTCTCTGTGCTGGGATAGGTGGATCGATTTCATTTTCCTGATAAACATCTCTTTTGCAATTGATTATTGTTTTAATCTGATAAAAATGCTTCTAGGCTGAAGTCTTCTATACTAAAATGACAAATTAAAGCCTGAAAAAGAAAATATTCACAGGGTTCATAGCATATAAACTACATATCAACACAAAAACCCACCATAACTAAAAGTGTCATTGGTTATGGGGCCACCATGCTGAGAAACACTTTCTAATGTAGTGGTTCTCAAACTTTTTGGGCTCACAACCCATTTATAAACCTTGATGGCCTGTCATAACCCAGAGATCCCCAAGACACCCCAGATCCGATGCCCTCCCACCTCCCTGCAGAGGTCCATCCAGGGGTGGCGGACTTGGAGCTAAAATTTTGAGATATGATCAACCAGATGTGAACTCCACGGGCCTCTGGGGGGAGGATTAGCAAACCGAGACACCCCCCCCAAATACAGCTTCCCCAAATGGCCCATGGGGGACAGAAGGTGAAGTGGGGGGGGGAATTTGGGGGCCTGGAGGTGAAATGGGGAGATTGAGGTCCTGGCAGTGTAATAAGGAAGGAAATGGGGGCTGAGGGAAGGCTATGGAGGCAGAGGTGGCCAGGGGAGGAACAGAGAGCCAAAACACCTCAAAAAACACACAGCCCCGTGTGGGTAGAGGGGTGATGAGGATTTGGGGCTGTGGGGGTAAAATGGGGTGGTTTGGGGCAGAAGGGGCCAGGGGTGCAGTGGGGAAATAGCTGGGGGCCAGGATAGGTGGTATGACAGAGGGGGTGTTTGCCCGCTGTGGGGGGGATATATATCGGGGGACCAGTACTTACTGGAGAATGTGTTATTTGTGACCCAAAGCAGCAAGTTGCTCTTCCCCATGCCTGTGGGAAGAAGGGGCAGGTCAGGGGGAGCAGCAAGGATCCTCAAAATCCCTGCCCCCCGGCATATCCCAGAGTGACCTGCTGCATCCAATGCAAACAGACACCAACCACTCCCTCCCAGCCCCTGTCCCGTGAAGCTCACTGGGTTCAGCTTCCCACACTGGGTATTACAACCTCTGCAGTTGCAGCTCCGTTCAGATTTGGCCCCCTCTTCCTGACAGGGGGCCAGCCAGGCCAAATTTGTGTGAATGGAATTACGACCTGGCGCAGGAGATCGCAATCCCATTCGCTCAAATTTGTCCTGGTCGGCCCCCCGTCTTCTTGACAAAGGGGTGACTGTGCGAAACCTGAGCAGTGCTGTGACCTCGTGCACCAGGTCGCAACATCCGGAGGGGGAGCTGAGCCCAGCCAGCCCTGCAAGGCTTTGACACATTCTGGCGACCCAATTTTGGGTCACAACTCACAGACTGAGAAACCCTGTTCTAATGGGGCAAGTTACTAAATAATCTGGGCAAATAGTCTAAAACAATGAGGTGCCCATTCTTCATATCTGCTTTACTGACTAGAGAGACCTGCTCCTTCTCCCCCTGTATAGCCTCCATCACTGTAGTGTCTGAGGATGCTACGATCTTAATGGAGTTTACCATCGCAGCACCCCTGTGAGGTAGGGAACTGTTATGGGAAACTGAGGCACAGGATAGCTTACATTACTTGCCCAAGGTCACACAGGAAATTTGTGGCAGAGGTAGGAATTGAACCAAGTCTCTTGAGTGCTAGGTCAGTGTCCTTACCACTAGGACAGTCTTCCACTTTGGTTTACTATACTGCATCGCTAATATTTATTTAAGGAGCGCCATATGTATATACAGCATTTTACTGATCACCCAACACCCCACCCACCAAAAAAAAAACCAAGGTTCAGACCTTAAGAAGCTTGCAGACTGATAGAGATGAATACAGTAGTCAGCCCAATAATTTAACAAAGGCACAGCGACAGTGTTGGTGAGAGCAAGAGAGGCAGGACTGGTACCCAGTAGATCTTAGTTTGAGTGTCTCTGCCACAAATGTTCTGTATGACCTTGTGCAAGTCACTCGGTCAGTTTAGATGATATTTGGTGGAAGTGCACTACACAGTAATTTAGAACAGGAAGTGAAAAAGAACCCTCAATCCAGTTGAAACTGGGAAGTGGGGCCGGGAATGACCTGTCACATCTCACAATCAAGGTAATAGTGAGGTAATAGCTTTGGATGTAATGGTCCATGTTGAGTTTTAAGCATGTTGAGTTTTAGGCACTGGTTATTTGTGAAGAGAAGACATTTCATGTTCTCTCAGGCCTTAAACTTTTCTTTGGTGGCAGATAGAGGCTGCAGATGTTGGCAAGATCTACAAGCTCCGAATTGGCCATGATGGGAAGGGCATTGGGGATGGCTGGTTCCTGGAAAGTGTCACACTTAAATGGATGGTAATGAAGGTGAAGGAGACTGATAAGAAGAAAAAGAAGAAGAAGAAGAAGAAATCCAGTGAGGAAGAGGAGGAAGACTCCCAGCCAGAAGAAGTGATGGAAGTCTGTAAGTTCGTGGCTCACCGCTGGTTGGCTACAGATGAAGGGGATAAGGAGCTGGTTGTGGAGCTGATACCCGAGGATGGATCTGGACTTGAGGGTAAACTTCCGCAGTAAATACGTGTCCCTAAGCGTCTCATAATCAGTAAAAAAAAAAATTACATTTAAGAGAGCAGTACACAGTTAAGCACTCAAAAGTCTGGAAATGCCATAAAGTCGTATATATCCCCTCATCTCTACCCCCTTGTGCACTCAGGATAGCTCAAAGACTGTGCTTCTGCCAGGCTGCTACACCATCCCCACGCCCAGCGAAATGGAAAAACAGCAAATTTAACAATGAGAAAAACGAATACTTTTCACACCGCATGTACTTCTAGGGGAATTCTGCACCAAAACATTTTAAAATTCTGCATATTTTATTTGTCAAAATAACACAATATAATCACACCAATTTCAATTATTTTGGTAATTTCTTTCAAAATACCTCTCAGCAAGTATGTCTGTAACAATACAGGCAACAACAAAAAAAAAGATTCAGGAAATGTTTGTTTAACAAATAGATTCCTTACAAGGCATATTCATACAGAACGTTGAGTAATTCATTTAAACCACAATACAGAAATGTATTTCCTGCACCCCTCAGAAGTAGTGCAAAGGCTTGGGGGAGTCAGGGGTAATGAAAGAGCTGAGGGAGAGGGTGGGTGTGGGTGGGAGAAGTAGGGAACAGGATTTTTTTGTGGGGGGGAGGGATGTTAGGCAGCTGGGGAGCCTCCCCCATGCAGACCCTGGCTGACCCCTAGCCACTCCCATTCAGTCGGTCACATCTGCCCTATCCCTATGTATCCCTTCACCCTCCTGCCCCTAGTCCCCATGTGGCCCTGCAGTCCTCCTCCTGCATCCACATGTGACCCTCAGCCCCTCTCCCCCAAACTCATGCGGTCCTGCAGCTCCCCTCCCATTCAGTTCATGGCTCAATCCTGTCACCCCACTAGCTCCTGTCTGTCCCTCCCACTAGCCCTTCTGAACCCCAGTCTGTTACCCTCCTGTAGCCCCGGGTGCCCCACTCTGTCCATCCTGTGCCTCCTCACCTGGCTCTACTGTGAGGAACACAGCCTCTTCCCCAGCCTCTCCGCCCTCTGGCTGCCCTCTCTTCTGGTGCCACAGCAGCCCCTGGCCGGCAAAATGTATAATTGCAGCGCCTCTCCAGCAGAATCTATATTCTGTGGAGAAAAAAAAATCTGAATGAATTCTGTGCGTGCACAGTGGCACAGAATTCCCCCAGGAGCAAGCATGTAATTAGCCTGTGGAGCTTACTGCTACAAGATATCATTGAGGCTAAGGGTTTAGGAGGTTTAAAAAACCCAGCTTCAGCATTTATATGGCTAACAAGAATGTACGACATTACAATAGATAGGGTAAAAAATATGATCTAAATCCTCATGCTTCACAGCAGAAGCAAACGTGGGGGTTTGGAAGAAACGTCCTAAATGGCTGGGTTATTCCACAGTGGTCCAGTAGGGGTTTCTTGAAACTTCCTCTGAAGCATCTAGTGTTGACCACTGTTGGAGACTGAATATTAGACTAGATGAGTGTAAGTGTAACCCACACACCTGCTGGATGTGGTGCTCTGTCCCATCTAGTGAGACCACTTCAAGAGAGAGATTAATGAGTCTGTTCTACAACCTTAGCTACCAGCCCTCTGGCTTCTGGCTCATGCAGTAGAGGCTCATGCATTTAGCTGCAAGAGTCCCAGGTTCGATCCTGCCCACCGACAACCGGAGTCTGTCAGCGTTACATAAGTTGGTGAGCAAAAAACCTGGCTAGGGAAGGTTGAAATAAAGCCCAAGTAAGAGTTTAGTTCAAGGCCCTTTCCTCAGAGCTGGCTTTATTATCACAAAAGGATTGGAAACAAGAGTAAACAACTCAGAACACTTGGTCCCAGCCAAGCTAAGAGGGCAGAGGACACAACATTCTTCCTTGCTCTCCTGGCCTACTGACAGCTCCCATGGAGGGACTTACCTCAACTCTTACCTCCTCTAGAATGATCCAGAAGCATTCCTTTATATAGTTTCTGGCAAGCGGTCACATGACAGTCACCAGATCCCTCTCCATCGTGTGCCCTGTCTGGACCACAACTCAGAACAAACCTCATCTTAATAGGGCTGGCCATGCCTGTGCTTATAGGCCAGCATGTTGTTATAATGGACCACTGGTCTGATCCAGCATGACAGTTCTTACGTTCCTATGTCATCTCTTCTGTGCAACTTCACTTACAGAGAACACCTATGAGGTCCATGTCGTCACTGGGAATGTGTGGGGTGCTGGGACTGATGCTAATGTCTTCTTGAGCATCTATGGCGAAGGAGGAGGAGACACTGGTGAGCGCCAGCTGAAAAGGTCCAACCACCTGAACAAGTTTGAGAAGGGCCAGGTAAGGCATTAATTAGTCACGCAAGCAAGCGAAAGGCAGGTATGATCCTCTGTCCTTGAACACAAGCTGCTGATCGTTCATTGCTCCATCTTCTCAGTAAACCTCAGGCTATTCTTTGAATTCAAAGTTTGGACATCTGGTTTTCTCTCTTAAACAAATAGAGCTGGGAAATACCTCAATATATATTTCAGTGAATATTCACTTGAATGAAAAACTGGATTTGCTTCGCCTGGGTTTGTGCCTCTTTTGTGGCTGGATTCCTGCAAGTGTTCTGGTGATGTAATTTACTGGCAGAAATGTTTGGAAACTGCAAATTTTAAATGGATATTAGATAATATATGTCAGAATTAATTTTGAATGTCTGAGTATTTGCATTGGAAAATTGATCCTAAAAGTTACACTCATCTGGTCAGGGAGCAAAAACAATATCATGTGACCTATCTGTCCAGTTATAATTTGCAATCAACAGAGCAACTGTTACTAGTAGGAATTATTCAGAGAATAATTTTGAATAATGAAAAAAACTGAGAAAATGGTAAGCTGCTTGCAGGCAACTTGCAACAAGCAAAGAGGCTAAATTTGCCCCGTAATCTGTTTATTATGAATTATTAGCTCAGATCTAAGAACATCATAATCTGAGCATCGTTCTTTAAGTGGGAGGAATTCTAAGAAAGAGACGTAACACCTTATGCTTTTGGTAGCCGAGGAAGCCCAAAGTCTATCAACAAGCTAATTGCATTAAGGTTTCTAAATAGCATGAAGATAAGGACCGTATTGTCAAATTGTTATTGTTGTTAATGGGTAAGCTTTATGGACGCTGCAAATGACAAAGGGAGAACTTCTTCAGTAGCTTCACCCAAAGCATATTGAAGTCCCCAGGAGTCTTTCCGTGGACTTAAAGGGCCTTTACATCAGGGTTCAGATGCTTTGTTGCAAAGTGAATTCCAAGAAGAGATAAGGACTCTGGAAAGACTGAGAGTTAGGAGAGACAGATTAAAGCTGCTGATAATATGATTTTAATATCTGAGAAAGCACGAGAGAGTTTTCACTTTTTTTTTGTAATGGAAAAAATACCCTGTCCAGGCACTGACTCCCTGTAGGCTTGGGTGTGAAACACCAGTCTGCCTCTGTTTCTGCTCTTGCAGGAAGATATATTCACCATCAAAGCCATTGATCTGGGAGTACTGAAGAAACTGCGAATTCGTCATGACAACTCCAGCGGCAACGCAGCCTGGTTCTTGGACAGAGTGGAGATTGTTGATCTCAAGGACAACACCAGGTGAGCAGATTGCTGCACTCCATTCATGTGATCGGACCCATGGGATTCATACTTCCGGTCAGATAAATATAAAGCCTTAGAAATACAAAGAACATAGTGATTTTGTTACATGTGTCACGAATCCAGTCTGGATGATCCTCTTAGAATGCTAAAATAATGGTGCTGTTGGATGTGGGGATGAATCTCTCATACGTGTGTGCAGAGGACCCTGGCTCTGTGCAAGGGGTAGGAAGAGGGTATAAAGATGTGTGTTCAGGATGCACATCAGTCCCACTGTCATTACCCATCCAGAACTCGTCTCAAAAGGCACTACAGCTCCCGTCTCTGTTTCTATAACCCCCCTTCATGAGAGCTCCTGGGGTAAGTTGCCAGTGCAAGTAGCCCTGGGAGCCCAGCAATAATGGTGTCAAACTCACTGGGAGCCTAGAGCCAGTAATGAGGCAGCAGTGTTCAATACTGATAGCTTTGGGCTCTGGAAAATCCCCTGAGATCTTCTGGGATCAAAATGGAACTCAGGGGCCAGTGAAGTTTGGAAGCAGAATCTACCATTTCTTCCAGGAGGAACACACTCCACTTGAAGGAAATTCCTGTTGCAGAGTCCTTGACCTATGGTATGGGTTCCCTCCTATAGCCTGGACTCTGGAAGCTTGTGACCCAGCACTTGGTTTGCTTTTTACATATATTGAGTGGGGGGGGGAGATAAACCAGTGGGCTAAATCCAAAGGTCCTGACCCAGGCAAATTCCCAGTAACTTGAGAGGGAGCAGACTGAATACAACGTGAGCCCCCAATCCATTGGAATGCTTAAGTATGTGCTCAACTTCAAGCATGTGAATAGTTCCATTGACTTTAGTGGGGCTACTCCCATATTAAAAGTTAAGCATGTCCGTAAGCGCTTTGCTGGTTTGGAACCTGAGTGAGGACCTCAAGACTCGGTCCGTTGTGTGTAAATATAAAGTATATTTTGCTGTGAGACCATCATTAACCCTTAGGTTATTTATCTGCTTCTGGGCCTCAAAATGAAATGAGCCAGGCGGGACTGACAGCTTGACACTCAGTATCTATCAGCAGGCATCAATTGCCAGGCCTGGATAAGTCCACATAAATGGAACAAAAGACAAGGAAGGAGACACATTTATGCTTATCAGCTTTGAGTGCTGTTACTCTTTGTTAACGAGCCTCTCATCTTTGCTAATTACTGCTGTTCGTGTCTGTGAAGTGCTCTGAAGATGAAAAGTCCTGTGTGAGTGCTGTGTGCCACTGTTATTCTTGCAGGTATTATTTCCCATGCCAGCGGTGGTTGGCAGGTGAGGAAGATGATGGTCAGATTGCCAGGGAGCTGGTTCCAGTGGATGAAGCATTTATAAAGAAAGATTTGGACAATGATCATCAATCTCTTGCATCTCTGGGCCTGGAACAGAAAGGTTTACATCAGTCTTGTGTTTCTTTCAATGAGTAAAAGGAAGACAAGTTATTAATAGCTCTAAGACCACTATCAATTAGAGTATTTGTTAGGCCATGAAAAAGTCCCCTCCTGGATTGTCAGGGTTCCCTCCCCACTCTGAACTCTGGGGTACAGATGTGGGGACCCGCATGAAAGACCCCCTAAGCTTATTTCTACCAGCTTAGGTAAAAACTTCCCCAAGGCACAAATCCTTTCCTTGTCCTTGGACGGTATCATTGCCACCACCAAGTGAGTTAGACAAAGATTCAGGAAAAGGACCACTTGGAGTTCCTATTTCCCCAAAATATCCCCCCAAGCCCCTTCACCCCCTTTCCTGGGGAGGCTTGAGAATAATATACTAACCGACTAGGTACCCAAGGTGAGCACAGACCAGACCCTTGGGGTTTTAGGACACTAAAAACCAATCAGGTTCTTAAAAGCAGAACTTTATTATAAAGAAAAAAGTAAAAGAAGCACCTCTGTCAAATCAGGATGGAAGGTAATTTTACAGGGTAATAAAAAGATTTAAAACACAGAGGATTCCCTTTTAGGCTCAACTTCAAAGTTACAAAAAACAGGAATAAACCTCCCTCTTAGGACAAGGAAAATTCATAAGCTAAAACAAAAGATAATCTAACGCATTTCCTTGCTTTACTTACAATTTTTGTAATCTTAGATGCTTATTTCAGGTAGGGTTTTAGGAGAGGTTTTTTTCCCTACCTGGTCCCTCTCTCTGTCCTGAGAGAGCACAACAAAGAGAGCACAAACAAAACCTCCTCCCACAGATTTGAAAGGATCTTCTTCCCTTATTGGTCCTTTTGGTCAGGTGCCAGCCCGGTTATTTGAGTTTCTTAACCCCATACAGGTAAAAGAGGGATTTTATGCTACCCGTAGCTGTATGTTTATGACATGAATCATGAGATTATTTAGTGCGAATAAAATGTGAAATACTCAGTGCCCTGTAAGATAATGAGCCCCACCCCTCCCCTGTTCTCATGAACTTTAATCACCTTGCAAGACTGGACCCAGTGTGTGGAAGGTAAAAAGATGGCAAACATCTGTTTCAGTCTCTCCCTTTCTCTTGCAAGGAGTGAGTGCTACAATACATCTGAATTGGAATGCACAGCCATCATTAAAACCATAGCCACTTAGTAGTGCTAGTTAGCAATGGAAACGAGGAGTCCTTGTGGCACCTTAGAGACTAACAAATGTATTTGGGCATAAGCTTTCGTGGTCTATAACCCACTTCATCAGATGCAAAATACAGTAGGCAGGTACAAATATACAGCACATGAAAAGATAGGAGTTGCCTTACCAAGTGTGTGTGGGGGGGGACGGGACGGGGGGTCAGTGCTAACGAGGCCAATTCAATTAGAGTGGATGTGGCCCATTTCCAACAGTTGACAAGAAGGGGTGAATATCAACAGAGGGAAAATTACTGTTTGTAGTGCTAACGAGGCCAATTCAATCATGGTGCATGTGGCCCATTTCCAACTGTTGACAAGAAGGGGTGAGTATCAACAGAGGGAAAATTATTTTTTGTAGTAACCCAGCCACTCCCAGTCTTTATTCAGGCCTAATTAGTTATCAGTGGGTACAAGTTTGGATGTGAAACTGACCAGGTGTCAGTGACTAAAACCAGAGACTTGTTGCTATCAAGGGAAGGAACCTGAAGATTTATCTTTTTTTCATTCAGCACCCTGCTGTCTTCTGATCAAAGGTGGTGCTAGCCCATTGGGGGCTGTAAGCAAGAATATTTCCCCCCCAGAGACATAACATATCCTAAAAAAGCAAATATGGGGCCTCCTTGAGCAGCTTGGGGACCTATGCAATTGCTTGGTCTGCTTATGCCTCGTGCCAGCTCTGCTTATGTTTATCTTCCTGAAACTACCTTGTATCCAGTGTGCTTGATTGCCCATGCCAACAACTGAATAATGACGCAATCACGGGGCCTGATCCTGCAAGGTGATGAGTGTCCTGGACTTCCACTGACTCCAGTGGGAGTTGAGAGCCTTAAGCTAAGCCCCTGCATCCATATTTATACATCAGAATAAGTGGGCTAATTTTCAAAAATGTTGAGCACCCAGCAGCTCCCATTGACTTCAGTGGGAGCTGCTTCTGAAAATCAGACACTCCTTTGGGTGCCTAAATATGGATTGATGAGTCTAACTTTAAGCGCCCATTTTTGACAATCTTGGCTTATTATTTTGTAGTGTTGTGGAGACAACTTCTAGGAATTTCCACAGCTCTTAAGAGTTTGCCACACTTTTCAGCTGATGGTGTTGTGGGAAACAATGCAAATCGGATATAGTGAAGGGCTGTCTGCCTATGTAAAATCTGGTGCTGTAAATGAAATGTTATTGTAGATTGCAGCAGGAAACAAATCTGAGAAGCATGTGAGACTCCCAGGAAAGAAATGGGAAGTCTGAACAGCTCTCTCTTCTGTAACGATGGAGAAAGTATTACTGAATGAAGAGCGGTCGCGGATCCTGCAGCCCAACAGTCCTGTTTCACTCTAGCAAATATCAGTACAAGCGACAGGAATTACTGTCAGAGCTTTAGGAATACAATCTGACTGTCCAAAAATAAATAAATAACACGTGCAATGAAACAAGAAGAAATAGAATTAATAGCTGCTCAGTGTTCACACTCTCAAATTAAGAAATGCTTTTTGACAGCTAAATCAACTACTTATACTGTGAAAGTGAAAACCGGGGACAAGAAGAATTCTGGGACAGATGCCAATGTCTTCATCATTCTTTATGGAAATAAAGATGACACGGGTAGGAACCAAGTACAGCCCATGTATGTGTGAGAGAGATGGGGTCCGTGCTGTTGGTATAATTGACTGAAATGGCTGAGGAGTGTGTGTGTGTGGGGGGGGGGGGGGGCGTTTTTTGCTTTCCTCAATACAATATCTGTTCTTAGTTAAGATGATTTCATATTCTTGCTGTAAGTCTTTTTCTTATCAGAGTGCATATGGAAGTCAATGTTATTTATCATTTTAGTTACTAGGGGATAGATCCTCAGCTCCTGCAAATCACTGTCATTTCATGGGCCTCAATAGAGCTAGGCCAATCGACACCAGCTGTGTAAGCCGAATTGTTGACAGCATAGATTAAAACAAAGAGTAGGAAAACAGAACACTGGGTCTGGGTCAACTCATTTGTATCCCAGCAAGGAATCAGCCCACTCTAGAAACCCAGCTCATCTTCACTGCTGAGGTGTTGCAGAAATATTTGATCTGTTGATGAGCAAACCCTGTTGGGACCAACACCATGCTTATGTAGTGAATCTTAGTATTTGTGACAGTGACAGACAGTGAAGAGAAGTGTAGGGCAAATTCCCTTACACAACTCGGACCACATCCCTACTGGCCCTTCAACAGCATAGTTGCTGTGGCATTGAAGGGAGACCTCTCAACTCAAGAGAGATGTGATGTGTATTTTGGTGAGTTTTTTATATTCAGTTGAAAATCTAGGGTTCAGCGTGACAAAGGACAGATTGGACACCAAATCTCCAGAGGTGAAAGGCCATTTATTACCCTGTTGCCACATCCCCTGTTCCTGTTTACAATCCCAAAGTATTGATTTTTATACATTAAACCAGTGATACCCAGACTGCAGCCAACAAGCCGCAAGTGGCTCTTTAATGTGTCTCCTGTGGCTCTTTGAAGCACATGATATTAAAATACGGTGTGATTTAATTATTAACCAATCAGTATGGCCTTCTTAGCCATATGGGGGGGAGGGATAGCTCAGTGGTTTGAGCGTTGGCCTGTTAAATCCAGGGTTGTGAGTTCAATCCTTGAGGGGGCCATTTAGGGAACTAGGGTAAAAATCTGCCTGGGGATTGGTCCTGCTTTGAGCAGGGGGCTGGACTAGATGACCTCCTGAGGTCCCTCCCAACCCTGATATTCTATGTATTCAAGTATAAGTGCTGGAAGTAGGTGTGCTGGGGGTGCTGCCACACCCCTTGGCCTGAAGTGGTTTCCATCATACACAGAGTTTACAGTTGGGTTCAATGACTCTCAGCCCCCCGCACCCCACTATACAAATTGGTCTAGCATCCCTGCCAATCAGGATGCTTTTACTATGTTATTAACCAATTATAGTTGATAATATAATAATACCCGGGCTGTCATTTTACTGTGAGAATAATTATACGCGCACGCACACACACGCAGACCTATATAGTAAACAAAACTATGAATTCACACTACTTTTTGGGGTAATGCTGATTGTTAATTTGGCTCCTGAACCACTGAGGTCTGAATATCATTGCACTAAACAATGTCTGTATGTGCTACAACAAACAGGGATAATCAATCTAAAGGCCTCCAAAACTAACAAGAACAAATTTGAGCGTGGGAAGCTCGATGCCTTTACAGTGGAATCTGTGGACATTGGAGACCTGAAAAAAATAAAGATTGGCCATGACAATAAAGGTAAGATGATAAGATGACCTGGCACAACATAGCTTTCCTTGTACCACATTGGGATGTGTGTGGTGTGTATGTGTTATATTTGGAAATATTCCTTTCATGACTTATTTATTAACATGCTGGACACTATTATCATCAGGGGCTTGGTGCTTTGCAGACAAATACACAGGCTCTTTCCCCAAGGAGCCTGCAATTTAATTTAGACGTGGTACAGCAGTGGTGGCAAACGAGGTGTGAGCAGTGTTGAAACACAGCAGTTTTTTCATCCTTTTGTAAGCTGTGATATTACAGCAGGAGTATGCACCAGGGTGGAAAGGCTGCCCAGGAGAAGTGAACGTTGCAAGGGAATTGCTGTACAAAACCATTATTCCATGAAAGGGGTGATGCCAGTCCTCTGTCTGGCTTTATAGCCACCTTGTGGTATATATTCAGGGCATTCCTACCTGATTGCTATGCTTTAAGATGATCTGGATTTCAAAATGGGATCTGCAGATAATAAAATCCAGGTGTTAAATTCACACAAAGGGCCCAGGTTTTCACATGTAACTAGTGGTTCCAGATGCCTCCATTTTTGAATGCCTAACTTCAGACATTTTAAAGGGGCCTGATTTTCAGAAAGGGCTGCAAACCCTCCCTCTGATCATGAGGCCCCTTTAGTCTCCCACTGGACAGTCCGACTCTGAGGCACCCCAAACCCCTCGCCACTTTTGAAAAAATTGGCCTTAAGTTCTGACGAAAGAAGCAAGAGTGAGCAAGAGTCTAATAAAAAGAAGAACAGGAGGACTTGTGGCACCTTAGAGACTAACAAATTTATTAGAGCATAAGCTTTCGTGGACTACAGCCCACTTCTTCGGATGCATATAGAATGGAACATATATTGAGGAGATATATATACACACATACAGAGAGCATAAACAGGTGGGAGTTGTCTTACCACCTCTGAGAGGCCAATTAATTAAGAGAAAAAAAACTTTTGAAGTGATAATCAAGCTAGCCCAGTACAGACAGACAGTTAGATAACTAGATAACAGTTAGATAACAAGAGTCTAATGGTGACCAGTGAGCTCCTCCTGTGTTCTGACCCTGGTTTTCACTCCCTCTGGGACTTTGAGCAAGTCACTTAGCAGTAGCCTGTCTACCGCAAGTGACTTTTCTGTAAAACAGGATGATAACACTTACCTCTTTCACAGGGATCTTGCAGGATGAATTAATTAGTTCATTGTCTGGAAAGCGCTTTGCTGGTGAAAAGTGCTATTCACTCTGAGTATAATCTCCTGCTACAGGTGGCTCTGCTGGCTGGTTTCTGGAATGGGTGGAAATTGATGCCCCATCGCTTGGGCAATGCCTGAAGTTCCCTTGTGGCCGCTGGCTGGATAGATCAGAGGATGATGGAGCCACTGAGAGAGATCTCTTCCCTGCAGAACTGCAGACAAAAGAATATGTTCCATGTATGTAGCATTTTGCCTCGTGGCAGACATTGAATTGCTCATCTCTAAGCCCCCTGCTTTCCCCTTTCCCTATTTCTGTGGGGTGGGAATCCACGGTACTTCTCATCCCTCACATTCACAACTTTGGGGCTCTCTCTGACTCTTCTCCACACATGCTGGCTATCGCCAAATCTTGTCACTTCTGCATCCATGGCTTTTTTTAAATCTACCCCTTCCCTTTATAAGGAAAGATGGTCCAGTAGTTAAGGTGCTAGCCTGGGACTTGGAAATGGAGTTATATTCCTTGCCCTGCCACAGACTTCCTGTGTAGCCTTGGCCAAGTCACTTACCTGTCTGTGTGCCTCAGTTCTCCTTCTGTAAAACATGGACAATAGGACTTGCCTTCTTCACATGATTGGTATCAGGATAACTAACCTTAAAGATTGTGAGGCACTCAGATACTGCAGTAATGGGGACCATAGAGCTACCATAGGTTTATGGATTCTTTCTTCTCTCCCCTGCCCAAACCCTTGTTCATGCCATTGTTCCTTCTCACTTGGACTATCCTCCTTTCTGGACACCCTGATCTTTACCGTCACCTCTTCAAACTATCCAGCAGTCAGAAGCTAAAATAATCTTTCTCTGGTGATGCCCTGACAATGTCCCCTCACTTACGTCCCTACCTCCACTACTGCTCTGACCATGTCTCTCAAGCACATTTGCACTTTCTTTCCACATAAAACATTAGGGGTGGAAGAAGGGGTGCTCCTTGTACCCTTCCCCACCACCATTCCTGGTGCGTTTGGTCTGCTGTCAGACACAACTGGCCCCAGGTTTGGAATAATAAATATACAGACCCATGGGATGAATGTCAACCCATCGCAAGGCCTCTGCACACATAGACCACACTGCATCCCTAGGGATCATCAGTGTCACATTTCAACCCTATGGGACTTAACCAGTGCATAACCCTTGCGCTGGTCCTCTTCAGCTCTCACCCGTAGTACCGTGGTTTTGCTTCTCACCGTGTTTTTCCTGAGATGTATCACACATGGTAATATGATACATAACTTGAGTGGGTAATTTTTAGGGGTATCACATGACGTAAGAGTTTCTGGAATGCCAGCTCTTCGTGTACAATATGTGCAAAGCTTATTTATGTCAGCAGCCCTTTTGCAGCATCTGGAACCAGCAATCAGGGCTATGTAGGAGGAGACTTGCAAGGCGCTAGAACCAAGCGTAAATACACATGTGCGTAAATACACCCGTTGTACTATTCACAGTATTCTAATTTCCCAACCATTAAAATAGTGATTTCAGATTGCCACTAAAATGGTCTGACATGTCTCCTGATCGCTCACGCCAAATTATTTCCCTGAGCATGGAGGATGAAAACCTGTCATTGTTGTGCCCGTTAAAACAGTGCCTGTGGGGTACAACCTGAAAACGAAAGGGGATTCTGACAGCTGAGAGCTGTGACCTTCTTACAGTGCTGAGTTGCTGATTCAGTTCTAAGCTGATGTTAATATTCAAATGAAAAAACCCAAGCATAGCAGACTTGAGAAGATCAGATCATTTTTATTTCATAACACATAGCAGGTGATTTTGTTCTCCAGGATTAGTTCTTTATTTTTACATATTGCAGGAAACGATTTCAGTTTATCTGCAGCACAGGCGAATAGGTTTCATTGGTTCTGGCAAAAAAGAATATTAAGTACCTTCAGGCTGATTGTCTCTAAAATCAAACTTCTTCATCTCTGTTCTCCTGAGAGCTGTGTTTAGAAAGCCTGGATAGTTAATGAATGATTATGCTCTGATATGCATAATCACAGTTACTCCAGCAATAATAGAAGTGGTGCCAGAAATATGCCATCTGTTCTGATCTAGGATGCTGAGTCCTAGAACTGCCAGCACTGTAGCATAAAGCATAACAACGAATATTGAAAGGGGTGGAGTGTGGGAGAGCACAGGATTATAAGCAGCTCAGAAAGATGCATAGAAAAAGGAAGAGGATGGTTGAAGTGGGGTTTGCTATACATGAACAGGTAAACCAAAGAGAACAGAAGGCCAGCCAGAATGACAGAGAAGGGATAGAAGAAATGGAAGCCAATTTCTGCACAACTCTAATGGAGACCGGTAGCATCCTAAGTGTGAGTCAGCAAAGAGATGATCTCTATTAGGGTTCAAGAACTGCAAAGAGGCCTTTAATAATTTGAAATATAATCAATAATATTAATGCTGAGCTCTTGTCGGGCACTTTTCATCCATATACCTCAAACCACTGAACAAAAGAGAGTAAATATCATTCTCCACATTGGAAACTGAGACACAGAGAGGGGAAGTGACTTGCTCAAGGTTATGTAACAGGTCAGTGGCAAAGCCAGGAATCTGTCCTGGTCTTGTGGCCCCCCCAGGCCAGTCCCCTATATCCTGGGCTAGTCTATTTCTTACATCAGGAAGAGGCTGAAAAGGAATAAGAATAAGAAAGAACTGTAGGAAGTACGGAATTAAAGGCAGCAGTAAATTCTAGAGAGACCAAAGTAGGAACAATGAAGGATTAAAGGGTCCAATTCATTGTTGCTCTGCACCCTGTGTAGTCACAATTCTAATTTGGTAGCATTTTATGCCCGCTTTGCACTACTGTAGGTAACTGGACAAGGTGCAGGGCACTGGAGAATCTGGCCTCAAGAGAACACTAGATAAAAGAGTGAAATGGAAATTAGTTCTTTAAAGCGAGAGACGGGTTCACATTCCCCCACCCACCCCCCCGGTTGATGTTTCCTCTGCAAGCTAATACTTAAAATAGTCCAGAAGTTTTAATGAGGTTTATATAGAATTTTTCATACCAGCTCCAGCTAGTTCAGTTTTGCCAGTTTGTTTAGTTACTCAAAAATCTTCTGAGTCTTTTCAAGACTCAGCGTACTGTGGGAGATTCATGTTTCCATGACTTTGCAGTATAAATATTCAGAGCTCTTTTGACTCCCAGGATTAAATCCAATGGGTCAGATTCCAACCTCAGTAAATCAGTATGAATTCAGAGTAGCTCTGTTGGCTTCATTGATTTAAATGGAGTTCTCCAGATTTATGCTGGTGTAACTGAGATCAGAATCCAGCCTCATGACTTGCAACGTAATGTAACAGTTAATTGTGCATAACTTGTGTGTGTAGAATTCCTAATGATGCTTTGTAAATTTCTAATCTAGGTTTGAGTTTGTTAAATTCTAAAATGAATTATAGACTTTCCCACTTGGAAGCCTTGCTTTTTGCTCACAGCCCGTGGTTTGTTTTTTGTTTTCCTCTGCTTAACTTAGTTGTCCCTTACGAGATCACAGTTTACACCAGTGACATCTTTGGAGCTGGCACCGATGCAGATGTTTTCATTGTTCTCTATGGAAGTAATGGGGTCTGCAGTCAACAGAAATCCCTGTGCCAGAACAAGAGAGAGCAAAGGTTGTGCTTTGAGAGGAACTCAGTGGATCAGTTCATTGTGGAGGTAAAATAAAAAATATTTGCTCTTTTGCAGGAGCAATGATTGGGTGAGGGGTTTAGGGACACAAAATGGAGTGGAAAAAAATTGAAAAAGGACTCTTCATGACAGCTGGGTGAAAATTTTTGGATGACTAATTCCGGACAAAAGATTCATTTTTGGCTGACCTGAAACTATTTGTGAATTTGACATGAATTGTTTTGGCCATTCACAGAGTGGCCAGAGAAGGAAAAGATGGAGGTGCTGCTGGACCCTTGTAACCTTTAGCCCAGTGGTTAGGGAACTCATGTGGAGAACCAGGCTTGAATCTCTGCTCTGTGTTCAAATCCCTCTTCTGGAATAGACCTCAGGCAGACTTTTTCCATTTACCAGATAGTCTAAAAATTTCAGATGTGTTTCAGCCCAAACAGAATTTTTTTTCCAGTTTTTTGGAACTTCCACTGAACCAAAAAATCAATTACTTGCCCAATGCTACTCTTTACCTCTCTCCTCACTGGAGACTTGTGCAGGTACTGCTGTGGGGGAGAAAGGATGGTCTAGTGGTTAGGGCACTAGCCTAGGACTTGGGAGTCCTGGATTCTGTCCCAGTGCTGCTACAGACTTCCTGTATGATCCTAGGCAAATCACCAAGCCTCCTTGTGTAACCCACACACCTTCTTGGTGTAGTTTTCTGTCCCATCTAGTGGGACTGAGACCACTTAGAGAGAGAGTCAAATGAGTCTGTTCTACAGCATTAGCTAAGAGGCAGTTGGCTTTTAGCTCATGCGGTAGAGGCTCGTGCACTAAGCTCCAGAAGTTCCCGGTTTAATCCTGCCTGCCAAGGACCGGGGTCTGTTGGTGTTACAAATGGGGTCTCGGCCAGGATTTCAGCTGGGAACTCTGAAGGTTGGGACATGCTTCCTCAGCTAGGGGAAGTATGTAACCCCACACACTGCCTGGGTGTGGTGTTCTGTCCCATCTAGTGGCACCGAGACCACTTGAGAGAGAGAGATTAATGAGTCTGCTCTACAGCGTTAGCTAAGGGCCATGTAGCTTTTAGCTCATGCGATAGAGGCTCATGCACTAAGCTCCCCAGGTTCGATCCTGTCCACGGACAGACCGGGGTCTGTCGGGGTTACACTTGCACCTCAGGTCCCCATCTATAAAATGGGGATAATAGCCCTATCTCACTGCATGTTACAAGGATAAATACATGTAAAGCACTGTAAGGAGCACAGATACAGTAATAGGAGCAACATATGATTGATAAGTAGCAACTCCTGCCATTGCTTGCTAATGGCCTCATCTAGAACCTTTAGTCAATTATAATTTCTCTTCCTCTCTCTCTGTCACACTTACACATATTCTCGCTTGCTCTCTGTCCCTCCAATATTTCAAAAGGAAACCCCTTCTAAGAACCAAAGGTAATGTCTGAAATTGCATGCCCAAATGGGGGATCTATATGCACCATTTTGTGGGTGCACTTTCAGAAGGCACTTTTGAAAAGTTGGTCCATAATGCCTAATGTTTGTGTAGGAATATATAGAGGATCTGTTACCTTACTGTAGGAGCTATGATTTCAGAATATGTTGGACCAAGTTTTCAAAGAGCCTGATGTATTTCTGATGTGTTTGCAAACACATACATTAGTGCATGCAAAAGATACATTATGTAGCTAACTGCCCATTGACACATGCAATGCTGGATTCAACAGTCCTTGCTCACAGCAAACTCTCACTGAAGCCAATACATACCCAAGGTTATGAATTGGCAAATACTGCAAGTTACGGAGGTGTTTTAAAAACCTGGCCCTATATATTATTTCTGTTTGATATTTTCATCCACTGGGTACCACAGAGACTAAGTTCCCAGAGGGACTTAAAACCTTTTTGTGTTTCTTTTCGTTTTCTTGTGGTGGTGTTTTTTTAATAATCAAGACCAAACCTTAGAACATTTTTAAACAAATTAAAATATTTTCACCTCAAATTGTTGTCCTAGGACACAAATCACAATAAACCCTCCTCTTTACATCTTTCAAAGAACAGAACTTACCTCCATGGAGTTTCCCTGGAGTTGTCCAGGATGGAGTTTGCCATTAATCAATCCATGTGTAAAAAATCTTGAACTGCACATTATTTTAATGTTGTAATCCTTAGGATTTATTTTCCCTTTAGAAGAAGCTGAGACATCAGCACGTTTTAGACTAAGTACATGAAAATGCAGTTTGTTCTGTGGATTTAGAAGGAGATATTAACTGGTCCCCAACATTTATTTTTTTCTTTACCAAACAACAACAACAAAAGCAGCAAATTATATTCTTCTTTCACCTATTCATGAGGAGCCATAATTTGAAGCTCAGTAGACCTTGAAAATAATGCTGGGATTTCAGAAAATACAGAGCTGAGAATTGCCTTTTTGTTTTAGTGGTTTTACTGCCGGTGCTGTTTGGTATTCTGCAGAAGGGGCAATAAAAGCATTAAAAAAAACATTATCAGCTGCAGTTCTGAGTGGTGATTTTCTGGAGATGCCTAAAGCGGTGCAATAAACACATCTTTTTTTAATACCCATCTTTACAGTCACATGCCACTTCACTGCTATGTATAGATTGAATGCCTCATTGAAGGATGGTTATTCAGGCTGTGCAGAGGAAAAATAACATCGTTGCACCTATATTAATGTTTTTGGATGAATTCAGAGAATTTGAATTTTTATGCTAGTAAGAGATTGATAATCTTTCAAGGCCCCTTCCAGTTCTAGGAGATGGGATATCTCCATTTATTATTATTATTATATTATTATTATTATATTATAGTCAACTCAGGTAGAGTGAATGCAGACCTCATGCAAGCTTCCCTAACCCATTCTGTTGCAGCACCACACCCTGAATTGCAGCAACCAGTCTATTTGAATTCCCTGAAATTAAATTAACTGTGTTTCAGTACATGACAGTCTTGTCATGTTGGGGGCAAGCAGTAGGGGAACTAAATTGATCCCCGGAAACTTGAAACATTTGCAAGATCGAAAAATAGTTGGTATACAAATCTCTGTAGGGAAAACGCTAGCTTAGCAGGCCCCTCCCATGTGAAAAGGAGGCATTCAGGCAGTGCTGATCTACACTCAAGCTGACACCGAAATAACAGAAAGTGCAAATCCAAACCAATTTCATTATTTTGGTGCAACTATGTTTACAGCCTTCTTTTCAGAATATAAGTGGCTAAAGGGGCAATCAGAAAATGAGTGGCTATTTAAAATATTGATCTATGTGATTTGCTCAAAGTGGCAGTCAGAGTCTGTGGCTGAGCAAGAAAGAGAGAGCAGATTTCCGGGCTCTCAATCTTGTGCTTTGATTTCAAGACCCTCCTTCCCCTGTTATAATCATGTATCAATAATCTAACACAGAGCTGTAAAAAAAAAAAAATCAAACCACAGTAAACTTACAGCTTCTGAGGATTGGTTCAATTCCCATTCCAGCTGAAGAGCTTGAGGAAATGCTCCACACACAGACTTGCACCTATTTAACAGAGTCTGTTCCCAACATGTAGTTATTTCAGTGCAAGTCAATGTGGACACACTTATTTCAGAATAAAAACAATGTGGAGCCTCTCATTCCACGTGCATATGGATGCTACAGTGAGGCTAATATTTTCCCCTTTGGGAACTTAATATAGACTGAAAATAAAAAAATGGATAATGAATCAGTGGATCTTGGCTTAAGCTGTAAAGGAATTGAGGCTGCCGCCTATTACTCACTTCATAATCTATTTTTTGTTTCCATAGCTAGAGGATGTTGGAGACACGATTGAGAAGATTCGTATTGGGCACAGAGGAGGAGGGCTTAATTCTGGATGGCATTTAGATCGGGTGGAGATACGGAGACTTTTGCCAAATGGGAAGGTAGGCATTGAATCATTGGACTTTGTGGAAGGCTTCCAGTGGCAGCTGCTTCTTTCCTTCCCAAAGTAGAGCTGCAATATACCAAGAATGATTAAGAGTGAAAAATGACTCCCTGGAGAACAATGCTAGCTAATGAAGTAGCAAGACCTTGGGGACCCTGGGGCAAACATTTATTATGGTGGTTTATTCTTCAAATGTTGATTCTAAAACTCTGCAGCGTAACAAAAAAAAATGCGTAACCTCCTCCCCTCCACCATTCTCAATGTACTTGTTGAGTAGAATAAAGGTATCAGGGCTCACGTTAGAGCAAAATATTTCAAGACTACGGATGGTTAAAAACAGATTGATCAGGCAACCAGTATGTCAGACTGATGGCCCAGTTATCTGACTTTAAAAACTGAGGACTTGTCTGCTTTCGGTAGCTACGATAAAGATCTCATGGTGGTTTTTGTAAGGGTAGACTTTGGGAAAAATTTCCATTTCCACCACTGTTATGTAGTGCACGCTGGCTAATGTCCTCCCACCCCAGAGTTGGCTGCATTTCAGTGTTGTGAAATGACTGCTGTATGTGTAGATTGTAACGAGTTTGGGCAACTTTGGAATGACTGTGCACTGTATAAATGGATAGGCCACTCTGTCGGTCTATAGGGGCCATACCTGATCTGCAAAGGCCAGGGGAGAATTTTCTGTGAGGCAGGAGTAGTTAAGGGAAACCATAATCAGATGTATGCTGCCCCCTTACATGAGTGTCAGGAGTGTCAGAAGAAATCTTCCCGGTGCTGAGCACTACAGAGATTGTGGGATGCTCCAGGATGTGGTTCTGCCCCTGGCTGTACTGGGGAGTCTGTTGTAAATTTGGGCAGCCCTTGAGGCTCTCTAATTTATGCCAAGAAGGTGCACCAGCCCTCACTAGCCTGGGATCGTTCCCTCACTACCTCTGGGCTGCTACTTCTCTGCTGCACCTCCTGTAAGGCACAGAACAGAAACTCTCCCAGGATGTTTAATGCTCCATTTCTGTGTGGAGAACTTTCAGGTTTGACCCAGCGACCATTTTATTCCTGAGCCAGACAGGAAGCTCTTTACAATAAGGCCTAGGTCCACAAAAGGATTTAGGCACCTAACTGCACCTTAGGCACCCAAGTTCGTACTTCAGATCCTCAGATCCCCCACTTAGTTGCTGCCCAAGGGCCTGAGGTGCCTACGTTTCCACAGATAAAGTCCTTTAGGTACTAAAACTCTGCCAGTGGGAATGAGCACAGCTGCTTCAGTCCTACCACTCTTCACTGGGCCAGGGAAAGAGAGTGAGAATGACTTCATAGCCTAGTGGTTAGGGCACTCCCCCGGGGTGCGGGAGACCCAGCTTAAACTCCCTGTACCAATGACTAGTTCATTATTTATACAAAGTGGAGCAGTTTCAACAGGAGAGATGGAGGGAGCCTCCCCTTCCACTCCTTTGAATACCCCAGAGCCCAGGTGTTAGGGCATCCTCTTGAGAGGTGTGGGTTCAAATTCCTGCTCCACATTTGCACAAAAGGGCTTAGGCACCTAACTCCAAGAGAGGGTTCCTGGCTGTGAATCCCTAGCAGAGATAGGTGCCTAACTCCTTTTGAGGAGTGGGGTTTAGGCCACACCCCTCTCAATGGCATTTCCCTATTGGCTAGTTTAGGTAGCTCCCTGTTGAACATGCTGTGTTTTGTGGATCTCCCTTTCTTAAGTGCCTCCGGGCAGGTCTACACTACAAATTTACATTGTGCAGTGGCGCCACTATGGTGCATCTGGTGAAAATGCTCTAAGGCAATGGGAGAGAGCTCTCCTGTTGGCTTAATAACTCCACCTTCACGAGGGGCGGTAGCTATGTCAGCAGGGGAAGGTCTCCCGTCGACATAGCACTGTCTACAAGGGGGGTTGAGGTCAGTATAACTACGTCGCTCTGCGGTGTATGCAAGTAAGTATGTAGTCTAGACCTGACCTAACTCTGCCCATACATTGTGTAGGGAGCTTGGCCGCCTAACTCATTAGGCAGTGGGGCACATAAAGTTAGGCTCAGCATTGCAACACCTAAGTCCTCTTTGTGTATCTAGCGCTAAGTGAACAGCATTATAGGATGTGGATGGAAGTGTGTGATGTCTACAGAAGAAACATATGTGTGAATGGGGAAAATACCCCTGGGTTGACTGTAACAGGACTGGTTCTCAGACTGGATTTACATAGGACCCTACTGCTAAGTGGATAATGGAGATGACTGAAGCGCTATAAATGCAGTTTGGTAATCAAACATGGGTGAACTTGTAGCAATGGACTGAATTCAGTCTCCATGGATTGGTAGCACTTCTATTTCAGATTGCAAAGCCAAGCAAGCTACTGCTGCTATTGCTGTTGCTACTACAGTAACTTTCATCATAATTAGGTACAATGAGGACACATGCTTATTATTTCTTATTGTTTGCCTTCTTCATCTCTTGAAATCCTAGCTCATCTGTTTGTGGGACCCAAGGGAAAGGCCAGCACCTCATCCAAAGATCTGAATTTTCCTTGACATCCCCTTGAACTTTGGAAGATTTGGATTCAGGTCTGACCTTTACAGACCTAGCCCATCTCTAGTTTCCATGCAGCTGTCCTCATTCATAAAGACCCAGGGGAGAGAGTTATAGAAATGACACTTACATATATCTATGTTTGCTATATGTAATGTTTTTTTTACAGTTTTCCATGCAAACTCTGCAAGGGACGTTAGAAAAATGCTCCAGTTAGAAATCACTATGTACACAAATTTCAGGCTTTCCAAGACCTTGAGCTGGCTGTTTTGGAAATCTTTGATTTCTAATCCCTGACAGACTTGGGCCCAGTCCCCTTGGGAGGAGGCTTTAGAAGCATTTAAAGGGGTCCACAATCACCTCCAATCTGGAGCCATGTCCCAGCTGGCTGGTCAAGGTCAATGCCTCTGGCTATTATTGAAAAGAAATTGTTCAATGTCCATTAGAAAGGACACCAACTGGTGCCTTGAAACACAGCAACAGTCCAGTGTACCCTTACTAACTACCATTTGGCTTCAAACCACTCAATCCTGCATAATACCATCAAGAAAAGTGGTAACGAACCAATGCCAGCAGTACCTGGCCTCCACTCATATCATGGATCCCTCTCTTTCTGGCTCCAAGGTGGGACATGGTACAGAAACAGCACTGGTTGCTCTGATGAATGACCTCCCCAGGGCAATGGACAGAAGTGAAAGAGCAACAGGGGATATTAGTCAATCTCTTATCTGCCTTTGGCAGTGTTTGGGCACATCTATACTGAGCTAGGGGTGTGATTCTAACCTTGTGTACACATACTCAATGAGAGTGAACATGAGCATGGAGTATGGGAGGTTATGGTCCCAAAGAATGCTCCTGGAAGCCTGCAAAAAATATCTACACACCCCCACCTGCTAATGACCTTCCTCAAGAGCCATCTGGGAAAACTAAGCCCACTGACACACAGAGGGCACCCTAAGTAGTGGGGGGGAGCAATGTGAGGGATCGCCAGTCTTGAATGTGGGTCCCCGAGTAGTCTTCAGATTGCAGCCACCTCCCAGCAGCTTGCTGGCCCCACTGGGGAGTGTGGTCAAGTGGACCTTAGCTCACCATAGGCACCATCCATCAAGCTCCCAATTGTAGGAGGCATCCGGCCTCGCTGATTGGCTCAGACTCTCTGTTTAATCCAGAAGGAGGCACAGGAAGTTGTCTGAGCAATTTACACGGATCCCTGGCTGGCCGCGATATTGGACCTTGCCTTCTCGCATGGCTCCTCAGCCCAGTTTTGTTCCTCATTCCCGCCTTCCCATCTTGTTCCTAGTCCCTGCCCTTTTTGTTCCAGATCCCTGCTTCTACACCCCACCCCTGACTATGATTCCAGCTCTGACCCTTGGCTTGACTCCCAACTCTGTCTTCAACTCTGATGCAGGCTTCAGCTCCTGCCTCTGGCTCTGACTACTAGTCCTGGCCACCACTGCTGTGACCATGAGGCCTGACCACCTATGCCCTGGTCTACAACAGTAGTCCAGACAGCGGCAGCATTGGCACAGCTCACCCGTGCTGGGTACAAATCTGCCTGAACTCCATGGGCAAGAACTCAGCATGGCTGAGCCGTTCCGGGGCTACCCATGCTACTGTGGTTACTCTGCTATTTATACTTGCACTAACTCTCATTGAGCTAGTGTGGGGATGTGTACGGGAGCTGGGAATCACAACCCTGGTACACAGTGTAGCTGGTACACAGTGTAGTTCTTGCTGACCTGTCTGCGTGTCCCAGCAGAAGTGGTGGAATCGTGCTATAATGGCTATTCTCTTTTAATTCCAGTACATCCCAAAGCACCATCATGATGACAGCTGCTCCTCCTCCCCAAAGGCTCTGACATGCAAAGTCCCACAGGGATAAATCCTACCGCTGCTCCTGTTTCACGTTTCTGTTCAACACAGGTTGCAATGTTGCAATCAGTCTGTGGCATTCAGCTCTATGCATCCTGTTGAACCAGCTCAAACAGCCCTGTCTCCCAGATAACTCAGTGCACAGGGATGCTGGATCCAAGGAAAGCTGAAGTGATATTAATTAATAGGGTACTGCTTTGAGGAGGTGGCAAGCACCACCATTTCACCTGGAACCAGTGGTCCTTGGGTACAGCTGAGAACCTGCTTGACACAGGGCATGGCTCCTCTCCTGCCTTCTTCCCCACAGAAACAGCACAGACTCCTGATGCAGTATCCACTAAGCCCTTCTCCCATCTCCTCCCCTCCTTCTCCAAGATGGTTGGCATTTTTCTTCACTGCTCCTGTAAGGTTCCAAAATTATGCTAGCCCACAGTCTATAGATGGGCAGCCTCTTTTTAGATGTCCCTGTCTCCCACACTGGTAACAGGTAATTTCCCGCCTCCCCAGAGGGGACTCTGTGTTTTTTTCTCTTTTCTTCTCTGTAGACTTCACCCCTAACACTTCTCCAACCCTCTTTCCAGCTCCGGCCTGTTAGACAGACATGCCCCCTAGCAGGGAAAATTTACTTCCTCAAACTCTGCCGTGAGTTTCACCACTGTCTCCAGGGTTGTGGGTTGGTGCCTCCTAACCCAAAGATGAGTGTTCCCCTGGAGGCCATGTAGAAATTGCCCAAGGATTATGGAGTCCATGATTTTGCCCACAGTCTGAGTGCCTGTCTTTAATGAGTGGGTGGCCCAATCAGTTAAACTTTGAGCACATGCCCTGGGCTATACACATCTGGCCCATCTAGCAGCCCAAAACTTCTGCTGCTATTTCTCTGTAGACAATCCCACATGGTCAAGTATGGCTGCCTTAATGGCATCATAGTCCTTAGCCTGTTTGTCACCCAAGGCCATGTAGGCCACTTGAGCTTCTCCTGCCAAATAGCATACTAACCAGAGAGCCCATGTTCCTCTGTCGCAGCCAGCTCCCATTGCTACCATCTCAAATATCACTAGAGAAGCATTGGGGTCATCAGCAGGCCCCTTTTCCACAGGCTGACCCCCTGGCTTCAGTTACTATTCCCCATTTCGGGACCCACCAGTCTCGGAAGCAACGGCTGCTGCCTCTGTGCTTAATCCCTGATAAATTCCTGCAAGCGCCTCTGTTTCTCTGCTTGCCAGGCCAGCAGGGGTTCTCTCTCCAGTTTGTGTGACGGATGGAAAGATTGCATGCTCTGCTGCAGCTCCTTCTGCTGGTCCACCAGCCGCTGCAGAGTCTGCTCCACCATCCGGGTGCCAAATACTCGCAGAAGCTTCCCCCCTTATGCCTCTCAATTGCCACAATTTGGGGAGTCAAGATCCTGGGCAAGCCCCATGTGTCACAAGGCATGGCTTCTCTCCTGCCTTCTTCCCCACAGAAACAGCACGGACTCCAGTGGTTGTGCCTTCACCTTATTCTTTTATTTAAAATTCCCTCCACCACTTCTACAACAATCCGCGTGCAACAGTTTATTTACAGTGCCAAAGCTCTTTTGGCCCTCTCCCCAAGAACTGAGAGGAACAGAGTTCTCCCTCCCTTGAGGCTTCCATGTTACTGAGCTCAACTTGCCCTGGTCCCCTTCCTCTCCTCCCCCTTGGCACTTCCTTCCTACCTCTTTAATGGCCTTGGGCTGATGGGGTAATTGTCTCCTTAGATCATCCAGCCAGCCAGTCTGATTGACTAATTACCCCTCCAGCTTTCTCCACGGGAACTAATTAATATCTGAGTGATCAGAGTGCAGGCTCACCTGTTTGCACCCTGCACTCTGTCATACTGTGCCTTGAACTTTAACCTTTGTCAATAGTTCAATAGGAAATGGAGGCCCAGCAGAGAGAGGAGGTTAGAGCTGCCTAGTGTCTCTTGATAGCGACCCTAAAGAAGTTTTTGGAACATTGCTGTGGGCGGACTGCCAAGGAATCTGCATCCATTTCTCAGCCATAAGAAAAGTTGCCTCCGTATGAGAGAGTTCACTAAGAAAAGGATATGATAATTTCTTGTTTGGTAACAATGTTGTTTTAAGTGAATCAAAGGGAGAGGATGAAAGGAATTAGGGTGTATAGTTTGAAAGCTACAGTTGCTGAGCATGGGCAAGGAATTGCTTACAATCAGTCTTATAACTAGAAGGATAATTGCAGGTGGCTAGCACTGTTGAGAGATGCAAAACCCCCATCAGTGTAACACAGTGAGTGTTTCAATACTATTGAAAGCACTCTTTTGGTGGTAGAACCTACATCTTCACTAGGAGAGTTTGCTGGCATAGGTCTACCAGCAAGGCTTTGCTGGTGTAGACTAGGCCTCTGATATTGATTCAGTATTTATTGACACAGAGGACCACCTGCTGAACAATCAATATAATTTCCTGAGACCCACAGGTGTTCCTCAGAGATCTCCCATCCAAGGATCAACCCAGCCTGCTCCTGTTTAACTTGTGATAACCGATTGGGCTACAGCATATGTGGTGGTGTTGCCAGTTCTAGAGGAGTAAAAGAAATGGGTATTTGACTCTATGGGGAGTTTCAAGAGCACCATGCCCAAGGGCAAATACGCTTCCTGCCTGCTTGCCCCTATCAGGCCCACATGTTTGACTCAGCACTTTGGACAGCTCCCCCTGCTCCGTGTCTGGTTGCCCTCTCTTCAGGCAGGGAGGTGGGTTCTGAACCAAGCAGCCAGTCAACAGTTAAACCAGCATTTAAAGGATGTTAAGTGAGAAGATGGAGCAAAAAAGCCCTCACAACCTACGATAAAGCAGAGAGATCCACAGTTTTGCTGAGCTTTGATTCTGGCATGTGAAAAAGAAGAAAGCAGAGCACTGCATGATGCCGCTGTAATCAACCGCAGGATATTATGACCTGCCACAGGATAGCAATAAGCTGCCAAAGCTTCTAAAAGCCGTGCTACCTGATTAGACTGTTAAGATGTATCTGTATGTTGCGAAGGAAAAAATGAGGTCAGTAACTTTTAGAGTAAATTGAAAGCTCTTGGGTAGGAAACTAAGCTCATTGCATATCAGTAGAGCTCTGCCTATGCATGTCAATTATATCTGATAATTATATTTCATTTGCTGCGACTCAGACGGCTAAAGCACTGAGTTGAGCAGACTGTCATGCCACCTATAGCTCAGAGCCAAAAATCAAACTCTAATGAAACAAATCCCAGTTGTAAGCGCCGTGAGATTTTACAGTCGTTACCATAAAATAATACACTTTGTGTCACTGTAATAATAATACCATCACTAACAAGTCCTCCAATGGAAACTGCGGCAATGACATGGAGACTAGTGATTACAATACAGTTAACACTTGCCATGACTACATTATTTCCATTGTGCAGGCTTTTAAAGCTAGAGTCCCCCAAATACTATATAACCTAATATATAACGTTCACAGCAATGACTCAGGCACATACAACCAACCATGATAACACCATCGGCATTTAGGATCAGTTAAAATTTAAAGCAACCCGTATGCTTCTTCAGTCATGGCTTTAATGGTGAATCACATTAGGAATCTCTAACTGTAATAGGGAATACCAACGCGGAGGCACAAATGCCGTCTCTTCCTTCTCATTGACACTAGATTATAACTGGGGGAAACCACGTCAACTGGTAGTTCTAATTGTAATGAATTGTTTGGAACATAGAAAGAAAATACCGGTTACATTTCCTGGACTGCAGTCATTATGTGTAGAGCCGTATAAATCCGTGGATATCTATTTTTGCGGATCGTGGATCAGATGTGGATACAAATGTTGTATCTGCGCAGGGATCTAAATATAGGAACTTGAAGGCAGGGAAGCAGCTGTCTGCAGCTCATAGTCTATGAGGCTGCTTCTTCGCCTTCAAGATCCTATATTCCCTCTACCCCCATATACAGGGAAAGGGGAGGTGATAGATCAAGAAGCAGATGTCTGCAGCTCATATCCCATGAGGCTGCTTCCCCACCTTCGAGATCTTATATTTCCTTTCCCTCCATATACAGAGAAAGGGGAGGTGATAGATCAAGACAGGCAGCAAAATCACCCCCATACTCCTATCGCCGCAATTTAAGCAGCCAAGCAATTTAGGAAACCTCTCCCAACTTCATTGCTGTATCAGGTCACTTGGAGAGGGAGGCAGCTGTTTCTGCACAGTAAGTCAGGAGCTGCAAACAGCTGCCTCTTGATCCATCAAGAGGATTTTGAGTATGGAGATGATACTGCCTTATTTGGAGAAACTACTGCTCAACTGCTGCTAACGCTGGGAGTGCTGCGACAGACTGCAGAATCTATAGGACTTAAAATAGGTGGTGATAAAACCAACGCTATGCACGCCTCTTGTAAAATGGAAATGAATGACCTGTCGACACTGCATGTCGATGACAATGGCATTGAATGGGGGAATAGTTTTATCGATCTGGGTAGTCGGTTGAAAGCAAGAGGTTCGGTATCCAAAGTCATACGTTGGGTCGGTCTTGCATCAATGGCATTTCATCACCTTCGGTGGCCTCTCTTTGGGAAGTGGGAGGTCTGCGTGACAACTAAACTATGTGTGTTCAATGCAATAATGATGGGAACTCTGTTATATGGAGCAGAACCATGACTGTAAAAAACAACTGAGGAGAGGAGACTAAACAGTTTTTGGTATCAACAGTTCTGGCGTATTCTTACCATCCGTTGCTTTGATTTTTGTCACAAACAAGGAAATGCTTAGATGATGCCAGTAAGTTGCAGTCTTCCATCAGTTGAGAACAAAGTGATTGCAATGGTCGGATCGTATCCAATGTGCAGATGAACCTCTGTTTTTACAGAAGGATCGTAGAGATGAGGAAATAGATCACAAAGCTGACCATGAATGAGATTGGAAAAGAAAGACTTACAAGGGATCATTCAAGATGGAAGTCTGTTCTATGTGACACCTCCTTCTGCGTCCTAGGTAAAATGGAAACAAGAACTCCTGAAAGTAAAGATTTACAATAATCTAAAGTCCTATTTGATTTGTATATTGCCATTCAGACAGGCCATGCTCCAAAATGCGTTAGAGTTAACTTTTGCAAGTACAAGGTTAAATAACAGCTGTGAGAGGAACAGCGAGAGGAATGAAGAGGTATATGCAATGGAGAAATCATGTTTCTGGCTGAGATTTGGAATGAGAGGAAGGTTATTCTAAATGACAGGAGCTGCAGAGGAGAAGGCTTCTGCACCAATGATGGAAATGTCGGGAAGTATAAAGAGGATGACAGCATTACAGCAGAGTGAACAGGGAGGGTAGTGGAGAGAGGATGATAGGGGGAAGCAAGGCTGGCTCTCGACCAAATGACGACCCAGGAGAGGCATGTCTTTGGCCCCCTCCATTTGTTAAACTTTTCAGGACCTTATTTTTTATTGCATTTGTAGCCCATTTCACGACTTTGATGCACAATTTGCATGCATGATTTATCCCTGTCGTATTGGATGATAAATTTGCACGCTAGGATCTGTCAGTCTGTATTTATTCATGCCATATATAAGCAAATAAAAAATTGTTTTATCTAAGCTTATAGAAACTTTTTTAATTTTAAGAATAACTGAAATGTACTAACATCAAGAAATGGAACTGTGCACCAACATTGGGTGGACTGGTATTAAAACATGTTACAGTAGGTGACAGACTTAGAATGTTAAACCTAGTTCTTTTGTTCTAAAGGTCACTTTTCTCCCCTTTGTCCTTGTGAACTGAAGCGCATCGTCAGAGAGATCCAAAGATTGGCCAATGGTATTTTCAAGCAATAAAATAACGAGCGATATCAGTGTATTATTGGCCATCGTTGATCAAAGATATGTTTTAATGATCCTTCGAAAAGCTGCGCTTACCGCTCACGACTGTGACTGGCAGTATGAGCAGAATCCTCAAAGCTATCCATGCATTAGGAAAAATGTCCTTCAGCCCTGCATCATGAATGAATTGGAGAACTTGGAGTGGAGAGTGTGATGGATGTTGTCCAATTCGACATAGAGGTCTTTATCATTGATGTCCAAACATTCCCCATGTGTCAGCATCCGGTGAAAGGCCATATAATTGTTCAAGAGTGTTTTCCTGTCTGCTGGCAACTTACTAATATCATAGCACACACACACACAGATCTTTTCATAGTGCTTCATTAGTCCAAACCTTTCTTCGATGGACACTCGAGCAATGTCAATGAGCGAGCAAAAAAACTCCTTTTTGAATTTCTTCTAAGCTTCCCGTCATCTCATCTCTGCCCTCATAACCAAACTTTCTCTTCTTCCAATGAATACGAGTTTCCTTGAAGACAGGCTCAACTCCTAAGTTTTGTGCCATTTCTTTGGCAGCAGTGATGGCATCTTCAAATCCATTGTCTCTGTAGGCCACAATGAAATCACGGCAGCTTCTCATTAAAATAGTAGCGGTCACAATGTCCATCGATAGTTTGTAATGCCTGGCTTACAACATTTGGATGGAACAGGATATTGTGCCAAACCACAACGGAGACCAGAAATTTGAAGTCAATGATCTAGTTTGCCAGGCTTTGCACCTCGTGTTGGATTCTGGCTTCGGCTTTACTCGACTGTGCCAGTTCCATCAGGGTGTCATAAACCTCAGTCACTTGATACCTCACTGGCTTTATGCTGTCAATGAGGCTCTCCCAGTGAATGTCACTTAGCGGCTTCAAGTCAAATTTGTAACATTGTCCAGGAGGATCTTCTACGTGACAGTTGATGCTGAAAACAGGATGTATATCCGTTGCAGTACTTCAAAGAGAGATACTGACTCTAAAGCAGATGACACTGCACCTGACACAACCAGATTGAGAGACTGGCAGCCAAAAGGCACGAAGAAAACTCTTGGATTCAGCACAAGGATCCTTGTCTGGACCCACTGTTTCTTCCCTTCATGTTTACGCCATTGTAGTAGTC